>NC_140583.1:396222422-396822422 GCF_964204655.1 Triturus cristatus | reverse complement strand
GTGCTTGTAAAATATAGTAGAAAGGAGGATGAGCAGGCAAGAGTCATTTTGGTCCACAGTACTCCACTCCACTCTACAATACTTCTCTCTACGCCACTCCACACTATGCTTCACTATATTATACTCCACTCTACAACATTTCACTCTCGGTCACTATAGTGTACCCCACTACACTTTACCCCACTTCACTCCACAACACTCCACTATATACCACTACACTGTATTCCACTCCAATCTATGCCACTCCAGTCTATGCTATTCCACTATATGCCACTACACAGTACCTCACTCCACTCTACACCACTCTACTGTACGCTACTCCACTGTATGCCACTCCACTTGATGCTATTCCACTCTACGCCACTCCACTCTACCCCACTCCAGTGTACACTGTTTCCCTGTATGCAACTCCACTCTGTCATTCCACTCTACTCTATCCACTAAATGCCACAACACTGTACCTCCCTCCACTGTATGCTAGTCCACTCTAGATCACTCACTGTATGCCACTCCAATCTATGCCTCTCCACTCTAATACCCTCCATTGCATGCCACAGCACTGTACACCACGACGGTGTATGCCAGTCCACTCTACACTGTTCCAATGTATGCATCTCCACTGTACGCTAGTCTGCTCTATGTTATTCCACTCTATACCACACCACAGTATGCCACTCTAATATACGGTATTCAACTGCACGCCACTGCACTCTATGCCACTCTACCCCACCCCACGTCGGACTACGCCACTGCACTCTAAGCTAGTCCTCTCCTTGCTATTCCATACTCTCTGCCATTCCACCATACCCTATTCCATTCTGCACTACTATCTGCCACTACACTCTACACTATTGTACTGTATGCCACTACACTGTACCTCACTCCACTGTATGCTGCTCCTCTATATGCCACTACACTCTACGCAAATCCACTGTATGCTATTACACTCTACCACACTACACACTACGGCACTCCACTACACTTTCCTCCACTTGACTGTACCACACTCCATTCGACGACAGTAAACTGTACGATTACCTCATTTAAAAAAAATGTAAAACAAAAAACATTGAAATTCAATTAAACAAAACAAACGTTAAACCTTTGTTATAGTTAGGAAAATGTATTTATTCTTTCTACACAAACCAAGCTTAAAATACACAAACATTAAAAATTCTTAGGTTATTGTTATACCTTAAATTTATAATTTATGGGCCACCATTAAATTAATATACATTTATTTATTCTTTAGCTACAAACAAAAGTTAAAGTACAAAATATTTTACATTTCTAGACTTATACCTTTAATTTATAACCTACGCAACCTACATACAGAGTGTATTCAACTCCGTAGCTGCACTACTTGCCACTCTACCATGAATGTGTTCTCACAAAAGATTTGATTTGCAAAGCCATAACTGTTCTTGTAAATACTATTATTTTATATGATAAAAGTGAGATTATATAAAACGGTATTAGCAGTACATGGAGAAGGCGGGAGTTATAGTTAATATAGTGTAGCTACTTATTTTGAAATCACTGTGTATGGAGGTGCACAAGTTAAAATAATTTGAAGCTGGTGCGTAATCACTGTGTCATACACTGAATGGAGAAAGTAAGCATGGTAAATTTCAAACTATCACAAAAGAAAGCCACATTTCGATTGTTGGTTGGACAAGTGTCCTACTTTCTACTCCACAGTGTTGCCCGGAAATGCCATTGAATTCTAGCTCCAAAACTCCTGCATGTTAGAATACGAGTGACGGATGCCGGTTTGTGTTGATGTCATAGGTGCCAGCGTCAAAGGCGTATGACGTCAATGAGAGAGTCATGTACCGGCATTTATGCACTATGTGGCATGTTACAATGTTTTGTAATTAATCCACTTTGTTATGTGTAGTTCCATTGGAGACAATAAAGTACTGTGTATGTTTATATATCAGGTAGTATTTGAGTGAAGCAAACACTTTGTCGCCTAGTTCAGAGTTATTTCACCATCAAGTGGTTACATTACTCAGTGAAATGCTCCAAAGCAATTATGAGAACAAACTGTTCTCAGTGTTTCTAATAGGTGTAGATTGCTTACTTTGTGGGCTAATGTGGTAAGTTTGTGTGTGTTTTAAGTATGTAAACCTAGGGTCCGGTTCATGAATGGAGGGGAGCTGTAGGAATAAAGGGTCAAAGGTCAAAGACACTATCTCAAAGTCAGCCAAGTGATTTCATCAGTCCATCCCTTAATGTTAGATTCCAATTTATAAATCCAACTCTGCTCTTTTTCTAGTAAGATTATAGGTGGGTGTTTTAACTTGGAAGATGCTTGTGTCTGTTCCAGTATTGTCCAATTGAAATAATTCTTAGTGTGGCCAGTGTTTATGTTCTTCTGGTTTCTGGAATGTACTAGGACATCCCATAGGTTTTCCCCCACATTAAGTGGTTTCTGAAGAGAGAGCTTCTCTGTGCCCTAAGTCCAACAGTTCTTATTGATTACCTTCCACACCAGCCAATTGACGGTTCTCCTCCTTCTGGCCGTTAAGTTCAATAAGTACATCCCTGTTGTTATTCTTGGCTCTTTTAATTGTTTTTTAAGTTAGGTGCTGAGTAGTTTTGCTTGTCTTTTGAAATCTTGCTACCTATTACAATTGTAGTGTAGTCTCAGAGTTTGCCTGTCGGACAGCTTTTACAAAGTGGGCGAGGACTGAAACTAATGAATCTTAACAGACTGTTCTTGTCTGTGGTTTTACAATGTGTGTCTGTACACAAGGTAGAATTTTTGTGGAAGATTCTTACATGTAGAAATGTCAAGATTTCCTCCCTACTCATGGAATGAGTGAATCTGAGAAAACAGTTCTGTGTTTAGCCAGTCCGTGAATAGTCAAGCTATCTCAGCACCTCCATTCCAAATTACAAAGACATCTTCAATGTACCTATTCCAAAGCTCTATACTGCTTCTGAAAAGGTAACTGGAGTTACAGTCTGTCTTGATTTCAGATACCTCAATATGGTCTAAATGCAGGCAGGCAATACTGGGAGAGAAAGTCTTTCCCACTGAAGTACTGTGCACCTGTTGGCCCATGTTTTCTTCATATTCAAAAAAATGTCTTAGGGCCAGTCAAATGTATTCCACTACAAGGTGCCTTGCAGTGTAGCTCCATGCAGTGGAGTAGAGGATATCTTCCACCAGTCTCAGAATTTCTTCCTGGTGTAGGCTAGCGTACATTAGTAGATTGTTGCTTGCATAATACTGTATGTCTCTCAGTAGTCTTAATAGGTTGCTTGTATCCTTGACATATGAAGGGATGTGCTCCACCAATAGGTGCAAGAAGTGGTCATGAAATTGTGATAAAGGTTCAAAGATAGAATTTATATCTTATACAATATGTCTCCCTGGTGTGGGTGTCCTTTTTAGGTCTTGCCTGACCCAGCGCATGCGCTGGTCTGGCAAGACTTATTGTGAGGGCTCAAAAAAGTGCTATCACTGTAGCATAGAGCTACAGTGCATGTGCGCGGGCGCGCGCGCCTCACTTTCGCGGCCACACGGCCGCTTTGATGTTTGATCGCGATTTCGTTCATTTTCACTTTCGCTGCCGCACGGCCGCTTTGATGTTCTCCGTGAGGCAGTTTTTTTTTCTCCTGTTTATTACTTCTATGTAGTAATGGTGGCACCCATGCGCCGCCATTACTACAGAGCAGTAATAAACAGAAACAAGCATTGGCATAGCCAATTGGTCTTGCTTTTGGGATCTTATAAGTATTTAGTTATGCAACTGTTGCATGGCTAAACACTTAGAAGGTCCCAAAAGCGAGACCTATTGGCAATGCCAATGCTTGTTTTGTGTACTTTTGGTAGTGTGTATGAACTGGGTATAATGGGGTTGATAGCCACCAGTAACTACATATCTCTTTTTGAGATCTACTCGTTAGTTTCAGCCTCTTCTACTAAATTTCCTATCTCTACTTATGGACTGCCGATGGGTCTTTGTCCAGTTTTTTGTAATTCCGTTTGTCATCCATAAGGCATAAACAGTCATCTCTGCAGTCCTGTATTATCTGTGGGACTAAAACTCCAGACATTTCTCCCACTTCAAGGTGGGCAGCAGGTATTATAAGGGGACCCTCAGACCCACTCTTCAGTACACTCCTAGACCTGTGGAAAATACAGAAGAATGATGCCCTGCTGCCCTACTGCTTGAGGCCTGCCCTGTTGCTGAGAACGAAGACTGAACCTGAACATTCAACCAAGGCTGAAGTGACTGCAAGGTTTCAGCTGACTGACCTTCTGTTCTAAGCTAAAGGGACACAAACATGCTCCAGAGGACTCCCTGCAACTGCCAAGATGACCTGCTGTACTGAAACTGCCTGGACTGGCAACTGGACCTGTCTGAGTCCTGCTGGGCTCTCCTGGAGTGAGTTTCTGATCCCCAAGAGGTGCCACATAGGTCCTAGACCCTTGGTGTGCCACCAGTTGGGCTCCTCCTTGAAGAAGAGGATAAATCCTGAAGTTGCGGGCTCTTCATAACTGTGAAAGGGCCAGTTCGTGCCAAGATCTTGCCACCCATGCTGAATGCCAACACAAAGCACCGGTGAACTTGACTCTTCGCTGTACAGCTACCGCAAGTGATAACAAGCAATGTGAGATCTGCACTTTGCGCTACAGCATCAACAGTACACAGCGACCACGATCCTTCAGCAACGACCATCCATGACGCCGACAGTATCTTCGTGCTACATTGGTGACTGTATACAACACCTGCTCCTCGCAGCCTCCTCTTCCGCAAACTGGACCCTCTGCGCTAGGCTTTAGAAGATAACTGTTTCAGCGGCACTAACCTAGTACCTGTATCCCGCCCATGATCCACTGCAGCTGGCCTGAACTTGTGACTTTCCCCGGTCTTGCACAACCAGAAAACTGCAAGTTGTGGTTTGTGCTTTTACAGGCTATATTTACCTGAAATCTTTAAAATTGCATATCTCAAGGTCTACTGATTGTATTTTTGTTGTTTTGGTGTCAAATAAATTATTACATTTTACTCTATTTCTCTAAATTGGTATATTGAGTTTTCTTGTGTTGTATTTTCACTTCATTACTGTTTGTGTGCTGCAGAAATACTTCACACAGTGCCTCTGAGTTAAGCTTAACTTATTTTATGCCAAGCTACTAGAGTGTTAAGCATAAGTTAATTTAGTGACTGTTTGTGGTTCACCCTAACAAGGACTGTGGCTGTTGCCTGAGAATGGTTCACTTCCCCCAACTAACAACCCAATTTCTCAATGGATCACAATCTTCAGCTTTTGTAATGGATTGGGGTATACTCAAGTTATTAAGTAAGGTGTGCTGGAAGGGATAGAACTCGCTTCCTCCTCAGAAAAGGTTAGATATAGGTTCTTAGCCATGCCTCAAGGAAATACAAGCAGATGGTGAGTTCCTCTCCGTAAATAAGAATTTAAAACTGAATGGAGTGTGTTTATACTCTCGTTATCTCTTTCGGGGAGTAGCTGCTATGTAATAGTACTATAAAAAAGGGATTTTTTGGGATGGTCACACCGTCTTCCCTTAGGGTATCTCATATACAAAAAAGGTGTCTCTCACATCAGGCTGTAGTTGATTCTAGTTTCAATTTAACTAAGGAGAATATTCCCTACTTTTTTAACGTACTTGCCATCACATTTCTGTGTGGCATGGTTTATGATCGAGTACATCTAGTATTACTGGGCGTGTTCAACCCCACTTTAGAGCGAACACTTTGATCTTGATTTGTACACTTTTGTAAGATTTGCATATGCACATTGGAAATTCCCTTTAGATGATACCCTGTTGGTTTTATTATTAAGGAACCTGTGGCAGTTTAAAAACAAAGGGGCATATTTATGAGAGGCTTGCGTCTTGTTTGCACCAGGCAAAGTGGTACATGCGCGACTCAAGTCTAAGTTAGATCTTTGAAGCCACGCAAAGCTCCTTTTCGTAGCTTTGGATGTCTTAAAAAATCTGAAGTAAGGCGATGCAGCCCAAGTCTTTGTGTTGCCCTACTCTGTGCAACTGAGGTTCCACTGGATTTGCGGTGGGTATTCCCACGCAACTTCCATGGTTTATGGCACATTCTCGTATTTACAAAGATTTGTAAACCTGGGAATGCGCCAACATCGTACTCCTGCCCAGATGAGGCATAACAAGGAGAAATATATTTTTTTCTACTTGATGTTTCCTCTTTCTATGTGTGCTGCATTCTGCCTCTCATGGTTATTTATGTGCAGGAAGGTGTCCCTTCCTGCTCAAAAACAATACTGCATGCAACGGATAAATATAGTATTCCTACCCTTTCCCATTGACGCAAGGCAACACAGCAAGGTGACTTGCTGTGCTTCGCCACCAATTTCATAATATGCTCCAAAGTCGGACATATTTAGAGTATTTATTACTCCTGCATCCTCTGGTCAACATGCTTTAGCAGATTCTGCACTGCCCGAAGGATCACTCGGCTTTGTCAGGATCTGTCATGATATTAATTAACAGTGGATCTTTCCTAGTGGTATTGATATTTACATACCACTGAGCTGTAATAACCATGCATACAATCACACACTATCCCCCAAGGAATCTGGTAAAACTCGCATTTGGATGCCTGGATTACCAAGTGTCCAATTCTGTGGAATTAGGAAACAGTCATTATAGTCATCTTCATTCATAATGCACTTTTGATATGCCACATTTGTTCTATGTTTATGTGATCCACCTCACGGTCTATTAATGTGTGCGGAGCTTAATGTGCCAAACATTTTTGCAAATGTCCCCAAACTATCTAGCAAAGTGTTTTTGACAGCAATCAATGAGATCACTTCGCTGGGAAGCTTCCCGTTACTCCAGTGCAGGCCAGGAGCAAAGTGTTCTCTTACACCTGGTTCATAGGATTTATCTGGAGCAGTGGCAACTCCTATTGTCAACACAACATTTGTCACTCCCCAATGCATAGGCGATGTTTCACATGGAAAGACAGTAAAAGTTTACTGTTGAATTTGGCCCACTGCTTTTCATTGAGGCACTCAAAGCTTCCTCTGTTTCCGGGATCTTAGGAATTCTATAAACATATGAGAGAAGTTTCATAATGTAAGTAGATCCCACTGCAAGGGTTTGTCGCTTATGCCTCTGGGGTCAGTAAGAGGTTATCTTTGCTAACCTGAGAAGCAATGCTATAGTCAAATCTGGAGCCACACTGCCATGCCAGAACTGGAGGCACACTGATCTTTGAGCAAGCAAGCACCTCTTATTTTTTAGTTTTTTGATGCAGTCAGCTCTCAGCTGCGTGTGGCTCAAGCAGGGCAATTCAAATAGTAATGCAAGCCTGTGACTGGTAATTATCTGTAGGTGGGTTTGTAATTGGTGATTATCTGGTGGATCAACCTAAAATGTCCATGCTTTCTCCCAAAAAGATTTTTAGCAGGGCAATTCAGGTCCTGTTGCAGGGATGTGCTTCTGGACAAAGGTATCCCATTTTCCCTTTCACCATGAAAAAGAATCATAACAACCTAGTTAATCTCTCTCTCTCTCTCTCTCTCTTTCTCTCTCACTCCCACCTCCCCCCCCCCCAACTACAAGCAGTCCTACCCAGTTACTCACAAACTATATATGGTCTTCTTCCAATGGTGTCTTTGTCTCTGCTGTTCTGAGGTGTGTTTGCTTTCTCAAAAGCAACTTTGGAATGTAGGTGCCAATCACAATGATATATTAATTGCAAGGCAGGTGACAGATTATCTCTCTTTTCTGAGCCCATTCTGCGAGTTTGGCTACGGAGCCTAGCAGCTGGCCCCTCAGTCCTAGGAGGGATGAAGCAGGAAAATAGAAGGGCGTTGTGTCAAAAACAGGTGATCAGCTAGGAATGCGAATGGCATTTTGCTAGCACTCTTACTAATTTTTAGGCAGGCTTTATTGCATAATTTCAAAAATGGGTATTTAGGTTAGGGCAGTGTTTTGCAATGTGTGGGTGGGTCATGAGCTCATGTGAAAGTCTAAGAAATAAGTAAAGGTGCCTATAACTGAATTCAAATTGTTACCAAAGGCAGGTCAAATGTCAGGCTATGTCTTCTGACAAACTGCTGCTTATTTGTTTAATGACAGGGATTGATGTTTATAAATTCCTCTCACTTTGCAGTCAGAGAAAGCAAAGTAAAGTGAATTATGTGACAATCTGTCTGAGGTACAGAGAGTGTGAACATAAAGGATGTAGGATTTAATTTTTGTAGCACACAACAAAATATAAATGTCTGTAAATGAACAGTACACATTTAGCAGTTAAGAAAGCAAAAATGTAAATCATTCTTTCTAGTTGTGAAATTTGATGAGAGCAAGATTTTAATAGGATAAAAAAATCAAGACACTTTACTTCGTGATGCATTAATGAAAAATATTCACTGAAACTTGAATTCCACAGAATACAATTTGTGTGCAAGATACTTTTATTAGTAAAACTATTGGCATCATTACGATGCCGGTCAGACCAACAGTCCGCCTCTGTGGCCTTGATCCGATCCCGAACACCGAGGCCGGGAAAGTTCCCACCGCCATATTACCATGTAACCTCTGCTACTGCGGCGGACTATTTTACGGTAGTGCACATACCCCTGAAAATGTTGCTGCAAGTGCATTCAGAATCACGGGGAACATGTGATATGTACAAACATGCCGTTGCAAGGATTCTGCACATATACATTACTATGCGCAGGAAACCAGGCCCTCAGTATGTAGTGTTGTACCAAAATACCCACCTCGGTGCCCGGAACCCCAATCCGACTAGCTATAGTGTCTCATTCATTCTCCGTGCTACAGCAAAGCTACCAATGATTAGACATCCTAGAACATGTTACTCCGTTCCTCTCGGGATACGTGGGAACAAGAACACTCTTTCACTCAAACTCTCATACTTTTCCACAACATGAGTAAATAGAGCCAAGGAATAGTTCAAAATGTTTACGTTAACTAACGTGTTCTATAATGCAATACACGCGCCAATACTAGCAACAAAATGCATAAGATCAAACAAATCAGCATTGTTACAATTCCATATAGAACAAAAGGGGAAATCATATTATAATGATGGTGGGAACAGGACTACAGCGCCTTGCCACCCTCCCCATGCTAGAAGCTAGTATATTATAATTATAGAAGACCTCCAGGCTTTGTCAGGGGGACCCCATACCTCCGAGTTCAGATGCACGAGTTTACATCTCCGTACAAGCAGAGCTCTTCTAACCTGGAAAGCGTTTCTCCAAGTGTCCTAACATGCATGCAATGCAATATTAAAAGCAGCAGATTTCCAGGTTTGCAGCTGTGTTCTATGTTATGGCTAGGGACGTGAGACTGACCAAAGCAAGTCAACAGAGCTAATTGTTTTTCGACCTTAAACACGCTGTACAGATGAAGAGCAGAGTGTTCGACTAGATATGTGAAATGCAGACAGTTCTCATGTGAAAGCGAGCAGGCAAAGTGTTTATGAGAAATTTGGTATCTAGTAACGTGAGCAAAAGCGGCAAAATGGCGGCCAAGCGTATCCAACCCATGCGAACTTAGCAATGTCCGCAGGTGTGTCCATATCTCCACTACACCCTCCCCTTGGTCAGTCCATCGGACAGTGGTCTTAAAGAGAACACAGCTTTCAAACAAGTCTGAGCAAGAATCAAGAGCAAGAATCAATGATACCTCGGATTTGCGGGGAATGTGAGAAGAGAAAGAAAAAAATAGTTCGGGTCTAAAGAGGCACACCAAAAAATAAAAAAATAAAAAATTATTCTAGAAGGATACGGTGGCTGAGTTAATCCAGCCAGGTGTACAAACAGTATGTTGCAATAGCTTCCAAGAGGAAGTCATTGGTCTCGTCTGAAAAAAGTGTTGCTACCCAATCAAGTAGAGTGAATGAACATATATGTTCCTTAACAAGGGGCGCTTCCAGCACCATCAAGGGACAACTTAGATGATACTCCATATTACTTTGTTGTAGGAAATCCTGTGCCGCTGCACAGATATCCCATTCAGCCAGAACTCGAAGCGCTGCTGCCCAGGCCATAATTCCAACACCAGAACATTCTTGCTGATGGGCCACAAAGGGACTCATTAGCAGTTCAAACAGGTGGAGGAAATGCGTATTTGGAGAGGCAAAGATCCAATGTCCATTGAAAGGAGCACTCCAAGCAGTTGAAGACAGGTTGCATGCAAGTGAAATAGCTCAAGCGAAAAGATAATCCATAAGCCACGCTGAGTGTGGCCAGGGGCAGAGTGCCGTAGCACTCAAGCATACGACTACGAAGCATCCGCAGCCGGTCTTGGCTGTGCAGGGCTACAGGAAGAGCATGCATTTCGGAGCAAGCAAATTAACAGCAGAATCCCAGCGGCTAGGGCAAGTAATAGTGGCAAGCCACCGAAGAAGCTGGAAAAATAGAATCGATAAATGCTGTTATCACACCAAATATAGTTTGATCAGTGCACAGTCCAGTAAATGAGGCAGGCTGTCTGACTGCCCTGACCGGGTCGTCTGAAACACATATTGTAATGTGGATGGCAGTCGGAGATCCCTATACTGCCACATATATGCTGTTTTTTTCCGACTACCATCTCGGTGGTTGGAAAAAGGCTGTCGAAGTCGGCGGTCTTTCAGTGGTCGGTCGGAGTACAGGATGCATATATCATAATCCGGCGGTCGGACCAACCGCTTCCGATGAGACAGCGGCAGTCAGACTCCCACCGACAGGACCGCACAGGCTGGTCCGACTAGCTTCGTCATCAGGCCTTATACGTGTGTTCAAATTTAGTGGCCATTTCAATAGAAAATGTGCTGTCTGATAATGACAGTGCACTGCCACACGATGCTTTAGTTACATTAAAAAATTGCCCGCCTAATGGCCATTAAAGCTAGGTAAGCCACGAAAGTTTGTTGTTGTAAAAACTGGGCTGTGGTTCTAAAAGGTTTGGGAACTACTGGTTTAGGTAAAACCAATCTATTGATTCCATAAATTCATACGGAAATATCTATGTGCTTTAGTTTTTGAGGTAGTAGCTTTTTTCTAAGAGATGTTAGTAGTTTTTATCCCTGTTTTAACACTTTTAAAGGCAAGCCCTTTACAGCCTGTTGCAGAAAACAGGAACAGGAACTTTTAAGCATAGGTTATTTTATTAGGTCTTAGGGGCACATGCATCAAGCAATTTTGCTATCGCAAACAGTGTGATTCGCTAAAATCATCCGTTCGCGATCACAAAATGGCCTTTTGCTATGCATGACAGTTTTTGGATTTGCAATTTAGGTAATCGCGATATCTTGTGATTACCTAAATTGCAAATGCAAATAGGTAATCGCAATTTGCGAATTTGCGAACTGTGCATTAAGAAACGCTAATTAACATCAATTTGAAGTTGATGGTAACCATGTGCCCTTTGGGCATGTGTGTGCCTTACATGTGCACATTCTTTTGTTACAGGCGCATCAGGGGGGCCTTAGGCCTCCGGACACCCTTGCCTCTGCATTACCTAATTTACGATTACCAATTAGGTAATCGAAATTTAGCAAAATGCATGACCATTCCCACCTAAGGGCCTTGGGACCCATAGGAAAGAATGGAGTTGCAACAGGAAATAGCAATTCCCTAATTGTGATTGCGATTCTTAAGGAATCGCAATTAGAGAATCGCTATTTGCACCCTTTATTGATGCACGGCATTTTGCGATTACCAAATAGCGAATTCTTAAAAATTGCTATTTGGTAATCACAAAAATGAAGTTTGATGCATGTGCCCCTTTGACTCTCATCACCGAAGAGAGTTTTGTACAACTGTGTGTTATGATTCCAGTTGACTTTCCAAAGTCAGTTATGGCATCTTTAAAGCAAACATTAATTTATTTTTAAGAGAACAACACGTTAGGATAAGGCCTGGACAGCAAGCCTCAGCAGCTCTGAAAGTTTTATACCAGATGTCCATAGCAAAGAAACTTAGAGAACATTGAAAAAACATGTAATTGTGTGGAAGGATTAATAAAGTAGCTGTAAACATGAATGATCAAATCCTTTGGCAGCAGACTAGGATCTCCTCACAGAGTTCCCGTGGGATGTGTTGTGGCAGCTGATGGTGCTGGAGGAATCAAAAAGCTAAAGAGTTTTCTAGCTGAATCATTGCCCTGTGTGATGCCAGAAAAGGCACAACTGTTTTTTTCAGTGATTTCTCAAGCCTAATGGGGGTAAACCAGTAAACTCACACGAATCTGTTACATTTACAGGATGATGAGTTGGTTACTTGTGTAGATTTTTATGAAATGCTAAGGTTGCCTGAGAGCACTGAGTCTAGGACAACAGAGATAGGAAACTGAATCTATAGGAGATGAAAGGATAGAACAATGCAGAGGAAATCGGAAAAGAGCTTTGTGAATGGAGTATTATTCCCACAATGCTAATATCTCTCCAGATAGAACAATAGTGATCTTTGGGTTGTCAGTCTAACATGTCCAACAAACAGGCAGGTAGGAAGGGAGCAGATATAGCTATGAAAAGTTCCATCAGGGAAGGCAGGAGGAAACCTAGAGGGCAGCAAATAGAAGCTAACCAAGAGTGGTGAAAATGAGAGAACTCAGCATGAAAGTTAGAGGCCGCAGTACACTGGATTGAAAGATACCAAAACAGACTAGAAAGACTGGGTTAGAGGCAATCGGCTGGCAAACTCCTGCATCGCTTACAGGATTACAGTATCTTAGTTAGAAAAGGGAGATAAAGGCTGGTCCCCCAGCGCTTACCTCATCTAGCGTTAATGCCCCTCTCATTTTCATCTAAACTAACATACTAACTATATTTCTCTCACAGCACTTCCCACTATTTAACACCAAAACTCTTGGGTACTCCTTAAACTTGCTTCGTGCGTTTTGCCTATCACCCCTTTAAGAGCTCAATGGATCTTGCACTTTGGTGAGTTGGACATTTACCTCGTGGCTCCTGGCTGGAGCTCACAGAGCAATTGTTCTATTTGTTTGTGGATTTGGGTCTCAGTCAGTCCTGTGTGGGCACCTCGAGGCATATATCCTGGTTTTTATGAGGTGTTGGGCCTCGGCCACGAGTGCACTCCACAGAGTATATACACTGTGTGCTTGTGGGTTTGGCCTTAACCTTTCTTGGGTGAATTCTACAGAGCATGTACCCTGGTTGCTTCTTAGCTGTACCAAAAGGGAAGTCAGACCTCTACCTGGTTAGATTGGAGGCACTGCAAGCTACCTCACAGCAACCTAGCATCGGAGATATGGGCTAGCACTCATGCCAGCAGAGGACTGGAACCAGTAGCAGAACTAGCCAGTGCATGCAATGGGAGTGGATGGTGGCCTCCCTAGAAAACAACTGGGCCAGTTACATTTTACAAATTAAGTCAGGAGGCCCCTAAACTAAGAGTCCACTACTAGGCATAGTGTTCAAATGGGAGAATGACAATCAGTCTGTGAGGAATAGCTTTGAACTGAATGCTCATTAAAACACATTACTAGAAGCCAGACATGCTTATGTAACAACAGAAGAAAGCATCATACACAGATTTGGAAGCAAGTATTATTAGGTGCCAAAAGACTCCGAGGCAGAAAGGTGAAGAGAAGACACCACCAGGTAGGTTGGGATCAACTTTATTCCGTCTGGTCACCTCCAGCTCCTGGCAGCAACTGCCGTTGCCACGGCACATAACATTCCACCCAGAAAGCCTCACGAGCTCTCCCCGTCACATTATATGTAGATCCCAACACACCCCCCTTCCTTCAAAACAACAAAGGGAAGAAAAAAACAAAATGTAAGCAGTAATGTAAGTGAAAAACATGGCAGAAATGAGCATCATAACAAAACACAAGCATGTCAGATAAGGTAGTTGAAATACCTATGAACAAATGAAACCATAGAACATTATGTAATCTTGGAACCTGGAAGGAAGAGATCTCAACCTGCTAGAGGCACCCCTCGCAGGAGCACATTTGGAATGAGCATTCTCCCTCTCAAAATGAACACTTGAAGGCACTGCTGCAGGAGAGGAATGAACGCCGAACCTCTTGTTGACGTAATCAACCTTAGATTTAGATACCATGGAAACAGCACATTTATTCCATACTTTACCATTCTCTAACGCCACCACGCAATCCTTGACCACAGTCACCCTTCTGGGCGCCGAAAAGCGTGACTCGCCTTTGCGAATAAGACCGGGTTTCTTTATTCTGACCCAATCCCCACCTTGACAGATGAAACACCAGAATTTCCAGACGCAGAATCATACTTGATTTGGACAGCAGCTGTCGCATCCACCACATCACAACTTCCTCTTATCAATCTCCCTCCTGGACATCCACTCTTTATTCAACTTGGAACCAGCAATCCTGCCTCTGAGTAAGGTGAATGGGGCCATCCCGGTGCTGACATGAGGCGTAGTCCTCACAGTCCACAACATGTCTGTCACGGCTTGCCGCCAATGCAAACCGTTGACCAAGGCCAGTTGTAAGTGTTCCTTAATGACACGGTTGAAGTGCTCAACTAAACCGTTGCTGCGGGGATGATAAAGGGAAGTGAGGATATGTTTGACACCAAAGTCCTTGAGGAAGTCCTGCATCTCCCTGGAGATTAATTGGGTGCCATTGTCTGACACCAATTCTTCTGGAAAATCCTCCCTGAGAAACACATCTTGCAGAAAATTAATGACAGTCAGAGAGTTCAGGTTATCCACAAACCTGACTTCGGGCCGTTTTGACATGTAATCAATGACAACCAAGGTATATTTGGGATTCCAATGAGCCCAAAAGGACTGGCAATATTGAAGGCCAATTTGCACCACGGTTAGTTTTTTACTACCACGGCGTCGACCGGGGAAGGATGGGTCACCTGGAACTTGTCGCTAAAAATACAAATACTGCAGTCGCAAACATAGTCTTCAACATCTCTGTCTAACCCAGCCACCAAAAATCCTCCCTAACCCTGCGTTTCATGGCATGGATACCCTAATGGCCTTCATGGGCCAAGTCTAGAATTCTCTTTCGCATAAACGCAGGAACCACCAATAATCCACCTCTCCTCAACACTCCCTCAACTACAGATAACTCCTCGCCAACTCTTTTATAGGGAATTAACTCGGAGGGACAGTCTTTGTTGTCGGGCCACACACTAGCTAAAATGTCCATAACAATTCTGACCTCCATATCAGATATAGCATCCAACCATTCTTGTTCAGAAAGCGCACCGCCCACAGTGTTCTCAAAAGAGCATACTGCGCAAACCATTTCCGAATCATCGGATGCCGACACACATTCACCACTCGGAAGGGGTAGCCTGGATAGACAATCAGCTATAAGGTTCTTGGCACCAGCCACATACTCAAAACGGTAACGAAACTCCTGTAACCTGTACTTGGCAATGCGTAACATGGCTCTGCCACCACCTTTGGTAGTGAAAAGATCAATCAGAGGTTTATGATCGGTCCTCAAGATGAACTCATTTCCCCACAATTATTTTTTGAAATGTTGGACGCCTCCCCACAAGGTCAAGGCCTACTTCTTAATGGTTGACAAAGTGCCTTCAGCGCCCCTTAATGTTCTTGAAGCAAAGGCAACCGTTTCTTCACGACCATCACCCCTCTTTTGCAATAGGACCGCCCCTAAGCCAACATTGGTAGCATCGCTGGATATGATGCACTGGTCATTGATATTGAATAGTTTAAGGGGACGTACGTGCACAATCTCATGCTTGATTGATTAAAAATTATTATTACAAACATCATCGCACACATACTTAATATTTTTCTTTAGCAGATTGAGCATGGACGCTGTTTTTCTAGAAAAGTTACTTACACATTTCCCATAGTACTCCACCAACCCCAAATAATAACGGAGCTCGTCCTTGTTCACAGGTGTGGGTGCATTTTGGATGGCATCAATAATTTTTAATTTGGGTTCAACTCCCTTGTGGGAGATGTGATGACCAAGATAGTCAACCCCCTCCTGAAGGAATTTGCACTTATCAGTTCTCAACGTTAAACCACTGGACATTATGATACTTAAAACTTGCTTGACCCTGTCGTCGTGTTCTGACTCAATTTTCCCATAAATTAAAATTTCATCCTGAAAAAACACAACTCCTGCAATGTCCTTGAATAGATTGTTCATCAAGCGCTGAAACACTGCAGCAGCCGAGGCAAGACCAAAAGGCATACGTTTGTAACAAAACGCCCCCTCAGGTGTAACAAAGGACGTAAGGTGCCTTGACGCTTTACAAAGTTAATTCTGGTGGTAAGATGAGGAAATGTCCAGATAAGTAAAATACTTGACACCTTCTAAAGTAGCTAACCTCTCGTTGATGTTTGGTAGAGGCTGACGATCAACCCAGATGTTAGAGTTAAGGTCTCTCAAGTCAACACACATCCTCAGGGATTTGCGTACTAAAATAATGGGGGCCAACCATTCAGAGCCTTCAATGGGTTTCAATCACCCCCATTGTGCACAAACGTTCCAACTCACACTTAAGTTCCTTGCGGTGGCTCAAAGGTACTTTGCACACCTTGTGGGCTACAGCTTTGGCACCCTCCTTGAGCACAATGCAAAGCTTGAATCCCGTTAGTTTACCAAGATTACCATTGAACACTTCAGAATAATTGAGTACCCATGTGTCACTTAAAGCATGAGCAACCACACACACACTAGTTGGATCAGATGAAGGTAAATTGTAAAATTGCTTAAATGCACTATGGGACACTACCATGTCTGAACGATTGGGCTCTAATAAAATGCCAAGTGCGCCTTGCTCATCCCACCCCAACAAATTAGCTCCTTCTTTCACCATGTACACAGTCCCAGTAGCCAGATCCATACCAAAGGCAAGGTTCGCTACGAACTTTCCCAGGACTTCAATTCTTTTACCACCGTAAGCGAAAGTTTTGAAATTGGATTTTTGCAAATGGATGCTGTCTAACCCTTTGAAATCCTTGACACTGATGAGTGTGAAAGGGGAACCAGAATTGGCTAAGAAGCTAATACATTTCCCATTGATACTAATCTTGCATGCAGGAGATTTCCTCTTATGAGACACACACATGGAAGATATTTCAACAACACCTTCAGCATGAGGCGATGAAGAAGACATCCTCAACAATTCGTAATTCTCATCATCTGAATAAACTATGTCTTCAGCAATGGTCTTCACCATTTGTGCAGGACCTTTCTTTAATGTAACTGCTCTGCACATGCGGGAAAAATGACCCTTTTTTCCACATTTGAAGCAAGTTTGGTTTAGTGCAAAACAAAACTTTGTGTTCCCTAAGTGTGATTTACTCCCACAACGGAAACATAGAGCTTCCCCTTGCTCAACTTTGGGTTTGGGGTAATGAGCTGCAGGACGCACAAGATTGGTGTTGGGTCCCTTCAAAGATTTAGAGTTAGGTTTCGCATTCAACAATTTGACTTTAGCAGGTAAAACAGTACTACTCATCTCTTTTACACAAAATTGGAATGTTCGATGCTCCTCGCTAAAGAAAGAGCAGTCACTAAATCAGGATCATCAGAGGACAGTAACTTCTCTTGAATTTATTTTGTTGCATGTTCTTTCAATTAATTGATACCAAATAATTTCATCCCTGAACTCTCTGTAGTTGCAGGTAACCACTAGATTTCTAAGGGCAGCCACAAAGTCATCAATTGACTCGCTGGAAATCTGAGCGCGTTGTAGGAACTTGTGACGCTCAAGAACAACATTTCTTTTGGGGTTAAACCTTTTGTCTAAGGTTTTGACAACGGAAGCATAGTTGTCCACAATGAGTGAGTCACCATCATCACCATCACTCACGTGAGTGCTAACTAGTTCCAAAGGTAGAGTTTTTAAATATTCCTACCCTCCGTACCTAAATTGTAAATTAATAAAGCTTTCTTTTTTTTTTAGAAGTAAAGGTATCCCTATCAATGGCCTCCAAATAGGCATCAAATGTATCCTTCCACTGCTGCCATTGAAGAGGTGGAGTGCCTGCTGATTGCAGAAAGGGCGGGGGTGCCGAAACGTGACCCATTGCCATGCGGTGGGTGAGTTGCTGCCCTACACCTACACTACTTGACAAGTTCTATGTGGCACAGGATACCGGTAAAATGGAAAGTTAAACAAATTAGCAGTTTACAGTGCAGCTAGACATGTGTATGTTAAGAAGAGAACAAAAAACCAAAACAAAAAAAACCAAGGGGCTTACTATGCCTGACTGAGCGTGAAGAAAAACAAAACAAATGTTACCGCTTGGTGTGCGCATCACCGGATGCGCAAATGGAGAAGAGACGTGAAGAAGGTAGATGTGATAAAGCCTTGGGGTGTGCACATCACCGGAAGCACAGCGAGAAATAAACTGAGCACACAGAGTAAGGAAATGGTGTGCACATCACCGGATGCACAGGGTTCCGAAGACCAATCCAAAATGGTTGATAGTGCGTTGCGTCGATGTGTCAGACGTGATTGTACACGTCTGACGTTGCAGCTAGATGCGTTCCTGAGGAGATTGCAGAAGATATGTGACACGACTTGTGACGGTAGTAAATCAGTGTCTAGGCAACAGCAAAGGCCAGTATGGACACCCACAATGCCACGAGAACTCAACTGCCTTGGGAATGGGGTGTGACATCCATCGGCGAAGCCGCTCCAAAACTTGCATGATCGCTCCGAACCCAAATCCACACGTGGGGTTTGCGAGGGATACAACGCTCCATGCTTCACCCAGCAAGGAGTATGAAGAAAGGCAGACAGAGAAGAGCCTCCAAACAGCGCAGCAGGAAAACTTGCAGTGAAGAAGAATACAGTGTGGTGCACCTCTTAGGAACACGACAGGAGGGATACTGAAGGCACCAGACCAGCTCGTCTATAGATCCCAATAAAATGTCTGTGGCAATTTACCTTCTAGTTATGTCTAAGAGCTGCAGCTTAGAAGATAAAACGTAATTCTAGGCATTCTGAGGTTTAGAGCCCTTGCACATGAATATACACCATGCTATACATGGTTACAGAAATGCAATGGTTACAAAGGATGTATGGCTTTTGTTGTCATTTAAAGCTTGTTGGAAGCCTTCAGACTGGCTTTGCTGTTGGACACCTCTGACTTGACAGCCTGCCCACCACAGACCAGTCAAGTCATAGTAGCAGTCATCCTGTCCTAGTAGAAAAAGGAACCGTCATTACATTTCAATTCCTCGGAGGGCTAATCTGGCACCGCGGAGCCGGGGACGGGCAGGGTAATCATTCAGTGACCTCCACACAGAGGGAGAAAGAACTCTTCTTGTGCCCTGGGCTCATTGATTTTTTATTTCTTTAAGAATACATATTTTACTTTGGGAGTATTTTTTTGAAAAACTTCATCGGCTGCGGGCAGTGACTTGGTGCTTGTAGCGGCGACCCTGAGAAGGCCTGCCACCAGCGTGGAGTTGTTCACCGGGGCCTGCGCCTCGCCCGGTGGTGCGGCGCTGCACTGGGGGTGACTGGCGCCTGCGCTTTGTCCTTTTCCCCTTGGCGAGGTGGCGCGCGGAGTGGCCACGCAGGGGCGAACTGGCCTCGCTACCGACTGGTCCTCGGAGCTGGATGATCCCCGACAGGCCCTGGCCCCACACCATGCGGACCAGTGTTTCGGGAGCGGTAGAGGTGGGCCTGGGCGAAGTGGTTATGTGACCCGCGGCGAGCTGGGCAAGTGAGATTCCGGGGGAGTGCTGGGAGCATTGATCACTGCCGGTCATACCACAGCAGGGCGGATTGGGGCGCCTCGCGCACGCCAGGGCGTCGCATAGGAGGACAATTGCTGGGCAGTAGGCGGATCACCACCTTGGCCACTGCGGGGCACTTGGGTGTGGCCTCTTTCGGTGAACCACCCTAGCGGCCCCATAGCCCGAAAGAAGAAGAGGCCTTCCCTCCGAAGGGCTGGAGTATGGGGAAGCCAAGAAGCAAGAAAGAGGGGACTCCACCACAATCGGACACTGAGCTCTCGGGTCATGGAGAACAGGAGGGACGGGACCAGCGCCGGGACCCGCACCTGCAACAGCAGCTGGACAAGATCCTAGAGGCGATAGTGGATACCAAAACAGCACTACAGCAAGATATAGCGCAGGTGGCGACGGGCTTGGGGCTCCTGAGGGCGGATCATGGCAAACTTGCCGATAGAGTTACGGAGGTGGAGAACGTGCTTCAGACCGTGAGCCCACTGCAGCTCACTCTCAAGACCACTATGTCAGATGTCCTTGATCGCGTAAGGGTGCTGGAGAGGAGGACGGAGGAGGCAGAAGGGCGCAACCGCCGGAACAACGTCCGCATAGTGGGGCTGCCGGAAAAACGGAAGGAGATGACATGGTAAAGTACTTGGAGGACTGGCTCGGGACAGTAGTGGCGCCGGAAGGGCTGTCGTCCTTTTATACGTTGGAAATAGCTCACAGGGTGCCTGCTAGACCGCCTCCGCAGGGGCGATCCCCCCCGCCCGGTGGTGGCGAGGTTATTGCACTACCGGGACAGGGACCTGCTGCTCCATCGGGCGCGCATGTATGGCCCTTACCAGGTGGGAAACAGCAAGGTGACATTGTTCCCTGATTACACATATGAAACCCAGCGTTGACGATCCTCCTTCCTAGCTGTTAAGAGAGGACTGCGAGAGGAGGGCCTCCAATACTCGTTGTTATTCCCGGCCAAACTGCGAGTCATTGCAGATGGCTCCACGAACTTTTTTGAATCACCTGAAGACGCCTGTGCGTGGCTGGAACTCTACAGAGCGGGGAAGACTGGGATGGAGCGTACCTCACGGACCCTTGCGGAGGCTCCGCAACAGCGGAGACCACGACGGTCCAGACGTCGACGAGGGAGTGTGAGAGGTCCACTCTCGCAGGAGGTGGAAGCGGAGCGGAGGGATGCGCTAGATGCGGTGATGGCACTATCGAGCTCCCAGGGTCGCCTCTCTCCAGGGCGGACGACTTCGGACAGAGGCACAGATGGCTCGGATGCTGGCCAGTCTGAAACGGACAGTGGGCACCTACCGGCAGTTACGCCGGTTACGGCGGACGGAATGTTGGACGAGGGTTGAGGCGGCTGCGGGCTGCCTCTCGAGCGCCACCCTGAACTTACGAGACTTCCTGGTGCAGGTTTGGCATGGGAGGAGGGGCGGAGGGAGTCGGGAGGCGGGGGAGTGCAGCTGAGCAGGTGGATGGGTGTGCCGGGAGAGGCAGCCAGACTGGGTTACTGGTTATAGCATGGTCCCTGGTTGATAGCCTATTGAGGCCGATGGCGAATGAGCAGTGGGGGTGGAGGGGGGGCACCGGGGGTGACAGATGCCGTTGGGCTCAGAGGGACCGTGCGACCTGGAGGAACTGAGGCGGCTGCCCGTTGGTTACTGGTCCCCCCTTGTTGCCCATAAGGCATGCCCACAGTGTCTGCTGTTGGGCCTACTAGTTGCTATATCAAAGTCATGGTTTGGATGGGAGCTAGTTGGGAGTTTCTAGGTCCTGTTCTTGGGGGGAGGGGGGTTTTGGGATTGTTGGGGAAATGTTGGGGAGGGATCCTAGCCGGCACGATAGCGGAGATCGGTCCTCGATTCAGCAAGAGATTGTGGGAGAATGGCTGGTTTAACAAATTTGAGATGTATGACCTGGAATGTGAGGGGGCTTCACACTATGACGCGGCGACATAAGGTCCATGCCTACTTACTCCGTAGGGGTATACACATCGCACTGCTCCAAGAAACACACCTAACACGGGCAGAAGGGATAGCGATGCAGCGTAGATGGAGGGGCCAGATATTCAACACCACTTACTCCGCATTTGCTCGGGGGGCGCTGATCTGGGTCAGGGCGGGAGTCCCGTTCCAGGTAGTTAGACAAGTGGCTGATCCTGAGGGCCGGTACGTGGCTGTTGAGGGGAAACTAAGGGGGAGAGACATCGCCTTTTGCAGCTTGTACGCGCCCAATGTTGACCAGTTGGGCTTTCTGGCGCAGTTATCCACTACTTGGCGGGCCCGCTGGTACTGGGTGGGGATTTTAACTCCGTTGCAGATGTTTCCCTAGATAGATCCCACCCACCGCTGGCAGACTCCCCGGTGCACCGCTTGACCAGAGGCAGACTCGATTGGCAGACGCGTTGAGGACTGATAGACGCTTGGCGCGCGGAGCACCCGGGAGACCGAGACTACTCTTATTTCTCTGGCATGCATGAACTGCATGTTCGTTTAGATGCGATACTATGTTCCCCGACAGTAATGCCTGCTATCGTGCATACTGAGTATTTAACTAGAACGATCTCTGATCATAACCCCCTATTAATCAGACTGGATTGGATGGCTGGAGTCTTGTGCGTTCCTACCTGGAAACTGCGGCCCGAAGCGTTGGATGACCCACTTTTTCATGCAGCGCTAGAAGAGGGCATCACACAGTATTTTGCAGACAATGTGGGCACAGCCGAGACAAGGGCGACAGAGTGGGACGCCTTTAAGGTTGTCATCAGGGGGCTCTGCATAGGGAAACATGCGGGTGTAAGGAAAACGCTCCTGGAGGATCTGAAGAAGGCTGACTCCAGCCTTCCTGAAGCGGAGATAGCGAGGCCTGGCCGCCCTGAGCTTCAGGAAGTGGTTGCTGCGGCTAAAGAAGCGGTGGCAGTGGAAGTGGAGCGCTTGCGCAGCTTTGACCATAGAAACTATACGATGAGGGCCCATGCTGAGGGAGATAAAGCGGGGACATTGTTGGCATGGCTAGCCAACCCTGCAAAGCGGAGCTCCCCTATCCTGGCTTTAATGACAGCGGAAGGGGGAAAGGTTTACACCCAAACCGAAATTATGCAGTGCTTTAAGCGCTACTACGAGACACTCTATAAAAGTAGGTTGGACGACGGGGACCCGGCAGTTGACGCTTTCTTAGATGAGTTGCCGTTACCAAGACTGGAACAAGAGCAGGCGAAGGACTTGGGGAAAGACATAGAGCCGGGAGAAATCAGAGGTGCCATCAAGCGCATGGCTCGCAACAAAATGCCGGGCCTAGATGGCTTGCCCATAGAATTTTATGAGAAATATGCTGACTTGCTAGTGCCGCGGCTTCAAGAAGTCTATAGAGAAGCGAGAGAGTTGGGACGACTGCCCCAATCAATGCGCGAAGCGCTGGTGATCCCGTTGTTGAAGCCGGGGAGGGAGAGTGAGAACATGGCCTCCTATAGGCCCCTATCGATGTTAACTACCGACTACAAAATACTGAGTAGCATATTGGCAGCCCGGTTGCTGCCCTACATGACCACGCTGGTTCATGAAGACCAGGCTGGGTTCATACCGACGCGCAACACGACTGCGAACATCAGGAGGCTAGTGCGATTACTAGATGTTGATCACCCTGAGGCGCTACAGCCAATGATACTCTCAGTGGACATTGAAAAAGCTTTTGATAGCTTGGAGTGGGGGTATTTGTATAAGGTATTGCGACAGTTTCGCTTGGGAGAGAGCTTCTTTCAGTGGACATCAGTGCTATACACTTCGGCTGTGGCTAGAGTGAGAGCGGGCTCCTTGATCTCACCGTTGTACCCAGTGGAGCGGGGGACGAGGCAGGGCTGCCCGCTCTCCCCACTATTGTTCGCTTTGGCGGTAGAGCCCCTCGCGGTTAAGTTTCGGACAACACTACGGAGGGCTGGCTTGCAGGGACGGACGCCACCATATCTCACTTTATGCAGATGACTTATTATTATTTCTCGAAGACGCCGATGGGGCACTGGCAGGAGCGGAGAGTTTACTCTCCGTTTTTGGAGATGTTTCGGGCCTGAGAGTTAATTGGGCTAAAACCTGTCTGTTCCCGGTGAGGCAAGGAGAACCTAGACCGGACACGACTCGTGAGGTGCGATGGGAACCTACCTGCCTGAGCTACCTAGGCGTCCACATCTATCACACGATGGCGGACACGCTGGAAGGGAATGTGGGCCGTAGTGTGAGAGCGCTGCGAGGGAGTATGGCCTTTTGGGCCACCCTTCCGTTGTCAGTGACAGGCCGCATATCCCTTTTGAAAATGGTGGCTCTGCCTCGATTACTCTACTATTTTAGGACGCTGCCGGTGTGGATCCCCGGCTCCACATTTCGATTATTGAAATCGATATTGGTATCTTTTCTATGGGGCGCGGGTAGGTGTAGAGTAGTGCTGACGACGCTTATGCGACCCAAGGCAGAAGGCGGACTGGCGGTCCCGGACTTTGAGTTATACTACATAGCAGCTCAGTTGCAGATCTACACCCAAAACGTTGCGCGGGTATTCCGAGGTCCGGAAGCTGGGAGGGAGGGGGGAACGCCGCGCCATGTCCTTTCCTACATCGCCTTGCAGCAGAAACTGGAGCCTATGGACCTCCTCACAGAGGGGATGACTTTCAAACTGTGCTGGAATCGGTCTCAACGCAGGGCGGGAGTGTTACATCCGTATGCGCCGGAGATACCGATAGGGATGCTGACGGCCTTACCGCACGGCGGAGATTGGTCGCCATTACAGCTCTGGGAAGACGCGGGACTGCAGGTGGTGGGGGATCTATATGAAGACGGGATTCTGCTACCATTCCACGCTCTCCAGTAGAAATTTGATTTGCCGAGGGGGAGCTTCTTGTTGCACGCAGCGCTGACCCGAGCGATACAGGCACATTGGAGGGAGGGGCTGATGGAGCCAAAGGTGTCGAGGGCCTGCCAGTACACCATGATGGCGGCAGGGACCTTCAAAGCGGTCATGTGTCTCTACTCTAGAATGCTCCTTGAGAACCTGCCACCTCTGGCGGACTAGAAGGGGAAATGGGAAACTGATCTAGGTAAAGATATCCCTGAGGCGGCCTGGGCTCAGATCATGCGACGGGCCTGGAAGAGCACGAGGAATGCTCAGTTTCAGCTCATCCACTTCTATGTCCTCCACAGAGCGTATTTGACGCCTAGCAAAATACAGAAATACTTTAAGGTCCAAGAGGCAGCGTGTCCAAGAGCATATGTTGTGGTCTTGCCCAGCGATGGGTCTTTACTGGAAGGAGGTGGGGGATACTCTAAATGAGGTGACAGAGAGGCGATTGGGGTTTGATATGGCCGTTAGTGTACTGCACTGGTTCCCACACACGCCCAAGAATAAGATAACGAGCAAGTTCATAGATATGGGACTTATATTGGCAAAGCGAGAAATTACGAAACGCTGGAAAGCGACAGTGGGTCCCACCAGTAAAAGGTGGAAGGGTGAATTCCTCAAATGGGCCTCCAGCGAGGGTGCACTGCGCTATCAGATGACGCGCAGGCGTAACGATGATAAGGCACTAGAGGCGGCAGCTGCATGGGAGGCACTAGTGCAGGCACTACGAGATTATGAGCCGCAGGATGATAGCGAGGAGCAGGCCTTGGATGGGGATATAGCCCCGGAACAAGAAGGGATCGTCACACAGCTTGACACATAGTTATTCCTCGACGTATGGGATGCATGAGGACAGACACGGATATCTGCGTTGCTGGTGGGGACTGCGGGAGGGGGAGGGACTTTTAATTTTTCATGGTGGTTAGCGATAGGTTTTAGTTGGGAGATTTTTGGTTTATTTGGCGCACAGCTCTGGAACGACTTGTACATCCTTGTATTATGCACTATGTCATTGGTGGGGGGTTGTTGATTACTTCTCAGGGATTATGCTGTTGAATATTGTGAGTGACTTCGTGGATGTTTGCATAAAAACTCAATAAAGTGCGTTTAAAAAAAAAAATGAAAAGCAACCAACTACAGAGGAAGAGGAGGAGGGGAGTGATTTTCCAGCCGGCTCATCTTAAAATACAACCTGGTTAGAAAGAGGCAAGCACCATCTCTTCATATACTACGCTGGTGCTTTACACGTTGTGTTATGTCAAAGGCATCCCAATGCACACAGGATCGCATTGCCTATAGGGCAGTATGGATGTGCCAGAAGGGCTAGTCTAACAGGTTTAAGTGCGTGGGCCGATTGGCTGTTTGTGGCCCTGTGTTATTTATTTAGCATTTTTATATAGCTCGGACTTGGCCCAAAGGCGCTTTACAACAATAGAATGATACAAAGGTACAGCAAGTTACGGTTACAATAATTTACTTTCAAACATTTGCATTGGTAGCTGCAACCTGGACAAATGCAGCCATTGGACAAGGGACATACACGGTTCGAGCATTGATTAAGATGGTGGGTTCACACAATGAAGGTAGTTCGTATCCTGGAGAGAGTACTTGGGTATAGTCGAGGGTGATTAACCCAGGTGTCTGTCAAATAGGAGGAGCTTGAGGTCCTTTTTGAAAGTGGCTTTGCAGGTTGTTAGACGAAGGGAGGGAGGTAAGGAGTTCCAGATTCTGTGGGACTACCAGAGAATAACTGGCTCATGTACCGTTCTCGACTGAAGGTGAGAGATTTTCAGTTTCTCATTTAGATAGGAGGGTGAAGAGGAGTGCAGTGCTCTGTAGGTAATTCAAGCAATTTTGAATTAGGCCCGCGCTTCAATGGGAAGCCATTGGAGGGTTAGCAGGGCCGTGGACATGTGGTCAAATTTCTTGAGACTTAAAATGAGGCGCACTGCTGCATGTAGGGTTGCGCTCACTGGGCCTACGTTAACTTTGGGAATGCCTGAGAGAAGGGCAATTCCGTGATCGGATTGCCTCCGGGGCAGTCTGGCTGTGCCAGAAGGGCTGGTCTAACATGTTTAAGTGTGTGGGCAGATTATTTGGATGTTTGTGGTTCTGTTTTGTGGTTTGGTGGGTCTGTTTTTACTGTTGTTTTCCCCTATATTACCACAAGCACAAATGCATGAAGTCTCGCAAATCTTGCAAAACCTCTATACAGATTCAAAACTGCCCCGATTTGTAGGACGTGGGACATTTTGTATAAGCTATCTGGTTAGTTACTGGAACCATAGTATCACCATTGGCATCCTTTCCCACGCCTCCAACATAACATTTATGCAAATAAATAAATACGCAACACATTTTTTTTGTTTGGGTAAAGTTGCTGCAGGTCTATTACATACACCGTTATGTAATAGGTGGATTATTTTACGGGCGATCCAAGGGTAGGCAACCAACTGGGCCGCCTGATGAGCCAGGCAGCACTGGGGCGAACCCCACCTGTGCTGCCCTTACTGGTGATCCTCTCCCCGGATCACGTGACACTTGGTCCCTTATTACTCACGCCCCTTTCAAGGCAGAGCGTAGCATAGCAAACCCCCGGTTGTTCAGGCCCACAACCACCCGAAGGACTAACGGGGCGCCAACGCGGTTTTCCAGGAACCTCACATGAGGCTCCTGGGATTTCGCTCTGGCACCCCCTATGGTGCCACGCAGAGGTACCTTTCTGTAACGCCCTGCTTTCAGATCGCCCTGTAACTCCGCCACAGCTCTGGAGGTGGCCACCGTCACCGCCAGAGCCCCCCCACCAAAACAGCTACGGTCTTACCTGCAACCTCTCCTCTCTAGAGTCTCCCGCAAATCTAGAAAAAAGCGATACATCCCTACCGGTGATAAATGAACCCCTTCTATCTCACGATAGCCCTTGACGTTAGCCTGAATCAGCTAGTGTCTGATGAAACAAGGCCCCTTTGGCCTTTGACTTGTGCAATTAACTATTCACCCTACTGCGTGAAAGTTCCACTGTCTCACATGACTCCACCCCGTGCCAACTCTGGGCGGAAAGAATTCAGACACTATGGCGCACATTGCCCCATCAATTTGCTGATCTCACCTAGCTGCCGCCCTTCTAGCACTGTGTGTCCCTGGACACCTGTGTCTCCCATCTCTGGGTCAGCAGCCCACTAGTTAGGATACCGCTCCTTCACCCGCCGGCCTGCTTTGGCTATTAGGGCGAGAAGGAATATACTTAACATTTGCACAGTCCCTTTGCTTGCTAAATCATGACACACAGCAATGTTCATAGCTAGCGAATGTGACAATGAACAAGGCTGACCTCCAGCACTTCCCCTGCATCCCTTATGGGAATTTTGGCCGCTCAGCTCCCTCTGTGGTGAAACCCCCTAGGCATACCGCTTAGCCAATCTGTCTGATTTGCACAGTGCGCACTGTCGGCAATATGGTGCCTAACATTCAAGAATGGCTAAGTCCTACTTTACCCCCTCCTAGAATATTCCCAAATGGGGGGGGGGGGGGTGGGGAGGGGGAACCCACTGCCAACCCGGAGTATCCTCAGCGGTGGAAAATTACCTGCTCCGTTAAACTTTAGTTTTTGTTGAACACTGGACGTGCCAAATGTTCTATTGACATAGTATCCCATTGTGCTCGACACCTTGTTACCCCATTTATTGGGACAGCAGCACACTATGTTGGCTGACCGCGCTCAGCAAGCGTGGCTAATATAGCTGATTGTGCGGGGCTTTTGAGCTTAACTGCAGCAACAGGTCACCTACCCTGTGTTCTGGGGTGCACTTACTTCACCCCGTTGACCAGACAATTGCACAGACCCCTTTGGGTGCTAGCCCTGGTGAACACCTTATTGGTGTGAACTCTGGTTTGACCATATATGTATTATGCCCGCTATTGGCGACACCTCACCCTTTGGTGTAGTGACAACTTACGCAGTGCACCTCGCTTGCTTAACTGTCGTTGGAATACAGATGCCAGTACCTACTAACCATCTCTGACCCTGGATTCTTAAACTCGCAAAAGTGTCGGAATCCCAGATTCCCAATTTCGCGTTAGCTGCAGTACACTTTCAGTGGATCCGCTGGGAGATACCATAAACCGCATTGGTCATGAGAACCTTGAGAAGCACCCAATTTTCGCCTGGGCGTACCTCAAAATGAGACTGGCTTCACACAGCTGTAGGCCATAGACACCCATCTTGAACCTATTTACTGGTTTTTGCCACTTGGCACTCTTCTGGTTGCAGCTCTGTGTTTTGTGGAACGCGCGTCCCCCGGGGCACGATGTCGCTGAATAGTGTATGGTGTATGTTACCCTCTCGCTGATACTTATCTCTCGCTAACTGCCCTTACTTGGATTGAATGACTGTAGACTTAATGCTCCAACGTAGTTTGACCCCAAAACTTAGGGACAACCCAAGTAGCAATCATGCCCTCCATGGTACATCTACCCCAGCGTTGACTATCAACGTAATTGGGATACCGGCCGCAGAAGATGCCACTTCCAGTCTCAGGTTCTAGCCCATAGAAGGATAACCCAGGGGGCAGACATGTCTGTGGGAACCAGAGGTGAACATTCTGTGCAAGTACCTGGCCTTTCCTGAATATTGGGAATGCCAAATGGTCTATAATACCCTGTCAGAATTTGGCTCTAACGCAGTGTTTACCAAACTGTTTTGCACCGCAGCACACTTGTTAGATGACAACCACGACCACTCGCCTGCTGCCCTGCCTAAAGCGCGGGTGAATATGTCTTAACTGAAGTGACCTGAAACCTGCCCTTGGTTGCAGAGGAATGCCCACCCAGTGTACATGGTACCTGTTTCTATATGGTGCAAGCAGATGTTCCTCATAAAGGCCCTCATTGCCAATTGCACAATGCAGTCTCAGCATTTCGCAGCGCCTCTCTTTATGCATATCATTCTGGGGTGACTAAGCCCTAATGAGCCCCCGTACCTGGATGATCACCAGTACGAGGGTACAGACTGATGACCAAGTGCTGCGCCAGCCAATAAACATGTAGTCATGGAGTGAATTTACACTATCTCATGCGCTACAAGGCCGCACGGTGTGCCACTTCGCCTAAACCAAGGCAAGGGTGGATCACCATGTCCGTGTAGCCTGCAAACCCATCCGTCATCTGCACTGACAGATGCTGTGTCGGCACCTCCTGGATACATAGTCAATGCATATGTGTGTGGGTGACCCATACGCTGGCATTTTGTATAAGCTTAGAGTGCCACCGGCTGGCATTTCGCAGCTTCTGTCATTGCCTTCAGCTATATACTGCAAAACCACACTATACCTGCAATACGTCACTACCCTTGGTTCAAACAATGCTTGTTTAGTTGTATAGGGTAAATTAAGCCCAAATTTAAGGTTCGTTGCATAGCGTATTGAGAGTGCTTCATTCTTAAATGGTGGGTCTGTCACTTTCAATTTGTTGACGATTGGATTAAATGTCTCAATTCACTCGAAAGCAAGTTGAACTGCAAATGAGACAAATACCACTAAGCAACATCACATCACGAATCAACTGAGATCATGTACCGCCCCATGAAGCAGGTAAATGTGTATAAAATCCAGCCATAGCCAAACGAAATCTCTAGAAGCAGTTTGTCAGGGAATTGTTGAGACCACCGGAGTTCCTCAGTGCCCTCCGTACTCCCGCAACAGCCAGACAGGTCACCTACACGCATGCCAGGTGCTGAAACCAGAAAGCGGCAGCCATTTTGAAAATGGAATGGCAGTGCACAATCCTCGCATCGGAGACAAAATTGGCTCGTGCCGGCATCCGCCCCACATTGGGCTAGCTATTTTATTGAACCATGGTGCTTTCAACGAACTGCCCTTTCCAGTGAACTGGAAAGTCATGGAGGAAGCGGCATCTATCCATAACCTGGCAATTCTCACCGCACCACGCAGCATGGTATCCATGAACTGCATGCCCCACGCTGCAGGAGTCAACAACCCTGGTGCTCCAAGTACCAAAACTGGTAAAACAAGGCCCACAACCAGAGCACCATGCCTGCACTGTTAGCCTGTAGCGAAGACACCCAGATCTATAATGCGTTTCTTGTAAATTACCTCCCATTCCAAGATTCCACAAAACTAGCGCCGCACTATATAAATATTGGCAACCTATCCAAGCACCACAAAACGTAACTAAGAAATTGAGCCTCAACCTTGAAAAATAACAATCACTGGCCCTGAAACGAGGCAGACAATGCTTGAGCAACTGAGCTGCCTCACTTCCCAAAATTACCTGCAGGTTATTTGCTCACACGACTGGGCAGCTAATAGCTAAATGACCAGAAATTTAGATTATCTTAATATGCTCGTACCTAATCTTTGTCCATAAGGAGAACTGGGTCCATTTCATGGTGCACCGACAAATCCCACTTTGTACTGAGTCACCGCCTGCAGACAGCAAAATAGTGCGCTGGCCAGGCTCAGTGCTCTGTAATCAGGTTGCCTATCTTGGCAAAGGCCTAGTTTGAGGATTCTGAACGAGCATGCTAGCTCGGCCCCATCCATAGTTGCCATTGTTGCAGATTGCTATGTATGACGCTTGCATAATTCCAGTGCATCTGTGAGAGACATTAAGACTATGGCTGACATTTTCTAGCACTACACCTACAACAAGCCCGTCCATTGGCTTAGTCAATGGTTATTAGTTGCCCGCACAACTACTAACCTTGCCACTCCTATGCGTGCGACAACTCAGACTGCTCGAGGTAACTTAAGGGGTTTGCCCCGCTTCACAGGATGCTTGAGCCTACCGCCAGACGCTAAGAATGATTTTGGAGCGGGCACTAGTTGTCTCCAATGCACATTGAACAACAAACAACTGCTGTGCTCATCTTTAACCACACAACAAATCACACAAACAGCGCTACCGTGTGGCAGCAACCACAATGGCCGGAGTCCGATGCCAAGCCCCAGAAACCAATTGCTCAAACCAAACTCAGCGAAAATACCGGCGATGCAAATGGAGACCCCCAATCCATCTGATGGGCACAGTGAGCAGCACCGTGCTTCCGCGCGTAGGCGCTTGACACAGGACTACATCCAAAAGTAAATTTACAACAATTGAAACGCTATACATGAGCGCCAGTTCCATTACATCTTCAGCGCAACTATCCCCATGCTCACTGCAAATGAAATGCATGGCCATCAGTGGAACTGCGCCATGCTCGCAGATCCAGGCAAGCCAAACACCAATGAGAACAGAAATCAGCCCAAACACAATCTTTTCTGAATCAAAAGCTGTAACTTCGTGGCTGGCATTCCCCTTCTTGCACGGCGAAGTCAGCGAAGACAATCTGCCGCGCCCGAACGCTGCAACCCAAAACCTGTGCTGCAACAAACCAAAGCATGCATCCACAGGGCCCAAGGCCATACTGACTTTGGGTGAAAGGAACCTTCATTTGAATGCCCAGGCAAAAAGTTGATAGCCGGCATCAGGACCCAAACCTGTTCCCCCACTCAAAACGACAGCTCCAACCACGGGCCACTCACACACCTCCTGACGGATCCAGACTCATGGCGCCGTTCCCTCCACCCCGCTCACAAGAACACAGCCATTCCTTCTCACTTTGCAGGCAATGCTGCGGGAGGTGTGCCCATGGCGAGAGTTGCCAGGCCCGTCTGACACAGCACCTTGCCCGCCTCCTGGACTTGTAAAAGCCTGCATCAGTGGTATAAAGCGAACTGACAGTGCCCGCACATTTACTCCATGACTCTCCTACAAGTGCGACAATTCAGACTGTTTAGTGCCCCAACAGCAGGTAAAGTGTTTGAAATGTATATCGAAAATATAAACAACTGTTGTGCCTTTCTTTAAAGTACAGAAACAAATTACGCAAACAGCAGCCCCCTGTAGCAACAATCATAAGCACCAGTGTCAGTTGCCACCTGCTCAAATTCAGTGCTGCAAAATACCGGCGAGGCCAACGTAGATCTTCATCTCTCCGATGGCGACAAGTGGGCATCACCAAGCTGAGTAAATTAATATCTGTTAGTACAGTGCTTCCGCGCCTAAGCATATAGCATTATATAAAAAGTGAATCGAAAACAACTAGACACCATACCACACCGGACCCTCGCCTTCTCTAGCATGCCCATAAGTTTAATACTGTGGGAAGGTTTACTCCCCATCCCGTAAAGCTAAGCAACTTCTTAGTGCAGCGTACACTCCTGACACATAGCGAGAGCCTTATACCTGGGGAACACTAGTAAATTCCATTTGTTGGGTGAAAGCGAACAAATGTGATATTGTATTATGCAAATATCACCTTAAGCCTTCAAGGGTGAAGCGATGTAAGATCCATTTACTGTTCCATGAAAGCGCCGTACACAGTCGGAGTCTGTATCAAATTACCAAACTGTTGAAAAAGGATCATTTAAATATAGCAGGCAAGAAAGACTTCACATTCCGTTTCTTGGGTGCTTTCCCATCCAATGAAACACCCACTCGAGTTAAGTCCGGAATTAATTGCTATAAAACCATTTATCCTCCTAACCTGACTAAAGCTTCAGCAAAACGATTCAAGCATAACACCATTGAATGTTTCCCTGATTCCCTTTTTGTTGATCAATTTTACAATAGTCATTCTGGGAGGCTCAAAAACGATTTCATTTTTTTCAGTCACGACATCCCCTCTTGGTCCACCAGCTTATATAATTCCCTTAACGTCACCTCCTTCTCCTCTGTCCCTCATGGGAAACAGCTAAAAATGTCCCCCTCTGCGTGTTTCAACGTCTCCCTCACTATCTCACTCTATAACAACGGTACTGTCATGATCCAAGCCAAAGACAGTTGTCTCTCTCTCTCTCTTTGATCACCTCTTTCCTTCCCTACTCCCCTCCCCTGCGACCGGGTTATCCCTTGACTCTTCACCTAGCTCCACCCATTACTCCCTATCTCGTCCCCTGACCCCCTACACTCCAATAGGAGGCACAGGTCGACCCTCTTCCCTCCCCCTCCCCTGTGCCCTCCTCTCCCATTCTTCCCCCCTCACAGTATGCCCCCCCTTCATCACTTCAGCCTTACCTCTAGCTAATAGGCTCCTCGTCCAATCTGCACCGTCCCGGTACTCCAATCTCATCTCCTCCCCCCTATCCCTACATGCCACCCCCCTTTTTAGTCCACCTCTCCTCCAACCTTCTCCCCTAGTTAACTTTCCTTATGTTCCCCTTATTCCCTCCTCTTCTCTACCCCCTCCTCCCCTCGCTATGTACCCAGATTTCTCCACAAACCCATTGAATCCCTCTCCTTCCACCCACACCTCCAGCAATGCTGTGCTATCCCCTTTCCCCCCTTGGTAACCCTTTTCCTTTCCCTCCCTCTGTCCTAGCGGAACCACTTCCTTTCTTCAACTTCCCTATCTCCCAACCCCCTCACTCTGCCAGATGCCCGTTCCCTCACAGCCACCTCACCTAGCTGACAGGATCTCTCCAACCCCCTCCCCTCTTTTCCTCCCAAACCTCCTGCATTCCTATGACTCCACACATTCCTCCCCTCTCCGTCCGCCCACCGTCGCGCTCCTCACCTATCTCCCCCTAATTATGTCCTTAATTCCTATCCTTCTTGCAACGCCAACAAAGACAACTCTCCTTTCATCTCTGATGCACCAACGCCCGCTCTCAACCACCACCTTTCCCCACCTCTGAACCCTGTACCCCAACTCCCCTCCCGTACCCCCACTTCTCCCTGCCTTCCACCGCCAATTGCACCCCCTCCTGTTTCCATTGAACCACCCAACATGCCGTGCTCTGCCCTGCACTATCTGGAAAATAAGCTAGGCACTCTTATCACCTCCATCTCCCAACTTGAAGCTACCATTTCACTTTTAAGCTCCAAGATTTCCACTTTTCCATACACCTCAATTCCTTTGGAAAACACTCACCTTCCCACGAGATGCACCTCGCCCCCACACCCCATAATAGCCAAGCATAACCTGTCATCTGCAAACATCGCAAACTCACACAAGCCCTCGAACGCCACCCTTCTTCCGCTTTCATCTCCAAGTAACCCTACTATCTACACTATTCCGACCATCTCCTCTGTCAGAACCACTCATCCACCTAAACCCTCCCGAGCACCCTCGTATAAGTACAATATCCCTATCACCCCTCATAGCCCAAGTGCCCCCGTCACCAAAACAGTCTCGACAGAACTGCACTGTCTGCTCCACAACTGCAGAACTGCAATAAAACACAAACTTGAAATCTCCGATACCATCATCCTTCACAATATTGACATGCTCTTCCTCACGGAGACCTGGTTCAATGATACCTCACACTCTATATTTGATCTCCTATTACCCACAGGCTATTCTATATTTAGAAATGACAGAATTGACAAAGTTGGGGGAGGTGTTGCAGTTATCTTTAGAAACTCCCTTAAACTTAAGGCTTTTCCTAACAGCTCCTTCCGCACTTTTGAATGCCTATCTCTTGAGCTTAAATTGCACCACAGCTCACCCCTCAGATTCCATGCCATTTACCGCCCGCCTGGTAGCGGCCCTTATTTATGGAGGAACTCACTGACTTCATCAGCGACCAATACTCGCAAAGTGACAATCGGATCTTCGTGGGTGACTTCAATCTCCACTGGGGCTCGCCTCAAGACTCTTCTACGAATTTGCTGGCCACCTTCCTCTCTGCAAACGATCTTATCCAACACTGCACAGAAACAACACACTGGACCTTGTTATTTCTAAAGCAGGCATGCTTACTATCGCTACCCCTATTCATGTACACTGGTCTGACCACCTCCTCATCCCATTCTCTCTTCACCTATCACACTCTATAACTCTCGGCCAACCTAAGAGGGCTACCTCCAGGTTCCGTGACACTAAAAATATTAACCTCGGTACCCTCTGTGAATTAGCTTTGCTACCACTTCCAAGGCTAGACCCGAACCTAGATGTTAACGAACTCACCTCCCAATGCCTCACAGTCCTTGCAATCAAAATCAATAACGTCGCTCCTCTCCAAAGCAAAAAGAAAAGGCCTACTCCCTCAGCACCTTGGTTCAACAAATCCCTCTATGAAGATAGGAAGTACCTAAGATTCCTGGAGAAACAATGGAGACAAGCGCCCTCCACCGATAATTTGGCCATGATTCGTTCAGCAAGATCCAAGTAACACAAGCACATCTTCCTTGGAAAAGCGTTGCACTTCAGAACCCTCCTCGACTCAGCCAAAAATAGACCCAAAAAACGATTCGATCTCATCAAGAATCCAAACTGCTCTCCCCCAACCTCCAAGTTGGAGGATTCTACAAAGAAAGCAGCGGAATTTGCTATATTCTTTGACGAAAAAGTGAATTTACTTGTGGATCAGGTCATTCATCCTACCCCTCCAGAGGAGCGCAAATCCTTAGCAATTTGGCAGAACTTTGACCCCATCTCTGAAGATGCCCTCCTCAAATGCATCCTCGAAACAAAGCCCTTCAACCATTCTCTTGACCCCATCCCTAATACCATTGCCATTGACTTCTATACCCATTTTCTTTCCTATTGGACCACTCCGGTTAACTTCTCCCTCTGTCAAGACTCCCTTCCTGTTTCCTTCAAAACTTGGCAGGTCACCCCTCTGCTTAACCCCTTGTATGCCCATGACGAGCTGGACTTGTCATGGAGCACAGTCGCGCTGTTTCCATGACGAGTCCAGCTCGTCATGAGGCTTTCCCTGGGGAATCCCTCTGGTGCGGGCACCAGAGGGATTCCCTTTTACTGAAAATAGCCTCAGGACCTAGGGAAGAGCTTCCCCAGCTCCCGAGCCCCCCCCCCCCTGCTTTCAGTGTAATGACGATCGGCGCGCACGTCGCGCCGACGTCATTACACTGAAACTGAAATGAGCCAAGAGGCTCATTTCAGTTTCACTTTGTACGTGGTCAGGGGGCTATCTCAGCCCCCTGAGCACGTAGAAAGACGGGAGAGGTGTCGTTGGAAAGGGGAGAATCTCCCCTTTCCAATGGTACCCCAGTGGATCCCTGCTTGGGGATCGCCAAAGGAGGACGATCCCCAAGCAGGGTTCCACCCACTAGACACCAGGGAGTGGGGAGCGGCCCCTTGGGCAATGGCCTTTGCTCCCCCCAAATAATTTTGGCCTAATTTAGTCTTTTTGCCCTCCCTGGGGGCAGATGGGGTATTGGCCCCCAATCTGCCCCCCTGGGGGGCAAAAAGACCACTAGACACCAGGGAATTGTAAAAAAAATTATTATCACAGTCTTTCTGCCCCCCGGGGGGCAGATGGGGCATTGGTCCCTAATCTGCCCCTTCGGGGGGGCAGAAAGCCCACTATACACCAGGGATTTTTTTTGCGCAATTGTTTTTAGGGTGTGCGCTGCCCGAAACGGGCATGCCAATGCCCTCACCCTCCCCCCCCACAAAAATGAGTCTTTCTGCCCCCCAGGAGGCAGATGGGAGCTGTAGCCCCCAATCTGGCCCCCCCGTTTTGGGCAGCCCCCACCCCTATATTTATTTTTTGTAAAATTCCCTGGCGTCTAGTGGTCTTTTTGCCCCCCCAAGGGGGCAGATTGGGAGCCAATGCCCTGGGGGGCAGAAAGGCTGTAATGGTGGCGGGTGGGTGGTAGGAAATTTGTGTCAGCCCAGTGATGCCACAACTTTCCCACATAAAAATGTGTGAAAAAGGTGAATTTTTCAGCTAAATTTGAGGTTTGCAGGGCATTCTGGGTAAGGAAACATTGGGGGATCCACGCAAGCCATACATCCCTGGAATGCCCCGGGTGTCTAGATTTCAGAAATGTGTGGGTTGGTAGGTTCGCCTAGGTGGCCGCCGAGCACCGGGCCAAAAACCCAGGTGGACCCCCCTTGCAAAACCAGGTCGTTTTGAGGTAGGCAATTTTCATGTCGCCTCAATACGTTTTGGGCCCTTGCCTGTCGCGGGTACTTGGGCCTCCCACACGAGTGAGGCACTGTTTATATCGGGAGACCCGGGGGAACGCTGGGTGGTAGGAAATTTGTGTCAGCCCGGTGATGCCACAACTTTACAACACAAAAATGTGTGAAAAAGGTGATTTTCCCAGCTAAATTTGAGGTTTGCAGGGCATTCTGGGTAAGGAAACGTTGGGGGATCCACGCAAGCCATACCTCCCTGGAATCCCCTGGGTGTCTAGTTTTCAGAAATGTGTGGGTTTGGTAGGTTCCCCTAGGTGGCCGCTGAGCACCGGGCCAAAAACCCAGGTGACCCCCCTTGCAAAACCATGTCGTTTTGAGGTAGGCAATTTTCATGTCGCCTCAATACGTTTTGGGCCCTTGCCTGTCGCGGGTACTTGGGCCTCCCACACGAGTGAGGCACCGTTTTTATCGGGAGACCCGTGGGAACCCTGGGTGGTAGGAAATTTGGGTCAGCCCGGTGATGCCACAACTTTCCCACACAAAAATGTGTGAAAAAGGTGATTTGTTCAGCTAAATTTGAGGTATGCAGGGCATTCTGGGTAAGGAAACGTTGGGGGATCCGTGCAAATACCTCCCTGGAATCCCCCGCGTGTCTAGTTTTCAGAAATGTGTGGGTTTGGTAGGTTCCCCTAGGTGGCCGCCGAGCACCGGGCCAAAAACCCAGGTGACCCCCCTTGCAAAAACAGGTCGTTTTGTGGTAGGCAATTTTCATGTCACCTCAATATGTTTTGGGCCCTTGCCTGTCACGGGTACTTGGGCCTCCCACACGAGTGAGGCACCATTTTTATCGGGAGACCCGGGGGAATGCTGGGTGGTAGGAAATTTGTGTCAGCCCAGTGATGCCACAACTTTCCCAAACAAAAATGTGTGAAAAAGGTGATTTTTTCAGCTAAATTTGAGGTTTGCAGGGCATTCTGGGTAAGGAAACGTTGGGGGATCCACGCAAGCCATACCTCCCTGGAATCCCCCAAGTGTCTAGTTTTCAGAAATGTGTGGGTTTGGTAGGTTTCCCTAGGTGCCGGCAGAGCTAGGGTTCAAACACTAGAGCTAGGCACTTTGCCAAAAAAGGTTCATTTTTTGCTACGAAATTGAGGTTGTGTCCACCTTACGTTTTACGCCGTTTCCTGTTGCGGGCACTAGGCTGACCCACACAAGTGAGGTACCATTTTTCTCGGAAGACTTTGGGGAACGCGGTGTGGGTGATAATTTGTGGATCCACGCAGATTCCAGAACTTTCCACCAGAAAATGTGGGGAAAAGGTGTTTTTTTGGCAATATTTTAGATTCCCCTGGGTGTCTAGTTTTAAAAAATGTATAGGTTTGCTAGGTTTCTCTAGGTGCCGGCAGAGCTAGGGTTAAAAAACTACAGCTAGGCACTTTGCTAAAAAAGGGTAATTTTGCATTGTGACAATGTGGTGTGTTCACGTTGGGTTTTGAGCCATTTCCTGTCGTGGGCACTATGCCTACCCCTACAAGTGAGGTACCATTTTTATCAACCTCCGAATTAAGAACATACGCCACAGGTATCATGGACATTATAAAACATGATACCTTTCACAAAATTAAATGGCTAATTGGCATCAGGGGCACTCTTGGAGAACTGGGTATGGAGAGTCCATGGGAGGACCCTCTTAACGCTAGCTTTCCCTCTAAGAAAATTATTAAGGACAAATATTGGGAGATGGTAGTAACTCAGATTTTGAGGACAAGTGCCCCACTTTCACTTACAGGGAGGTTTTTAGACCTAAAAGATAAAATTGGCCTTGAAGCTTACTGGGACGATATAACCAAGCCACTTGATAGAAAGCTCTATTTCCAACTCAGGACTGGAAGTTTGCCTATCAGAGCATTTACATCAAGATGGTCTCAAGGTGGTATGGCTACTTGTCCTAGTTGCCCGGCATCTTTGGAATCAGTTGCCCACATTCTGTGTGAGTGCCCGGTATACTCTGTTCCACACAGGGTTTGGTTGAAACCCATGTGCAAACTACTTGGCACCAGGAGTGGTGTGTGAGCAACTAGAATTATTTGTGCTTGTACCACTCCTTTTGTATATATGTCAGTGGCAAAGTTTCTTGGTTGGTTTTGGGCAATAAGGAGGAAAATGATTAGTGGTCGATCTTTTTAACTATTTTAAATTGTATCAAATTTATTATGAAAAATCGTTTTTTACTCGCATTTTAAAATTGTGAAGTCTTTTTGTGTGAAATTTCTTTTAAAGCTTCTTAATGTAAAGGGTACGAATTATTTTAACATTTGTTGTGGATATTGTGCTTTTATGACAAATGTCGAATAAAGCCTGTTTGAAATGCAAATGAAATTAAATGAAAGACATTGTGTCAAAAAGAAGTCATTCTAAAAAATGACTGATAATTCTCATGCTAGTATGAGTATCCCAATTTCGGAAATGTGCAAATATCTACTGTTTCTAAACTCTATATTTTGTTCCCATTTCAGAAATACATAGGTGTCTTTCATACCGATTTTTCCATGTACACATTTTTACAGAAAAATTACTATATACCCGGTACATAATAAAAAACCATTGCAAGTTGCTGCTCAGTTTTTGGCTCTGGGTTCGTCGGGTTCTTCGTGAACCTACAAGTCCTATATATCCCCACAACCAGTAATGTCCAGCAGATGTAACGGTATATTGCTTTCAAAGAGCTGTCAAAATTAGAAGGAGTTACAGGTGAAAACGTTGACACAAAAGGCGCTTTTTTCAACAAATTTTCTATTTATCCTATATTTAACTGTTAGTTTCTATAAAGAAACCTTGATGGATCTACACAAATGACCCCTTGCTGAATTCAGAATTTTGTTTACTTCTCTAAAATGTATAGCTTTCCAGGATCCATTATTGCTTTTATACCCATTTCTACCATTAACTGGAAGGAGGATGAAAGCACAAAAAATAGCAAAAATAGGCTATGTCCCAGAAAAATACCAAAACTGTGTAAAAAAGTTTGGGTTTCTGACAAAAGTCTGGTATCCCCTAAAAGCTGGGAAAATGGTGATTTCAGCCCCACAAACCCTTTTTTGATAACATTTGCAGGGAAAAACCCAGAGGCTTTCATTTGCAGCCCGTTTTTACCATTTTCCCCCCAAAAAACTAAATGTTGCTGTATTTTGGCTCATTTCTGTGACTCCTCCAGGGGAATCCACAAACCCTGAGTACCTTCAGAATCCCCATGATGTTGGAAGAAAAGGACGCACATTTGGCGTGGATACCTTATGTGGTCAAAAAGTTACAGGGGCCTCAGCGCACTACCCCAAATAGCCAAAAAAGGGCGTGGCACAGGAGGGGAAAAAGGCCTGGCAGCGAAGGGGTTAAAAAACCCACCGTTGATGCAAACGACCTCAACAACTTCCACCCCATCACTAACCGCCCTTTTCTTGCGAAAATCACAGAAAGATGTGTAGCGAAACAACTCTCTCGTCATTTCAAGGACAATGATCTTCTTGACAATTTCCAGTCCGGCTTCATTCAAAACTGCAGCACTGAAACAGCCCTGCTGCAAGTGATTGATGACGCGCTGCGGATACTCGATTCGGGGGAGTCTTGTCTTCTAATTCTCCTTGATCTTTCTGCAGCCTTTGACTCTGTCAATCACAACACTGTCCTTAACACTCTTCAACAGAGAATGGGCATGGAGGGCACTGTGCTTAAATGGTTTGCTTCCTTTCTCTCTGATAGATCCCAAATGATCAAAATAGCGAACAGTCTTTCATCTCCTTTGGCGGTAGGTCAAGGTGTTCCTCAAGGCTCTATACTTGCACCCACATTGTTCAATCTCTATTTAGAACCATTGAGAAATCTCCTAAGTAAATCCGGGATCCACTATCATCTATATGCGGACGACATTCAAATCTACCTTAAGGTGGCCTCCACTCACGATCTCTCCATCCTAAGCTCTACTCTCGACTCCATTCAAAACTGGATGTTAACTCATCAACTGATTCTGAATCCCTCCAAAACTGAATTCCTCATCCTCTCCTCACTTTCTCCTCCCCCGGTTCAATCATGGATGGATCAGATGAATCTACTTAACAATAAACCCATCATTGTCGACAGCGCAAATCCCTTGGTGTCATACTCGACAAAATACTCAATCTACTCTCCCACATCAATTCCATTGCAAAGTCTGCTCGATACCAACTGGGCCTTCTTTGGGCGATTCGTCGCTTCTTCCCGAAGCAAAACCTTAAAACCCTGGTCCAATCGCTGGTTCTCTCCAGACTAGACTACTGCAATTCTCTTCTTACTGGCCTCCCCAAATCCCACCTGTCCCCCCTTAAATCTGTTCTCCATTCAGCAGCTCGTTTCATATATGGGGCCAAAAGAAGCGACCACATCACACCCATTTTATCCACCCTCCGTTGGCTTCCCATCGAGGCAAGACCTATCTACAAGACTGCCAGTATCACCCGCAAAGCCTTGCACTCCTCCTCTCCTCGCTACCTGGCGAATAAACTGAAACTCTCTGGAGCCTCTAGACCATCACGTAATGCAGAAAATGTATTGCTTGAACCTCCCACTTTCAAGAAGGAAAGATCGATGGCCCAATCCTTTTCAGGCAATGCAGTGAGAATCTGGAACTCACTTTCGCCTCAGCTCCGGACCACCACCTCTTCCCAGGCCTTCAAAACTGACCAAAAAGTTCTCCTCCTTCAAAGACACTTCCAAATTTAATTCACGCCCTCTCTATTATCTTAAGGAAGTCCTTCCATTATAGGAAATTCTGTTCTCCATGACTATAGAAGTGCCTTCCCAGTGTGTTCTTGTGGTTTGAGTGTCTGCCATTTATTGCAGTATTATACTTCTACTTGTATTTTGTACTCTTTTGTAACATGCACACGTCACTTTTCCTCTTGTAACGTATCGTTTGCTACCTCTTGTATTTTGTTTGCTTTTGATACATGCACAATTGCCACCATTGCCTCACGTAACGTAACGTTTGTTCTTGTGCTTTGAGTGTCTGCCATTTATTGCAGTATTATACCTCTACTTGTACGTTGTACGCTTTTGTAACATGCACACATGTCACTTTTTCCTCTTGTAACGTATCGTTTGCTACCTCTTGTATTTTGTTTGCTCTTGATACATGCACAATTGTCACTATTGCCTCATGTAACGTAACGTTTGCTTTTGTAACATGCTCACTTGCAATTTTCTCCTCATGTATCATTACTGTTCCTATTGTGAAGCGCTCTGACACCTTCGGGTAAAGTCCGCGCTATATAAAAACGCATAAAATAAATGAATAAATAAATAAAAACCCAGCCTGACTCGTGCCCTCTCCCACTACCAGGATGCTCGCACCTGTGAACCCCCCTCTGAAATCGATGCTTGCACCAATCCACAATTGCAACGCTCGAAGACCTTTCTGCACACCGCTGCCAGTGTAGGGATATGAAGCCCTCCCTAAGACCGGCCCGTGACCACCAACCCATGGCCTTACCTCCGAGCTATGTACTCCTGCCTCTGCCTGGCCCACTGGTACGGACCCATGTATACTTCCTCCCGGAAGACAGCGAGGCACACCCTCAAAGCCACAAGGACATGCACGCACCTTGGAGCACACACACATCGGATTGTGAACCCTGTAGTTACAGCAGGCTTTGCCCCACATACAGTTGCTGTCTTGGAAGACCACGCTCCGGTGACTCACAGCGCCATGCTGCGCCGCAACCTTCACTTACTGACAGCTTTATTAGAGTCCCTGAGAAGTAGTCAGCTCTATTAAAACTCGCCGGAAGACAGCAACCTCAACAAAGAACTGAGGGACAAAAGGCACGCAGCACTGCCAGCCATACCGACACAAATCGCTAACATCCTTCCTATGCCAGGCACTACCCCTGTGCTGCATGATCTTGCACGCCGCACAGACCGGGCCCCAGGTGGCCTCGCAGCAACCGGGACTGACACAATAGTCCCAAATGACTGTTGTCCCAAGCACGTGGATCCCATATTCGCGACCCGGTGGGCCCAACATGCAACACTGTCGACCCTGCCTGCTCGCCACCTGTGATGCCCCCTTCTCAGCCCATGCCTGGTGCTTAAGGGACGCCACATGCGGGGTGGCCAGAAGAGAAAGGAAGGCAGGGACGTGGGCAAAATAAACTCGGATACCCGTTGGATTGGAGTGCTACTGCGCCGGTAAAGGCTAGCAGAGCCTCCCGGAACAGATCAGACCCCCGGCGTATGAACAGACCAGCCTCCTCAAAGTCCAGCTTGGTGACTACCCGACCTACCACACTGCCCACATGAGTCGACCCTCGTCGGCTATGCGGGAATGTCCCGTTATATGTAAAGCGCCGACTGATCATCCCTAAGGGTCTCACGGCGTAGGGGGCAGCCCCACCCCCCCAAAGTCCAAGCCTGATTATAGCTGTGCGCCAACCATAAAAGGGGGGGGGGGTGCATCCGACCAGCGGTCGGGTATCAAAACATGTATCTGAATGCTTGAACATTGTGCCTCAGCCTTGACCAGGGTAGCTGGGGCGTGCTCTGCAGGGACTTTTGCCGGTAGAAAGCCCCGAATGAACCCGAGGCCCGCACGCGTACCGGGCCTGGGTACACTTAGCAGGATGGAGCTCCCCTCCAGTCCTACTCAGGTGAGGGATCCGGTTGTTAGCGTGGGCACTCCTTCCTTTCCCAAGGTGCTGCCCTAACCCGCCTACACATGGCACGACAACCGGGGCACGGGAATTGAACTCGGCGGAGGGAGGGGGGGTGAGTCCTGGTAGTCACCAAATGGATTGCAGAATCGAACCAGGAGTGTGACTTCACTCATCAGAGTCAGTTCCCCTTGGATACGGCAGAACATCACAACCAATGCGTCCGGCTGGGCGGCTGACCCTTCCCCGACCTCTGCCCACGTGGTCCAACCAGTGGGCCTCAGCACACAGGTGCCGCTCCTGTGCACCCGCCCCACTCACCGGCGATGGCGCCGGGCAGGGCAACCGGTAGACCTAGCCCCGGAACGTGACTGAGGCCAGCCAGGCAGCCGAGGCCAGTAAACAGCTGCACCGATCCCTGCTGTATCGGGCAGCAAGCTACTGGGCCTGCTCAAGCTGTACCGCCAGGAACTACCACACCACCGGTACCTCAACTTAAGGTAGCGGTCCCGAACCGACGGTAGTGGAGCAGGTCGTCCTTTTAATAGGACTGCTGGGTATTATTTGTGGTCACCTGATGCGACGAGAGGCCGCGGTGACTGAATCCCATGTCCCCAGCGCCCGTCCTGAACCCCTGCTGCAACCCCCCCCCGCAAGGACCGGCACCGCATCGGTAGGCCTCCTGCGGGGGCCAGAGCAGGGAATAAGTATCTCAGACAGGGTCCCACATGGGCGTAGTCACAAGGAGGGACCGGGGCTAGGGTGTTGGGGGGTGGTTTGAGTACTCACCAACTCATACCACGGCCGATCGCCAGCAACCAACACGTCCCACCGACCACAGCACGACCACCTAGACGGCGTGTCGGGCACGCAAAAGAGGGTGCTAAAATGGTGGGGGAGACATATATACCCTCCCCCAAGTCCTGGCATCCAGGAAGTGACACCCCTAGCGCGCCGCAAACTGGCTGAGGGGACTCCACCCAGAGTCCCTGCCCCTGATGGGGACGGGGGGTGCCCAGGTGACACTAGAGTGCTGACCTCTCTAGTGGCCCCCTGCAGAGGCCTCGGCCAGCCGCATTTTCCACCCCAGTCGGACACTGATTGCGCACAGGGCTGGACTGGTCACTCTGCTACTCAGGCATATTGCTGGGAGGCTGCAGATTAAGACGCTGTTGTCTGAGGTGGGTGGGCTGACCTGACACATCTGTGAAAGTGCCAATGCACTCTTAAATGTGGAGCTGTTCTGCACATTTTTGCCAGGGCTGTGACTGGTGTCCAGCCTGGCCCTGATTGTGCAGCCGGAAATGCTGCTGCCAGACACTCGCATTGAGAAACACAGTTCTACAATGAGACAGCATTAGATATGGAGCAGAAAATAGAAGGTACATTTGACACGAGCCAGTACAGGATAGCAGGCACAGTGAACAGAACGCCAGGGTGGAACGGAGAGGGTCGCGTGGTGCGGTATCTCTGGTTTCCAATCTGCTCGCCAGCCTGCAGGTCATGCCCCTACAAGCCGGGGCTAAAATTATTTCACCACCGGGAGAGAGGGCGGTGTCGGGTTCGAATTCCTGACCAGTGCTGTCACTGACGCAGGCCTTGGATTGCAACGCAGGTCTGGAAGTGTGTTTGGAAATTCCCCAGATACAGAATGTATTGTATTGTTTATTGCATTACAGATGAGCACGCGCTCCATATAGTGTACACTGCGAATATTGAGTCCCAAATCTCCACGGGACAGGATAGTGTTAAAACAATGTCGTGGTACAAAATATGGAAAGGTGAGTTTCTATACATTTTCTATACATTCTATACATTTTCTAATACCACATATACATACCTTGCCTATCCTGGCATCCTGTTACGTGTGGAATATATATATATATATATATATATTTTGAAAATTTCGCGAGGATTCGTAAATCGGCGCCAAAGTTATTCCAAATAGAATGTTGCGGAATTCCTATGGAAACACGGTCCTAACTATAACTATCTACTGGCGACCACCAGTAGATAATATATATATATATAATTCAAGTTACATAGATGTTTAGTTAAGAATGGTAAGGCCTTACCTCCCTCTATCCACTTACCTTTCAATATTTTGTCGCTCAATAATGTTGAAACGAAATTCCCTAGCTTGATACGTGTACTCATAACGCGCATAAACCCTGCAGGGGGGCAAGGGATCGCAGTGCACGTGAAGTGAGATATGCTGCAAAATGGTGAGAAGTTCAAACTATAGACAAAAGGACTCACGGGGCTAATCAGGTTGTGCTTTATCCCCGGGGAGAAACAAACTGCGAGTTCACGTGTCATCTAGTAGCGGACTCTAAATTCAGGTTCATGTGATTCACAGTGAATTCAGAGCCTGAATAGGGCCGACATAGCCAGGCATTCTCCAATTTCAGTGGACACACTGGAGCCATGAAAACGCGGCAATGCAGAGTCCTACTTACTAACTGTAATTTAAACACACTTTAACGTAGGCAGCCTGAACACAACAAACAGTTTAGCAAATGCATTAAAGAATTTAATTACAGATACCAGTGCAATATACTAGTTTACCAACAGGTTATTTTGTGATTTAATCCTGCTTTGATGTCTATGGTTTTAAACAAAATACATAATGTAATAATACTTTACTTACGAACATAAACGACGACGAAAACCCCAAAATATACTGATCTGGCTCACTGAATGTAAAAAAAATACTTCTGAATTTGTTAAGGTTTTGGGGTGTTCTTGTATTGAAGTAGCATTCCCTGCTAATAAGGAAAGGCACTGCCACAGTTCTTGGATATAAAGTAATGGTCCAGGAATGTTGGAGAGGGGTGAAGCCAGAAATATCAAACCAGATCAGAATTGTTCTTGGCAGGGCAGTGCCAGTCAACCCTCTTCTTGACTCTTCGTTGCATGTATAGGTTTCCAATCTGATTTTTAGGCAAGACATAACTCTCCCTCTGTCGTCAGTGTAACCGAGGCATGCTCATGCACAACTATAACAAAGCTAACAAGCACTGGGAAAGCAAATAGGTGTGATTAGCAATTTGAGTCCTGATTTAAGCACTAAAAAAGCCTGCTCAAAAGCAAAGCAAAAAGGGATTACTTTCTGCATAGAATGCATCTATGAGAAAAAATGTAATGTGTGATGATTCAGTGCACTTTCGAAATGTAATGCAAGCTCATAATAGGAGGGAGAATGAACCACCACAGAACAAATAGCATGAGATGAGCGAGAAAAACTCCTCTTGGTGGTGCCAAAGCCCACTCTATGCATATTTTAGAGAAGTGCTGAGAATAGGTATTGAAGACATCGCTAAGGGCCAAATGTCTGATGAATTGGAAATCGCTATTCCTAAAGTAAGATATCTTTTTGAGTTTCGTTAGCTATTCGCAGTGGGTCGCAAACAGACTTACCTCATGAATATGAATGAGGTAGGTTGCAATTTGCTGCGCTCACAGAAATGGTGGCCTGCTGGGGTTAGCAAACCACTATGTCTATGCTTTTAAATAAAGCCATTTTTTTTACACAGCCTGTTTTCCATAATGGAACATGTGTTGCGTTTAAAAAAAACTGGAACTTTGAAGTTTTATTATTTAAGAGTAGGCAGTGGTCCATGGAATCACTGCCCGCTCTTAAAAAATGTTTTGCCAACCATTCTCGCAGGGGAAGTGGTCTCTTGGGGAGCCCTATCCGTTTTCAAATGGGATACCACCATTTTTCAAATGTAGGTAAATTGCTAATGTTTTGCGACCGCATTTCACTTGCAAAACATTCGTACATACTACTTCAATTCGATATTTGGAAGAGACGCCCTCAACACACCCCTTCCTAATACCGAATCACAAAACCCAAATTGCAATTTGGTAACAAGTTACTGAATTGCAATTTGGGCTTTGTACATCCCAAAAAGCATTTTTCCTGTCGCAAATGGCCAGTTTCTGTGAATTGGGCCATTTGTGGCAGGAAAAATGCTTTGTACATTTAGCCCCACATGTTGATAATTGATGCTCAGAAGACATGATATAATGTATATAATATATATTATAATACTGAAGTGACTTGTCATGAGTGTAACAATAGCAATGGAATGCCATGAGTTCACCCAGTGACCACCACGTAAGTACAGAATTTACTTGTTGCACTGCCTTAAGGTACATGCAGCGGCGCAGTACAGTACCCCTCTCTGTCGGTTTTTAACATACGTCGCACAGATTATTCCATGCACCCCTGGAACTGCATTCCAGTCCTGGCTTTTCAATTTAGACTTATGTTTTAGAGGTAGATTGAAAGAAAGAAATAAAGACCACAGCCCATGCAGTGCACTGATCTCCAAGAAGAGTCTTTAGAAATTGACCTATGACCTCACAAAACTAGTCAAGCAACCGAAAATGGAATAAACCACATTATAGCGGCAGGGGGTGGTAGTAATTCCCACAGCAGTGGCATAAGTAGAAGGCATCTGATGCTGTTCATGTTGGTGTGGTGAGAGGGTCATGGAGGCTCGTGGTCAAAAGGTCAAGCAGCAAGCGGTCTCCTAACCATGGAGGAAGGGGGAGGGTCCAGAGGACGTCATCACATGCGAGATACAGAGTCTGCTGTTTGCACAGTTCGAGCATGGACAACTCGTCTCAATAAAGGGACCAACTGTTGGTCTAGTGTCCGCCCTGCACAGTGGCATAGCCAGTGTGCCATGGGCCTTAATCAGTGCTTTAAATGGGCCGGTACTCACCGGTACTGAGTACCGGCACTTCTCAGTTTTCTCCCCCTGAGTACCGGAACTTATTCTCAGGCAAGGGCAGTACCGTTACTCCCAGAAGCAGCAGGGCTCCGGCCCTGAAGTACGGGTACGTGCAACGCAAAAACTGAAAATGACCCTTTCAGATGGAGCGTGTTAATGTGCCGCTCTGGCTGCTGACAGCCTGTGTATTCCTAGGTTCTCAATCTCTTCAGGCGCGCAACCCCTATTGGGCTCAAAGGGCGTCTAACAACCCCCCCTCCCATAGTGTGTGGTATACTGGGATGAGATAGCTTCCCGGGCACACACGCAGCCGCACCAGAGTACTTCACAGGTCTTTAAAAGACCATTTGCTTGTTAAAGAGGCTTTGTTGTTTCTCGCCCGTTCTTAGAGCCCCTGCATGTCCACTCTGCCTATTGCTGGAACAATTAGCACCCCCACCGAAATTTGACTCTTGTTGCGCCTCTGGTTCTGCCTCTGGTTCTCATCAGCATCACAACAAGAATGAGGATATGGAACAATTATTGCTCTGTTTAAACACACTGGTACATTGGGACGAGTTTCACACTGATCAAACCCTAACAAAATGTCCTGATTGTTTAATCTTTGTAGCCCCATTACCAGAAGAGTAGAAGTATCGTCTTCTGGTAACAGCTTTACCAGATTCATTCTGCGCTGCAATTAAGGTACAAAAACATACTTAAAGGCCCTGAATTTACTGTGGAAACAGGGTGGGGCAGGTTTTACAGCACTGTCTTTGTTTAATTTTAGAGCCCACGACCGAGTCCGAGTCCTGAGGAGAGTCCCGAAACTACTAGGGATTCGAAACGCGTTGACTCTTGAGCATGGGGTGTGCCACGAGGGAATTGGTTAAACAGTGTTCCTCCCTCATTGCGTTGAGAACACCTGGTATTTTTCGTAACCCCTTCTCTGATCACAGGCAGGACAGCAGACATGTGTCCAGCAAGGACTTAGTGTCCGCCTAGTGTCTGAATTCGAACTTAGGACTGGTCAAATGCTGTAGACTTGTACATATGATTATCGATGTGTTTAGGTTTTTTTGATTATTGATGTGTTTAGTTTTTTTTGTATTTATTCACAAAAGTGATTGTGTTATGTGTACTTATGTTGGATTATGTGTTAAAATGTTGGATGACAATGTGTAATCTAACATTGTGTTTCTCTTTCTATTGACATGTATAAATTATTTAGAATGTCTTCTTGTAAAAGCTAAATTAAGCTGAATAAAGCTGGTGAACATTAGAATCAATGGTCTATGGTTTATCTAGATTTAGATTTAACAGTCTTCCTGGACACCTCGTGTGTTCTTCCAGTATATCAGTGGTCCAGTCCAGGTAGCTACGGACCCAAGGCTTGCTTGTTCATTCGACTTTTACAAATGTAGCATTTTTTGTCTAACCCAAATGTGCAGTTTTTAAAAAATATATTTTTATTTAACATAAGTGGCACAGTTATGTCGTTCATTTACATTGTAAACATTAAATACATACAGTCATGTAGAGTACAGATCATGTGTCAAAATTGTTATAACATCACTCATATGTTGCTTTGTGTGCTTACATCAGCGCATACATTAGCATCCTTTACATTAAGTCATTTCCGGCTCACAGGATACTGTTGACAATGCACATATTCCCCCCTGTAAGTGTTCCATCCCCCCCACAATTTAATCCACTTTTTTGGACAACCTCTACGCACGTACTCGGTCTTTTCCGCCACCATGGCCCTGTCCATATCCTTGCACCATTCCGTGTGTGTGGGTGTGGTGGCCACACCCCAATGTTTGGCAATGTTTCTTTTGGCCAGCATCATTCCCAGTGTTGCCCATGTCTGCGCTGTGGAGTTAAGATCCGTTGCCTCCCAAATATTTAATAAGCAGTGTTTGGGCTCTGGAGGGACTAGTTTCCCACTAACTCTTGTGATGGTGTTCATGACTGATTTCCAGTATGACATTATTGCGGGGCAGTCCCAGAGTGTATGGAAGAAGGTACCAATCACCTCACATTGCTGTAGACAGAGTTGGGTACTAGCTTTCCCTATTTTATAGATAGTGGTTCTGGTGTAGTAAATTCTGTGGAGTATCTTGAGCTGTACCAGGCGTAGCTTGGATGATATTGCTACTTCTCTGGGTGATGCAAGCGCTTCCTGTCAATCAGTGTCATCTAGTTCTCCCACCTCCTCCCACCATTTGTCTCGTAGCCTTTGCATGGAATCAGGCATGTTGTTAAAAATCTTCCGGTACGTCATGGAGATTGCTCTTGTTGTCATATGCTCCGTTAGTAATCTATCCTCTAGCGGTGAGGCCTCGGGTGGAGTAGTGTCAGGGGGAATCACCGCCTCTAGTGTGTGCTTGATCTGGCGGTACCGGAACTGCTCTGTCAATGCCATCTCGTATTGCTCCTGGGGCTGTGTGAAGGGGACCATCTTTCCCCGCACCCAGAGATCCCCGACCCTGGATATCCCTATATTGTCCCAGTGTTTGAAGCCTTTGCTCTTACCCAACCTACCTAATTTATCCGTGACCCAGAGGGGCGTTGCTTGTGTGATCTTGTTATGCCACCCCAGCTTTCTGTGCACTATGTTCCATATCTGGAGTGTGTGGTTTGTTGGGTCTGTCAGGGTCTTGTTATAGAGTGCTCGATATAGCCCCTCCTCGCCCAATTCTAGTCTATCGAGGCCGTAGGCTGGGTCCATGTGGGGGACATGTAGCCAATGATTAATGACAGTTAATTGGGACGCCCAATAGTATATTTGTATGCTCGGGAGCGCAATGCCGCTATCATACCAGATTCAGAACAGTTTCGCCATAGCTATGCGAGCTGGTTTATTATTCCAGAGGAGTTTGGTGACTTCTGCTTCTATGGCTTGGAAGTAGGACTGGGGGACCAAGAAAGGTGTGTTTTGCAGGGCATAAAGGAACCGCGGAAGCGGCATCATCTTAAAAAGTGCCGCCCCTTTCCTAAAAGCGTCTGTGGCCGCGATTGCTAGTATTTAGTGTCCCTTTGTAGTCGTCGCAGGGGAGCTTGGAGATTCAGAGCCATGAAGACCCCCGGATCGTGAGTGACGTGGATTCCAAAATATTTGAAAGTATCTCCAGCTATTATTATAGCACAGCCATCCGGTAGTGCCGGTGGTGACCCCTTCAGGACATACAGCACCGATTTAGTCCAGTTGATTGTGTGTCCTGAGTGTCTTCCATATGAGTCACATATGTCTAATATACAAGATAGTGAGCTTTGAGAGAGGCCATATAGAGGAGAACATCATCGGCATATAGGGATATTCGATCATCGCAGCTCTCCATCGAGGGGAGCCCGCGAATGACAGGGTCTTGTCGCACCCAGGTCCCCAGGGGCTACAATATGAGGGCAAAGAGAAGCGGAGACAATGGGCAGCATTGTCTGGTGCCTCGGTGCAGTGGGAACTCTCTGGATATATGTCCATTGGCTACTACATGTGCCAGGGGAGCGGTATATAATAACATCCCAAGAGCAGAATTTTGGCCCGAACCCCATCTTTATGAGGACAGCAAAGAGGAAGGGCCATTCGACCGTATCAAAGGCCATACGGGTGTCCAGGGACAATACGATGGCGTCCTCTTGTATGGTATGCTTGCGTCCCAATACACTATGGAGACGCCTCAGATTTAGGGTCGTGTTTCTTCCTGGCATGAACCCCGTTTGATCTGGGTGTATCAATGTGGCTAGGTGCGGTGTGAGTCGATAAGCTAGGTGCTGTGTGAGTCGATTGGCTAGGGATTTAGCCAATATCTTTGCCTCTGCGTTGATCAGAGATATGGGCCTTTAGGAGGCGCACTCCCGAGCAGGTTTGCCGGGTTTGTGAATGGGCACTATTGTTGCTGCATGTTGGTCTCGCTTAAGTTCCCCACTATCTAGACTAGCCTCATACATCACCACAAGATAGGGCGTGAGTGTCGTTGCATTTTGTTTGTACCACTCTATGAGGATACTGTTTGGGCCTAGGGCCTTTCCCGACTGGAGATTACCGATCGCTATCGCTATCTCTTCCCTGTAGAGTTTTGCCTCTAATAGTTGAGACTCCTTCTCCGTGAGCTTGGGAAGTCGGATATCTGCGAGGAAGTCCTCCGCGTCCGCCTGCGTTATTGTAAGCGCTGAAGTGTAAACCTGTTCATAGAGATGTGCTAGGAGGTGTACCATGTCTTGCGGGTTTGGTGTAATTTCTCCTGTGGGAAGCTGGAGCTCCGCGATCCACCTATCTGCCTTCTCTCGTTTGTTAAGCCAGGCCAGAAGCTTGCTGGCTTTATCGCCGACTTCGTATACAGTGTGCTGAGTAGTGGAGATTCGCATCTTCGCTTCCTCCCACAAGTAGTCTTTGTATTCCTGTTTTTTGAGGCGCAGTAGATGGGTGTTTGTGTCGGAGCGGTCCCGTTCTTGGGCCCTCTCCAGGTCACCTACTTCCTGCTTGAGTGTCGTCACTGTCTGAGCTTTGTATCTTCTGTGGTTTGTTATAAGGGAGATCGCCTGTCCGCGGACCACTGTATTGTAGGCTTCCCATTGAACGAATGGGGAGGAGACTGAGGGCGTGTTCTCACTGAAGTAGTGCTTAGTAGCGTCAGTCAGTCCCTTCCAAATTTCCGAGTTCTTAAGGTATCCCGGGTAGATAGGGAATATTCGACGCTGCATCATGGTGTGCCACGTATCCAGAGCGCTGACAGGGGAGTGATCAGTAAATGTGTAACGTCTAGGAAATTTCCGATTTCGCCCGCCAGTATCAGTAGGTAATCTATTCTAGATAGGCTGTTATGTGCGTCCGAGTGACATGTATTGTCGTGTCTGTGGAAAGCGGTGTCACCTAACGTCTACCAGACCCATGGTGTCCAGAAAATTCGCTGTTAGTGTGCGTCTGATGCCGTGGTCGAGGGGGTGTGGGGTCTATGGTATCATCTAGTGTTGCATTGAGATCAACTCCTATAATTAAGTTACCCTGTGGGAGCTGAAGCAGGAATGCACTGAGCGCCGGAAATGCCAACGAGTGGAGCGCGGGGGGATGTGTATCGAAACTATGTTGAGCACCCGACCTTCCCATTGGCACGACAGTCCCGCGAAGCGGCCCTGATCGTCCGTGTAAGTGTGTTTTATGACAATTGGGTGTTGCTTTTTGATGAGGATCCCTACCCCCCGGGAACCGGATGTAAACACTGAGTGTACCGCTAGCCTGAAGCCCCATCTGTCGAGAACTTTACAGGTCATCCCTGGGTCTCTTGTATCAGGTCTATTGCTGGTGCCTTACGCTTTAAATATTGCAAGACCAATACCCGTTTGAGCTTATCCCAGAGACCGTTGACATTCCAGGATATTATAGGTAGGTGCTGCGGGCGTGTTGTCCCTAAGTTGGAGGGGTCAGGTGACGTCGCCATGGACAATGTTGGTGGTGTGTGGTACATGATGCGGATATCTTTGCGACAACACATGAACAGCATGTATGAGTATATGATATGCCATAGAACATATAACAACAAATGTACCAATTGATACAAAAACTACCCCAATAAACCCTCACTTCCTCCCCCCTCCCTGCCTCCCTGCAAGACGGTTTAAGAACTACCCACCTCCCCAACTTTGCAAAGTGCCTAAGTCCCATTACCCGGTACTTTCGTGGGGGGAAAGAGAGCTCCTGTGTTGGCCCCCCAGGGCCATCTTGTAAATGTTATTACCCTCTCAGCACTTTTAATAAGCCCTTGCAAGACTTTAGAGGCCATCAGGCAATACAGGGGCGCAGGGAGAGCCAGTATCGTTCAGGCCCAAGAGTCCCAATTCTGCAGCAGGTCTCTGCAAGAGTCTATAGCCCCCTCCATCCAAGTACTTTCAATGCAGCCAAATGATCCTCAGCTCCGTACTGTATCTTGACTGGGGAATAGGTCCTTGTCAATCTATACCGTGTGGAGACAGTGTCTATGAGGTCCGTTTAGTTCTCTTTGTGCTGGGTCTCTGTAGCTGTTGTCTGCTCCGCCCTTCCCGGAGACTGTGATCTCGTTGCTCCTCGGTTGATGTTGCGGCAGGGCTTGCCACGATGTGGGACCTGTCGCCAGCCCTGAAGCCAGTCCTGTGCTGCCTCCGTAGTGGTGAAGAACCATGTCTTCCCGTCCGCCTCCACTCTGAGCTTTGCAGGGAACATCATTGAGTATTTAAGTTCACGATTCCTGAGCTCTTGTTTTATCGCAATGAAGTTCTGTCGCTGTTTGCCCATCGCCGCCGTATAGTCCAGGAAGAAGGAGATTGTGCTTTGCTGATAACGGATCAGGGGGGCAGCCCTGGCTGTCTGGCGGATAATGTCTTAGTCCCGAAAATTGAAGATACGTGCCAGTATGGGCCGAGGGGGCGCACCCGGCCGGGGTCTGCCCCCTGGAACCCGGTGGGCACGTTCAACCGAGAAATAGTTGGAGAGTCCTCTGGGTTGCAGGTGATTCTTGACCAGGTCCTCTACAAGGAGGTCCATCGTGGGGCCCTGTTAGACCTGGCACCTTGGCGTGAGTTTCCCTTCCACTTTTTGATGGTGTGCCTCGATTGTTTTGCTGGTGTTGTCCGCTCAGGGCACTGCGCCACGGCTAATCCGTGCCGCAGTGCAAGTGCTCCCTAGGTAAAGTTGTTCTGCTTGGGTTTTCGGATCAGATAGAACCCGCTCATCAGAGCCTCACTAACCCAGCCAGAACGTTACCCCCTCCCTAGAACCTATTTACAATCCTGCAACCACATATATCTATCACCTAAGGACAGGGGATTCCTACTATGCATACCAAGACCTCTTATAATCGGCGGCCTCGCGATCCCATACGGATCCAGACCTCTCTGCCCATACGACAGTATCACAAGTGGCGGCCTCGCGGTCCCATATGAACCCAGACCTCTCTACCCAGACGGCAGTCTCAGCACAGTCGGCGGCCTCGCGATCCCATACGGATCCAGACCTCTCTGCCCATACGACAGTATCACAAGTGGCGGCCTCGCGGTCCCATACGAACCCAGACCTCTCTACCCAGACGGCAGTCTCAGCACAATCGGCGGCCTCGCGATCCCCTACGAATCCAGACCTCTCTGCCCATACGACAGTATCACAAGTGGCGGCCTCGCGGTCCCATACGAACCCAGACCTCTCTACCCAGACTGCAGTCTCAGCACAATCGGCGGCCTCGCGATCCCCTACGAATCCAGACCTCTCTGCCCATACGACAGTATCACAAGTGGCGGCCTCGCGGTCCCATACGAACCCAGACCTCTCTGCCCAGACGACAGTATCAGCACAATCGGCGGCCTCGCAATCCCCTACGAATCCAGACCTCTCTACCTAGACGGCAGTCTCACGACAGTTCATCCTATGATCACCATAACATACAAAAAGGGAATCAGTCTCACTATTCATCAGATCACACAAGGATTGCCAGTTCGAGCATGGCCTGTTCTCAGGTTCGAGGGGCTCCTCTTTCCCTTATTCAGTTACCACTTACCTGATCAGGGTTAACATCTGTTCATGTAGCCGCAGCTGACTAGAAGAATAGGCTACCCTCTTATACAAGAACACGCAGCACATGTTGGTTCACTACAAACTGGATACTTTATTACTCATTACGTACACAATCACATAACATTACGATATAACACATAACCTGCAAAGAAAAGTGAAAGATTAAGTTGTACACTCTAATAAGAAAGGGTTGACATCACCTTAGTAGTATGTAGCCTGCACTCAGTGGTCATCTAGGTTCCCTTCTCGTCTGTGCCTCGGCTCGCCTGGAATCACCTTTCTCCGAGTCACTGGGACCTCTTCCTTATCGGCTACTCTCTCCTCTCTGGCTATTCTGCTAGGAAAGCATCTGTCTCTCGGTTCTTCTCCGCCTTCAAGATGGCGTCTTTCTTCCCTGGAATAAGTAGTAGCTTTACTGCTAACGGCTAGATGCCGCCTACGGACTGAACATGTAACTGCCTCGGACTTTCACTAATATAGAGGTGCATTTCCTCATGGAAAATTCCGGCCCGTAACCTGCCGCCCACCAAATTCTTGTACCTCCCCGTACCAAGGACACGTTCCCAGCCGGCCGGCCTGATGTAGTGTCTTCGGCATGAAGAAAAATACAATCCTTCGATAAGGGCCGGCCTGAACCGGTTCTCTCCAAGCGAATAACACCTCATAACTAAAACATTACTTTTGACCTAGAAGCATCCCAAGCTGCCGGAGCAGAAAGAAAGATGGAGTCTCTCCCGTTTGAGGCCTACCAGGCCTGAATTCAGCACAGCTCCATGAAATACCCTCACTACAGGACAGGTTATCCCTAATACTAACGAATCTATCCCCTAGGCTATGTGTGCGAGCCCTGATCTATGGGGAAGAGCACAGAATCATGTCGAAGTGCCTAGTAAATAGGCTCCATTCACTACTCTAACCATTAGGCTTGAATGGTAAGAGACTGAAGTCACATTCAATCATTGTGCCTCACAAGAAGGCCGGGAAAATCGAGCAGAACATTTCACCCTTGACTTCAGTCTATTATACATTCATTAAACAGAACTAATATCTGTGGAAGAATAATATGAAACAAGACTAACTGATCTATGTCTAGTACCAGGTGTGCAGAATTGAAGTAGTGAAGGAATACACTGAATAAAGCAACAGATAGAAATCAAAATGCCGATAGTAATCAGAATACCTCCTAATATTTGACGTAACAAATGCAAATCAGGTAACCAATTAAAGAGCCAGTCAAACCAGCCCTGGTCAATGTGTTTTCTAACTTCTTCTGTCAAGTCATGTAATTTATCAATGTGAACCTGAATGGATTTTGTATGATCCGACAAGTTAAAACAACAAAGACCCTCAAAATCAGAACAATCGTGTCCATGTTTAAGCAAAAGATAATCAATGGCCGCTCGATTTTGCAAGATAGCCCTTCGTTCACCCTGGGCGTCTAATAGCATGTCAGACAGGATTGTAGAAGTATGATTGATGGATTTTACCATCCAGCAGGCCATTTTCCCAATAGATTTGGCATTATAAACTGCCAAAGCAGGAACACCAACAATTGAAACAGCCAGGATAAGGTATTCAGACTTGGAATATAAATGCAAAGATGAGTCACAATCCTCCTGTAACCTCACTGTATCTCGAATCACACGAGAGTTGGCATTCGGATGTGATGAGAACATTAATAAGCTCAGTCTAGTAATGGCACAAGGGCCTCCAGAAATATTTGCGGGGATATATGGCCAGGAAGTATTACCACATGAGAAAAGCCATCCGGCAGGTAGTAACATCGTGCGATAGTGACTGGGGGTAACTATCATACTCTTGCAAGTCATGTTATTCTGAACAGAAGTACATGTTTTCGATGTCCTTTGAAGGCACAAAGTTCGTTCATGAGCGGTGAATGAAGTGGCACCTTTCAATTTTAAACGCATACATTCAGAAATCGCACTAGGATCACAAGTAAGGAAAAAACATAAATCACCTTGTGTGATATTATAGGTAACTATTTGGGACTGGACGGGCGGTATCGGGTCTGACAGTACAGTACACAAGGGGCAATACTCATGGGCAGCGAAATCGCCCAGAAGAACATTGGGGCGAGCATTTGATATATTAAAAATATGAGTCAAAGTCTCCAATGAAGCAGGGACAGCAACTAAACAAGTTGCCAAAATATCCGTCACCGATCTCATCGGTGTCAAGCAGAAATGAGGGGTTTTAGTCACTTGCTTGGCCAATGTAATCCAAAAGTTCGGCGACGAATCCCACGCAGCGAAGGAACGTGACACTCGGGTTCTCAACTCAGCCCGGGTTGATGGGATCCCTCCTCTCTCGTCGTACCAGCCCAAAAGGAGTCCAACGCCGACACATCCTGCAGCAACAGTCCAAAGAATGATCTGAAAGAGAATCAAATACAGGCATTATTCATTCTCGTAAGTAACATTTGTCAGCCGGGACTGCTTCCCAGCTATCTTTCCCTGGTCTCATAACTAAAATGGTGTTGTCTTGACCGGTTGCAATCACTTCTGCTTGTTCAGGGGGATTCTTAGGCGACTGCACCCAAACTCTGGCCCCAGGATTATCTGTGGAGCCAAAACCTTTCTGGCCTCGTACAGTTAGCAACGTTGGGGCAGTGCCTTTTGTCATCTCACCACTGAAGACAGGCATTATTAGCAATTGAGCCACTCGGTCAGTTTTATGTATCAGTAAGTCAACCTCACTGCTATTCAGCAGGAGCACCTTAATCTCTCCCTGATAATCACTATCAATGATTCCTCCAAGCACCTGAATGCCTTTTACAGCCAGCCCCGATCTAGGGGCGATTAATCCGAAATTTCCAGTTGGTATATGAACACCAACACCGGTTTCAATGATGACTCGATCTTTACTTTTTATAATGGTGTCATCCATGGCATGCAAGTCTAAACCTGCCGACCCTGGGGTCGCTCTACATGGAGCCAAAGCTCCGGGAGTAATCTCCCAGTACATCACAGTCTCTCTGATCTCATTGGGCTTAGCATCAACATTCGGAGGAAACAAACGCATAAGTGGGGATTCAGCATTTAGAAAAGGACGGTTATTCAAAATCAATAGCGCTTGAGGCAAAAAATCTCGCCAATTCTTATACTTGTCATCTGTTAATTTGCGCAATTGGTCTTTCAGCAGGCCATTCAACCTCTCCACAAGACCCGAGGCCTGTGGATAATATGGTATATGAAACACCCATTCAATATTGTTTTCCACACAGAATTCCTGTACCAATCTTCCACGAAAATGGGATGCATTATCAGATTGAATTTGGAATGGCACACCATAATACATCATAATCAATTCCAATGTTTTAATAGTATTCAATTGGGTAGCTTGCTTACAGGGAAGGGCCACCAACAGGCCACTGTATGTATCAACAATGGTGCAAACATATTGACAATTCCTACTCATAGGAAGTGGACCAATGTAATCAATCTGCCAAATTTGAGCGGGCAATTTCCCGCGATGTAAATGACCTTTAACAATTTGGGGCACTTTGCGCTGCCTGATATGCTGACAAATGGGACAATGTAGAATAACATTTTTAATTAAGTCTAGGGGAATATAAATTCCTCGATCAGCAGCCCACCTGCTAGTGGCTTTCTCTCCAAAGTGTCCTGCTTTCTGGTGGGCCCATTTCGCCAATCCCGCAATATCAGAATCTTGCGTGTCCACCACTGCCTCAGCAATTTTAGATTTCTCATCTGCAATATTATGAAAGAATTTGTCAAGAGAGTCTATCGGGGTATGAGCATCCACATGGAAGATTGTAACAGTACTCTGTGGGAGCATTTCCCAAATCTTCTGCCATAATTCTTTTCCCCACAGTTCTTTTGAATGGATTTTCCAACTATGGGAATGCCAAGTCGGTAACCAAACTGCCAGTCCATTGGCAGTAGACCAAGAATCGGTAAAAATATGACATGTGCCAGGTAACTCTTGTTTCAGAACTTGATAAACAGCATAGAGTTCAGCAAATTGACTGCTCTTACCCTCACCAGTTGTACTCAGCAATTTTTGTGTGATCGGATTATAGGACACTGCCTTCCAATGCCGTTTCGTCCCTATGAACCTTGCTGAACCATCCGTAAACCAAACATGGTTTCTGTCCTCTGCGGACAAATCATCAAAAGGTTTACCCCACTTAACAGGAGACTCCTGTACTAAAGGTACGGAACATTCACTCTCAGTCTCAGTTGATGGCGCCCGTGCCACCTGCTCATGCAAAGATGCAACTCCTTTTTGTCCCACACGTGCCCTGTCTTGTATATACCATTTCCATTTAATCACACTCGCCTCTTGGGCGTGTCCAATTCGGTGAGTTTTCGGCGAACTCATAACCCACTGCATGATAGGAATTTCAGGTCGCAAAACTATATCATGTCCCAAAGTCAATTGCTCGGTATCCACCAGAGCCCAATAACATGCAAGTAACTGTTTCTCAAAAGGTGTATAACGCTCACCAGCATCAGGTAACTTTTTGGTCCAGAAACCTAACGGTACTCTATTCTTGCCTTGTTTCTGCCACAAACTCCAATTCGCATAAAGGCCTTGTACAGACACATTCAAATCCACATCACCATCACATACAGGCCATAAATCCAGAGCATGCTGAATTGCTTCTTTTGCCAGACTGAACGCATCTTGCTGTGGTTTACCCCATTCAAATGCATTCTTTTTACGAGTGACCTGGTACAAAGGGGCCAATATTTGACTCAAATGAGGAATATGCTGGCGCCAAAATCCAAACAAACCAATGAAGCTTTGGGCTTCTTTCCTATTTCTCGGAACTGCAAAATCAAGAATTTTCTGTTTAACCTGAGGGATCACTTCTCGGTGCCCTTCATGCCAATTAATACCCAAAAATTTCACAGCCTGGGACGGACCTTGTAATTTATCCGGGTTGATTTCCCAACCTTTCTCACGCAAGCACTCAATGACTCTATCCAATTGGGTCTGAACTTCCTCTTGTGATTCGCCTTGGATCAAAATATCATCAATATAGTGACATATCTGAATTTGCGGATGAACCGGTACCTCAGCCAAATGCTCTGCCACCAGCCGGTGACATATCGTAGGACTATGCACATAGCCCTGGGGAAGACTTCTAAACGTCATCTGACGCCCGTTCCACGTAAAACTGAATTGTTCCTGACACTCAGGGGCAATCGGAATCGAAAAGAAAGCATTAGCAATATCAATGGACGCATACCATGTACCTGGATGTTTTTGGATTCTTTCAATTAGGGTAATAACATCCGGTACTGCAACAGTCAAAGAGGGTGTGTGTCTATTCAATTCTCGATAATCAACAGTCATGCGCCAAGAATTATCACTCTTACGTACAGGCCAAACAGGATTATTCCAAGCAGAAGTAACTGGGGTTATAACTCCTGCATCCACCAACTCCTGAATAGTGGTACTAATCTCTTCATGACCACCTGGAATACGATACTGCTTCTGACGAACCACTTTTGTCGCCTGGGGAACTTTTATGGGGGGCATTCTTAAACGACCAACCCGTACAGGCCTGGACGATATATAATGTTTAGTTCCAAATTGGTAACATCCATCATCTAAGTGCAAAGTCATTCCTTTCAAAATATCAATTCCAATTATGAATTCTAAGAGTGGCACCACTAATACAGAGTATTCTTTTCTAGGAATTCTACCTATTCTCATTTCAAGTAAGGTTTGAACTGCGGGAGTTTCCTTTCCACCTAATCCGGTAATTGTAAAAGGCTGACCTTTAAACTTCTTTGATTTTCCATGAATAAGAGTGGCCTCCGCTCCTGTATCTACCAATGCTCGGGCCCTTTGGATATTACGATGTCTCCAATAAATATCAATATCTACATAGGGTCTATTATCTCTGTGAGCCCATCTGTGTACTGGAGCTTGACCTATTTCCTAGTCCTTTTTACTGTGTTCTGTGTACCAGGATAAATCAGGATAAAGACTCTCACGTTTCCCAGGTATCGATACCTCCTGTTCATATCCATCTCCATTACGAAATGGATTACTGTTCCCTGCATTGTACTGCGGGTTTCGATCGGCCAATATGTGTCGATCCTCTCTCCTTCTCAACTCAGGGGATTGATCCCTATCATCTCTACGTCTGCTGTTAACATAATCATCTCTCCCCCTCTCTCTTTCCCCCTCTCTCTCCCTGTCTCTCTCACGACGGGGGGACAAATCACGCACATAACGTCGATCATCACGACGATCAGAGCGCCCACGGCGGTCGTCATCACCGCTACCGTCAGAAAAACCACGATCACACTCAGTCGTCCGAACACGCCGGGCACCCTCCTTTCGATCCAAGCCACGTTTGCGAACCATTTCCCACAAACGAGAAGTAGTCTCACCATCAATGTCCTCCTTCCGCACACCATCGGCCATAAGACCAAAAAACATATCACGTCTAGTAAGTTTATTGTCACCAGGAGTACGAGTGTCAGGCCGGGACTGCCGTTCAGGTTTAAACCACTCACCCAACTCACCGAGTTGGCGTACCGATTCCAGCACCACAGATAACATGTTACCAGTCTGATTAATCAATAAAGTCATCATGACCTGCTTATAAGCAACAGGGGAAGAACGAATAATACGATTCCGCACAGAAGATGTCAAGAAACCATCAAGCAACCTGTCGGCAGTATTTAGAAAAATTGCCGTTTTCATCACCTCCTCTTTGAGACGTTGCACAGCATCGCGCAAAGTATACCACGGTTTGTCATTCAGAGGCCAGTCAGACTCAGTAGGATATTTTTGATTACAACCCTCAGTCGCCAATTGAAGCAAAGAAATTTGACCACCAGCATTAAAGTTACGAAAATGATCCTGTACAGTAGAATCCGAACTCAAGGAACAAAACTTCAAACAATCGCCAGCATCCAACATAATGCCAGCAGCGCCCAGTTCATAAAGGCGCACCATCCATGTGAGTAAGGGCTCACCAGCTCGCTGCCGAAATCGCTGCAAAATATCACTAATTTCTTGTTGAGTAAAATCCTCCAAAGAGTCTAAAGCAATACCATTCGGAGCACCGGGAGCCTGCTGCACCTTCCGCCGAAAAACTGGATGTGCCGAGACCGCGGGATGAGCATCACAAGGAGCTCGACCAGTACACGTAGAGGAACAATCAGTGGAAGAAGCATCGACCCCGCTCGAAGGATGAGCGCAATCACGGGGTGCACCATCAGAGGCGCAAGAAGCAGATTTACAAGCACGGCCGGAGCGAGAGGACTCGCGCTTGGCAGACTCCTCACCCGAGGAAGGAGAATCACTCGAGTTCCAGATATTACCATCCCATTCATCAGGATTCCAATCCAGTCCGGCTTTCGCCACGACCAGACGCACCTTTCGCGTCGAGACCCGACCACGCCGATTCTTGTATTTATAACGAGCAATTCGCACAGCCGCCCTCTAGGCAATAGTTTGGTACGTCTCAAGTTTATCAGCAAGCAACTTATTTTGACACCGCAACAAAGTATGAGCATTCTGAATCTCAACAAAGTTCGCTTCCAAATCCTTATGCAAGTTCTGTACCTTCAACAACCTCTCATGCAGAATTCTGTACGCAGACAGAACAATCCAACCTCTGCGTCCCAAAACGGGAAGCTCATCACCCTTAGATACCGGCGCCTTCTGTAAACAAGTAATCACATTAGCCGGCTCCGCCAGCTCCAAAAAAGAATTCCAATTCTCACTCAAACCAGTAGAATCAGCCCACTCACGGGCTAAGGCTTCATAAGGCGTCGAATACCAGCCGGGAATATCAACGGGCAACTTAAAAGTAGATTTCGACTTTCTAGAAAACATCTTCGAAAAGAAAGAAGAAGAGAAAAAGAAAAAGAAGAAAGAGAAAAGAAAATAACAAACAATTATATAGAAATAATGCACAAACGAAACCACGCACACGCCGAAAGCAAACACGATACAACCACAACGCACACAGGTTTCGTAAACGGTTCGTGACGCCAAATGTTCTGCTTGGGTTTTCGGATCAGATAGAACCCGCTCATCAGAGCCTCACTAACCCAGCCAGAACGTTACCCCCTCCCTAGAACCTATTTACAATCCTGCAACCACATATATCTATCACCTAAGGACAGGGGATTCCTACTATGCATACCAAGACCTCTTATAATCGGCGGCCTCGCGATCCCATACGGATCCAGACCTCTCTGCCCATACGACAGTATCACAAGTGGCGGCCTCGCGGTCCCATATGAACCCAGACCTCTCTACCCAGACGGCAGTCTCAGCACAGTCGGCGGCCTCGCGATCCCATACGGATCCAGACCTCTCTGCCCATACGACAGTATCACAAGTGGCGGCCTCGCGGTCCCATACGAACCCAGACCTCTCTACCCAGACGGCAGTCTCAGCACAATCGGCGGCCTCACGATCCCCTACGAATCCAGACCTCTCTGCCCATACGACAGTATCACAAGTGGCGGCCTCGCGGTCCCATACGAACCCAGACCTCTCTACCCAGACGGCAGTCTCAGCACAATCGGCGGCCTCGCGATCCCCTACGAATCCAGACCTCTCTGCCCATACGACAGTATCACAAGTGGCGGCCTCGCGGTCCCATACGAACCCAGACCTCTCTGCCCAGACGACAGTATCAGCACAATCGGCGGCCTCGCGATCCCCTACGAATCGAGACCTCTCTACCTAGACGGCAGTCTCACGACAGTTCATCCTATGATCACCATAACATACAAAAAGGGAATCAGTCTCACTATTCATCAGATCACACAAGGATTGCCAGTTCGAGCATGGCCTGTTCTCAGGTTCGAGGGGCTCCTCTTTCCCTTATTCAGTTACCACTTACCTGATCAGGGTTAACATCTGTTCATGTAGCCGCAGCTGACTAGAAGAATAGGCTACCCTCTTATACAAGAACACGCAGCACATGTTGGTTCACTACAAACTGGATACTTTATTACTCATTACGTACACAATCACATAACATTACGATATAACACATAACCTGCAAAGAAAAGTGAAAGATTAAGTTGTACACTCTAATAAGAAAGGGTCGACATCACCTTAGTAGTATGTAGCCTGCACTCAGTGGTCATCTAGGTTCCCTTCTCGTCTGTGCCTCGGCTCGCCTGGAATCACCTTTCTCCGAGTCACTGGGACCTCTTCTTTATCGGCTACTCTCTCCTCTCTGGCTATTCTGCTAGGAAAGCATCTGTCTCTCGGTTCTTCTCCGCCTTCAAGATGGCGTCTGTCTTCCCTGGAATAAGTAGTAGCTTTACTGCTAACGGCTAGATGCCGCCTACGGACTGAACATGTAACTGCCTCGGACTTTCACTAATATAGAGGTGCATTTCCTCATGGAAAATTCCGGCCCGTAACCTGCCGCCCACCAAATTCTTGTACCTCCCCGTACCAAGGACAAGTTCCCAGCCGGCCGGCCTGATGTAGTGTCTTCGGCATGAAGAAAAATACAATCCTTCGATAAGGGCCGGCCTGAACCGGTTCTCTCCAAGCGAATAACACCTCATAACTAAAACATTACTTTTGACCCAGAAGCATCCCAAGCTGCCGGAGCAGAAAGAAAGATGGAGTCTCTCCCGTTTGAGGCCTACCAGGCCTGAATTCAGCACAGCTCCATGAAATACCCTCACTACAGGACAGGTTATCCCTAATACTAACGAATCTATCCCCTAGGCTATGTGTGCGAGCCCTGATCTATGGGGAAGAGCACAGAATCATGTCGAAGTGCCTAGTAAATAGGCTCCATTCACTACTCTAACCCTTAGGCTTGAATGGTAAGAGACTGAAGTCACATTCAATCATTGTGCCTCACAAGAAGGCCGGGAAAATCGAGCAGAACAAAAGTGTACCTGTAATTGATGTTCATGATTGGTTTATTGGATTCACTGTCAGTCCCCAGTAAAGTGCACCAGGGGTGCCAGGGCTTGTGAATGCCAATGCTGCTAGTGGGCTTGCAGCGCTGGTTGCGCCACCCACAGAAAGCGGCCTTGTAAAATGTGTCTAGGGTCTGCCACCGCAGACCCTGTGCGCGGTCTGGGACCGTCGCGCTGACTATGCAAGTGCCCCCACTTGCCAGTCCCTAAACCTTCCCTTACCTACATATTAGCCACCCCTCTGGTAGGCCCAAGGGCAGGGTGCATTGTTGGCATAAGGTAGGACATGCCCTGATGTGTGTGGCATGTCTTAGTAGTGAATTACAGCCATATTCGTCTTTCACTATTGAAGGCTACCTGCTCTCCATAGGCCAGAATGGGCTGCTGGAGTCGCTACACGCTGTGACCCCAGTGGACTCAGAGAGCATGGTAGAATGTCAAGTTTAGTATGCCTGAACTCAGAATAATAAAATACTTCTTGTAGTCAAGTTTATTTTAATATCCTGGGTTTGTAAATACTACTTTTAGAAGGTTAGTATTTACTGACCTGGCCATTCAGTCCGCCTCTGCTGTGTGTGTGTTTCTGCCTAGCAACAGTAAGGAGCCGGGTTGGGGAATCCCCAGAGACAGGTTGGCTGCCAGGTGGTGGGTAGAGAGATGACACCAGGATGGGTGGGAGGAGTACACCTTGACTCTTGAATAGACCTGTGCTCTGCCACCACAAAGCCGGCGCCGCCCCCTGTGGAGCGGCTGATGTCTCTGCCCTGCTGCTGAAAGGAAAGAGCAGAGTCACCATAACAAAGTGCTCCAGAACTGGACTGAGCCAGGCCCAGGCCCCCTGGCGCTAAAGAACAAAAGAATCACGGTATAAAAGTAGGAGCCTGGCTCCTAAGAAATCAGAATCCTGTTTTACCACAAAGAACCTCTGCCCGACTAGAAGGAGAAGAAGACGCTGGAGGAGCTAGCCTGCTGCTTGCCTTGCTGAGAAAGGAGAGGAAGAGACTACTGAAAAGACTTTGCTACTTTGTGCTTTAAACATTCTCCAAGGGCTTGATCTGAGCTTGCCCCCTGAACTGAACCCCAGGACCAGTGGGTTCTCTGTGCTTTTGCTCGTCCTCCGATTCGAGCCGTGTGTGCATCCCGCTGGAAAGAGACTGCGCCCCTCATCGCCCCTCCTAGGGCCGTGACACTCAGAAGCTTGCCTGCCTCAACCCCGTGAGAGCCCCGCTCCGTCCGGAGCCGCTCTCTGTCCCCGGGCTAGGTTGCCTGCATCCCTGTCACCGCCTGCCACTGGAGCGCGCTGAACGCGCTATCACCCCTCCCGCCGGAAACCGTCCGACGACTGTGATCTACGCCGGGTCATCCAGCTGCACTGACCGTGCCCTGTGACCCCGCTTCGCTATCCCCGGACATCTCAGGCCGCGCCGCCCCCGCTGTGGAGACCCCCCTGCACCGCCGTGCTGAGGGTCGCTGGCCGCGCCTGCCTGCTGCCCACACCCGCTGATCGAGGACCCAAGACCACTTCCCAAGCTGAGAGTCGCACCGACCTGGGCCGACTCTCCACATCACGAAAGAAGTTCCAGTATCGGGCTCGGGGCCCGCAACGCCTTATTTCCCCGTTCGCCGGAGTCGATCTCTGTGAGTACTGGAACCACAAGTAACATTTGCAAAGAGACTACAAAGTCTCCCTTTGAAGCTACGAACAACGAACATTTGCCTGCTTTACAACCTGGTGGCATAGCGAAAACGTTATTGGTCTTGTGATAAGTCTGCTGAGATATATATACCTATTTTTACATAAAGAAGCGTATTTTTCTACATATCCAAGTCTGGTGTCCGTTTCTGGGGGGATTGATGTATTTACTGTGTGTGTGATTGTAAGTGCTTAACCAACAACGCCTGAGGAATCGCCTTGGCTGCTCACGCCACGCACCTAGAGGGTGAGCAAGGGTCATTCACAAGGGGTTATCCTGCGCCCTGACGTAGAGGAGAGGGTTCCTGCTTGACACAAGGGCAACCTTGCGCCAACCAGAGACCCCCGAGTCTAACAGGCCCCCCCGCTCCCTCCGGTACTCCCACAATTTGAACGTTGTTGCGACCGGAGCGACCTTCGTAGTCGTCCAGTTTTGATGCCATGGCCCTACTCTCCATTTCTAGCTGTTTCACTTGTTTTTTCAGGGTTTGGGATGCTGCTAGACCGCGGCGTTGTGGCTGCCAAGCTTGTGGGCTTTGGGGATCTTTACCATGGGCCCCTGCGACAGCTGTATGTTCCCCGATGGGCCGTGGCATTTTTGGTTGTATGTCTGCCGAGGCAACCTCTACTCTTGAATCCCAGCCGGGAGCCGTTCGATGCTTGCACTGCATTTTTCAGCTTCTTCTTTCATGTTGAGCCCCCTCTGTGCACTTACTCCTGCTGCAGGCTCCGCCTCGGACAGGCTGTCTTGGCCTGCAGCTAATGCGGGCAGTGGGCCCCCCGCGCTCCACTCTTTGTGGGTCCCGCCACCTAAATGGATGTGGGGACAGCAGCAATGAAGCCTCAGGAGGGGGTCTCGAAGGTAAGGATCAACACACGTGCACTGCGTCTCGCTGCACCGCGTGGCAGTGAGTGCTGGAAGCGGTCGCCGGGCACAGCTGGTAATTGAGGCCCCGGTTGCCACGCGGTCACTGGCCAAGTCTCATTCTATTGGCAAAGTGGTGCACAGCCGGCGAATTTCAGCGTCGCAATGGACCCAATATGTGCCGCAGGGGCTCCGGCGCTTCCGCTGCCTGCTTTGCTGAGTTTTGGGTACGGATAACTGTCCGGATATTTAATTCATCCTCCGGAGGCCCGGAGCTCTTCTAGGCAGTGGCCAACTTCGTCGGCTGCCGTCCACGCCCCCCAAATGTGCTGTTTTGCCATTGTCCAGGGTCACATGACTGTGAACGGCTCTCCTGTTGTGGGGTGTGCATTCTTTGCAAACATGAGAACAGAGAAGCGTAGGTGTGAAGAGAGTTAGTCTTCCAGATAGGATAGCTGGGTAAGATGTGTGCTCTATCCTGATTACACTGCAAAGGGCCCTGCCTGCAGCACACACAAAGGAACCTAACATCAGGCACGCCCTGGCCTTGGTCTTTCTAGACAATTTGGGGCCAAACCAAGCACATGGGGAAAAACTAACCAGAACCAGTGTGAGAGTAGACCAGGGATTTCCCCCACACAAAGGCAGGCATCAGGTATAACTGTGGCACCTTCAGAAACTGGAAGATTGAGAAGAAGGACTGGCCTGCTGTCTGAAGAAGGACTTGCTCACCTTAAACCCAGAATCCCCAGAGGTTACTCAAACGCAAGTCTCCAGCGACAACTGTTCTTCACGTCAGCCATGACAGCCTGCCCCAACCGCCAACACGAAGCTCCAATGATGACCTGCTCTTTGCACCAAAACAGTAAATGCCCACCATGCCTGACCTGCTCCTCACGCTAACAATGATCTTGCGGCGCCCACCAACGTGAAACTCCTCCTGCACCTCATTGCAGGGAATTGTACTTCAGAAGGTAAACATTTCAGTGAGGCAAACCTGGTCACTGTATCCGACCCGTGCTCCCATCGAAGTCCGTCTAAACTTGTAACTTTAGCCGGTCCAGCGGGACCAGATAAATGTGAGTGGCACTATGTGCTTTTGGACACTATTTTCACCTAAAATTCTGAAAACTGATAACACTGGATCTACTGATTGGGTTTTTGTCATTTAGGCGTCATTTTATGTATTAAAATTTACTCTATGCTTGTGTTGTGTTTTCACTCTATTACTGATTGAGTGCTGAAATATACTTCACACATTGACACTAAGTAAAACCTGACTACTGAGTCCTCAGAACTGCTAGATCACACAAAGTACCTTGGTTCTCAGGCACCCATATGTCAGAGAAGCAGCGGACACAGTAATAATTGTGACTGACAAGATAATAATACTTTCTAGCCCAGATACAAATGGAATATCTTTTGACATCCTGAAACATTTTGACTCCTTTTGAGAGTGATGTTTGATTTGTTTTTTATGATTGTTTTAGTCAATTAAAATAAAATTATTTAGTTCTAGGAAATGTATTTGTACAAAAATATAACCTAGTTTTCCAATTCAATGATACAAAACATTTAGAAATATCATAAAATCTCCAATAAAAAAGCAAGATCACAGAAATTAGACTGGCACATAACACAGACCTAAAAACAAATATATGCCTGCATTTATAATACAATTTCAAAGAAAATGCATCTAGGTGGGGTCTGCAAAAATCCAAATATACCGTACATATCATATTCAAGATGTGCAACAATTTGAGCCGGTTTATGTACAACAAATAATTTCGGTTACTTAAGTAAATACTAAAGTGCATTGTGTGGAACCAGCATAGCATAAACCAACAAGGGAACAATAATCCATATTTAAAATACCGTTGAAAAGTACATCTTGGGTGAATTTACAGCAGAATTTGTTCATAACTCAGCATGCATATCATATTCAAGATAAGTAGCAATTGGCCCTATTGAAACATGAGATGCAAGGGGTTTCAATTACTTCTATAAAATAGTGCATTATTGTAGAGCGAGTTTTAAAGAAACCTTAAAACTGACAGGCCATACTAGAGGGCTCTACTAATCCAGATTAATAAAACAGTTTCAAACCCATGGCGTCCTCCTATTGTGAGCTGCATGCTCTCAATGGATTTAAATATAATCCCTATATCCCAAGGCAGGGCATAAAAACTCTATTCTAGAGCAGCTCAGGAGAGCAAAACCCTCTTGATGCATCAAACCAGACACCAGATTTAAACGCATTTCTCTAAACCGAATCACATATATTTTTAGGTCTCGCCTACACAGCGCACAAGCGCTGATTTGGGGACCTTTTGCAATCGCTTCAGGCTTTCCTTCAAACTTGTGCATGTTTTGCACTGTTGGCTATTAGGCCTCGTGCATGTCTGGCGTTTACCTCGCGGGAGCGAGCACGGGCTGCATCTGTTACCAATTATCGCCTGCTGCTGCTCGCTCTTCCAAGTTAAAAGCCAGACATGCCTTCAGTGTCCTGTTACTAATTAGTTTACTGCCCTCTTCCCTTGGGCCTATCACGTACTGTTTCTGGGACCTTTAGACTTGCTCTTTGATGCAGTGTTCGCCCTGTGTAGTGCTCGTTCCTCACACATGCAGTGCTGAGCCCTCACATATGCCCACTGCAATTCTCAGGATCCTTTGCCCAGCAGAGTCTTAACACCTGGCTCTTGTGCCCTGTATTGTTCTTCCCTCACACGCGGGCCTACCGCGCTGAACCGTCACACTCGACCTCTGTGCTCTGCAGTTCTCAGCCCTCAAAATATGACTCATATCGCCATTGTATCTCCCGTTCTGTTCTGGCAGTAACTTGTCTTAACTTAAGACCAGTGTATCACGTGGTGCTCCGCCTCCACACATGACCCATGTTAGCCCTTAGACTTGCCCCCTGTCTTAAAGTGCTGAGTTCTGAAACGTGCCTCTCCGTGCGTTTAACTATTTTTTCTTTTTTGTCACAAGAGATTTTGTTGGCACGGCAGAAGTGCTGTGTAGGCAAAACCTTATAAATATACCTTTTTTTTTTTTTACTTTCCCTCGTCATCGTGCCTTTTTAATAACTGTCTGAGATGCTTCTGAGAAGTACAATGTGTAAGATTCTCACAAACGCACGAATATTAATGCGAGTTATTCAGACTTTTTTTATTGTGTGCGAATCTAAAAACAGTGTGTGAGATGAACACAGGCATTAGACAGGCATGAGAAGCATGGTGGGTGAAATCCTCATAAATGCATGGTGTGTGAGATGTACACAGATACAAAGAGCCTATGCGTGAACTGTGTAGAAACATAAGATGCCCAGTGTTAGTGACCCACACTGACACTAGAATCGAGCAGACCATCTCTTCCTTGTGTGCGGTTTAGATGGATCAGAGTCAAAAACGGATGCTTAATCCATGAAAATTTCACATACAGGACGGAGATCTTTTTGAGAAAATGACCACTTGTGGTAATATTGTGAATCCTGAATGCGAGAGATGCACCCATTTGAATGCAATTGACAAAGTAATGAAATGTAAGATGTACCCCTGCTATATAGACGTGCGACCCTATTAGTTACCATTGTTGCAGTTATTTTATTAAAAACATTTCCAACAGCACACAGAGCTGTGAGCAACAAAGTGTTTTTAAGCAATAGAAAAGAAACAAGCATTTGCAACGCATTAGGTCTCGCAATTGCGAGATTTTGTGCTATTGGCATTGTAAGTGATAATGCCTTTTAATTAGGTGTTTAAAAAACCTGCTATATAAAAGGCATTGTAATTTACAATACCTATAGGGCAACATTCCTAAAATGCGAGACCTATTGCATTGCAAATGCTTGTTAATATTGGTCGCAGGATCTTCTTCCTATTCTCTAGATAATGCACAATCCACCAATAGGAGGCACATTGAATACCCCGAGCCCCGCTTGCATTGACAATGACCATGATTCTCAAATATCAGTGCTTTAAAACCTGGCATCCGCTACCCCGGGACAATATCCTCCCTCAGATGCAGAATTTCATTTTGCGAAGACCTGTGTAGTATTCTATTGAAATACAGGAAGAGGTTAGGGCCCTCCTGGGTTAGTAAGAAAGGCGCATATCCCTCAAGTAATGTAAATCATCGCTCCAACTGGTTTCCTCAGCACAACATCTGAGAGTGCTCTTTATAGGACACATTTTTTTCCATTTCACCCCTGCAAGGCACATATTTGGGGCACCTAAGAATTCCATAATGATTTTCATTGGGTTCTTCTTGCCAGGGAAGATTACCATTACCTCAGAGAGGATTTGCCCCACACAAAGGCTGGCACCAGGTATAACTGTGGCACCTTCAGAAACTGTGGAAGATTGAGAAGAAGGACTGGCCTGCTATCTGAAGAAGGACAACTGGACTTGCTCACCTTGAACCCAGAATGTCAAGAAGTTACTCCAAGGGTCAGTTGGATGACCTCATGTTTGAGCCACGGGGACACAAGAAGCTTTCAGAAGCCTTTCCTGCAACTGCCTAGCTGACCAGCACCAACTGGACCTGACTGAGCCCTTCTGCTGGCGTCTCCTGGAGTGAGTCCTGATCCCCAAGAGGTGCCCTCCAGATCCTGAAGCCTGGGCAGACATAAAAGTGTACTCCTCCTGAGCTCTAGCTGAAAATCCATAGGTTTTGGGCTCTTCGTGACTGCGAACAGACTTCTCGTGGTGAAAGAGGACTGTACGCTACACACTCCAACGCAAGTGTCCAGCGACAACTGTTCTTCGCGTCAGCCATGACAGCCTGCGTCAGCCGCCAACATGAATCTCCAATGATGATCTGCTCTTTGCACCAAAACAGTAAATGCCCACCATGCCTGACCTGACCCTCGCGCTAACAATGATCTTGCGGCCCCCACCAACGTGAAACTCCTCCTGCACCTCATTGCACGGACTTGGACTTCAGAAGGTAAACATTTCAGTGGGGCAAACCTGGTCCATGTATCCAACCCATACTCCATCGTAGTCTGTCTGAACTTGTGACTTTACCCTGGTCCAGCGTGACCAGATAAATGTGAGTGGCGCTCTGTGCTTTTAGGCACTATTTTCACCTAAAATTCTGAAAACTGATAACTCTGGATCTACTGATTGGGTTTTTGTTATTTCAGTGTCATTTTATGTATTAAAATTAACTCTATGCTTGTGTTGTGTTTTCACTCTATTACTGTTTGAGTGCTGAAATATACTTCACACATTGGGGAATATCAACAAGCAGGCGATAAAAAATTATCGCCGCTTTTGCGGCCGTTTTCGGCCGAAAAGCGGCGATAATTTTATCGCCTTATCAGCAAGGCCACGCTAACGCGTGAAACCTTGCTTTAGCGTCAGGATTCCTAACGCCCAGCTTTGCATCTCTAATGAGATGCAAAGTGGGCGTTCCTGACCTGCCATGACAGGAGAATTGTCGCTAAGCGACATTTCTCCTATCAGCAAGCCTAACGCTATGAAGCATAGCGTCATGAAAAGTAGCGATAACACCTGTTATCGCTACTTTCCTAACACCTGCTTCAGGACTGACTTAGCCATGATACCCTATGGAAGGTGGATATCATGGCTAAGTTTGTGAGTCCCTATCAACAAGCTAACGTGAGATTATCGCTGGGTTTCCAGCGATAATCTCACGTTAGCCAGTTAGCGCTAGGATTTTTATCGCTGATGAGATAAGCGTTGCTAATAGCACGCTATCTTAGCGATAAAAATCGGCGCTAGCCGGCGATAATTATACGAGCGCTAAATGCGCTAAGCGATAATTATCGCCGGTTGTTGTTGATATGCCCCATTGACACTAAGTTAAACCTGACTACTGAGTCCTCAGAACTGCTAGATCCCACAAAGTACCTCGGTTCTCAGGCACCCATGTGTCAGAAGCAGCGGACACAGTAATAATTGTGACTGACAAGATAATAACACGTTCTAGCCCAGATACAAATGGAATATCTTTTGACGTCCTGAAACATGTTGACTCCTTTTGAGAGTGATGTTTGAGTTGTTTTTTTATTATGGTTTTGTCAATTCAAGTAAAATTCTTTATTTCTAGAAAATGCATTTTTACAAAAATATAACCTAGTTTTCCAATTCAATGATACAAAACATTTAGAAATATCCTAAAATTTGAGGGTTCTCTTTATAGGACACATTTTATTTCCATTTCACCTCTGCAAGGCACACATTTGGGGCAATTAAGCATTCCATAATGATTTTCACTGGGTTCCTCTTACCAGGGAAGATTACCATTACCTCAGAGAGGATTTACATGGATAGTTTATGACAGTGGGACCTATTTGTAATCTAAAAGTAGTATCGCAAGGCCCTTGCATCCGCCAGAGCACCCCAGGCTACAAATTTCAACTCCCACCCTATGGCTTGAATCATTTAATTTTTTTGTATGCCAAGCACTGATTTCAGGATACTACCTTCTAACACCCCTATCCAACACATCTATCCATAGCCATCACCTCTGTTCCATAAAAAAAGAGGAATTATCTTACACAGTCCAACTTTACTTAGTAGCTCATGAGCATAATTATCATAGCTACCATCCAACTGGCCAGGAGCTTGTCTCATCTTAAATCATCTGAAAACATTATCCACAATTATTTATAGTCAGTGGCGGCTGGTGACATTTGAAAGTGGTAGGGCGTAAAAGTTTTGTATGAGTGCCCGGAGGCGAGGGAGTGTAGCGAGCAAGTCCAGCCACCATATGGTGGGGTTCGTGGAGATTCGGGGAAAAAAAGAGCAGACAAATGGTGCATTTAAGCAAATTTAAGGAAGCAAGAGAGTTGATAAAGCAATTGTAAAAGTGTAGTTATGAAATAAATAAAGAGATTTCATATGATAATGGTGTAGGTAGCTTTAAAAAAAGCACACACCTTTAATTCCAGCCACATGCACATCATGTTTTTCCACTTAAACAAGCCTATTTTACTTTCAAGATGCCCGCGCGTTCCCTTGAATGGGTGCTTCTTTCTCGCACATAGAATATAGATGGCATCACTCTAGTAGAGAGTGGTGGGTGAGAGGAGAGAGAATGTAGATCCAGAAAAGGGGAGCGGGGTGGACAGAGACTTAGAAAGGTAGAGGGATGTGGGAGAAAGGAGAGAGTGTGCAGAGAAAGGAATGGAGCTGGGTGGACAGAGAGAAAGGTAGAGGGAGTGTTGGGTGAAAGGAGAGAGGGTCGAGAAAGGAAAGGTGAAGCTGGGTAGAGGGAGTGGTGAGTGAGAGAAGAGGGGAAGGGGGAGGTGGTCGAGCAGAGGAGTGAGAGGGAGAGAAATAAGGAGGGAAGTGGTAGAATAACCGAAGGTAGGGGAAGGAGTTGGTGACAAGCATAGAAGGGAAAGAGGATGGAAGGAGGAAACTTGGTGGGAAAGAGGAATGGAGAGAAGTGGAGTGTGAGTGTCAGAAAGAGGACAGAAAGGAAAGGCGGAGTGGTGAGTGAGGCAGTGAGGAGACAGAAGGAGTTGTGAGTGTGAGGATAGAGAGGGGGGAGAGAAAGGAAAAGGGTTGTGGTGAGTGAGAGAACGAGAAAAGGCAGATGTGGGGGTGAGAGGCAGAGAGGCGAGGAAGGAAAGGGGGAGTAGTGGTTGACATGACAGGAATGAAAGGTAGAGGTTTTGGGACGAAACGTAGAGGTAAGAATATTCTGCTATGGTTTTCATCTCGTCCCATGAGGAGCGGTAAGACTCTTGTTCAGAAAAGAGCCCTAAAGCTGCCCACACCCCTTCACAGCTGCTCGGCACCTTCACAGCGGCCTTGTTGGAGTCTTGTTTTCGGGTCTCGTTCGTTTTTGTGCTTGGAGAATAAAATCTGGGGTGTGGATGGGTGGGGTAGGGTGTACTGTGTGGAGAACTTGAAGTCATTGAAAATCGGAATCAGTGGGGTCACTTGTGGCTACCGAGTGATCTATTTCCATGACGAAATTTGCACACTCTTGAAACGCCCCACACAAAAACACACTGATCCTTCCTTTGTGATCTGGATCAGATTGTGTGAAAACCTCTCGCTTGTGAACCGCCCCCGCAGTCTCTTGGAGACAGACCCGGTGAACAAGGGAAATCATTTAAAGAGGCAGACTCATGGAATTCTGATGTGACGAGCGAGCGACTTTGTCACTTTGATCTGCATTGAACTCGCGCCCAGTCTCCTTCAAGCAGCGCCTCAAGGCGCTGAGAAGAGGTCCTTTCCTGGGCGTGCTGCTCATTGTTAGCAGGCAAGCAGCGGCCCAAGGTGTTTAATACATTAGAACAAAAACAATCCACATCAAATGACGCGCTTGCTTCGGGATACTGTAAGCTAGATCAGTGGGTTAACAGGGCTCATCTACTGTATTGTCGTGTTTTGTAGGCTGTTTCAGGATCGCTAATTTTTACCTTTTTTTTTTTATTCCTCTCCTATAATAACTTGCATTTAGCTTCAGATGCTGCAGTTTTATAAAGCGTTTCATTACAAAGACGCATATTTATTGCAGTTTCACCCTGGAGATGTGAACATTTGTTGCTGTCATTCACAGGTGCACGCCACAAAAAAGACCGTGATACTCACAAGGGATGCATGAATCCGAAATTCAAATTTGGTTCACCCAGAGGGAAGACTAAAGAAACAGGCGAAGCAGGGTCGCAGCTCGTGCCCTCCCCCACGCGGGCTCGCATTTCCAGTCCAACAGCAGGTGCCCGAAGTTTGAGCACCTTCCCCATGTCAAGGAACACAAAGGCGGCTGAGCCATGTGCAGGCCTCGGCAGCAGAGGCTGGGGGAGAAACCAAGCCTGAAGTGAAGACTGCTGAATTTAGTGTGCATACAGTAAACCTCCCAGCCCAGCTATCCTATTCCCTCGCTCTTTATTTACCTAGCCTCGCCCTGCCGCCTGAGATGCTATGATGTCTACTTGCGGAGTCGCGGGTCGCAACACTTGCGGGGGGAAGAGAGGGGGTGTTAAAATGAAAACAAAACTTCTTACCTGACCGCCCTGGGACGCATTGCAAATACAGATGTCATTGTCTCACCAGTTTTGCTGAGCAAAGACAGGTGAACACGGTCCGGACTCCGGAGGCATACAGTGAATGTACTGTTCAGAGGACGCAGGCACGAACTTACCCCACCGCCTACGTCTCAGCCAATCCAGACGCTGCGTCAGGATTGGCTTGAGTAGTAGTGCGCATGTTGTGTTTAGGGCATAACAATTTTTGCTACGAGCCCGAACATGCGCACTCTAGGCTGCTCATTAGAAGAGCGGCATGGAAGAACCCTCGCTCTTCTAATGAGCAGCTTACTGCGCATGTTCGGGCTTGTATCAAAACTTTGAAGCCCTAAACAGAACATGCGCCGACCACCTGATACCAATCGTGGATGCACTTGCACTGAACTCCTGCTGCCCCGCCCCCTTCTGAGCCGACTGCCTCCGGGGGCCTGGGATTGCAATTTGCAAATAAATGTAGTGAGACAGAGTGACAGACGGCAACAGCACGCACGCTTGTTGCTCAACTCGACTCATGCCTGAAATTAATTAGTGGGGCAACGCCCAAGCGCCCTAATGGACGCACCGCCCCTGTTTATAGTTCTGAACCTGCTCCAACTGCATATTGCCTAGGAACCAAGAGAATCGCCTTTTTCCGCTTTGCAGAAAGCAGGGTTTTTGTCTTTTCAATATTGATCATCATTTTATTCTCTAGGCAGCAGGTGCTTAATGGTTTTAAGTTACGTTGAAGCCCAATGGGCATAAGATCCATCACCACCAATTCATCTCCATATATAAGACAACTTGTATGCCTGCCCCCCGGTCTTAGTAGAAAAACTGTGAGTAGTAGTCAGTACCTGAGGGATGTCCACAATCAATAAGCTAGACAACAGGGAAACTAAAATGCATCCCTGTCGTAAGCCATTCTCTACGGGAATTTTCCTCTACAGGCTACCTGCCCCATCAAGATCAACCTGTACCTAGTTATTACTATGGCGTTTAAACAGGAGATCCATTAGACCTTCAGGTATGCTGCATTGTTGAAGCTTCAGCCTCTGTCCACCCTGCCAAAGGCCGGTCAGAAGTCAACGTAGCATCAGCAAAGACCACCTACCAACTCTTTCACATCTTTGCAACCCCCCACAGGGTATAACAGTGATCCGTTGTTGAATATTTTGGTGTAAATCTTCCCTGTTCCAAGGAGTAAATTTGATATCAAAAGCCCAGGCAGCTAGGTACTTTAATAGGGTCTAAGCAAATATCTTAGAAGTGATATCCAATAGAGATGTTAGATACTAATTAATTGGTTGATTGGTTATATATTTTTGTGAATTGGCTTCACTGTGACTGCTGCAGTGTGGAAAGTCAAATTTCCCCTTCGTCACAGACCAAACATCGCAATAACACACTCACTCAAATACATTCATTGGTGGGGCCCATAACACCAATACTCACACTAACTTAATCTGTTTCTCTAGAGGGATAAGTTTCCAAACGCTGTCATGAAAGGAATATCTTTTTACTTAAAACCCTAATGCGCATTGAATACTTTTATTAACTTTTAACCTCGTGATATTCCCCTCATTTGGTGATGAATCAGTTAGTTGTTTTTATGTTTTAGTGATTCAATTCATTTATCTATACTCTTCTCTTATTCTAGTTTCTTCAAATAATCGACACAACACGTTTGTCAATTAATCAGACATCATTTATCTAATTAAATTGCAAATTGTTAGAAAATCATCGTCCAAACTGCAGAACATCATATTTACCTAATCCGGCTATTAGTCGTCCTCTAAGTCAGTCAGGTCGTGGAAAATCTTTAAATTCATCAAAGTCAGGCCGCAATTCAGTCTCTCAAAGATTCAGGATAACAGCTGTCCAGCAGTGTCACCGTCCTCTCCGTCAGCATAACATCAGGAAATTTGCAGCAAGACAAATCGAACGACAAGAGCCCCTTCCTGACTATTCTACCGTCTTTTTATAATGATTTTAATGTCAAAATGTATCAAGATTCAGTTTTAGACAGTCCTCATTGGTGGATTTGGGGTCACTCGGTAAAGTTCTCACATAGTCCGTAAGATTAAGTCATCGCACTTGCTGGTTCCGGTTTTAAAGACAGTCCATTGTTTTGTGATTTTGGCAAAGCTCCCAGGGTGTCCTTGGTGGGTACATCTTGCCTGGGGTCAGGACGAGGCCATTGTTGCTGGCGGTGACGCATGCGCACTTCACCCAAAACCTCGTGAGACAGCAGCAGTCACGTCGTACATCTCAGTCAGCCATCTTTATGAAGGCTCAAATGGTCAACTTAAGCAAAACAAACACAAAAACATAATTAAACATTGAAATGGCTAAATGAATGTTAAACCCTCACTAATTCCCCTATGTCTAAGTAATTATCAAGCATAATAGCAACATTCAAAGCGTTTATATTCACCCAGTCATGTCATCTGGTGTAACTTACAATTACATCACAAAAGCAACCTATATCATGCAATATTCTAATTTTCTTCCATTAGTAAGCGTACATATATTAATATACAATTAGTTTATCCATGCAAAATACAAATCCCATGTGTAATTATTTTGTTAATATAATTGGTGAGGTTTCACTTCAAACAAATTAATAATATTACTATTAGTTGATTATTCAGATTAATATGAACATGCAGAATGGGGGGGTATACAACATTTTGTACTACCCGCTCCAGCAATCCCCCATTTGGTGAATATATCACCACACCAACAATATTTTGTATCTCTTTTACGGAATATCAAAGTGATTGCTAGTTTTTATTCATATTTCAGTTTCCCCTGTTTCTTCTCTTTTTGCTGATTTATACATGCTCTCCTTGATTTCCTCCAATTCAATTTCTTCAAATTCTCTTTCTTGTTTCTTATCTCTTCTCCTTAAATTTTCTCCTTTTAACCTTTTCTGATTTTTATCCTTTTTACGACAAATACATCCTAATCTAATTATTAATACTATGAAAATCACACATGTTAATGGAAATAATATCTTACCTAAAAATGTACTACCTAGTTTTACTACGAAATCTATAATAGGTGATAATTTCTTTCCAATCTTTTCCCAAACACCTTCAACCTCCAGTGGTGCAATTTCGTCATGCAATTCTGTAATATTTTTAATATAAATTTTCAAATCTTTACTTTCGTCAGGAATGTAAGTACAACAATGTTGAACTTTCAGCATTCCACAGACTCCACTCTCTTTTGCCAATAATATATCAAGGGCAAGTCGATTTTACATTACCATAGCACGCATGGCAACCATTTCAGTATTTACCAATAAGAAACCTCCAGCGGTGCTTGTTGACAAGCAATCCACTACTGTTGAACGTCTTCTAATTTTGTTTGCATTCAGAGATATTCCCGCTGCTGGTATTAATGCTCCAAAAATGTCACCCACAATTTCTGTCCAAGATTCTCTCTTACTACGTGCTAAATAACTACCTAAACTATGTTCACCATCTTCTCCTCTATCCATATGAAAAATCTTTGGAAAAACCAGGCCTACATAACATGTGCCATACCAATGGTCTAGCAAACGGTAATATGCCCTGTTCCTACAAATGAAATACAGTCCAGGAAAAACTGGATCTTTTCCACCTTTAAATCCCCATCCACCCATGATTCGGTATGTATCATGGCACTCGCTATTCCCTACAAAATAATTATCATATGCTGTTTGATTCCTTCTAATACACAATTTCCCTTTCTGAGACCAATCTAAAGCCATAGTTGGACTCGTTTCCCCTTTCAAGTGTTTTTCCATCTCTACATCCCAGACTGTCTTCTCCCCCTTTCCTTCCGGAGCCTTTCTTTGCATTTTCAATCTCCTTTCTTCAACCATATCTAAAAATGTCTTTTCCTCTTTCTTTAAACTGCAAGTCAAATTATTTCTAAATATGTATTCTCATGTTAGTTCTTTAGGGCCTCATGTAGGAAGCCAAATACCGGTCGGTAACGGCCGATTTTCGGTAATTATACCGTTACCGACCGGCATTTTGGCTTTTGAGATGTAGGGGGAGAATTTCATGATTCGGTATTTACCGAATCGGTAAAATTACCGAATCGGTAAAATTACCGATTCGGTAATATTACCGAATCGGTAAATACCGAATCATGAAATGAGATGTAGGGGGAGTGTGTGGTGGGTGTGGGGATTCGTTATTTACCACCAACTAAAGGTTGGTGGTAAATGACGAATATGTGTAAAAAAGCATTTTTGTGCACGTTTAAGTGTGCAATGTGGCAGACATACATGCCCTTAGGGCATGTATGTGCGCCACATGTGCACACATGGCCGAATCAGGGGTGCAACAGGGTGTCAATGTGACACCCTGCCACCCTTGAATGTGCTCCCCATTACCGAATCGGTATTTACCGATTCGGTAATGAGGCATACCTTCCCATCAATGGGAAGGTATGCCTCATTACCGAATCGGTAAATACCGATTCGGTAATTACCGAATTTTTCCGATTCGGTAATATTTACCGACTCATTACCTACATTGCATTTACCACTTCATAAATACCGAATCGGTATGATTCGGTATTTATGAAGTGGTAAATGCCAGCCCACCTACATAAGGCCCTTAGTCTCTAAGAAAAATTCACCTAATACCTTTGCAGGTTTTACCTTGTTTAGTTTGTTAATTGACGGTACTAGTGAAAATATAGTATCTACATCTGAAAAATAATACTTTAATTTACCTGTTTGATAAAATAAACTAGCTATTACACTACATGTTATTCCATAAGTTACTGGAAGGTGATGATAAGTCACTCCCTCCGATACAGAGCCAGGTAACTGCATACACACGTAGCAGTCCCTTACGTCCATTGTCTTTACATATTCATACAACAATTTTGAAAATACTTTATTAGAAAAATCTGTAATAGACCTGTCTTTATGTAAATAATTTTAATCTATGCTAGTCGGAACTACCTTTTGAATCTTCCCTATATTAGTTATGTTTTCACTATGTCCTTCTAATGTATCTATAGTAACTTTAAATGAGATCAGTAGAGCAAGTATACTCCATAGAAGCATTAATAATCCTGTACAACAACAACACATTTTACACCATCTCCTCAAAAATGTACATCTACCTTTGCTACTATCTATGTTTGCCATCTTAGCTAAAATGGACCGTGTCTTTTGACTTAGCCTCTTCTACTTCACAACTAGTTTTTCTAACCCAAGGCTTTCAAACACCCGGGTAGGGCTACAGCTACTGGGTCCAACATTAATGAAAAATATGCAATTGGTCTCCTCAATTTTCCATGCTTCTGTACTAGAACAGAGAGTGCACATCCATTTCTCTCACTGCAATACAATTTAAAATCCTTTTCATAGTCAGGCATACCTAATGCAGGTGCTTCACAAAACCTATCTCTCAATCTTTTGAATGCTGCCAATTCCTCTTGGTTCAAATCAATGGGATCTTTCACATCACTTCTTGTCTGTCGTACCAAAGGTTTTGCGATCAACGAAAAATTGCTAATCCATTGACGACAATATCCAACCATTCCCAGAAACATTCTCACTTCTCTTTGGGTCATAGGTGGACTCATTATGATCCCAATTCTGTCTATGGTTATCCTTCTCAGTCCTTTTTCAATGTTATGTCCTAAATATTGTACTTCCTTCTTACAAAATTGTAATTTCGATGGTGATACTTTTAGTCCTCCATCTGCCAAATGATTCAGCAAGGCTATCGTGTCTACCTCACAAGCTTCATGGGTTTTCGATGCCACAAGTAGGTCATCGATGTATTGAACTAACACTGACTTTTCTGGCATTTCTAGGTTTTCAAAGGACTTCTTCAATAGCTGATTAAATATTGAGGGGCTTTTTCGGCACCAAGCCAAGATACGCACACCGAAACGAAATGCAAAAATTTGCTGCTGACTGTCGTGGTGCAATGGGATGGAAAATAAAGCATGGCATAGATCAATCACTGTATACCATTCTGTATCATGGGGAATCTGATATAAAATCACAGATGGATTTGGTACAATGGGACAGCATGATGCAACAATTTTGTTTATCTTTCTCAGATCTTGTACTATCCTGAACTTCCCACTATTGGTGAATTACATGGACTACTCATTATTTCTCTCAAAATTCCTTGTTTTATCATTTTCTCAATCACAGGAGTAACTCCTTTGATTATTTCAGGTGTCAATTTATATTGAGGGACATTTGGATAACTTACTCCTTCTTTTACTGTTATTTTTACTGGATCTACATTTCTCATTAATCCTTCGTCTCCTCCGGTGAAATCCCAAACTTCTGCTTTAACAGATTGTTTTAATTCTTTAGGTAATTTGTCAGGGTTAAATACAGCATAGGTTCCAGTAACCTCCTTCTCCCTGTTTGCCATTGTCATTTTATACAGCACATCATCATCTGGTGTTTCAAATGCTATTCCATCTGGGGTACAAAATATCGTGCAGTTCATCTTGCACAACAAATATCTACCTAACAAGTTCACAGGACTGGTGCCGCACACGACAAAGCGGTGCATTTCAGAAAATTTCCCTATGCTAACTTTCACTGGTTCTGTAAGGTAAGTTTTAATCTGTCTGTTGGATACACCAACTACTTGGATCGTTTCATCCGAGAGAGGAAGATTCTTGACATCAGCTGATCTAACAGTTGATCGAGTAGCACCAGTATCAACAAGGAAAGTAATATTTTCATTATTAACTTTTCCATCTACAAATGGGCCTGTCTGGTCTACTTCTAGAGTTGCGCCAAGTACGCACTCTTCTTCCTCCCTTCGGCACCATCAATAACCCTCTTCTGAATCACTTTCATCGCGTTGCAGCCAATACTGCGAAGCAGCGCTAGCGCGCAGCGGTTTATTTACCTGTTCTTCATTGTAGAATCCCGTTTCCTTACTATACTTCTGGGAATTTTTGCTCTGTGGAAAAGGTGGTTTTGGCACCTGATTCTGTTGTGTTACAACCTGCTGCTGTCGCTGCGGTTGACCACTCACCTAATTCTGCACCTGTGGATTCAATGATGCATTTTCATCGTTAGTACTCGGGGGGAAATTTACACTCGGATTTCCAATGCCCTATCCTACCGCAATTATGACACGGAAATTTCTTCTTAGCTTCCTCGATATTTCCTTTACCTTTCCAAGGATTACATTTTTGTCTTGATCCTGCTTGTTCTGCTAATTGAGCTTCCTGTCTCTCCGCTACCTTTACTTGTGCCCACATAGCCTTTTCTTTCAATTTTCGCTGTTTTGCTTCAATCTCATCACTGAAATATTTAGCATGTCTCAGTACTTCGTCTATTTTCTTATTTTGCCAGTCTACGGTATGCTGTTTTATCATCTCACTAATTTCTGGACGAAGACCCTATACAAACCTGTATACAAAATGACTTAGATCCTTTTCACTCAGATTTTTGTCCCCACTAAATTGTTTAAAGGCCAAAACGAACCTCTCATAATATGCGTATACGGACTCTTTGCTTTCCTGATGTGTTCTGTCAATTTTTACCCAGTCTGTCTCTTTAGGAGGTACTTTATTTTTCAGAAACGCAATAACCTGTTCGTATTTCTTCATTACCTCGGAGTCTGGAGCCCCTGTTTTTGGCTCCCTTGGGTATTCTTGTGTCGGCCAATCTATCATGATTTTGCACTCTGTCCATAGATCTGCTGGTACTATTATGTCAAACAAGCTATTTAGATCAATCCACAATACTTTGGACAATTTTACAAATCTGTCCACTTGTCTATACCACTCGACGGGTTTTTTACGTAGTCGAGGGAAGTCCTTTGTAAATGACAAAATATCTTGCCTAGTCCATGGAACATGTACATATCCTCCTCCTTGACTTTCTCTCATAGGGCATTCTGTTACCACCTTGTCTTTTTCTCTAACAGGGAAAGCTGAAAAGGTTTTATCTGAAACATCATCTCGTTTTCGATACCATCTACTTTTCTATTTGTCCACATCTCCCCATTTTCTCAACAAAACAATTATTTCCTTAATCTGACTCATTCGTCCTGTGGTATTCATGTTTTCAATGTCTTTTTCAGAGAAATCTACCCGATATGGTTTCTGTAGTGCTTTTACCTTTTCATATATCCATACCCATTTCATTTGCCACTTCTTCTAATCTTTCATGGAGACTTTTTGCTCTCCACGTTATGCTTTTACACAGAAATAACAACTCCTTATCTTGGTAGGTTTTTAACTTCTACGTAGGGATAGTTCCTACTATTAACTCTTCCAGTACCATTCGTAGTTTAGCCACATCTATTGACTGAGATTCTTTGTCTTTCTTCTGCAAGCTTCTCAACCATTCACTTAATTCCGCTGTAGATGGCCCTACTGACTTCTCTACATTTCCTTGTCCAAAATCCTTTTGTGTTTCTAATATTGACTCCACTGTTGTCATACGCCTTTCTGCACAGCTCTGGCCTACAAATGGGTTATTTGAAACATTTGGTTCAATCATACTTATTGTCTGTCTCCATGGATTATCATTTTGACTCATTTTTGGTTGTTCAACCTGTTTATTACTTTTATAAGGGACCGTCAAGCAATGTTCACTATCTTTCTGTTTATCAAAAATAGGCATTACTGGACCTATCGTTACTGGGACTGTTACAGCTTCCAGATTTTTGGTCAATTCTCTTATTTTCTCTGTTAATTCTAGGGTTGTCTTTGCTAATTTTGCTGAATTTTCATTGTTTATTTTACCTCCGGACTTCTTCTCTACCTCTCTAATGGAATTGTTTTTTCCCAAAACTTGGAACTCTGGTTCTGATTTTATGATTCGTACTGTTTCTTTCATTGGGGCACTTGGGGTTAATATTTCTGGTTCTGGCCGATATGGGGGTGGATTTTTATAGAACATGTCATCGAGGAACATCATCCTCTGATTCATTCACTCCATACCCTCTCGATTCCACATTATGTCTCTTTTCTACGCACTTTCTTCCTTCATGCTCTCCTGCAGCTCTTAAGGGAAACAAACCCTCAGTCATACTCGCATTCCGCCACCTTCTCATTCGATCATCATGAGTCTCATGCCCGTATGACCTACCAAACATGTACCTATACCTTCCGCAACTTCTCTGTCTTTCTCGGTCATGCATCTCATCTTCCCATTCTGTCAATGCTTCAAATTGTGTCGGTCTAGGTCTTGGTTCTAAATTCATCATTTTCTCTCTTAAATTTCTCAAAACTTAAATGAACCATGTTCTGGAAAAGCCAGCACTCCGTGCTTTTCAGTATACTTGACCCAATTGTCTAACCAAATACAGGTGTGATATCCATATTTCGCAACCATAAAAGATGCGGGGCTTTTCGGTGGAGGAAGTAACTGTCCTTCCCTAGTTACAATCGGTTTGTCCTTTTTAAACCACCTTTTAATTCTACCATACCAGGACTTTTTCTGCTTTTCTGGTGGATCGTAATACATTTTCCTGTCTTCCGAGTATCGCTAGTCTCTCCTTACAACTGTACCACTATTCTGTCCAATCGTAGCGCGACTCACACTAACGCACCAATACGGAGCGTTTATGTCACTTTTGCAATTCTCCAATCCCAGCGCGACTCACACTAACGCACCAATACGGAGCGTCTACGTCACCCTGTGCTTCTCCACTCCTAGTGCGGCGTATACTAATGCACCAATCCGGAGCGTTCTACGTTTCTGACTGACTGGCCAATCCCAGCGCGGTCGTTCTGACGTCAACAGCCGCTGCCGCAGCTCCTGCTTCTGTCTACCCCTCCTTTACAAAATCCACTCAGTAAGTTTTGTTTCGAATTTACAATTCTGTTAGTAACAACATAAAAACACCACCATTGTCCGCTTCGCTAACCAAGGAATAGCAATAGACCTTTCTCACGATAATTCCGTCTTTCCAGAGAGCAGCGCTTACCTCTGCCCTACTACGGAATCGTTACTTCCATTGATAAAGTAGCACATCATCCCTCTACCTTACCCTTCTACGAAACATTCTAAGTCAGTCAAGTCGTGGAAAATCTTTAAATTCATCAAAGTCAGGCCGCAATTCAGTCTCTCAAAGATTCAGGATAACAGCTGTCCAGCAGTGTCACCGTCCTCTCCGTCAGCATAACGTCAGGAAATTCGCAGCAAGACAAATCGAACGACAAAAGCCCCTTCCTCACTATTCTACTGTCTTTTTATAATGATTTTAATGTCAAAATGTTTCAAGATTCAGTTTTAGACAGTCCTCATTGGTGGATTTGGGGTCACTCGGTAAAGTTCTCACATAGTCTCTAAGATTAAGTCATCACACTTGCTGGTTCCGGTTTTAAAGACAGTCCATTGTTTCGTGATTTTGGCGAAGCTCCAAGGGTGTCCTTGGTGGGTACATCTTGCCTGGGGTCAGGACGAGGCCATTTTTGCTGGGGGTGACGCATGCGCACTTCACCCAAAACCTCGTGAGACAGCAGCAGTCACATCGTACGTCTCAGTCAGCCATCTTTATGAAGGCCCAAATGGTAAACTTAAGCAAAACAAATACAAAAACGTAATTAAACATTGAAATGGCTAAATAAATGTTAAACCCTCACTAATTCCCCTATGTGTAAGTAATTATCTAGCATAATAGCAACATTCAAAGCGTTTATATTCACCCAGTGATGTCATCTGGTGCAACTTACAATTACATCACAAAAGCAACCTATATCATGCAATATTCTAATTTTCTACCATTAGAATGGTACATATATTAATATACAATTAGTTTAGCCATGCAAAATACAAATCCCACGTGTAATTCTTTTGTTAATATAATTGGTGAGGTTTCACTTCGAACAAATTAATAATATTACTATTAGTTGATTATTCAGATTAATATAAACATGCAGAATGGGGGGGTATACAAAATGTTATACTACCCGCTCCAGCATGACTCCCCTCCAAGAATCCGGAAGGATACCCATAGACGTTACCCACTTCAAAAACCCACTCAGGATTTGATCCTACTTCCTCGGATCCTTCTTAAAAATAACAGACGGGAGGCTATCTGGGCCAGCCCTGGAGGATTTCATATTGCAGATAATTTTGGATGAAAGCACTCCTGTTTGGGAGTTTGCTTTAGCCTCTTTGTCAGATTGTGGAACATTTGGGACCCTAGAGAAATTTTCTGAACTTCCTCCACTGTAGAGGGAGTGTATAAAGGTGTACTAGTCGTCTTACACCAACTGTGCCTCAAGGGAAGATGGAGAAATGGAGGTAATTGCGTTTACCAGCCTACAGAAATTCTTACTGTTCTTCACCACTATGGGGTCTAACATTAGTTCCCCATTTGATTTATAAAATTACCCTTTTTTTATACGCACATAAGCATCCATCACTTCTCTTATTCTTGAATTATTTTTATTTGTGTCGAGGCGCCAGTGACGCTTATTCAAGAAAATGATTTTTATCTTACCTTTTCCATTTTAAAATGGGCTAACAACTACTTCATCAATCTACCACACCAACCAATCCCATTGTCTCCTACTTCCAGATCTAGTAGTGCAAATTCTATTAAATACAGAGCCTGGAGTGAATCTTCTGTAATCATGACCCGTATTCTTCAATGGCATACTGCCTCAGGGGTCAAACTGCTTTTACTGGAGACACAAAGGATCTATAAGCTCTAGAGTAAGTGTTTTTGATCACTAGTTCCTAGTAAAGAACCCTAAAAACGTTTACCCAGTAAAAGTGGTGTCCTGGCACAATCACATAGTCGGTGGGCATATAACTATTGCCATATTTAAAGGTTCTAGTGGCAAGTATATTATTACATCACCCATTAACATTTATCAAATTCTGCTGGACTAAGGAGGACAAAACATTTGCTTCCCCTACAGTGACATTTGCCAGGAAAGTATGGTCGGTGATATTTAATGCTGTCAGCTGATCCTTCAAAGCATCATCAAAGACTTTCAGCATAACATTTTCATTAAACCGCCCCCCTACGATAAAGACAGCATTTGGATAATTCAAAAACTATTTTTGTACATTGTTGACAAGATTCGGCAACTCACTCTCAAGTACTGAACATGTTGGCGGAACATACATGTTTGCACAGACAATTTGTTTCAATTCCATAAAACATTAAACAAACTAATTAAACAGGCAGCCACCCATGCATAAGTGGTTTGCAGCTTTGTTACCTTCCTCCCACAGTGAACAGATACCAAAGTTAAACGTCCACTTGCGGCTCTTCCTCTGGTCTCAACCTTGGCATTTCGTGCTATGGAAACAAAACCCTCAACTACTGGGCCCTCTATGAGCAAGGTTTCCTGGAGGTACAATAATGGTTAATTGCTTAGGATCTCTATCTAATTTCCCCCCTTTCGTAAAGGAGTTAAACCCATAAATTATCCAAACCAAGACACATCCTGGCTGTAGATGCCCTGGCTCCTACCAATCAATCTCATCAGCTCATCTAAGATTAAATATGGCAACCTTGCCTTACTTCTGGAAAAGGGCTCTCTACTCTTCAAGATTTGTAAGGCCAAAGATAGGGGCCCTCACACCTCGCCACATCAAGGCGGTGGGGTGAGTCATGATTTCCCCTAAATTGGCCTTTGTTGTTTTTAGACGTAATGCTCACTGTTCTATTTTGTGGCCTGTCCCGTTCCTACCAGATCCTTCCAGGGCCAACTTTCTGACCAACACCAAGGGGCCTTGTTGAAGTTACCAGATTGTACTTTAGGCCACAGTGTTCCACTAGAAATTGAGCTTTTTTGAAGCAACCACTTTCTCCCTGCTGCTGGTTGACACTCTCCCAATCTACCTCAGCACAACCATTCAGGCAGATGTTGTTTGCTTCCAAAGCAGGCACTGAAGCTTCAACCAAGCACTTCACCTCCCTGACAGGCAAGCAGTGCACACGTTAACTCTGCACCTGCTACGGGTTTAAAGTCCACCAGTACCAAGTTCTTTGAGGAGATGTTCTCTAGAGTTTTCATATTCGCAAAAGTGCTTAAAAGCCTGGCGGATTTCAAAGGACAGCTTTGACAGAGCTACGTCTTCCTCTTAGATTGGGGTTTAAAGAATGGCTGCCATGGGGCCGTAGGCCTGATGTCTCCTCTACCTAGAATAATTGGGGCTTTTTTCAACGTCCTTGACATCTCTCTTACCAGTTTTATGTAGAAATAGAAGGGGGTCTCTATATAGTACTTTCCCACCTGATTAGTTCCTTTTTTACTCCTTCTACTTTTTCCCTCCTCTTCCAAGGTTTGCTCTGTCTTCCTGTTCCTATCTTACAAGACCTCTTCCCGGGAGCTGTTTGTTTAACCTTTGCTGTAGGTGCTGCTTTCAAAGACAATTCAGAAGATTGCCTAAGAGGAGCCACTCCACACGCTTTCTGCTTTCTACTATGTTTTACACTACCTCCCTTATTGGGGGCCCTCTTCTCACCACCCATTCTAAACAACAGGTTGATACCATTCTTTGACAGGACTCTTACCTCCCCAGAACTTGTTGTGGTTTGGTCCCTGAACAAGCTGAGACCATACTTGTTTGGTACTCACTTCCTAGTTCAAACTGACCACAGACCTCTCAAATGGCTAATGCAGATGAAAAGTGAAAATCCTAAACTTTTGAGGTGGTCCATATCCCTACAGGGAATGGACTTTATAGTGGAACACAGACCTGGGACTGCCCATGCCAATGCGGATGGACTTTCCAGGTTCTTCCACTTAGACAATGAAGACTTTCTAGGGATAGGTTGGTCTCATCCTCATTAGTTTGGGGCAGGGAGTTGTGTAAGAAAGTGCCCTCTTTTTGCATAGTTGCTCCCACATTTTGCTAAATTGTTGATGTACTTGACTGAGTGTGCCCTGTGCTCCAGCCAAACAGGTACCCAGGACCTATGTTCAGGGCTGGACTGGCCGCAGCGGGCACTGGGAGTTTCCCCAGTGGGCCGTCAGGGTGGGTGCCTGTTTTGGGCCTCTGGGGGGCTGTTTGTGTTACATGGGGCTGGCAATATCGCCCCCCCTGTAACAAAATCGGCCGAAACTAGCCCTAGCAAACAGCTCAGCTGCACCCCCCACTCACCCCTCAGGAGGCTGGCCAAGCAGTTTGCCAGGGCCAGTTTCAGTTCCCAGTCCGGTCTTGCCTATGTTCTTTACCTAAAACTGCATTGAAAATAAAACCCAATTTGCACTCTCTGGCCACATGTCAGCCCCTTGTGGCACTGTGGCCAGGGAAGGCCTCTATGGGCTGCAGCACTTATTGTGCCACCCTTGGAGGCCCTGTACCTTTACAAATAAACACTGCCTTTGCAGGCTGCGTATTTTAGTGCAGAACAAAGTGAAGAGTTGACATGGCACACATCTCTGTGTGCCGTGCCTACAACCCACTGCCCTGGCATATATCAGCCACCCCTCTAGCTGGGTGTACTATAGCCCTGTACCCCTACAGTGTCTAAACCAATTCCTAGACGTTGTAAGTGCAGTAATGCCATTAAGAGTTTATGGTGCTGGAAGTTGTCACTACGAACTCCAAAGTACCATAATGGCATTACTGAAAACTGGAAAGGTTGGTATCAAACTTCTCGGCACATTAAATCCACACTGATGCCAGTGTGGGATTTAATTCAAAGTACACACAGAGGGAATCTTAGAGATGCCCCCTAAAAAACGACCTAACACTACTGTCCAGGCTGAGTAGCTGCTCACCAGCTGCTACCACCAGACATGTTTCTGGACCCTTGGGTCGAGAGCCTGCTCTGCTCTCGGGGGTCTGAAACAATGCACATCCTGGGACGAGGTGCCAAGCCTTCTCCCCCAGGATAGGCAGGGTCCACGAAGGGGAAGTTTAAAAGGCTTGCCTACTTTGTGAGCTTCCCCAGGCCTTTTGCTGCTTCCAGCAACTGGCCCCCACCGGTTCTGACCCCGACTCTGGGTGGGAGAATCAGAGGGAAAACCAAGTGAGGTGTGCCCACCTTTGCCAACCTCACCCCTCAGGTGGGGGAGGTGAGGTGAAGCACAACTCTCAGTCCCCGCCATTTTGCAGATGGGGGGACCCAGCCAACCAGAGGGAGGCTTATACCCGTTTTTACTGGAGGGTGGCATAATAGGGGGTGTACCCACCCCAAGAAAGGGACCCATTGGTCCCAACCTTTACCTACCTGTAACACCCCTAAATCTAGTATTTAGGGGCACCCCTGAACCTTTCCTCCTCAGAAAAGAACTAACTAGGAAGAAAAGAAGAAGGACCGAAGAAGCCATGCCAAAGTTAAGAAGAGGAGGATGCCCACTGACTTGGCCCCAGCCCTGCGGCCCGTTCCCACCTTGAACCTGCAGAAGCGAAATCCTGCCTTCCACAGAAAAGACTCTTTCTCCCGTGAGCAGTGGATTTGCTCACCCGCAGACTCTGGCTCCGGCCAAATCCGCGAGTCTCCACCACTCTGCACCCGATGCCCCCGGCCCGAGTTCGAGTAGCCCAACACCACAAGGTGGTCTCCCCGGCAATCCTGACCAGAGATCTTGTGATCTCTGACCTGTCTCAAACCTCTCCACAATGCCTGCAGTCTCTTTCTGGAGGATGCCCCTGACCACGACCGTCGCTGGAAAAAAACAGACACCTAAAGGCACTCTTGCACTCGAAGTCCTACGGCCTTGGGTGGCCCAACCGAGGGTGTCACAGCATCCCCAGGCATCCTAACTTACCTCTCCAACCGGTGGTCACCTCCAGAAGATCTTCGTCCCTGAGCCCGCAGTCTTTGTCAAAACCTGAGAATCCCCATCAAAACCAACAGGGCACCCGGTGCCAAAACAGCACCCTGCCCCCATCCGCCCCTGTGCCGCTGCTAGTGTACTTTGGATGCTAACTGGGATCATCCTTTGCCATTATCCTCACACCAGGAGCTTTGCTCCCACAACCCTGTGGCCTACTTGAGAACAGCCACCAAACAGAGGCTCCCTATCCCCCAATGGATAACTTTGGGCTTCAGCACTCTGCACCTAGCCCCCCTAGTGCCGCTGAGGGTGCTTTGAGAGTGCATCCCTGACCCTGGAGGAACCATTGTTCTAACCCCATAAACTCAACACCAAAGACCGAGTATTTACCTGTTAACCGATAACTTTATTTCTCTCCATAGGAAAAAATTGACTGTTTTTCCTTGAAAAATGTTTTGTGTGGAGTTGATTTGTATGAAAACATGAAAAACTACAACTGTGCAAAACTGATTTTACTGACCTTTTCTCTAGGAAATGTCCCAGTGTTATATCTAGGCATATCACGCTGAGTAGAAAAAGTAAATTAAAAACTAACCTGAAAAGTAACTGAAAAGTAATCTGAAAATTAATTTCGACATTTTGACTTACCTGTATTTCAATCAAATGCATGTGAACCTGCATTCAATAGTAATACACCGCATAAGATTTTGCAAAGCATTTATTTCACTTACCTGTGCCAGGCTTGGCTTAGTTCTAGAAATAAAATAACTTGATAATATTTTTATACAAACAAAATTGGTCTGAGTTCAGTCTTTGAGTGTGTGACATTATTTGCTGAATGAGTGTGTACCACAAAAGCTCAACACTACTCTCTGATAAAGCTTAACTGCTCGCCCACACTGCCACAAATAGAGAGGAAGGTGCAATCTACTTTTACCTCTGCCTACCTTTGGGGTTCCACTGGACTCTGTGCACACTATACCTCATTTTGGTATAGTATGTACAGAGCCAGCTTCCTACATTGGTCTTATCAATAAATTCATAATTGGCATCTGGAGCTTCCCTCCTTAATCTTGCACCTTGCTCCTCAGGCCCAAGCATAAGTATCCCCCCAGTTTGAATAATACAGGGAGATGAATTCAAGGCTAAGCCTGCACCACCTTTCTTCACAAATATTGGTAAGATGATGACCTTGGGAGCTTTACCCCCATGGAAACTCTCTGCTGCATTCGACACCCCTCGACCAGACTAGATAAGCTTGATACCGCCAACTCTCCTGGCCCCAAAAAGGCACTATAATTAATAGGGTGGGCAGTCCTAGTGACATTTACTCTTTCGACAGAAACAACATTTTGGCTAAACTCAGATACCTTGAACTTTAGGTGTTTTGAAAGGTTTAAGGAATTTGAGTTCTTATTCATGCTAGGACACCCACCCTCACTCTGGAATACACTCTGAGGTACATCATTACAATATTTCATGATCTCTATAAAATTTCGCCTCCCAAGGTCCTTAGGTAGAGAGAGTGGACATTACCCATCCCACCCTCACCAATAAGGCAGTTTACATTCGGGGGTTGCGTCACTAATGACCAATGGTCAGGAATGTTGGTCTCTATTGTGGATTCTTCTGGTTTGACTCCACTCTATCTTCCAAAAACATAATTGCTGCGTTGTCGTTGTCAAGCACCTCAATTGTCTCAATTGTCGAGCTCTTTGCTTTGAAATGCTTCTTAACAAAGTCCCGCAAGGATGATGGCAATCCTTCCACCTGCCTAACAGAATTCTGCTTCTGTTTCTGCTTCCCCTTAGGCATTTGGTTACTGTGTTTGTTGCGTTTGATTAGAGCTGCAAAGAGGGTTTCCACCGACCCTTCCTGCACATCTTGAGCAAGTCTGTAACTGGAAAAGGTAGAGTTTTTTTGTATTAAGGGCAGATCTTGGGCCATTAGGTACAATGGGCGCATCATGTACGTCGTCGGTTTGCATGGCTCCCACGCCTCTCAAATCTCCCATGCTGAAAATCTCTGATAACCCCTCTGATGGTCCCCTGCAGCTTCAGATGTATCTACATCCGGGAATGGTGCTGAAGAGGTAGGTTGAACGGTTAATCCTACAGCACCTCTGAGCGCACATTTTTCACTACTGTGCCCTTGCGCAACCTCGTCCCCCTACCTTTTGGACGTAGCAAGTGTTCCAACATACCAGTTTAGTCGCCGGCCCCCTAGTCAGGACCAAGCACCAAGACCAGGTCCACCAGGTTCAGAAAGAACGGGGTGGGGCTGGAACAGTGCCCACAGGTTACACTTATTAAGTGTAATAAAGTAACCCAGTGTTAGACTATGGAAGAGAGACATTAGAGGTTTTCATGTCAGGACATGTAAAATTTAAATGCACATGTCCTATGTTTTAAATACCATGCATCCTGCCCAATGAGCCTTTAGTGCATTCCCTAGTGGTGACTTATAAGTATTAAAAAGGGAGGTTGGGTCTGGCAAAAGGTTCATTTGGCCAGGTCGAAATGTCAGTTTAAAACTACACTACATGCTGCAATGGCAGGCCTGGGATGTTTTACAGTGCTACCTTATTGAGTGGCACAATGAATGCTGCATCCTACTATTGGCATTAAATTTACAGACGCTGTGTACATGTAGTACCATTTACCAGGGAATAGTTAGCAGGGGTAAAGTGTGCAGATTCCTAATGCCAACAACAATAGGTTCAGCAAAAACAGGGTAGTGAAGGCCAAATGTCTGGGGGAAACCATGGCAAAGATCTTTGGCCTAACAACCGTTCTTTGGTCGCCTGTTGAGAAATAGAATATCATTTAGTTTGCTAATCCTAAAACGCATTTACCGAGCTTAGCACCAGAAAACGTGCTATTAAACGCTCTATGAGAGGGAAAATTATTAGAAACTGAAAACTTACCTGCTCGAAACACTGGCGGGACTTCCATCACGGCTAGCAGGGCCCTAGAAAGAAAGACAAGACACATACATAATGAGTGAGGGAAACAAAGTTAGGAAGAGAGGGGGAGGAGTCACGGAACTCAAGAATGACAAAAATTAACAAAGGGCTCATCCTGGCAGAGAATGGAGTGGGGCATGGTGGAGAAAAGAGGAGTAGACAGTGAAGTGTGGAGACAAAGGTACAACATGGAAGAGACCGGAATAACTACGAGAAAGAGGACAGGAAGGGCAAATACAGAGAGGAGAGAGGAAGGAGTCAGAGTGGAGGTAAGGACTGTGGTTCCTTTAACCGGCCTACAGAACCCTAAGGGCAAAGAACTGTGAGCAGCAGACGGAGACGACATGGAGGACAACCCTTGGTCTGAAGAGTCCTCCCACAGTCCAGAACCGTGGCCAGCCAGTGTGAGTTCAAACAGTGGGTGACGGCGTTGTGAAGGGAGGGTTTTTTCCCTATTAAGCAGTGTGATTTCACTTTCTCACGAGAAGAATTGTACTCTTTCTGGCACAAAATTGTCTTTGTTGAACTTAGAAACATTAAACCAGTGAGGTGTAAAAGTTCTGTTTTCTTTCCTCTCAATACCATGTCTTATATTTTGGACAAAACTTACATCACACTGCCAAGGCGTATCACCTTGCACATCTTGTAATACCTTTCCTTCCTGTTTCTGCCCTGAGCGAGTTGACCACAATGATAAAAGGAGGGAATAATCAATATACATAGGAGTAGTGGTTAAGGGCTAGGAGGTAGAAAACCCAGCAAACACATTAGTTACTAGGGCATTATTTGCCTACATCTGAGGGGCATCAATGGACGATCGATGAAGAACTAGGAGGGAGAAGGAGAAAACACCATTAACTTACTCAACCCTACTGAAGAGCTTGGACAGCCATCCTACATTTATTTTTTCCTCATCCTTTGTTATCAGTATTAAAGTCACCATAGGTAAAACCACCATATTAAAGCCTCAGAAGCCTTATTTCCGCCCATTCCTCTACACTGTATAACAAGGTTCCTGTAAGGGACTGGCTTAGTATATGGTGCATACCCATTTAAGTGATGCACCTTGCACTAATCCAGGCACCCCACATTGTGAATTTTGTTGTCTTTGATAACCATAGAAAGCTCTCAAGGTGGTAGCTGAGGAAAGCAGCCTTCAGGCTTTTCTTGAAGGAGAGTAAGCAGCTTGTTTTACCAGTTTAATCATATAGTATAGGTTAAATGATAAACAACCACACAGTGTTTATATAAAAAATACTTCTATTTATAACACAACACTCACTAACACATTGGTATAACTCCTGCCCGGAGATATCAATACAATACACCAAAATACTTCAAATGCAATCAGGTAAGTAGCACAAAATACATTGATCTGCATGGGGAGACCAAACTATATACTAAGAAAGTGGAATGCGAACTGCAAAGAAGGATGGGACTTGGACCTGAAGACCTAGAGGAGCCGGGAATACTAGGAACCACCCAAGGTAAGTAGCCAGGAACCCCACGGACGCTGTATGCTGAGTAGCCAATGGAAGTCAATGGAGAAGTCGCAGTTGCAGTTTTCCAGGAGAAGAACTTTTCCCAGAGGACCCCGAAGAATTCCCTTGGAGGACAGAAGGTTGGAGAGCCACCCCATCTGTGGATGCCCCAGGAACCAAGTTACCTACACCAGGTAATCCAGGTGCATTGGGGTGAAGATAAGTCAGAAACCTCTGTAGACGACAATGGAAGATTTGGAAGAAAATGCTTCTGCAGAAGAAGATGAAGAAGTCCATTGGAATCCAAGGGTGGATTCTGGAAGTGAAGAACCTGCTAGAAGAGGGGACACAGTGTATGCTACTCAGGAGTGACCAGGAGACACGAAGACACAATGCCCACTGATGTCTCGAGGTTCAGAAGGATCGGCAGTGACCATGTTGCTGCAACTGTGAGGACCAGGCAACGCTGAGGAAGATCAGGAGCTGTGCATGAGCTGTCCCATGTCGGATGTCATTGACTAGTTGGTCGGTGTTGGGTGTGACCACCAGCAATCCTTGGTAGCTGCAAGTGGTGTGGAGAACAAAGAAGGAGCAGCTTTGGGACAAGCAAGGTCCAGGGGATTCACCAACAGCAGGAGAGTCAGAGCAGGCCCGAGCAAGCAGGAGAGCCCACTGAAGCAGTAGAAGACCCTCAGGAGGACCCATAGGCCGAAGGCCCAGGAGTCGCAAGAGAACATTGAGCAGCTCACCAAAGATGAAGGCCCACAGTGCAGAGGATATGGTGAGGATGCTGATCTTGGAGAGAAGAGATGCTGGAGGCTAGAGCTTCTTGTAGCCCGAAGATCTTTGAAGTGCAGAGCCAACAAGCCTTGGCAACAGCAAGTCAAGGCAACACACAGGGGTTAGGTCCCAACAGTTCCAACGAGAGATATTGGCTCAAAATTTGAGACAGGATAGGTCAGACCTTACGAAGATGGCTTTCACAACAGCGAGACCAGGAGCAGCCGGAGTCTTCCTTAGTGCAGTCTTGGTTCCAGGCAAAGTCCAGTGAATTCCAAGTGTCCAGACGGTCAAAGTGATGTGGTTTCAGTCTTGAGTCTTTTCCCATGATGAATCTAAGGAACCACCCACAGGTAAGCCCTTAAGTACCCTAAGGAAAGGGCTGGAACAACTCATAGGTCCCTCCAAGAGGAGGGGCTGGACAGAGGGGAGGATACTCCCATGTTCTTTGTATAGTTTCATGCCAGAGTGGGAGCCAAGGGCTACCTGAACTGGCTCGAAATGGAGTATGCAAGAAGAGCACCAAATGTGCCCTTCAAAGCAGCCTGGTGGCACTGGCAAGCACCCCTACTCTAGCCCAATGCACTAAGTCCTGTCTGGGAAGTGATCACACCTCACTGTGACAGGAAACCTATTGTTCTACATTCCCCTGCTCAAGATTGCCTCAGCAGTAGAGAATTGTGTCTGTGGCTGGCAGCAGCACTAGCTTGCTGTCAGACCCTGAAAGGTTGTTACCTGTAGTACGGGGGGTACCCCAATGGAGACCCCGGTACATGGGATCATACTTCCAACACTGGAATTGATGTTGGGGTATGATTCCAACATATGTGGTACCAAACATGACTGGGTTCAGTGCAGCCATTATATAGTTAGACATCTTGTAATGACTGATGCCCACTATATGTATTAAAATGGCTGACCGCACCTACAAAGCCTGGAGAATAGACTCTGGGGTTTGTTGGGGTGTCCTGCTCATGCAGGGGTACCATCACACATATAACCAAGCACCCTAACCTCAGGACTGAAGAGCCTGCCATAGGGGTGACTTATAGGTTTCAAGTGCAGTGACCTCAAATATAAGGAAACTTATATCTGTCGTGAGAGATGCAAGCACCAACTCGCACAGGCTGCAATAGCAGGCCTGTAGCCACAGTTTAAATGGACTCCCATGGGTGGAACATTACATGCTGCAGCCCATTGGAGACCCTTAGTGTACCAGTGCCCTGGGTACCTTGGTACCATATACTAGTGATTTACAAGAGCACACCAGTAGCCAATTGTGGATGTACAAAAGTACTTACCATGGTCAATTTATGGAGAAAGCACAGTGACTGGGGTCATGATTAGCAGGATCACAGTCAGACTAGGTCAAAAACATACTGACATCAAGCAAAAAGTGGTGGTAACCATGAAAGCAGTCCCTATTTTCCTACAGTTCCATTACTTCTCTTTGCAAATGAAGCATGCCAACCCCTTTAAATGTTTTCCAAATCAATGGTAGACAATGTCAGTCTAAAATAGTCCCAGCAAATCAATATGTATCTGATTTACTCTGAGAGCTCTCACTGTTTTGCACCAAATTCATGTTTATGTTCTAACTCGAAAATAGGAAATACTGTGGCACAGGAAGTATACAGAGAATACTGCCAAATAATATACATTTCCTTCAACTGACATATTTGTGAAGTTATGTTTCTGCATGGAAGGCATGGATTGATTAACAGGGTTCAGACGAGTTCAGCTTCTCTGCTTTCTCACCCAGCCAACAAATCCCTGCATTAAAACAGATGTGACGTGAGTGACTATTTTAGACTGATTCAGAGACAGGCTTCTTCATACCGGCTATCCTTTTTAGGTCTCGCCTGACCCAGAGCATGCGCTGGTCTGGCAAGACTTATTGAGAGGGCTCCAAAAAGTCCTACCAGGCCAGCATAGAGCTACAGTGCATGTGCGCGGGCGCGCGCCGCGCTTTACCGCGATTACTTTCACTTTCGCGGCCGCCCAGCCGCTTTGCATAGGCAATAGGTCTCGCTTTTGGGACCTTATAAGTATTTAGTTATGCAACTGTTTCATAGCTAAACACTTATAAAGTCCCAAAGGCGAGACCTATTGGCTATGCCAATGCTTGTTATCTGGTGCGCTCTGTCCTCGAGCCTATCTCTCGCATGCAAGTTTGCTGACAGCACTATCAAGAGACATGACAGGACCTGGGGCTGACCCTTCTACATCCTCCCCTATAATTGCTCTGACAGGACACTGCTAAAAACAAGACACTGCCCAAGAATGCTCTTATATTTCACAGGCCTGTGTTTCACGGGGCATGCACAGTTTCTCTAAGACTTGTGAATGTGTGAAGGGAGCAGGAATGAGAAATGACCCTCACACATGTGCAATCCCATGAGCTTATCTAATGCACCTGCCCCATATCTGCTAACATGTGCACTTTGCGTTGTCTGCAGCATAGCACCATTGAAAGTAAACACTACACTCAAAGTGCGGATCTTTTAGTTTACTTTCTGCCTCTTAAAGCTGTTCAAAACAGCCTCGTTTTGTGTCTGCTAATAGGGGAGGGGGAAGGGGGGTGGGGGAGATGAGCCACCACTGAGATGTTGGTTTTATCACATTGCAAAATTTGCATTGCAACCAGCCTCTTTTGTGCATTAGATCTATAAACGCTTACACTCCATTTCAGATGTACATGAAAGTCATACGAAATAACAGCATAATCTCATTCCATTGAGGACGTGGGACCGCCTATCAAGATGTGAAATACCAGACAAATCAAGCCTAAAATATTCACCGAGGACTTCAACTCTGTGATTGGATGAGTGATGATTGTTGCAGTGGTGAAATCCAAGCAGTGCATGTGACCGACCAGACACTCCCTTCCAAGCATGGGATAACTCTACTGGCTGTATACCACAATATCGAACAATATTTTCCTGCCAAAATCTTGTGACCAGAACAGCGACTCCCACTTTATTGTGAAGATCATTATATCTATGTGAATATAGATTTATTATTCCTGGTGCCATATTTGTACACCTTACCTTGAACATTTAACTAATTGTTATTCTACCAGTATATAAAATCAAATCAAAATGCTGTTCATTTTCTTATTTGACATTCAAATATTGGAATGATCCACGTGCAGGATTTGTTTGATATTAAATCCTATTCAGTTTAGAAAAGCCCTCAATATATGGCTGTTTTCAGCCTATGTTTATGTGATAAAGAGACGACACTGTGAATATTCATACCTTCCAAGTTGAATGTAGTACCCGATGTTCTTACCGTTAAGCATGTCAGGGCACAGTGTAAAGTACAGGTGCCACTACAGAACTGGTTGGGGGTGATGGTGTAGAAATCTCCACACAGCCTAAAATCATTGCCAGTGTTACAAAGAGAAGACACTATGGGGCATATTTACAAGCCCCTATCACCAGAGGCGTAGCTAGAGCTTGTGGCGCCCGGGGCTATCCTTCAGATTGCCGCCCCTGGGGAGGGGGGGTTGCTGGGGAAAAAGGACAGCGAGCACTTGAAAGAGGTCCGAGAGACACGTAGTATCGCCGCTAATAGTTACCTCGATCATGCAAGTTACATGCACATACATGACACGGTCCAAGGCTACACAGTTGAATACACCGGTGACTGGCAGTGACTGGCAGTACAAAAGAGAACACACAGACTGCATGATCTATCTGGGGACTCAGAAAACCTGCATGTGACATCCATCAGAGAGCTGCGTGAATAATTACCTGGAAATCGCCTCAGCACAATGCAAACATGCACATACATGACACTGTTCAGGGAGCCATCATCTACAGCTGACATTAAATGACCATTCATCATGGTTCCCCCATTAAAGCAGTGCCCTTTGTGATCTGCATGGTACATGTTCTTTGCAGGAGGCACATTAACCCTCTGTGCTACCTTTCCAGGAGTCAACCCTTCCACTAGACAAAACTCCGATCTCTCTCTAGGAAGAACATTAATCACTGAAGTTATCATGACATTTTTATTGTTTTTGAAAATTGCTGGAGGCCAGGAAGGAGGCAGCAAGTTATTTTTAAACCATAATATACTTGCAAACACTACGCACCCACCCAAAATAGGTACCCAGTGCGGTCACACTGTTCACATCGCCCTAACCTGCTCAAAGTTCATGTGACCTCAGTGACAGAGTGACAGAGACTGGATCACTGTTGCTCTAGGGTGTGCTGCTTCGTAGGCCTGCCCGCAAGACTGGAGACGAACTACAGTATGGATTGTGGTGGACAGGCCTTCAAGGTTAACTCACAATTGACACCACTAGGGTACACCTGCTTGTGCTAAGACATCAAGCCTTCTAAGGTCTAGTGAGGCCTTCTAAGGTCTAGCATGGGAATGTGCTCCCTCAGTAGAGTGGTCTGGTGGACTGGTCATGAAGGCTGAACCCAGTTCCCCAGTTCCAAATTCGACAGCTCTGGCCATAGTGCCACATCCTCTTCCCCACTGAACACCATACTTCCCCACTGAGAGTAACTCACACTGCCTTCAGCTATAACCTAATTGTGCCCGCTATAAACACTTGGATGTGGCTCAAATCAAATTATGCACTTGATAAGAGTAATATGCTGCCTAAAAAGAAAAGTAAAAGAAACCACTCATAGGGAATGCAAGATTAAGTAAAGCATGTGAAATGTAAGCAGAAACAACATGGTTACCTTAACGATCTCTCACTCACTATTCAGAAATCAGCGAGTGGTTTTACCGTAAAATTTAAGGACATGACTAGAGGGCCCTGAAGGGAACCCTTTCAATGTCCATTGCTTATATCCTTAATAAACGTAAGCAGTATGGTTTAAAAAGACCACATCCATAAACAGAGCCATGGTATACATTTTGTTTTCCAATCCACCCATCAACCAGGTATTGCAGTACCTCCAGGAATGGGGCACTTCCCCACCTGGGGACAACAATGCTGTTCAAAGAAAGACGAGAAAACAAAAGTAGCACTTCACTGGCAAACTCTGTAAAGTGAGGCTGATGTATTTGGATGTAAATAAAACCAATATGGCCACCTTGCAACCACTCTGTCTTGCTTTATTTAGTTTTCATATTTAAAACCTTCTATTTCACTCCATCCCGCTGCACTTTGGAATAGAAAAATGTCAGAAAAAGGGCATTTCTTGCAAGAGTGTTTTTCTTTTTTGGATCCATTTCACAGGGAAGCAACTAAATGAAAGAAGGAAAGAGAGGTTGTGAACCGTTTCTTCAAGTCACGGTTTTCAGTAAGTGAGGAGCAAGACAGAAAGAGAGGGAATAATAGGAAGAGAGGGGGGAACAGCTGCCAGCACAAAAAAGAAGAGGACATTGCCCGAGTCCTATTCCTTCTCTTCCCGTCCCCGAACGTCCATGAAAGCAAGCCAAGCCTTATCTGAAGGCCTTTGTCCTCCCCCAAAATAGTGCTGCCTGGGGCGGACCGCCCCCACCGCCCCACCCTAGCTACGCCACTGCCTATCGCCACCACAACGTAACTTTTCAGGACGTTGTAGTGGCGATAGGGCCTTTGCCTTATTCAGCTACTTAATGTGGCTTATCGCCGCCTTGTGAATTAGGCCCACTTTCACGCTATACTTAGCATGAAAGGGGTGGGCAATTGGTGATGCGGTGGGCGTTCCACCGCAACACCCATTGATTTTAAAACAGCCCCATATTTACAAGGGCAGCGTAAATATGGGGCAGTGCCAAAATTAGGACCAAGGAAAACCTGGTCTTAAACAGGTGCAACGAGGAGAAATGTTTTATTTCTCCTCGTTTTTGGTGTTTCTATGTGTGCTGAGTTGTGCACCACACACAGAAGCAGCAAAAGGCCATTGATTGTTTATAAGCAGGAAGGCGACTCTTCCTGTACATAAACCATCACACAAATAAATTAGGTATTGCAACTTCTATGTGTGCTGCATTAAGCAGCACACACAGAAGTTACAAAACGCCACTTAAAGATTAAAGATTGTATATGTTTATATTGTTTATGTTTCCCTCAACGCAGACACCTTTGCACTATGGTGCAATGGTCACTGTGTTGGCGCTAGTCTGCTAAATTTAGCGTCAGCGCAGGGGGAAACGCAGGGCTGCATCGTATTGTTATAAATATGGTGCAGCTTTGCGTGTAAGAAGTGGCCGAGTGCGACGTTAAGCCAAGGAGGCTAACGCTGCGCTTTGCCACTTCGTAGTAAATATGCCCCTGTGTGTTGAAGGTAATCTTTTTATTCTGCATCATGCACCATCACAGGTTGCAGTCAGCTGGAGTCAGCTTTGGAATCTTCAGATGACAGTTGATAGCGAACATTTCAACTGTGTTTGTAATAAAAAATAATAAAATGAGACCTGCATAGACATATTTAAATTTCACTTTAGAATGCATTGAAAACACGAAACATGAAAAGAAAAAGAGAGAGGCAGCTAAGGGAGGGAAACAGCCAGGAAGAACCCAGTGGGGATGAAGCGGCAGCTTATCCACTTAGAGAAATAGCTGGGGGAAGCTATGTGCATGTGCAATGGAGTAGAGGTGATTTAACGGCATTTACAAACAATTTTCCAAAGTTGAGACACAAGTTGGTGCAGTGGCATGCACGAGTAGTAAGGTTCATAAAGATTTCAAAGGCATTGTAGATTGACTTGAATACATTCTTTGACATCGTGGTGCTAGCTGATTTATGGGCAGAATGTAAGATGCTGTATAATGGCCGTAGGATACAACTCCTAGATAGAAAGGGACAAATGCACCATCAACAGTGTTAATGGAGAAATATGAAGCAGTTATTGCCTTTTTGAAAGGCAGAATAGCTCCAAAAGATATGGATTGGTTAAAAACTGAAAAATAACATAAGGGCTGGAGGAGACAGTCCATGAATATTATCAAAGGCTATTACAGAATTTCAGAACTCCTCTTTTTCAGGAAATCAGGGAGCAATACAAGGGGTTGTTGCTCCACAGGCTGGATGTTCAGGAAACCAAGGAGCGATTAATATGCCCAAGGTAGAGATAGTGTTGTTCCCATGGGTATGGGATGTGGAACAGATATTGCCACCGTGAAAAAGGTTGCTGCTTGTCATGTCTGTCATAGGATGGGGCATTGGAAGCGGGAATATCGATTAAATCCTGAAAATTCTGATGAAAATATGCAGACCCCCCGAGGTGTGCCTATTTCCAAAATGGCTATGCAACAGTTGCAAATGCCCACGCAGAGTCAAGCCCACCCAAATTGAATACAAATCAATTTCAGAATGTAATTTCACAATTTCAGAATCCAGCTCAGAATTCTTTACCACAATTCTCTCTATTTGAAAATGATGGATCTGCTTCTGATAATTCCCAAAGAAGTTGCATGTGAGAGGAGAAAGATTGCGTACTTGGTGCAGTCTTATAGGTAGACCAGAGTGGCCCATATGTAAATGCCAATGATCATGGTCATGATGTGTCTTTTTTGATTAACATGGGAGCTACCCGTTCTACTGTCAGAACAGTGGAAGTACAAGACAAGTAGTTGGGGTTATGAATAAACATATTTTAAATCCAATTTCACAGGAAGGTCCAGTAAACATAGGTATATTCAAGGAGAAGCATCAATTTGTTGTTTGTGACACAAGCCAGTAAATCTGTCAGGGAGAGACCTTTTATGCAAATTAAATTGTACCGTATACTGCACACCGGATGGTGTAGTATTTCAGGCTAATGATCAGACAAAATGCTGAGATTGGAATGTTCCCTTTGCTAACCATTCCAGAATTACCAGAAGATCTTAGAGACACAGTTGATGCAGAAGTCTGGGAAAGATATTGGACTTGTAAAGGTGTATAGCCAGTCCAAATCTGTGTAAAGCCAAGCAGTAGCAGCTGTTACCAGACAGGGTGGTGGGGCAGCAGGGGCAGGGAATGAAAAAAAAAGACTTATCTGGAACAGCCGGCCTCCTTCCTGTCTCCAGTCCCGGCAGCAGGAAGCAGCAGGAAGCACCCAGGTTCCCCTGAGCCAATCACAATGCTCAATGAAGTGTTGTGATTCGTCTGCCTACCAGACTTGGGCAGGGTGCCTGTGCATGTTACTCACCAGGCTATTTATTGCAGCCTGGTGGGGAACATGCAAAAGGCTCATGGCTGTTTTGCGGGCACAAGAGGTGCGGCCAAACAGCCATGAGCACTTAGGGAGTGCAAACCACTCCTCCCCCTGCTCTGGCAAGCCCCGCCCGCCACTGACTGCATTATGAAAATTAAAATGATAATCACGCTATGGTATTATAATATTTTTCCGTTTGAGCAATGGAACAACACTCCTCTGCCTTAGCGGATGAGACACCACTGAAGCTAAGTGCTGTTTACTCCAGACCACCATCCTACCATTTGACTCCAGAGACTTTTGCATGAGTAAAACCAGTGATTGAGGATACGCTACAGAAAGGCATCTTAGGGGAGATGACTCGAAGCCCATGTAACTCTTCTATATAGGTTTACAGAAACCAAAGGAAAATAAAGACCTGAGAAGGGTTAACAACATTTTATTTCCCTGTTGTCCCATGTTACTGAATCCAGCCACTGTACTTTTTCAAATCCCATGTACTACAGAGTGTTTTACAGTCATTGACCTATGTCAGGCTTTCTTTTCAGGTTACTGCATGAAGATAGCCAGTATTTGTTCTCATTTACATTCCACCAGAGGACCTTAATGTGGTATCATGTCCCTTAAGGATATACAGAGGGTCCACCTATCTTTAAGCAGATCTTAATAAGGAATCTAGAATCTTTGCAAATGCCATGTGAACCTGCCCTTGTGCAATACACAGATGACCTACTTATAGAATCAGAAACTTGTGATGCTTGTAGATGCGACAAATTCAAGAGAATCACCTGGCAGAAAATGGACGCAAAGTTTCTCCAGGAAAGCAGCAGCACTGTCAAAAAGAAATTCAATATCTGAGACATGCTATCCTGAAGGGAGTTAGAAAGGTGTCTCCAGAGCCAGGGAGAGTGGAAGCCTTTTTACAGATGAATCCACCACGAACTCAGAAGGCAGTCAGAATGTTTTTGGTAATGGTTGGCTACTGTAGACAATGGATACCACACTTTCCCCTGATAGCAAAACCTCTACTGAGGTTGACACACAGAGATGTGTCTGACCCGCTTCCATGGGACAACAAATGTAAAAGAGTGTTCCTAGATCTGAAAGAGAAATTGTGTTGCACCCCAGCACTAGGAATGCTTAATTAAATAAAAGAGTTCACTTTGATCTTCAGTGGGAGAGATGGGTGCGGTCTCTCTGTATTGACACAGACTCATGGTGGGGCCTGAAGACCAGTGGCTTAATTTTCCACCACACTTGATCCTGTAGGGGCAGGTCTCCCCGGCTGCCTTAAAGCGGTGGCCACAGTGAGTGCTAGTCTGGAAAAGAGTGTGAACAGAGTGATGTTATTCTTGACAAGAACGAAGACTGAATATCTAACGCACAGCAGATTGACCCATTATGAACAAAGTTTATTATCATCAGAACATGTTGTTATAAAGCGATGTAATGTGTTAATTCCATCTACACTACTACCTGTAATTGAGCAAGAAGAAAAATTTGCTGCATTTGATTATGATTGCATAGATATCATAGAACTATGTACTAAATGCAGCCCCAACAGTAAGGATGAACAACTAATTGAGCCAGACTATGTCCTATTTGTAGATGGTTCCTGCCTAAGAGGTAATGATAGCACATTAAGAGCAGCATATCGCGTGTGCTCCATAAATGATGTGATAGATGCCTCCTGGCTGCAGACTGTTTTCTATTCACAAGTTGTCGAATTAATTGCTCTCACCTGTGCTTTCACTTTGACAGCACAAATGAGAGTTACCATATTTACTGACATCCAGTATGGGTTTGGGTGGTCCATGACTTTGGGCAAAATGGTCTCAGAGAGGATTTCTTACATTCACAGGTACTCCGATCAGAAATTGAATTCATGTCAAGAACTTGCTTGAGGCTCTCCAATTGCCAAATGAAATTGCTGTGGTAAAATGTCCCAGTCGTCAAACTAGCAGTGGCTACGTTACCATGAGGCAACCGATACACTGACTCTGTAGTCAGGAATTGTCAACTGATAGCATGTTCATTCAATGCGGCGTTCACATGCGAATCTGAAGAAGACATCTCTTTTGGAATGGTAATGAGAATCACTGACACTTGAGAGTAACTAAAAAGGGTACAGGAAAATGTATCAGAAGCAGAACAGAATGGGTGGATCAGGTCAGGGTCTATAAAGAATGTAAATGGCATTTGGATATCAACAGATTGGAAGACCCATGCTGCCTGATAGCTTGGTGTTTCCAATGACACAGCAATATCATAGATATACACATTTTAGAACTGACGCAATAGTGAGAACATTCAGATAGAGTTGGTACAATCCCTGGTTCCAAAGGAAGTCAGAACAACACACATAGGTAGATCAGGAGGTCCCTTTAACAGAATTCAGATGGATTTCCTCGAAATGCCTGTGCATAACGGGTTGAGAAATATCCTGGTGATTGTCTGTATCTTCTCTTGATGAAGTCTACCCAAAGAGAAGAAATGAAAGTCTGACTGTAGCTAAACTACTATTATGTGAGCTGATTCTGTATTTTGGGATGCCTGTCCTTCTTAAGTCAGATAGAGGAACACACTTCAACAATGAAGTAATAAACATGTTGTGTGCCTCTCTACAAATTGAACAAAGCTACATTGCAGTGACAGACCAGGAGTTTCAGGTATCATTGAACAAATGAAAGAGACATTAAGATCTAGATGTCTGTTCTTTAACTTCCCTGTAGTCAGCAGCAGAATTAACTACAGCAACGCACTCTATGCTGGCATCACCCAAAAACTCATCGAAAAACTGCAGAACATCCTATACGCCTCTGCTAGACTCATCCTCAACATCCCCTGCCACAGCCACATCACCAGCCGCCTCAGAGACCTCCACTGTCTCCAAGTCAATAAAAGAATCAACTTCAAGCAACTCACACACGCCTACAAATCCCTACATGACAGGGAACCTGCGTACCTCAACCATCGCTCCGCATTCCACGTCCCCATCAGAGACCTCCGCTCTGCCCAACTGACCCTGGCTACCGTTCAAATGTAAATGTCCAGTATTTGTAAAGCGCGAACAATTACCCGAAGGTGTCAAGGTGCTGGGGACCCTCGGGAAGATTAAGCGAGCTATTGCCCAGAGTCACATGGTGCTGGGCTGATCTGCCGCCGGCCCCGGGGATCGAACCGTGAGCCCCCAGGTTCTGGCGTCAGTTGCCCTGGCCGCTGCGCTACACCTCTGTTGAAGACCACAGCCGGAGGAAAATCCTTCTCCTACCTCGCAGCAAAGACCTGGAACATCTCTCCACCTCAGGCAATCACCGTCACTGCCTCAATTCAATATGGACCTCAAGACCTGGTTCTTCAATTGAACCACAGCACATTTGACGGACAAGCAGCTCTCTCCCTCACCCAGCACCTTGAGACCCTTACAGGTGAGTAGTCGCGCTTTAGAAGCCTTTGATTGATTGACTGATCGAAGTGACTAGATGCTTTACCCTTGGTGTTGATGAGCATTCGAAGTACAGGACAGGAAGACAGGATTATGATCTCATGAGATAGTGATGGGAAGGGCAATGAAACTGCCTGCTGTACCTGCAAATGCCCTTGTATAAATCATAGATGACATGATACTGGACTACTGCAAGAAATTGGCTGATATGATTTGATCTGTCTCTCATCAGATAACAGAAGCCACACAACCCTCATCAAGAACAGGGCCACAACCTCAGTCCTGGTACTTGGACCGTGATCAAGAAGCACATTCAGAAGACTTGTCTTGAACCCTGATGGAAAGGCCCTTCTAAGTCATTCTGACTGTTAACACTGTTGTTAAATGTACTGGATTACCAAACCGGATTCATGCCTCACACACCAAAAGAGTGAGCGATCAAGAAGAAGTGCCTTTGGTCTATGATCTTGAAAGAAGAGATTTAGTGGTCACACCGCCAGTCAAGAGACCACCTAAACCTGCAGCACTTGTCGAGGTACAAGGAGAAGAGAAAGGAGAAGAAAGGGGTGAAGATCTGTAAACCGAGAGACAAGTACAAGTGGCAGAAGTGGGGCAAAGTGGCATTGAACTCCCTGACAAAGATGAAACAGAGACTGAATCACACGTTGGGTAGATCCGTGAAACTGTGCAAGAATATGGACAAGACCCAGGTGAAATAACAAGCACTGGAAAAAAAGAGTCTTTCACCAAGCAGAGTGGCCAAGAAGTCATGAGCTTGAGATTCTAGGGAGAAGTTCATCAATAGCCCGGATCCCAGAGACAGTGCAAGAAAAAGTTGAAACAGAAGGCGAAGGAGAATTTGATCCATATCATGAAGTTTTATGGAAATCCAAAAGAACCAGAGTACCTTGCCAAAGATATTCAGCACCTGAAAGGTCTTACTATGTGAATGCAGCACTGAATGTTACTTTGGACGATCTCTGCAACGTGAATCTTGAGCGATTAGAACCACTTTGAAAGAAAGAGACAATAAAAGCTGGAAATTCAATGTGAAAATATATATAAAAGTAAAGAAAGACTATGCGCCTTACCTATTAGATATTTTTGTGTTAGTTATTTGTTTTACAGAAGACTAACTTAGGTCCAAGAATAAAGTTACAGAAGAGCAGGGATAGCCTTTCAGAAGGACGCGGGGTAGAGTTACCGATTGTCTATTACAAAACTGAATTGGAAAAAAAGAATTTAACAGTCTCACAGAAGATTATACTAATCCTCTACTGCATGAGATTCAAGCTACTCAGTTGTCTGACTCAGAATGTGGGTTACATTAGAAACAAGTGTAAATGTACTATGCAGTGGCGTCGCCTCACCACTTTCAAGCAGTGTGAGATGCAAAATCATAAAATGATAATAACTTCCAGTTTTATAATTTTATGTGTTTTGGGCTGCTTTGCGGGTGGGCGGGGCTGACCTGCGAGCAGGGCAGTGGAGGAGTGATTTGCCCACTCCTGAGTTCGCAATGACTGTTTGGTCGGCCCTCTTGGGCTGCCCAACACAGTCATTCACACTTTTCCCTTCACCGTGCAGGCTGCGTTACAGCCTGAATGGAGAACGTGCCCACACCTCCAGCACCTGGCTGAGTGCTGTGATTGGCTTAGGACAGGTTGCCTGCTTGCTATTCCTGAGTCGGGAGCAGAAGAGCAGGAGCAGAGAAGATGCGGGACCCAGAAGCGGCAAGGTAGATGATTTTTTTTTCTTATTTCCTTGGCAATTTCAACCTCCCGTGTGACCCATCGTGACTCCTCTCATCCCCTGCGCCCGCCCCCAACCCGCAAATAATAACAGTAATAATATTTATAATAATGTTAATAGGGTTTTATCTAACACCAGATTTCGAACAAGCAAATGTCAATGTCACTAATACACTCACGCACAGTTAGGGATAGTTTGCTAGCAAACTCATTTATGAGTTACAAGAAAGATGAATACTCTACTAATGTGTTTTCTAGATTAGTTCAAGAATGCTCCAATGCTATGGATGTAAAAGATTGGTAAGTATGTGCTCACGTTCCCACTTCAGTTTCTGTAGAAGTAACCTACTATCATTTGCCTCTATCCTATGCTGTTTCCTGTAGAATTCTATTATCATTAGTTTATAGGCGAGGACATTTAAAATACTTTTATTCTAACCATGATTTACTACTCTCTAGAGTGCCTTTAATAGAAAGCATGAATTTACACCCGCAAGCAAAAGAAATGGACACATCTTGGTATTATTTCTTTCCACATACGCCTATAGTGTAGAGGCTTACAAAAACAATTTAACCTGTCTAATGCGACCAGTATAAAAGGCATGCATAATGGCTTTAGAAGAGAGGCACATTAACATGACGAATAATACAGACAAAAAGGGTGATGTCTTAGAGAATGTATGGAAGAAAGACGAAAACAAATTTAGACAGAAGATAGTTTACCCTAAACTTAGACTAGACAGCCGAAACAAGGGAAAAACTTGCGTTTATAAAAGGAGAACACCAAAAAGGATGAGACATGTAGGGATTAGCACTTGTGACCACACATTCAAATTGACAGGGGAATCTTGGCAAATATTACAGGGAGACAAAAATGCTATTCCAGGGGTTTACTATATTTGTGGACAAAATGCTTATTTCCTATTGCCAGCAGACTGGGAAGGAACTTGCTATTTGGGTATATAGATTCCAAAGATGTACCGTTTTTCAATATTAGATGCATTACCTTTAACAGCAGCACATAGACTGAAACGTAGCACAGGGAAAGGAACCAAATTGATGGTATATTTGGAGCTGTGATGCCACCTGTAGGAGTTATCCTGAAAGATAAAAAAAACTTTGAAAGTTAACAGCAGTTGTTGACAAAATGGCAACTAGCACTTCTGGAATTTTACTCTTGAGAAATACCAAACTAATTGCTATAAGGTCCATGGTTCTGCAGGACCCTCTTGCTTTACACATATTACTCGCAGAGAAGAGAGGAGTCTGCCACATGTTGAAATTAACCCACTGCTGTTCGTGCATGCCTGATGAAATGAAAGAAATAGAAAGTTATACAAAGAACATCTCAACAGAAACATTTCCAAAAGAAAATGTACAAGAGGGATACTGGTTTACATGGCATCATGAATGATGACTATATGAAGTGATTAAAATGTAGGAGGTTAAAAAGAAACCAACTAGACATATCTGAGGATGGCAGTACTTTCTTAAATTTGAATTTCAATGTGAAACAAAATTGTGTGATGATTTAAAATCATCAGAAGGGAGCCTTTGCTAGAAACAAATAATAATCAAATGAGACCTGCACAGACGTATTAGAATTTCCCTTTGGAATTCATTGAAAACACTGCTAAGAAACTGCATAAATATATCATACTTAGGAAAATGTGCTTGGTTATAGCGTATTAGAAAACTAAATGTGAAGTGCAAAATGTAAGGTCTGGATGCAGGGTTTTTAGTAAAACAGGAAGATTGGCGCTCAGGCTAGTGCGTGTTGTGTTAGCTATGCTCAGAGTGAATACAGTGCTGCCAGGTCAGGGGAATCACCCTATAACCCCCGTGAGTATGTGAGTCCCTGAACCCACACTGATAATAGGAACAAGTCCTGGGCACATGTGATGGGGATATGACAATGCTATAAATGTCTCATTTGGATCAAATTGCTATGGTCAACACCAGTGTACTGTTCAAAGTTATTTAATGAAGCAACAACCAAAATAAAACAACCAGCCGACACGTGTTTGGTCACACCGGGAATAGTACTGTGACTCTTCAGGGCAGGGGAGGATACAAAACATAGGGAGAGGGAATTGAAATGATATGCATAGTTGTTGCTGGAAGGATAAGAAAAAACACTAAGGGAAATGGGCAGAGGGATCACCCTGGGTGCTGGGAAACCTTGTACAAAAGTGTAAAAATGACATGGAAAGTGACTTAAGTGCATGTGCCGCTCTCATGATGTGAAAATCACGACTAGGTCGCGGAAAAATCACGGTCTAGAAACATTGTGATACAGTACAATAATGTGGGCAAACGTGATGCACGGTGACGTGGTGGGTGTGATGTGTAAAAACGGAAAGGAACCTAAACATAAGTCTGAAAGAACACACTGAGACAAATATTCAGTAATCGTGATGGTGGCCCACGACGAGTGACATAAGCATCTACCATAGAACAATACGATACATTAGACACTGGTAACTGATGACTGTGGGGACAAAAGGATATGTCTCGTGCTTAGACCTGGAAAGACACAAGACTGGTGCCCAACGGTCCTGTAAGTAACAGTAGCAACTACAACTCATGAGTGCCTGCATAGATAATGGAATGGTAAATACCTGTGTGGCGAAGTACAAAAGGAGAAAGTAGTCCCTGGGGGAAGGAGAGGGAAGAAGGGTGTAAGACCGAAAGGCACGGAGTATTAAGGCAACTGAGAGTAGCACAGTAGAGTAAGGGGGGGAGAGTTGAAAAAAAAGTGAAGCTCACCAGAAAGCCGGTGTTGAAACAGACCGGCTGTGGGCTCAGAGGGAACGAGTAAACCCTCAGTGGGTATAAGGTAATGGTGTCCAGGTTCCAGTTGTCAGAGGCAGGGGCGGGTACGCCAGCCAGTAGTGGTGAGATGGTGGCTGAAAAGATGGAAGGTATGCAAAAATTAGCAGGAATGCAAGGGTGTAGAGACAGGGCCGGGAGTGAAAAGGAGGCGTCTTACCCTGGGTACAGGGTGAAGACGACCGGCCAGTGTCTATGAATAAGCGATGAGGCGGGTACGCCCTGCAGCAATACAGTGAACAGACGCTGGAAATGATAGAGGAAGTTAGAGTTTTACAAAGGAAGGCAACAGTAGGGAGAAGGAGCAGGCATGACTGGGTGGGAGCTTACCCTGAGTGTATCATGCAGAAACAATCCCAGATATGGGAGCGATGAGGCGAGAGCGCCGTGCTGCTGGGTTGGAAGGAGCGGGAAAAAGGAGAGACCGTTAAAGGACTAAATCCAGGGTGGGTACAGGAAAGCAATGACATTACTAACCAAAAACAAACGGAGAGAGTGGCCGTGGCTGGGGGCAGCTTATCCGAAGTTCGTGTGATGGAGATAGTGAGACACTGGTTCCGTCTTGATTTCCGGATACGGAAGTCGACGGCAAACTAGTGAGAGCAAGAAATACCGGCGCGGCTCGCGTTGACTAGACCGCGCACCGGCCCAAGTCTAGAGCAAAAAATGTTTCCACTGCCGAGAGCGCATGTGCGGAGCTAAGGAAAAGACTAGACCATTACTCTATCATTTCCAGCGTCTGTTCACTGTATTGCTGCAGGGCGTACCCGCCTCATCGCGTATTCATAGACACTGGCCGGTCGTCTTCACCATATATCAAGGGTAAGACGCCTCCTTTTCACTCCCGGCCCTTCCTCTACACCCCTGCATTCCTGCTAATTTTTGCATACCTTCCATCTTTTCAGCCACCATCTCACCACTACTGTCTGGCGTACCCACCCCTGCCTCTGACAACTAGAACCTGGACACCATTACCTCATTCCCACTGAGGGTTTACTTGTTCCCTCTGAACCCACGGCCGGTCTGTTTCAACACCGGCTTTCTGGTGAGCCTCACTTTGTTTTCGACTCTCCCCCCTTACTCTACAGTGCCACTGGAACCCCTCTGAGGCGGAAAGCCGGAGGTTTTGTTAAGCATCTCGCATTTCTTCCTTTAAAACTTTCATTCTTGTGCTGTGTTTTTAATTACAAATGTTATTAGCTCACCTGTGTTACAGCGCTGTTGCCTCGCGCTAAAACCCTCCTTCCATTATCTGGAAAACGCCCTCCCCTCCAGCGCGGCAAAGGTGTAGCCACGCCCACTGCGAGGCCACGCCCACCGATCCATTACTTAAACGCTCGAAAAGCGCTACGATCGCCATTAACTGGAACCCCTCTGAGGCGGAAAGCCGGAGGTTTTGTTAAGCATCTCGCATTTCTTCTTTTAAAACTTTCATTCTTGTGCTGTGTTTTTAATTACAAATGTTATTAGCTCACCTGTGTTACAGCGCTGTTGCCTCGCGCTAAAACCCTCCTTCCATAATCTGGAAAACGCCCTCCCCTCCAGCGCGGCAAAGGTGTAGCCACGCCCACTGCGAGGCCACGCCCACCGATCCATTACTTAAACGCTCGAAAAGCGCTACGATCGCCATTAACTGGAACCCCTCTGAGGCGGAAAGCCGGAGGTTTTGTTAAGCATCTCGCATTTCTTCCTTTAAAACTTTCATTCTTGTGCTGTGTTTTTAATTACAAATGTTATTAGCTCACCTGTGTTACAGCGCTGTTGCCTCGCGCTAAAACCCTCCTTCCATTATCTGGAAAACGCCCTCCCCTCCAGCGCGGCAAAGGTGTAGCCACGCCCACTGCGAGGCCACGCCCTCAATTACTTCTACAAATGTGCCGACCCCCCCAGCGCAGCGGACGAGCGCAGCGGGAGCGCCGTCTTCGCGCCGAAGACGCGCCTAAGACAAGCCCGTCTGCGCCCGTCCGCGGCAGACCGGGGCCTGGGGCCATAACCCCTGGTAACTTTTACACTTACTCCACCCTTTCATTGCTGTCACTTAGGTCTACCGACAGCGCTGGACCCGCACCACCCGCTCTTGTTCTAAAGCGCGCTGCCACTTACGGCATTCTGAAGCCCGAATTCTCTCTCGGTAAGGCTCCTAAGCCCAGGTCCTATGCACTTCATCCTACTTCTAATGAATCTGAGACTATTCTCAAATGCTTATACCTAAACACTAGATCCATGGTTAAACATCATCTGGATATCTTTCTCCTGCTTCAGGAGGAACAACCTGATTTCCTGTTTCTTTCTGAAACATGGCTTACTGAGGGCTCCTTACCCGATATCTTAGCGGCAGTTCCCTCAAACTACTACATTTTGCACGTTGATAGACCAGCCGGTAAAAGAGGCGGGGGAGTCGCTGCAATTATTCGCAGCACCCATAAAGTCTCCTCTCTTCCATCTCTGGACATACCAGGAACAGACAATTTGATTTTTAAAATGGATACTAACACTGGATCATCACTTCTCATCCTTATATACCGCCCCCCCCCAAAATACGTCCTCTTTTTCGGCCTCTCTAGCTGAACAACTTGCTCCTCTGATAATCTCCCATAAGAAAATTTTGCTGCTAGGAGATTTCAACCTTTGGCTGGACTCCGCCGAGTCTGACTCTCAGGCAGCCACGCTGAAAGAAACCCTTCTTGATATGAACCTTTCTCAACATATTCACCTTCCTACTCATGTCAAAGGGCACAGCCTAGATCAAATCTGGTCCCAAAATATTTCCATGGCTATTCAGTCTATTACGCCCTGTGTTTGGTCGGACCATTATCTGATCAATTTCACTATGACCACCGGGAGAAGTAGAAACCCCCTGCCCAAGCCAGGAGGAAAAACTAGAAGGTGGAAGAATGTTGATGTCCCTGCTTTTATTTCTTCATTAACTTCTTCCCTTCCCTCGTTTGACCGGGACACCGAAAAGATGGAAGAAGCTTTCTCAGGGTGGTTACTTCAGGCAGCGGATGCTCACGCTCCATGTACCTACTCTTCACGCTCTCGCCCCAATGACGCCCATAGGTGGTTTACACCTTTTCTGAAAACCCTCAAACTAGAGGTCCGTCAATTGGAACGCAAGTGGCGTAAAGCCTATTCAGAACAAGATAAGGCTAACTATTGCAAGGCTCGCAAAAACTACCAAAAGCTTATTCTAAAACACAAAACCGACTATTTTTCGGAAAAAATTCTCAAGGCTCACAATCAATCCAAGGAACTGTTTAACATTGTGGAAGATCTTAGCACCAGTAATCGAACCTCCCTTCCGACAGTTCCCACTCAGGAACTTTGCAATTCATTAAACTCCTTTTTCTTTGACAAAATCTGCACCATTAAACAAAACATTCCTACCACTCAGTCTCCCCTTTTATTTGCAGACACTTTTTACAACCCTGCTACTTTGCACTCCTACCCCCCCCATTGATAACGTTAATCTATCTTTACTTTTTTCTAAAATTAAATCTGGTTCCCCTGATGACATCTGTCCCCCTTACATCCTGAAAGAAGTGGGCACCATCATCCCTGGGGGCTTACTCCCCTTGCTGAATGGCTCACTTGCTCAGGGTAAAGTTCCTAACAACTTTAAGAAAGCCCTCCTTATTCCCCTCATAAAAAAGGCAGGAGCCAACCCATTAGACCCACTCAATTACAGGCCTATATCTCTGCTGCCATACTGTGCTAAACTTTTGGAATCTCATGTATGTGACAGCATTTCCACATTCCTTGAAAAGTCGGAATATTTAGCACCTAATCAGGCCGGTTTCCGCCCTTGCCATTCTACTGAGGCGGTCATCCTCTCGGTGCAGAATACTCTTAGGCGGAATGCGGATGAGGGGATCCATCAAGCTCTGGTACTTTTAGATCTTTCTGCCGCTTTCGACACGGTCGACTATACCATCTTGGTCGATCGTGTCGAACAGGCAGGCCTTAGGGGCCCTGCGCTGAGCTGGATCCGTTCATTTATCACCGACCGTACTCAATCGGTCAGATTGGGCTCGTTTACTGCTCCCACCATACCTACCATCTGTGGAGTACCCCAGGGCTCCTCGTTGTCTCCCCTGCTTTTTAATTTGTATCTACGCCCTCTTCTGTACTCCCTCAGGCACGCTAAGGTCACCATTTTTAACTACGCCGATGATTTGCAGCTCATCTTTCCTCTGAACACCAAGGACTCTGTGGTAGAATTTCAAAACACCATGTCCCACATTTTGAGTTGGATGAGCTGCAATCACTTGAAACTCAACCCAGGCAAGACCGAATTGGTCTTGCCTGGACATAGCACCCTCAGCTGGAACCCCAGTTTCTGGCCCTCCTGTATGGGTGCTCCCCCATCCAAATCATCCTCGGTTAAGAGCCTTGGTATTTTTATTAGTGAGGATCTCTCCCTGAAAAAACAGGTCGGAGCTGTTGTTTCCTCTAGTTTCTTTCAGCTGAAGAAAATAAAGAAAATCGCCCGCTTCTTCTCCCAAGCTGCCCTCACTCAGATCGTCATCTCCCTTGTATTGTCCAGACTGGACTTTTCCAACAGTCTTTACCTCGGGCTCCATACTGGAGAGCTAAAACGCCTCCAGCTGGTTCAAAACCAGGCAGCCAGACTTCTCTTGAACATCTCTAATAGGCAATCAGTTAGATCTGGCTTGAAACAGCTGCATTGGCTCCCGGTTGAGCAACGCGTGACCTTCAAAGCTGGGTGTATTCTCTTCAAGTCTCTACATGACATTGGCCCTATTTTTATCAGAGACCTATTTAAAAAATACAGCCCCTCCCGTAACCTCCGGTCTGCTCATAAAGCTCTTCTGACTATTCCCTCGTATAAGAAGAAACGTCTGGGAGGCAGCTGCTTTGACCATCTTGCTGCCGCCTTCTGGAACTCTCTTCCTCTTCATCTTAAACTTATCGACAACATCCTCAGCTTCAGACACTCTCTGAAGACCTGGCTCTTCTCCCAGGCGCATCACTAGCTGTTTCTCCTCACCTACCGATGGCTTCGCCTGTTCCTGCCTATAGCGCCATGAAGCCTCCGGGCGTACGAGCGCTTAACAAATTTCATATAACATTAACATTAACATTAACATTAACTCTCAGTTGCCTTGATACTCCGTGCCTTTCGGTTTTACGCCCTTTTTCCCTCTCCTTTCCCCAGGGATTACTTTCTCCCTTTGTACTACGCCACACAGGTAGTTACCATTTCATTATCTATGCAGGCACTCATGAGTTGTAGTTGCTACTGTTACTTACAGGACCGTTGGGCACCAGTCTTGTGTCTTTCCTGGTCTAAGCACGAGACATATCCTTTTGTCCCTACAGTCATCAGTTACCAGTGTCTAATGTATCGCATTGTTCTATGGTAGATGCTTATGTCACTCGTCGTGGGCCACCATCACGATTACTGAATAGTGTGTTCTTTCAGACTTATGTTTAGGTTCCTTTCCGTTGTTACACATCACACCCACAACGTCACCGTGCATCACGTTTGCCCACATTATTGTACTGTATCACAATGTTTCTAGACCGTGTTTTTTCCATGACCTAGTCGTGATTTTCACATCATGAGAGCGGCACATGCACTAAAGTCACTTTCCATGTCATTTTTACACTTTTGTACACAAGGTTTCCCAGCACCTAGGGTGATCCTTCTGCCCATTCCCCTTATAGTGTTTTTTCTTATCCTTCCAGCAACAACTATGCATATCATTTCAATTCCCTCACCCTATGTTTTGTATCCTCCCCAGCCCTGAAGAGTCACAGAACTATTCCCGGTGTGACGAAACACGTGTCGGCTGGTTGTTTTATTTTGGTTGATGCTTCATTAAATAACTTTGAACAGTACACTGGTGTCGACCATAGCAATTTGATCCAAACAAGACATTTATAGCATTGTCATATTCTCATCACGCGTGCCCAGGACTGTGTTCCTAAGTGCAAAATGTAGTAGGCTCTCAATGAGCCTCTGTAACTCTTTCAACTACTGCTCAGAGCTAAATAGACTTTTCTGTGGAAATGTTGCCAAGCACCAGCATCATACCGAAGAATGTGCTGACTTTAAGGTAATATTCTATTGCTTTATCACACCACATTAGATCACCCTGCTTTGACAATGAATTTACTGTTGCTTATAATGAATAGACTGTTTTAATCAAGAACAAATTTGATTTACAATGTGTATGCTAAATCAGGATACTGTCGTTAGAATTGTTGCCTTACATTTGACTAGCCCTTTGTCTTAAAAATGGGATATTGGTAGAAGTTGACAGCTTAGATATGAAGGTTCCCATGAGAACTTTCTCAAATATATCAAATACTGCAATATTAGTTTAACTTTGAACCGTGGGAATCAGGAGGAGAACAACGGATGGCGACAACGCCATCGGTTGAGTGGTTTCCATTGGCTGAAGATGACGTCCACCAATGTAATCTGCAAAATCAGCAATATAATATTAGTGCAGATCACAAAATTGTGGCAATCCCTGTTTATGCTGCGCTGTTAATGTGATATCCAAGTCAGGACTATGTGGAAAGTATAAAAACCATACATATTTACCAATTCTGTGTGACCAAAGGAATTTATTGGTGCTCGTCAGGCCTCCTTCGTCCTCCATGGTTGTCTTTTAGCAAACAATGAGTATGATGTCTAACAGATGTTTAGCATTTGTTTCTGAAGCATGGTGATTCCCTCCAGTTTCTAACATAGGAACATGTCCCTGCCAAGGCTTAACCCCCAACTTTGTTCTTCTGGATCTCCTGAGCCTGAGGGCACCAGAAATATATGTTTTTTGTATGGGTTCAGGATGGCCAGGCAATAAACTGGGTGAAATGCATTTTGAACATTGAAAATCTGTTTTAAGATACCTGTTTTTTGGTGACATCACACCTTGACTGTCTGGAAACATACCACACAAGCACATTTTTGCCATCTAAGCAATCTAAGGTGGTGTCTTTGAGAGCCACTCTGATTCTGTGGCAGACATTTTCCAGAATATGGTAATTCTCTCCAGTCTTCCTCACAAAAGAACATTTCCCTGCAAAGGCTTATCTCCCACGGTAGCAACATCTCTCCTTATTGCCTAATTACTGCCTTAATAAACCCTGCCAAAATGCAGACACTTTAATGTTCAAGTTCAGTAGTTTTGCACAAGGGCCAATAATATTTTCAATTGACAATGTTACTGGAATTCATCTGTGGGATTAGGCATTCCAAGTGTATGTTTATACAAGGACTCATGATCAGCTTAGACTCGATAAACTGAAAGAGTGAGACCACCTCTCCTGTTCTGTGATGCAGAAGCTTCGGATGTACTTAACTAAGTGATAAGTGTGAGTGCTGTATATAGCTCAGACATGTAAGAAGGAAAGAGTGGTGAGGCACGCAGCGAACACAAAATTACCAATGCACATTGTAGCTGTTGTCAGACTCGGTTCTGCTGAACCTAGCTCCCCTTGTTCAGCCTGAGTTATGTTGGTCCCTGGCTTTTTTCAGATCACCTGCACTCACGCTAATTGACAGGTTTCCTCTTGTAGGCAGACTCTTCTTAGGACCGCCCCACCCAGGATTCTTGGAGTTAGTTCCTCCAGTCCTATCTCTGGCAAGAGGATCCAAAAGGCCATGCCAATCCCTGGCAGAAAAGTGGCTTTTCCAGATCTGGAGACAAGTGCTAGAGACAAAAGCTCAAGTCAGAGCAGGGAAAAGACATACCGAAATATCTTGGGTAGGGAGAGATCATTTTTCGTATTCTTGGGGAAGTAGGGAAGCCTAATTTCTTCTTCAGTTCTAAGGAGGTTTCACTTCTTGCAGTGGCTGAAGAATACATTCTTAAAAGGTAGTTTATTGTTAGCGTTGAGCCATGTACCAATCCTAATAGAACTCCAAGGCTTCCCTTTTCCACGTTTGTGACACTACGATGCATTTACTACTGGGGGAAGCTGACATGAGGCACAAAATAATTCCAAGAGGGCCCTGCACTCAAAAGCCTTCATGACTTGGCCTTGTCTCAGCCACATGGAGTCACTCTCCATCTCCCAAACTAACATGTCTGTATAGGTTCAGTTACCTGAACTATAAAGGAAAATCTCTCCCCCACCCAGCATTTAATTGAGAAGAATGTCACAGGCCCTAGTGAAATGCACGAGGGAGGAGGAAGGGCTTAGAGGGTGCAAATAAACGCATGAATGATTTTGGGGTTAGCAAAGCAACGTAGAGTATGGGGTGCTTGGGTGTAAAGGGGCAAGTAGCATACAGAGGAGAGCGAGAGAGAATAAGAAAACACATGCATTCCCAAAGTGTTCTAAAAGCAAATGAATAAAGTTGTTCCCTGACTCTAAGCAGTGGAAGAATGCAAGTTATCGAATCAAAAGGATCATAGAGAAGCTTCAGGGTAAGCACAAACACAACAAAAGGAATGAAAGTCATTGAATAAGAAGGAAGTAAATGAAATTGACAAGGAAGTAAACCAACAATAAGCAATGGACTGTCACAAACTCCACTGTATGTATTGGTACTATATTCAATAGTTCTTTCAACAACTCACAGATAAAGTTAAAGAGAGATAAAAACTTAAAATATTATGTCCCATTGATAAATAAAAACAGAGGGTTCATTCCACATCAGATGCAATTCCTCACAGCTGGGAAATAGGTTCTGTTGAATTTGATGGCAAGGAATTTTTTAATTTTTGATTTAATACTTTTGTACATTTGAGTGGGAACTGCTGCATTGTAATAGATTAGTAGGACGTGTTTTCAGGAAGCTACATAGACTTAGGAATTGCTGCTTAGGTAATAGAATGTGTACATTGCTGTACATCATGGTACCCACAGACACTTTCCCAGGTTCCAAAATGTATGAGACCCCAGCCCCTGCACAGATCACACAGCAGGAAGCACCCGCCACCACGGCTGACTCCCAACACTCCACCAGGGCACACATCGCATTCCAATGCCAGGTGTCAGAATGCCAAAAGGAGGTGGCCGAACAGGTGCGGGTGGGGTCAGTGCTCATGGAAGCCAAACTGGACCACATACCAGTTCGGCTTCCATGTCCCATCAGGGAACACCTACACCCCACAAAGGAGACCCACACTGCAACAGAGACAAATGCATTTTCACATGTCCTGTAATGAACCACGCCCAGAGCCCAGGAATCATCATTCACACACCCACGTCGGACCTCTGTACGACAGCCCAGTCCACTCCTCATATGTATTGATTGGGTGACGACAAAGCTACATGTCCAGGTTCTCACCAGCTGCCAGCGGGGACATGATTGCGTCCGCTGTACACAGGACAATGTAATGTTGTAGGGGCCGGGGCCCTCATTCATACATCATGACCACACGGACACACGCAGATAGTTTGTGGGTCTGGCTACGGGCACGTGAGCCCGGCCCCTTTAATAGCAGGACCACATGTGCAGTGACTCCTGTGCTGGATGGGTGTGGGGTGAGTGTAAGCCAGCCCGCAAGGAGTGGTTGGAGCTGGCAACAACTACAACAGTGAACACTATTAAAACGGAAACAGAAAACACCAGCATTACAGAGACAACTGCGGAGCATCATGGTGGTAGCCTGAGTAAGTACAGAGGTCACCCAATGATCAAACAGAAGTGTCCATGAGCTGTGGTGCACTGAGTTAGTGGCACCTGTAGTGCTGAGCGAGGTATCAGGCAGATGATGGCAGCCATGACAGATGTGAGCAACTCTGATGGTCTGGCAGTAATACACTTCCGACTCTGGCAGTTGGCCTTTGGAGGTGGTCCTGGCGGTAGTGGCCTGTGCCTCCTGCGGTGATGCGACTTCCGCCCGGTCAGGACTCGATTTGATGTATGAGCCCTGGTGGTCCGCAGTTGAGGCCGGAGGCAGCGGACAGTGCAGAGCCACATACACATGGCGTGGATGACCCATAGTCCATCGAACCAGAGGCCATCCAATATTCTATCAGACAGGGTCCATGACTTGAGCTGCACAGAGTTAGTGCCCCAGGATGCACTTCGGCCGGCACAGGCACACCGCCACGGGACGGTGACTCCAGGGCATGATGTAGAGGGTAGAAGCCGTCCGGAAGCGGCAAATGGATGAGTGGAATGCCTCTTTTTCGCCACAAAGTCAGTTTCACTGACATCATGATGACGACAACCCCCAGTCCATAGACTCAGTCGCCACCAAAGTTCAACCAGAAAGTGTCCATGGATGTCGGGGAACATACTTAGTGGCACAGGAGCTGGCAGGGGATGCAGCCTGCGATGAGGCCTGTACAATGATGTCAAATCTGCCATAAATAAATCAAGACTGAGTTCTGGAAGTGTGGCCTACTCGACCGCAGTGTATGCCCGAGGCAGCGGTCAGCACGGGCCAACCGCTGTTCAGCGAACTCCCCCTGGAACTCTAACACACGACGTTGAAATGGCATGTGGGAGTGACTTGTGGTTGACGGAGGTCGAAGCACCAGAGCTGAGCGGGTGTTCAGTCAGCGACAATGACGTGTCCTGCCTGGTACGGACTCGATTGGATTGGTGTGAGGCCTGCTGGACTGCAGTGTAGGCCGAAGGCATAGTCATCAAGGGCCCACAGACACGTGTGGTCGGGATGCTATTCACAGACTTGGTGTCACCACATCGAAGGGAGTATAGTGGTTTAAACTCTGCATTAATGTGTGTGGTCGGACATTGTATAATCAAGACTCTGTCCCAAATGTGTGACCTACTCGACCGCAATGTAGGCCGGAGGCAGCGGTCAGCAGTGGCCCACAACCACATGTCGTATGCTCGCGATGCACACAGTTAGTGACACCAGGGCAGCTGTCGGTAGTGTTCGATCACCTCCGTAACGATGATCCTTTTTTCCTCCAGACTGAAACGCGTCATCCTCTTACACCTCTCCTTGCATGCAATGATATGTACTCTGCCATTGAAAAATCAAGACTCATTTCCAAATGTGTGACCTACTAGTCCGCTGTGTATGCTGATGGAGTACGTCAACGAGAAAGGAGTACTGCTGGCCTGTGTCGCGGAGGCCGTGATGGTCTGAGAAGGCTATATCAAAAAAAGAGGGGGGGACCAGGAGCTAAATGATGGTCCAGTGCCTATGCTCCAAAAATTTAAATCTTGTAATCACAAAAGAGGCACTGTTCCAAGGGGAATCATGACATCCTTCGGGGTGTGTGAGGGCAACAAGAGACAATAACGTGTCTCCCCTGTCACCCATAGTACCTAAACCCTGACCCAATCCTCTTCTTCTTCTGTCTCACCTCTATTTGCGGATGACGGTCGCTTCTTGACCTGATTCCCCTTGGAACAGTGCCTCTTTTGTGATTACAAGGTCTGAGAAGGCTGCCAGGGTCGCTGCACTCGGGCTTGGAGCTTGCACCGGCACGTGGTGGGCACTCTTCAACACACGCCGGTGTCAGCGGGTGTGCATTGAGGCCTGGTTGCGCAGGGCCGGGCAGGACTGGTTCGGGGATCAGCGGCCCGGGGTGCAGCAGGCGCACTGGATGGCAGGCAACACAACTCACGGTGACGGCGTCGGCCTCGTGGTGGGGTGAGGGGCGCCGCCCTGGCAGAGACGTTAGGCATTCCGGAAGAGAACCATGCCCAGAGCTATGCGCTTTTTATTCACACCCCTACGCTGGCCTGGCGTACACCGGGCCAGCTCACTCTGCTCACACTTACAGGGGGGGACTTAACAAGCTACATTTCCGGGATCTTCCCCACTGGCTGGGGTGACATGGTTACATCCACTGTCCACTACACTCCAAACACCAGCGGTGTATGTCGACATGGATATGTGTGTGGTCTGCATACTGCTGTCTGGCCTTCACATCCACGCCACACATGTCATTGTGTACATCCTCCTTCATTGGTCACTTGCCTCCTTCGCAAATTCCTGGTCCCCACCTCTTCCCACAATCTGCTATCGTGTGGCTGAGGTGCCATGCCGTTGATGGCTTATGTGCATGGCAGGCCCAGGTTGCCACAGTAAGTTGTGCTGTCATGTCTGGTGGGTGGGCATTTTGTTTGACATATTGTATGTGAGTTTGTGAGGTGTGCATTCCCAGTGTTGTAAGTTGCATGATTGTGGAGTTGAGGTGTGTGGTGTGTGCATTTGGTACTTGCCAACGAGCAGTGCATTTCCATAGGTGCCAGCCTGGAAGCGCTGGTTAATTATGGACTGTCGGAAGATGTATGAATCATGCACACTGCCTGGGTGGTTTGCGTCGACGCTGGTGGTGATTCCCCGGTGGTCCACTGTTGCCTGCGCATTGATAGAATGTGTGTGCTTTCATTTGCGGTAATTGTGTGCAGTGTCGGCAGGGGGCACAAGTAGGACATGTGTGCAGTCAATTGCTCCCAACCTACGAGAGATGCCAGCAATGGCGTAGACGCCTTGCTTGGTCTCCAGCTGTTCCTGTGCAGTGTGGGGGACGGATAGGTAGGGTGGTACCAAGCTGATGAGGGCATCCATGACAGTTGTGGGGAACTTGGATTGGGCTGGCTGTGAGACTCCTCCGACTCTGGCAGTTGTTGGTTGGAAGGTACCAGGGTCCAACACGTGCTGCACGGCGGGCAGCTTTGTCTTGGGTGGGAAGCTGGTTGTCCGCTGTGTTGGTACCGTTAGCCTGTGGGCAATGGTGGTCAGGATGCGTAGGATGGTTGTCCTTTTGAGCCTGTAGTGGGCAATGACATTGTCTGGTGTTAGGTCTGTGAGGCTGATGTGTTTTCTGAAGGTCGCTGTCTTTGTCTGCGCTACCTCAGTGTTGGTCCGGGAGGGGGGCAGTGGCGGTCCTAGCAGGGGCGGCTCTAGGCTCATGGTGGCCCTGTGCAGGGAGCGCAGGTAGGGGGCCCCGGAAGAGGGGGTCCGGGCGGGGCGGAGCTCAGGAAGGTGTTTTAATAAAACGTCCAGAAAAGGCGTTAGATGACCAGTAACATGGTAACAGAAAAACGACGTTTACTTTTTGAGTGCTCATCACTTGGATACTTTGTTTTAGAATCTGGGTCTCTGGAGGGACCCCTTTCAACAAGAAAAACACGTTGCGCGTCCATAAGAGAGTTCGGCCACAAAGTAGGATCCCTCCAATCACATAAATCATATTCAGAACACGGGTCTGTAACATGGTCTTGCTCTTTGGCTTCCTCTTCAATACCAGCATCATCCGTCTGTAAACTCTGAACCTCCTTCAGAATGCCAGATGAATGATGTTTCAGTTTCTCTGTCTGAGGGTCTTTTGTAATAATCCTCATCCTAAGTTGGTAATTGCTGCATGTTTGTATCAATTTCAGAGTCACCTTGTTCATTTTCATTGGTCTGCTCATGAGTATCATTCTGCTCATGGATATCATCATTTTTTTGTTCTTTATGGTCGTCAGCGCCTGTTTTACCTAGTGCATCAGCAGTACTCTGGCCAGAGGATTCTTCATCTTTAGGTTTCCCTTGGGTGATAAAGTTCAGGATTGCTCCTTCCTGTGACACTACGAAAGCCTGCTGAGCCACCTTTCTCTTTCGTTTCGAATAACCAGATTTGTGTACTCGAATTCTCTTCATTTTGCTTGCAATGCAGCGGGCGAGGCTAGCAGTGGGTAGGGAAAAAAAGAAGACAATCAGCAGTGGCGGCTGCTGAAAGATTTTGATGTGTCATTTTTATTTTCTTGCAAAAACAACAGTTGATGGACAGAATGCAGAACAATGTCATACATTCACCCCAGTACAGAGATCTGGGCCTAAATCCATCGTTTTTTTGCTCACCACACTACCCCAGTTCAGACATGGCCATATGCAAATCAGCCTTGACGCTGTGCCTCATGGGAACAGTCCAGCCCGAACTGCCAAGCCATGTCTTCCCTGGACTACACAATGAAGGACCAGCATACCTTAATGAACAAGTGAATTTCCACCAACCTACCAGGAAAATATGTTCCAGAACCATCTCCCTAGCAGCCACCCAATGCAGCCGCTGATAAAACAGTGGAGGCCGCTACTTCTCCCACCTGGCAGTGAAGACCTGAAAACCCTCCCCCTGCACCTCAGAGCCTCACCATCGCTCCAGCAGTTCAGGAAGGACCACAAGACCTCGCTGTTCAACCAACAAGCAGCATGATCCAGCAGCATGAATCCCACACCGCCTCGAGACCCTTATGTGTGAAGCAGCTGAGCTTTACAAACCCTGACTGATTGATAGTAATTACCCTTCCCACTACATGTATGACACATTATGAGGACTAGCCACATATGGAAGGTTTATTTGAAGATTGTTATAAAACTATAGGGTAGATCATGTGACTTGGCATACAAGGTCTGTTTTCTCAGTCCACTGAGAACAGTAGAGCCTGGAGAATAGTTCATGATCTATTTGGGAAGTGACCTTAGCAGGAAGAGAGTAAGCTACCTTGAAATCATGGCACACAGAGACCTGTCTCAGTACGTCACTAACTGATCCTGAAGACAGCCTACAGATAACCAAAGACTCGTCCACTTTACCACATTGTCAAAAGACAAAATACAATATATTTAATTAAGGTTTCTTGTATAGTGCCATATTCCAGCAACCAGTTCTGCTCGCTTTACAGAGCACCTATTAAACAAGGATTAATTACAGTGAGTCCTAAAGCTATGAAAAGGCACTAGAGGTTCACTGAAGCAAAATTAATGTGCAAGGAACATCCAGTCAGGAGACAACTTTCAAGCAGACGTACGAATCACTAGCACAGCGTACCAACGACCCCATGGGCCGTGGCATAAGCAAGGAAAATGGCCCCTTTGGCTGCTGCTCAGGAAGAAAAATATAGCAATTATCAGGGTTCAATGGGCCCCTGAGGGTTTTGGGTCTCAGTACCACTGTACTTGCTGAACCAATGGTAACTATGCCCCTAGTATGGACAGAGAAGGCTGCTTTACCAATTGCAAACTGAGGACTAGTTAAACTAGTTTTCTCTGCTAGTCACATGACAAGCACTGGAATGTAATTAAAGAAATGATCAAGAAGCCAGTCTCCTACCAAGGTCTCTGCAAAAGGGCATTAGATTGAGTTAACATGGGTAGGCACTGCCATCCTATTCCAGGCGTCAATCCAAAGGTGCTTGTATTTCATGTCTGCCTCAACACCATATAAACAGACATAACCAAATGTCAAGTGCATTCGAACACTCGATGTTTTAAAAGATTTGTGCAGGCAGATCCACTCATTAGATCACAAGTATCAACTTCATACTATGTTTTCATGATTGTTGATAAGTAATTGTAATCATTTTAATGAATCCTTAACATTACGTCTAACACCTCGTACCCTGCTCTCCTCTTCCCCCCAATACGACCGTGCCTCCCAAGTTACACCTCCAAAAGTCACCATGCCTCCCCTCAGCCACAAGTAAACACCGCCCCTGCACTCCTGACTCATATTTCCCTCAACATACAGCGCCGATCTGTACCACTCCCTACCCCTGGCGCACGGTGACCACCTCTCCGACCGCGCCCTCTCAGAGATGAATCGTGAGAGAGAGGCTCTCTCTCACGATTCATCATGCCCTCCCTTCCCATGACCACCAGAATTCCTACAGCTCGCCACCTCACATGGCTTACCTCCACCCAGACCCAAAGCACACACCATCTACAATAACATCCTCACCCAACCTTCCCCTCGCCCCCGGCTCCTCACCCCCACGGGCTGGGATACATTCCTATGCCTGATCTGCCCTCCTACCCAGGGCTCCCCACACCCTCGTCCAATGGCTCACCTTCCCTCGGGTTCACTCTGCAGTGGCGCACGCTGACCTCCTCACTCCCCCTCCCCATGCCCTGACCCTCGGGCTGCTCACCTCGCAGCTGGCACCAAAGGTTGCACACTGGCATGCTATCCTCTGCAAGGTGGCTTTTCTTGCCCAGGGTCTCTAGGCGCGCCGGTGCATGGCCTCGGCCGGTCTCGGTGCTGCTCGCTGCACGCCGGGCACGGGTGCTGCCACCCCTCCTGCCGCCAGTGATGCATGGTGCTTCTGTAACCCCTTCGCTGCAGGACTCGCGGGCACTGCGCATGCGCGCGCATGCGAGCCTCCGGAGGTGCCAGATCTGGACTATTAAAACAAGCTCGATTCTCCTGAAAAAAAAGTTCTAAACAAGCACAAGACCTACCAGAAGAGCCCGAAACAAGGCCGACCCCACACAAAGACGAGACTGGGTTAGAAAGGAAAAGAGTATAAGAACAACCATTCAGCGTGCATCACATTAGATTTAGCACGCCTCAGTCGTTCATGCGCCAAATCCCTGCCAGGGGCCGCCACGAATATGTATTGTATCCGATTCCTCGTGGTGGCCCCTGGGGTTTGGTGGCCCTGTGCAGGTGCACAGCTTGCACATGCCTAAGGCCGCCCCTGGTCCTAGGGAGTGGGGGGGGTCCTAGGGGTGGTGGCAGTGGGTGTTGTGGCCCTCTTGGGGCTCCGAGCTGCATGATTAGTGGCTTCATGGCATCTGTTGACCTTCAGGTGTGGCTGTGGGCTGGGCTCCCTTTTCTGGTCCAGGTTGTAGTCTGACTTTACACCAGGTCAGAGCAGGTGTTAAATTACTGCTGCTAACGCGCCTCATCGCATGTTTTGTGTTCTTATTGCAGATCTGGCTGGTCGTTGAGAATGTTGAGGTGTGGTGTTGTCACGGCTTTTTGCTCGGGAACGCCATTTCCTGCATCTCATTAGTGATAGTTGCCGGGGTCATCTGTGGCGAAGTTTTTTGAGGATGTGTTGCCGGAAAACTGGTGATATCGGCTGTTTGCACCAGCTTGTGAATGGGTCGATAATTTTATCGCACCTTTGGCTGCGCTAAAGTGCCGATAACTTGGTGATAGATCCTTGAGAATATGCCCCTACGAGCCTTAGCATGCACTAATGTTTAATTGCACCAGCTGTCAGCTTCAGACCAGAGTTTTGGGCATCAGCACTCTTTCTGTCACAAATTAAGCACTTCACACATACACATACACACATTCTTTAAATCTATAAATAAATATGCATTTTGGAGTTGAGTCAGTCTTCTGACTTCCTGACTTTGTAGGCTGAATCCTTATTGGTTTGTCTCAAACTTTGTACTTTGTAATATTTTTGCCTTGATTTCAAATCATTTTTATAGCTGCATTTGATTGAGACGATAATTCCCTATGCAGTCTGATTGACTATTCTTTTTGCATTATCTAATGCTCTTGTATTATTATTAATCAATGCTCATGGTTTCATTTCGAGTCAGAGAGTTTATTTTCTGAAATACTATTTGATTCATGTGTTGCAGTGCCATTTAGGGACACATTGCCTCATCTAGTCTCTAGGGTTAACACCATCCCTGATCATGTGTAGGCACTTTATCTCTATCTTATCAGATTATGTGAGACAGGGTCAATAACTGTAATCTTAAAGGCTAGAGCACACTTAATAGCTACATAAATCTTGGAAGCTCCAGAATCTAAACGTTCTGACTTCATCCTTTCCTGACCCTCTGACAAAATCACCTTCATGAGAACTGTCATATAGGCCACAGCTGACCGTATGGTATTCATTCCACATTTTGGAACTGACAAACTACCTCTTTCTATACATCCTTATATAGACATGGATCTAATTGTTTTCAGTGGCTAATCTCGTTTTATATGTGATGTTACAAATGTTTTATAGTTAGATATTCTGGGACAGATCTGCTAATATTTGGTGCAATGCAGCAAGACATCTTGCTGCACTGTGTTGCATCAAATTGAGAAAAAAGAAATGCACCATGTCTAATAAGATATGGCGCATTCCTGCTCTCTCTGTGCACTGGCGCACTTGTGGACGTCAAGTGCCAATGCAGGCACCCTTGCACCATGGGTGCCTGTATTACAGCCAGGTTTGTTAGTGTGCAGTAAGGGACACCTTCCTGGACAAAACAATCGTCAGAGGCTTTTTCCTCTTACATACTTAGAGTACACATAGAAAGAGGAAAAAAACAAGGAGGAATAAATGTATTTCTCCTTGTTATGCCTCCCTTGGGAAGGCATACCATTTTGACACATTGTCAGGTTTACTAGTGTTAGTAAATCTGGGAATGCACCAAAAACCACGGGTTGATGCTTAGCAACACCTTTCAGATTTACTATGCCATGCTGGGTCACAAGGTTCTGCGTTGCATAGTAAATCTCACTTAAGGGCGTGTGTTGCTCTTGTGTTACCTTGTGTGGCGCAAGGGCAACAGAAGCCCTTGATAACTCTGGCCTACTGGGTTTTATCCAATAGTCTTTCACAAAATGATCAGACCCTACAAACATAATTTCAGTATGTGTCTTTTTTTGTTTTCTTTTGATATTGAGCCTTTAACGCTGCCTATATTAATGGGTTCAGGAGATTCTAAAGTTGATATTCTTCTAACTTAGGATGCATAGCCAACAGTTTTTCTCCGATTTAATTTTCTCTGAAGGTCATTCAGTCCGACAATGATGATTGTATAACAAAATACTGTGAACAACAATATCGTGACACAAGAACATAGTGTTAAAGATATTGTCTACAAATAGTGAGTTTAAATATGTTGTATGGTGTATGTAAACAACCAACCTATTGTGTCAAAAATATTTACAAAATTATAATTTTGCTAATATTTTTGACACAATAGGTTAGTTTTTTACATACACCACTTAGATTGATATATATATTTAAGCAAAGAATTTCGAACTCCTAATACATATCTATCTATATGTATGTATGTATCTACCCATCTATCTATCTACGTATCTATCTATAGATAGATAGATAGACTATATATATATATATATATATATGACATGGAGATGTGAGAGGAAATAAAATCGCACTGCAAACTAAGAGGAGTGCTTGCCTATTTGTTCGCTTCGGGTAACGGAAGGGTGCTTGTTTTAATTTTTATTATATATATATATATATATATATATATATATATATATATATATATATATATATATATATATATATATATATATATATATATATATATATATATATATATATATGTGTCTGTAGCTCGCTGCGAGAGCAGCCCCCAGGCCTGCAACGTTGGTGCCGTCAGTGGCGGCAGCAGCCACTGTAGTATAATCCAAGTCTTATATTCCGTATCGATTCCAGGAATAAAAGGACAGCACACCAGGAAACCGCACAAACACTTTATTGTGCGCTAGCTTTAGAAGGACGACGCGTTTCGGCGTTTGCCTTTGTCAAGTTACTTCCTGCATGCCAATCAGCCATAAAAATACAGAAGCACGGTTCATAGACATGGAAAACATACTTCGAAATTGCATTATCTAGCGACCGCTATATCAAAATAAATTCATTATTATCATGATAATACTTCGAACATAAAAGTAAAAACAGTTGCAAAAATTAAATTGCAATTCCCTTAAAGAGGCATGCTATTTCTAATAAGTCAAATCTTACATGGTTGTAAAGACGATTTGTCCGAATGGTTCGAAAACAATAAAGTTTGAAAGTAACGTGAACGCAGTTATTCGCTGCCCATTATGAACGACATAATCCATACACCTCTCTGCGTGATAGCGTTACTCGAAGTATACACAATTGAGTCAATGTGGGCTGAATTAATCATGTGAATGGTATTAATCGCTCCAACTGCCCTAAATGACATACGCTACAAACACATGAGAGCTAACAAATTCATGGTTACAACATAAAATTTAGATAATGAGAAGCAGCATGCTGCCTAATTTCCATGTTAAGTGAGCATACTGCAAAAGGAAATGTTACACCTATTACGATTGGTATTGATATAATAGCTATGATAATAATTGTCCAATAATGGCCCCATAGAACAATTGTAGATTGCTATGCGCCATTGCGCTCCGAGAACAGAGGTTAAATAAATATAGGCTCAAATAGCCATATGTATAATCTCGACAAAATTCATTGCATTAATATACATTTGGGACCCAAGATCACAATATTATTCCATTAGGTAATGGGACAATAATATAGACAAAAGTACTAAATATATCAGTGATTTTCAATAGATAAGATATTGTACTATACTAATATCAATCTAATAGTGTGACTGGCAAATTCGGAAGTATCCTATTGCTAAGAGCTAGACATGGGGGAGTGATAGGATGATGATATATATAATATGGATAAGTGATAGAGGAAGGGTAATGAGGGGTACATGGGAAAGCCCAGGAAGGGGTTCCTGTAGGAGCAACCACAAGTGTGGTAAACGCTTATGTACTATCCCAATTGGGAAATAATGTATTGTCCCAAGTACACCTAAATCCCTATCTTACTAAAAGTGAATATATAAAAAGGCAAGAAAATGAAAATAAATCAAAATTAGCTTAAAATCCCAACGATTAATCGGGAGTGCTCATATTGTTCTTAAGACCCTATAATGTTGATCAACTTGTTTGAGAGGCCATATTGCAGGTAACTATAAGCCTATGTGAGTTGAAAGTTCCTCCCCACTGTTGAGCCCTTTCGGTATTTTACAATCCAGATCTATGATGAATCTGGACTCCAGTACTCTTAGGTTTTTCTCTCGATCCCCTCCTCGAATATGTTTCGGAATTCTCTCTACTCCAAAAAATCGAAGGCTACTATTGTCACTGTTGTGAAATTCAGAATAGTGACGGGCAACTGGATAGTTGTGATCACAGTTAGAAATGGCACGTAGGTGCTGCAGAATTCTTAATTTGAGTGGCAATTTTGTGCTGCCCACATACCTGAGGCCACAAGGGCACTCAAGTATGTAGACAGTAAAATCGCTGTTGCAGTTAATTTGGTGTTTTATAGGCCGTTTGTGGTTGGTACCTATGCTATATTCTTTGCAGTTGATGCCATTACGATCTGCCTTGCACATTCCACATGTGGTGAAACCGTTAGGCATTGTTAGCCATTGTGATTGAGTAGTTTCATCGCGGTAGCTATGGACTAATTTGTCCTTAAGTGACCTAGCCTTTCTGTATGTGATGTGTGGTCTGGTGCCTATGGATTCCCCAATAATGGGGTCTGCTCTTAGTAAGCTCCAATGTTTTTTCATGATTTTATTGAGTGTCCATGCTCCCCTGCTGAATTTTGTTATCATTCTTGGGATGTTAATCTGGTTACTGTCGTTATTAGTTCTTTTGATGGTACTCAAAGAGGGCTTAAAGAGTATATCATGTTGTTTCAAATCCTTGACTTTATTTTGAGCTCTCTCTAAGGTTTCTTTCTTGTATCCTCTCACTCTGAAACGTGTGAGCATAGTTTGTTGTTCATTCGCAAAATCCCTGTTTGTGCTACAGGCACGGCGTGCTCTAAGAAGCTCCCCATAGGGTATGCTTTGTTTCAGGGGGACTGGATGATGACTAGCTGCGTGCAATAGTGTGTTGCCTGCGGTCTGTTTTCTGAAAAGACCTGTTGTAATTTTCTTTTCTTTAATTTCGACTGCAATGTCCAAAAATTCGCAGTAGGTTGGACTGATCTTATGAGTAAACTGTAAGTTCAGGTCATTGATACCCAATTGATCAATGAACTCAGTAGCAAGATTTTGAGGGCCATTCCAGATAAGGAACAGATCGTCTATATACCTGATCCATACAAGTATGTGGTCGGTATACATTTTTAACTTATCTGTCCACACTATCTGTTCTTCCCACCAGCCTAGGAAAAGATTCGCTAGGCTGGGGGCAAAACAAGTACCCATCGCGGTACCTGACCGCTGGCGATACACCGATTTTTCAAAGAGAAAGATGTTGTTTTGGAGACAAAACAACATCATAGTCTCTAACATTTTATTATGTTCCCAGAGATCTATGTGTCTGCTCTTTAGGAAGTGCATGCATGCTTCCACCCCTTTCCGTTGGTCAATGCACGTATACAGGGAGCAGACATCTAGACTAATCATAGTGTAAATCATATATTCACTGAAAAAACCATAGGTTTCAGGGGCGTTATAGTTAGCTGGACTTTTCACTCGTACAAAACCATAGAAATTCCCCCGTTATAGTTAGTTCAGCTAACTATAACTCGCGCGCCCGCAATGCACTGCTGATGACGTCACATATTACATCACTCATGACATGGTCAGTGACATCACTCATGACATCACTGATGACATCTCAAATGACATCACTGATGACATCATCCAGTGAATGTGTGTTTTTCTGAAAATTACATATGTTTTATATATGTATATCTCAAGGTCGATGGAAGAATAAATGGGTATATAAGTGTCTAAATGGATGATTTGTTTTTGAAAAATTGATTGTATAACTGACTGATTAAGTGTATCTTAGTGAATACATGGCTTAGTGAGTAATGTTTAAATATGTAAATATCTGTATCAGTCTCTCACTTTGTGTATAAGTGGCTGCATGGGTTGGTGAGTAGCTACATGAGTGTCTATATAGGTTATTAGTTGGTTTTTTGAGTATCAGTATAAGTGTCTGATGTCTGTATGGTTCGGTGGGGGGTATTACGTAGTGCATAGGTGCATGAATGAGTGACTCACTGTTTGTATGTGTTGAAGACAGCATGTGTGCAGGACTGTATGGGTGGATGAGTGTGTGCATGGGTGTGTTAGTGAGTGAATGACTGTCTCAATAGTGTCTCTATGAGTAACTACATATTTTTTAAACTAGTATATGTGACTATTGGTGTATATAAGTGAGTATATGTGAGAGTGAGAGATTGAAAGAGTTCCTGTATGAATAAGTATGTGTTTCTATAAGTGATTGTTAAAAAGACTAAGTATGTGTAAGTTTCTGTAGAAGTAAGTGTGGTGGTGTGTGTATAACTGTATATGCAGGTAAACGGATGTTTGATTCTTTATTAGCATGAGTGACTATGTGTGTGAGTAACTTTATGGATGAGTGGCGTTGTGTAACAGGATGTATAGGTGTATGAGTACATATGATGAGTGAGTACATGTATGAGTGACTGTATAGGACTGTTGGTGAATGAGTGGATGTGGATGTGGATCTTACAATTACTAAATAGGTTGTTGTAACTGGTATTGGTATGTCCATTGTTTTGAAAATTTTAATTTCTATTTTTGAATGTGTGTATCAAAGGTTATATTAGGGGGAGATGAGGTCTGCCACTCTATCACAAGGATGATGTCATCAGTGATGTCATCAGTGATGTCATGAGTGATGTCACTGACCTTGTCATGAGTGATGTAATATGTGACGTCATCAGCAGTGCATTGCGGGGGCGCGAGTTATAGTTAGCTGAACTAACTATAACGGGGGAATTTCTATGGTTTTGTACGAGTGAAAAGTCCAGCTAACTATAACGCCCCTGAAACCTATGGTTTTTTCAGTGAATTTCAAAGGTTTTTTAAATGCTAATTTCTAGCTACGCCTACAGAGATAGGACATGTGAAGAAAGAAGGAAAAACGCACAGAAAGAAAAAAAAGAAATGCAGAAAGAAGCAACAGAAGTCCTCAAAGACGAAGAAAAGTGCAGGAAGAAGTATAACGTGCAGAAAGAACAAACAGAAGAGCAGAAACAAGCCTTGTTGCAAAATCATCCTGTAACCTCAACTTTTTCAGACGGATACTGGTGGTAACTGAGTCTGACTAACCAGTCCTAGAGCCAGTGCTATGTTAAAAGACACTCAGAATACAGTGAAAACACCTACATACACTAAGGCACACTATGTATTGGGGTCCCCCTGTGATTAGCATGACCTCCTCTGTAAGCCCCTAGTATATAATAGGGCAGGGGATTAAAACTACCTCTTAAAACGCACCACAGGGCTTGTTTGAACACGTTACCTCATGCCCCGTCCCCTCCCTTCCCCACTGTGTAAACACGCCCTGTAGCCGTTTTAAGTTGGGAGATTAAGTCCCCTTGAATCCTGAGGGTCCCTAGGGTCCAACTAGACCACTAGGTACCTCCAGTAAGCGCCACAGAGCTGCGTTGCAGAGAGGTGTAAAAAGTGGCACGGCCTGCACCACCTCTCTGCAACGCAGAGCAGTGGTGCTTACTGCAAGCACCTGGTGGGCTAGTTGGACCCCAGGGTCCCTCAGGATTGAAAGGGAATTATTTCCCCAACTTAAAAACGCACCACAGGGCCTGTGGGCGTTCTGATTTGAGAGATTAAGTCCCCTTGAATCCTAAGGGTCCCTAGGGTCAAACTAGCCCACTAGGTACCTCCAGTAAGCGCCACAGAGCTGCGTTGCATGGAGGTGTAAAAAGGGGTGTGGCCTCAGAACACCTGTCTGCAACGCAGCTCCCTGAAGCATACTGGAGATACCTGTTGAGCTAGTTGGCCCTCAGGGACCCTCAGTATTGAAGGGGAATTAATTCCTCAACTTACAACTGGCCAGGGGGCGTGTTTGCAGAGTGCTGCAAGGAGGGGGCGTGGCCTCCGGCACGATGCCGGTCTTTTATTTATTTATTTTTAAGAAGGAGGGCTGTGTGGCCCCCTTTTTTTTTCTAATTTATTAGCCCTGGGGACCCCATCCCCCAGGGCCTGCACCCTAATTTTTTTTGTTGAAAAAAATTAATTTGGCCCTCCCAAGGCCTTAATCGGCCCCGGGGACCCCAACCCCCAGGTCATGGCCTTTTTTTTAAATTTTTTTATGCTTTAGGAGGGGGGCTGTGTTGCCCCCCTCCTCAGGCCACTTATGGCCCCGGGGACCCCATTCCCCATGGCCGGCCTTTGTTTTTTATTTAAAAATATATATATATATTTATAGAAACACATAGTACATGCTGGACAAACCGTATGTACCTATCACCATGACGATTTGCGTGATATTCATTAAAAGGCGACTATGCATACAATGAATCCACGTAGAATGTATTCACACCGCTAGTGAAGCTCTGACATGTCTGACACCCTACCGTGCCTAATCCCGGCGCCCCCGCTGGTGGGTACTCTCCAAGTAGACACCCTTGTCGTTTATTTATACAAACATGGGTAGCTATTGACGGGCACATTTAATACACATGCACACCAAGCCATTCAAAGGGGATTCGACAAAAATTCGACCAAACTATGCAAGAAAACCCCTCACGGTTAATAAAACACACATCCGCCGCCGGATGTGTAATACTTTTTATTTTACTCTCTGGAAAGGAGACAAACCTCACTTGAGAGTCACAGCGTGCTCCTGGCTGAGCCCAATGCTGTGTTACACCCACCAGTGCCCGCCGAGTGCCACACACCTCTGTGTTGTATTCCACCAGCTAGTGCGTATGCTATGACACTCTCTAGCCCATGTGCACTGTACCACCACCCCGTGAATATGTCATGCCACACTTGCCTTCGCACGGGTTATATTGCCCCATCTAACGTGCCTTCCTCGATGCCTATGTTATAAAGCACAGCGCTATGCCATACATATTACAATCTGGGATCCATATCTTTGTCACAGTGCATATGCAATGTTACACTACCCAGCACATATTTTATATTACAACTTTAAAGACTACTTAGGTTACACAACACTGCCCTGTGCATATTACACTCCAAGGCGCATATCACATAGCAAGCGCTAGTGCCTGTGCTATCTCGCACTCTCCAATAAATCTGTCATTGCGCACAATATATTGCATATTATATTTCACGCCCCGGTTCATCTTATATCACACTTTTTGGTGCATAGTTTATACCATATACTATATCTAGTTTTCATTTTCAATCGTGCTCTCAGGACTATGTTCTATATAACACTGCGTCCACCTACCCTTTTCACGGGCATTACATTTTGCGATGGGGGGTGGAGGGTCAGAGGATGTTTCTGCCAAGTGAGCCCGGAGTCACAGTCCCAAACGTCCTCTTCTTCCTGAATAAAAGTGAGATTATGCTGCATACTTGTTCATATTTTAAGTAGTTCGCACAGACACACATTTTAAAAACAATAAAGTTCCTAATACCCACCTTCTATGAACAGTTAGTTTGCTGCCCCATCCACCTCCTCCCTATCCTCTGTGTCTGAATCCATGGACTAGCCTCCTCCCTCCTGCCATGCATGGTCTGATGTGCTGCCACTGCCCTGCATTTAGCATGATGTACCAGTCCACTCATCCTGCCCTCCATTGCCCAATTCTATGGCCCATCATTGACCTCCTGCTTAGCCTCTGTGCTTTGCTTGCTGCCCCTATTCTCCTTCCACCTGCTCTCCGATGTCTTTGTGCATGCACCTGCTCCATCCTTTTTGACCACCATGTTCCATAGACCTGCCACTCCTATCTACTCTGAGTGTTCTGTTGAGCTGCCACTCCCCTACCACCTGCCTAGCATTGTCAGATGACTGTAACCTGTCCCTGCCACCTCCACCCTGCCTGTCCACATGCCATGCCCCTATCCCCTTCCTCCTATCCTCCATGGTCCATTTTACTGCCACACCCTTCTGCCCTCCCTGGTCTGTTGTGCTGCAACTGCTCCTCCTGCCTGCCCCGCGCGTTCTGTTGTGAGGCCCCTTCCCCTGAACTCTCTTGTCTGTGCCCAGGTCCTGACCCTCCCTTCTATCCTCCATGGTCCTTTGTGCATGCCCCTGCACCCTCCTTCTTGCCCATCATAGCCATTGTGCTGCCACTAACCCTCCCGCTTGCCATGCATGGTCTGTGTGTATGCCATCATAGTCTCACTGTTGCTCTCCATGGTGTGTCTTGTTTCTAGTGCCCATCCTGCCTGAACTCCATTGTCATCTTGCTGCTCCTGCCCTGCCCCCTTGCCCCCAGCACTCTGTTTCCATGTGCAGACCCCTATTCCCTCCCTCCTGGCTTGTCGGTTCCATTGTAATGCCCCTGATCCGTCCCTCCTGCCCTTTATGGTCTGTTATGCTGCAGCTTTCTCTCCTGTCTGTCCATTATGGTCAGCTAGCTACCATTGCCTCTTTCCCCTCTGTTGTCTGTTGTCCATGTGCATGGTCCTGTCCCCTCCCTATTGCTTTCTATGGATTGTTGTGCTGCACTCCCGTCCCGCATGCCCTGTGTGGTGTATTGTGCTGCTGCAAACCCTGATGCCTGCCCTGTAGGGTCAGTTTGGTGCACCTCTCAATGTCCCTCCTGCCCTCTGTTATCCGAGTCCATGTCCCTACCCCAATTCCTCCTGCCTACCATGATCCAATGTACCATACTTGCGAACATTTTGAACTTGGTAAGAGGGAGATTTTGAAATCAAACTGGGGTATTGATTTTCCCCTTTGAGTTACATTGAAAAAGAGAAGATTGTAGACAGGAAACAGATCAAGTAAAGCCCATTTGAGCTTAAAAACATTGGACGTTTCCAGGCTAAAACGGGTCTGTTGGCATGTATGGTTGTATGACCACTGCCTCTTCCTTCTGCCCACAATGGTCTATTATATTGCCACAGCCACTCTTGCCAGTCCTGTATTGTTGGTTTGTTGCCCCTGCCCCCCTTTCCACTGCCCTCCATAGTCTGTTGTGCTGCCACTGCCCTTCCTGCCTGCCTAGTGTGGTCAAATTGTTGCCTCTGCACTCTCCTACCTGCCTTCAATTTTCAGAGTCCGTGCCCCTGGCCTCTGCCTCTCAACAGTATCCCAATGAACAACTAGATTGCTAACATTCTATATTTATTACAAAAGTGTGGAATGCCTGACGTCATCTTGATGTAATCAAAACTGTAATGCCTAGAGCATTTCCTTTAGAAATTACATATATGAGAGGGTCTTATTTGCATCAAAATTATGGTTAGTGCTCTAAAAAACTAAATTGAGGACATATTTTCTGAGTTTTCAAATAGCGACAAAGAACTTTTAAATTATTTGTAATCTTAGTTTTTTTATCCAGTTGACCACTTGATTAAATGCTGCATCCAAGGGGAGAGGGTATGGTGTTACTTCCAGAGCTGCAGACTTTGCAACTGGGGAACCAGGTTGGAGTTTCTGCTTCATCTCAACATTCTGTGATTCTGGTCAAATCACTTAATCTCCCCATGTCTACAACCAAAATGAATTTGATCTTGTGTGATGTAACCAATGTTCATGTAAAGCACTCCAATACCTGACAAGTCTGCACTATATAAAACTGCAAATACACAAAAAATAAGTGTTTTGCACACTTCTGTCATTGGGCTACATTTGGGCTACATCTGGGTGATATTTGGGCTACATTTGGGCTCTTTTGTCCCTGGTGGCCATTTTAGGAGATTTATTTGTTATGAAGTTTCCTAATTTCCTCATTTACTGCAGTCTCCTCAGTAGGAAATGCTTTCAGTTTTTTACTTTGATTCCATCAAGAAGGTATTCAGATATGTCACACATTTGCCATAAATTCTGAATGTTAGCACTCTAGTTGCTCATTAGATCACTGTAGCAAAGCCACTGCTCACCACGGAAGTCTGCTGCTAGTATTAGAAGTGCATGTTTCAGTCTGCATATCAGAATTTTTTAATGAAATGGAAGAGGATTTGAGAAGTCACTCAAAATGTGCCCTAATTTTTCTTTCTTCAGCACTAATCATAATTTCTATGGCTAAATGAACTCCCTCATTGTGTTCCTATTTAAATTAAATGTTTTAAGTGTCACCAGTTTATTCCAATCAAGATGGCTTCAGGTGTGCCATACTTTTGTCATAAGTAAGACAGTAAGCGCTCTAGTTGTTCTAAGAACACTCTGGGACATTCTGTCATTGGGCTATACTTGGGCTACATCTGGGTGATATTTGGGCTACATTTGGGCTCTTTTGTCTCTGGTGGCCATCTTGGGAGATTTATTTGTTATGAAGTTTCCTAATTTCCTCATTTACTGCAGTCTCCTCAGTAGGAAATACTTTCAGTTTTTTACTTTGATTCCATCAAGAAGGCATTCAGATGTGTCACACATTTTCCATAAATTCTGAATGTTAGCACTCTAGTTGCTCATTAGATCACTGTAGTAAAGCTACTGCTCACCAGGCAAGTCTGCTGCTGGTATTCAAAGTGCATGTTTCAGTCTGCATGTCAGAATGTTTTTATGAAATAAAAGAGGATTTCAGAAGTCAAAATGTGCCCTAGTTTTTCTTTCTGCAGCACTAATCATAATTTGTAAATTAAATTAAATGTTTTAAGTGTTACCACTTTATTCCAATCAAGATGGCTTCAGGTGTGCCATACTTTTGTCATAAGTAAGACTGTTAGCGCTCTAGTTGTTCTTTAGAGCACTCTGGGAAGCTGCAGTAGAACACAAAGGAATCAACTGACAGTCTTTGCCCTTGTTGGATGTACATGTTTTACTGAGAATGTCAGACTTCATTCTTACATGACTGAGAAAGATAATGTGAATTTACAGAAAATATGCTCTCAGTTTAGCTTATAGATCACCTTCCAAACCTCTGTGGGAAAAGTATGAGAAAATAGTTTTCTCTCAAACATGGTTCGTGATATCACAGCAGAAGGCTTTTTCACATGGTAAAATCACCTTAGAACACACCACAATTCCTAAAATGAGTATGGTACCATCAACAAATGATTTATAATGTAACTAAAGTCTTAAAACCTTCTATTAACTGCAATGCTTTTTAATGAGGTGCTATCATGTATATTGGTCCCAAGATGGCTGCCAACACTTCTTGGATGAAGTACTGACAGCCAATCAGATATCACGATGAGATGTGTGGTTAGGCTCTGCCCAGATATGTATGTGATTTTACTTTTGATTTTCTCAGGAACTACTGAACAGATTGACACCATATATGCAAAAGGCACATGCCTGACCTGAGGACTACCTCTTTGCCAAATTTCAAGTAATTCTGTTCAGCCGTTCGGGCTGTACCTTGGACTAAAGGTCCCTATGGAAAATTGCATGGGGAAAATGTGTTTTGGGACCCCCCTTTTTCTCAGCCCCCGCTTGACGAATCCCCCCGAGACTTTCAGGGTAGGAGCGGAGCGGAGCGCCCCACCTATTTTGAAAATTTCGCGATGATTAGTCAATCGGCGCCAAAGTTATTCAAAATAGAATGTTGCGGATCTCCTATGGAAACACGGTCCTAACTATAACTATCTACTGGCGACCGCCAGTAGATAATACATATATATATTACCTACTGGCGGTCGCCAGTAGGTAGTTATAGTTAGGACCCTGTTTCCATAGGAAATCCGCAACATTCTATTTGGAATAACTTTGGCGCCGGTCGACGAATCCTCGCAAAATTTTCAAAATAGGTGGGGCGCTACGCTCCGCTCCTACCCTGAAAGTCTCGGGGGGATTCGTCAAGCAGGGGCCGAGAAAAAAGGGGGGTCCCAAAACGCGTTTTCCCCATGCATTTTTCCATAGGACCTTTAGACACAGCTACAGCCCGAACGGCTGAACAGAATTACTTGAAATTTGGCAGAGAGGTAGCCATAAGGTCAAGGAAGTGCCTTTTGCAGGTCTGGTGTAAATCTGTTCAGTATTTCCTGAGAAAATAGCATTTAAAAGCATATATATATGTGGGCGGAGCCTAACCACACATCTCATCCTGAGATCTGATTGGCTGTCAGCACTTCATCCAAGAAGTGTTGGCAGCCATCTTGGGACCAATATACATGATAGCACCTCATTAAAAAGCATTGCAGTTAATAGAAGGTTTGAAGACTTTAGTTACATTATAAATCATTTGTTGATGGTACCATACTCATTTTAGGAATTGTGGTATGTTCTAAGGTGATTTCACCATGTGAAAAAGCCTTCTGCTAGGATATCATGATTGAGAGAAAAATATTTTCTCATGCTTTTACCACAGAGGTTTGGAAGGTGATCTATAGGCTAAACTGAGATCTTATTTTCTGTAAATTCACATTATCTTTCTCAGTCATGTGAGAATGAAGTCTGACATTCTCAGTAAAACATGTACATCCAACAAGGGCAGAGACTGTCAGTTGATTCCTTTGTGTTCTACTGCAGCTTCCCAGAGTGTTCCAAAGAACTACTAGAGCGCTAACACTCCTACTTATGATAAACGTATGGCACACCTGAAGCCATCTTGCTTGGATTAAAGTGGTAACTCTTAAAACATTTAATTTAAAAAGGAACAAAATGAGGGGGTTCATTTTTCCATAAAAAGTATGATTAGTGCTGCAGAAAGAAAAATTAGGGCACATTTTGAGTGACTTCTCAAATCCTCTTCTATTTCATTAAAAAATTCTGACATGCAGACTGAAACATGCACTTTCAATACCAGCAGCAGTTTTCCCTGGTGAGCAGTAGCTTTACTACAGTGATCTAATGAGCAAAAAGAGTGCTAACATTCTGAATTTATGGCAAATGTGTGACACATCTGAATGCCTTCTTGATGGAATCAAAGTAAAAAACTGAAAGTATTTCCTACTGAGGAGACTGCAGTAAATGAGGAAATTAGGAAACTTCATACCAAATAAGTCTCCCAAGATGGCCACCAGAGACAAAAGAGCCCAAATGTAGCCCAAATATCACCCAGATGTAGCCCAAGTATAGCCCAATGACAGAATGTCCCAGAATGTTCTTAAAAACAACTAGAGCGCTTAATGTCTTCATTATGACAAAAGTAAGGCACACCTGAAGCCATCTTGATTGGAATAAACTGGTAACACTTAAAACATTTAATTTAAAAAGGAACACAATGAGGAGGTTCATTTTGCCATAGAAATTATGATTAATGCTGAAGAAAGAAAATGAGGGCACATTTTGAGTGACTTCTCAAATCCTCTTCTATTTCATTAAAAAATTCTGACATGCAGACTGAAACATGCACTTTTAATACCAGGAGCAGACTTCCATGGTGCAGTAGTTTTACTACAGTGATCTAATGAGCAACTAGAGTGCTAACATTCAGAATTTATGGCAAATGTGTGACATATCTGAATACCTTCATGATGGAATCAAAGTGAAAAACTGAAAGCATTTCCTACTGAGGAGACTGCAGTACATGAGGAAATTAGGAAACTTCATAACAAATAAATCTCCCAAGATGGCCACCGGAGACAAAAGAGCCCAAATGTAGCCCAAAATCACCCAGATGTAGCCCAAATATAGCCCAATGACAGAAGTGTGCAAAACACTTATTATTTTGTGTTTTTGCAGTGTTATATAGTGCAGACTTGTCAGGTATTGGAGTGCTTTACATGAGCATTGGTTACATCACACAAGAACAAATTCATTTTGGTTGTAGACATGGGGAGACTAAGTGATTTGACCAGAATCACAGAATGTCGAGCTGAAGCAGAAACTTCAACCTGGTTCCCCAGTTGCAAAGTCTGCAGTTCTGGAAGTAACACCACATCCTCTCCCCTAAGTGCAACATTTAATCAAGTGGTCAACTGGATAAAAAAACATAAAGATAACAAATAATTTAAAAGTGCTTTGTCGCTATTTGAAAACTCAGAAAATATGTCCTTATTTTAGTCTTTTAGAGCACTAACCATAATTTTGATGCCAATAAGACCCTCTCATATATGTAATTTCTAAAGGAAATGCTCTAGGTATTACAGTTTTGATTACATCAAGATGATGTCAGGCGTTCCACACTTTTGTAATAAATATAGAATGTTAGCAATCTAGTTGTTCATTAGGATACTGTTGAGAGGCAGAGGCCAGGGGCACGGACTCTGAAAATTGAAGGCAGGTAGGAGGGTGCAAAGGCAACAATTTAACCACACTGAGCAGGCAGGAAGGGCCGTGGAAGCACAACAGACTATGGAGGGCAGTGGAAAGGGGGGCAGGGGCAACAAACCAACAATACAGGACTTGCAAGAGAGGCTGTTGGAGGGAAGATCTATTACGGGTCAAGGAAGCTAGGGGCGGTCCCCAGATCCCCGGGAGCCACCACAGAACTGAGCAGGAGAGTGAGTCAGGGACAAAAGGGGCACCTTAATTTGAGCCGGGGTGCCTAGGAACGCTTGCTCCAAAAATGAAGAAAACAGACATATGAGACATGGAATTGGAAGCAGAATACAATGGCAGTTTAATGAGAAGATGCAACTTCAAAGAAACCGCAGAATAGAGACATAAAGTACAAAATACAGAATCCAGATAATCATACAGCTGTCATAATATTCTCTGTATCTCAATTAATGTACTGACAGAGAGAGAGAGAAAACACATCTATAAATGCATCATGAGAAACAAGTTACACCAAGGAAAATGTTACCTAGGAACACTCACGTTTACTCTTAGAGCAAGCATTCCTGCAATTACAATACAAAATCTTTTAAATGCAAAAGTAAAGAGAACAATGGTTAAACATAACATGACATTTCATATAGGTAAAATAGAATAAGATACTTCAAGCAAAGCAGAGCAAGACATTTTAAGCAAAGGAAGACAAGAGCTCCCAGCTCTTGGGGAAAACCTGCACTGCCTGTTAACCGACATACAGACGGCGAGGTAGTCCGTCGATATCTGTGGGTGCTCCCTTTTTATATCATTTTGTGGGCTCCTTTGCACGCTACATCTACCTACGTATGCTACCCAAAAGCTTCGTCTGCAGATTTTACCAGACATTTCGTCATTTACCCACTTAATGCTGACAATGGACTGGGTGAAAAGGTCAGTCTCTCCGGCCAATCGCTTATCGTAAGTTCCATAGAGCAAGCAGAAAATAATGGGTATTGTACGGGAATTCAATATATTCATGTATAAAATCTCCTCAGTTCTCCTAACTTGACGCTCTGCAGTTGCCACTTCCTTAAAAGCGGGAAACCTGCCCAGGAAGCAAGTACCAGTCCAGGATGCAGCCTACTGTATGTCGACAGCTTCAGGGGGATGTTGAACTTTGATACCGAGCACGGAGCACTCGGGTAGGGTGGGGGCTACTAGTTTGGATCAGAAGGCCTCGCAGACCTGCCTTCAGACTGCTATACACTAAAATTGCAGAGCTATGGTCAATTTAACAAAGAGGCCTACATATTGAACAGAAGGGCCTACACAGGGGTTTTATGCTGGCTGAGTGGTAAGGATGTCTCAGGATAATTATATAGCAACACAGGACCCGCTGGTCAATTTAATACGACCTACAAATGCAGCTGGCAGGGCAAGGACAAGGGTCTCATACTTCAGGTGTGGACAGAACGGGCCAGGGGCCCCCTGTGATACAAAATCTACCCTCCTTCAAGGCTGTGGCAATGTAATAGACCATTGTGGGCAGAAAGAAGAGGCAATGGTAGTACAACCATACATGCCAACAGACCCGATTCAGCCAGGAAACGTCCAACGTTTTTAAGCTCAAATGGGCTTTATTTGATCTGTCTCCTGTCTACAATATCCTCTTTTTCAATGTAACTCAAAGGGGAAAATCAATACCCCAGTTTTTTTTCAAAATCTCCCTCTTACCAAGTTCAAAATGTTCGCAAGTATGGTACAATGGATCATGGAAGGAAATGGGATAGGGACATGGACTTGGATAACAGAGGACAGGAGGGACATGGAGAGGTGCACCAAACTGACCCTGCAGGGCAGGCATCAGGGTTTGCAGCAGCACAATACACCACACAGGGCATGCAGGACGGGAGTGCAGCACAACAATCCATAGAAAGCAAGAGGGAGGGGACAGGACCATGCACATGGACAACAGAGAACAGAGGGGCAAGAGGCAATGGTAGCTAGCTGACCATAATGGACAGACAGGAGAGAAAGCTGCAGTATAACAGACCATAAAGGGCAGGAGGGACGGATCAGGGGCATTACAATGGAACAGACAAGCCAGGAGGGAGGGAGTAGGGCTGGGGGCAAGGGGGCAGGGCAGGAGCAGCAAGATAGCCATGGAGGTCAGGCAGGATGGGCACTAGAAGCAAGACACACCATGAAGAGCAACAGTGAGACTGTGATGGCATACACACAGACCATGGAGGGAAGGTGGGAGGGGGTCAGGGGCAGCTAACTGACCACACAGGGAAGGTGGGAGGGGCCATGGCAGCACAGAAGACCATGCATGGCAAGTGGGAGGGTTAGTGGCAGCACAATGGCTATGATGGGCAAGAAGGAGGGTGGAGGGGCATGCACAAAGGACGATGGAGGATAGAAGGAAGGGTCAGGACCTGTGCACAGACAAGAAAGTTCAGGGGAAGGGACCTCACAACAGACCACACGGGGCAGGCAGGAGGAGCAGTTGCAGCACAACAGACCAGGGAGGGCAGAAGGGTGTGGCAGTACAATGGACCATGTAGGACAGGAGGAAGAGGATAGGGGCATGGCATGTGGACAGGCAGGGTGGAGGTGGCAGGGACAGGTTACAGTCATCTGACAATGCTAGGCAGGTGGGAGGGGAGTGGCAGCTCAACAGAACACTCAGAGTAGATAGGAGTGGCAGGTCCATGGGACATGGTGGGCAAAAAGGATGGAGCAGGGGCATGCACAAAGACATCGGAGGGCAGGGGGAAGGAGAATAGGGGCAGCAAGCTAAGCACAGAGTTTAAGCAGGAGGTCAATGATGGGGCATAGAATTGGGCAATGGAGGGCAGGAGGAGTGGACTGGTACATCATACTAAATTGAGGGCAGTGGCAGCACATCAGACCATGCATGGCAGGAGGGAGGAGGCTAGTCCATGGATTCACACAACAGAGGATAGGGAGGAAGGGGATGGGGCAGCAAGCTAACTGTTCAGAGAAGGCGGGTATTAGGAACTTTATTGTTTTTAAAACATTGTGTCTGTGCGAACTACTTAAAATATGAACAAGTATGCAGCATAATCTCACTTTTATTCAGGAAGAAGAGGACGTTTGTGACTGTGACTCCGGGCTCACTTGGCAGAAACACCCCCTGACCCTCCACCCCCTATCGCAAAATGTAATGCCCGTGAAAAGGGTAGGTGAACACAGTGTTATATAGAACATAGTCCTGAGAGCACGATTGAAAATGAAAACTAGATATAGTGTATGGTATAAACTATGCACCAAAAAGTGTGATATAAGATGAACCGGGCGTGAAATATAATATGCAATACATTGTGCGCAATGACAGATTCATTGGAGAGCGCGAGATAGCACAGGCACTAGCGCGTGCTATGCGATATGCGCCTTGGAGTGTAATATGCACAGGGCAGTGTTGTGTAACCTAACTAGTCTCTAAAGTTGTAATATAAAATATGTGCTGGGGAGTGTAACGTTGCATATGCACTGTGACAAAGATATGGATCCCAGATTGTAATATGTATGGCATAGCACTGTGCGTTATAACATAGGCATCGAGAAAGGCACGTTAGATGGGGCAATATAACCCGTGCGAAGACAAGTATGGCATGACATATTCACGGGGTGGTGTTACAGTGCACATGGGCTAGAGAGTGTCATAGCATACGCACTAGCTAGTGGAATACAACACAGAGGTGTGTGGCACTCGGCAGGCAATGGTGGGTGTAACACAGCATTGGGCTCTGTCAGGAGCACGCTGTGACTCTCAAGTGATGTTCGTCCCCTTTCCAGAGAGTAAAATAAAAAGTATTACACATCCGGCAGTGGATGTGTGTTTTATTAACCGTGAGGGGGGTTTCTTGCATAGTTTTGGTCGAATTTTTGTCGAATCCCCTTTGAATGGCTTGGTGTGCATGTGTATTAAATGTGCCCGTCAATAGCTACCCATGTTTGTATAAATAAACGACAAGGGTGTCTACCAGGATTAGGCACGGTAGGGCATCAGACATGTCAGAGCTTCACTAGTGGTGTAAATACATTCCACGTGGATTCATTGCATGCATAGTCGCCTTTTAATGAATATCACGCAAATCGTCATGGTGATAGGTACGTACGGTTTGTCCAGCATGTCCTAGGTGTGTCTATAAATATATATTTTTTTAAAATAATACAAAACAGTGGCCGGCCCTGGGGATTGGGGTCAAAAAAATATAATTAGGAGACTGGCCCTGGGGGATGGGGTCATCAGGGCCAATAAATTAGAATAAGAAGGGGAACCAAACAGCCCCCCTTCTTAAAAAACTAAAATAAATAAAAGACTGGCATCGTGCCGGAGGCCATGCCCCCTCCGTGCAGCACTCTGCAAACGCGCCCCCAACAGGCATCTCCAGTATGCGCCAGGGAGCTGCGCTGCAGCCAGGTGTTCTGAGGCCAAGCCCCTTTTTACACCTCTCTGCAACGCAGCTCTGTGGCGCTTACTGGAGGTACCTAGTGGTCTAGTTTGACCCTAGGGACCCTTAGGATTCAGGGGGACTTAATCTCTCAACTTAGAACAGCCACAGGGCGCGTTTACACAGTGGTGAAGGGAGGGGACGGGGCCTGAGGTGACGTGTGCAAACACGCACTATGGCACGTTTTAAATTGGGGATATAATTTCCCTTCAATACTGAGGGCCCCTGGGGGCTAACTAGCCCACCAAGTGCTTCCAGTAAGCGCCACTGAGCTGCATTGCAGAGAGGTGGTCCAGGCTGTGCCACTTTTTACACCTCTCTGCAACGCAGCTCTGTGGCACTTACTGGAGGTACCTAGTGGGCTAGTTGGACCCTAGGGACCCTCAGGATTCAAATGAACTTAATCTCCCAACTAAAAATGGACACAGGGCGTGTTTACACAGTGGTGAAGGAAGGGGACGGGGCCTGAGTTAACGTGTGCAAAAACGCCCTGTGGCCTGTTTTAAGAGGTAGTTTTAATCCCCATGCCCTATTATACACTAGGGGCTTACAGAGGAGGTCATGCTAATCACAGGGGGACCCCAACGCATAATGTTCCCTAGTGTATGTAGGTGTTTTCACTGTATTCTAAGTGTCTTTTAACATAGCACTGGCTCTAGGACTGGTTAGTCAGACTCAGTTACCACCAGTATCCGTCTGAAAAAGTTGAGGGTACAGGATGATTTTGCAACAAGGCTTCTTTCTGCTCTTCTTTTTGTTCTTTCTGCACGTTATCCTTCTTCCTGCACTTATCTTCGTATTTGAGGACTTCTGTTGCTTCTTTCTGCACTTCTTTTGTTTCTTTCTGTGCATTTTTTCTTCTTTCTTCACATGTCCTATCTTTGTAGGCATAGTTAGAAATTAGCATTTAAAAAACCTTTGAAATTCACAGAAAAAAACATAGGTTTCAGGCACGTTATAGTTAGGAATTAGCATTTAAAAAACCTCAGAAATTCACTGAAAAAACCATAGGTTTCAGGGGTGTTATAGTTAGCTGGACTTTTCACTTGTACAAAACCATTGAAATTCCCCCGTTATAGTTAGTTCAGCTAACTATAACTCGCGCGCCCGCAATGCACTGCTGATGACGTCACATATTACATCACTCATGACATGGTCAGTGACATCACTCATGACATCACTGATGACATCTCAAATGACATCACTGATGACATCACTGATGACATCATCCTTGTGATAGAGTGGCAGACCTCCTCTCACCCTAATATAACCTTTGATACACACATTCAAAAATAGAGACTAACATTTTCAAAACAATGGACATACCAATACCAGTTACAACAACCTCTTCAGTAATTCTAAGATCCACATACACATCCACTCATTCACCAACAGTCCTATACAGTCACTCATACATGTACTCACTCATCATATGTACTCATACACCTATACATCCTGTTACACAATGCCACTCATCCATAGAGTTACTCACACACATAGTCACTCATGCTAATAAAGAATCAAACATAGATTTACTTGCATATCCAGTTATACACACACCACCATACTTACTTCTACGGAAACTTACACATACTTAGTCTTTTAAACAATCACTTATAGAAACACATACTTATTCATACAGGAACTCTTTCAATCTCTCACTCTCACATATACTCACATATATACACCAATAGTCACATATACTAGTTTAAAACATATGTAGTTACTCATAAAGACACTATTGAGACAGTCATTCACTCACTAACACACCCATACACACACTCATCCACCCATACAGTCCTGCACACATGCTGTGTTCAACACATACAAACAGTGAGTCACTCATTCATGCACCTATGCACTACGTAATACCCCCCACCGAACCATGCAGACACTCAGACTGATACTCAAAAAACCAACTAATAACCTATATAGACACCCATGTAGCTACTCACCAACCCATGCAGCCACTTATACACAAAGTGAGAGACTGATACAGATATTTACATATTTAAACATTACTCACTAAGCCATGTATTCACTATGATACACTTAATCAGTCAGTTACACAATCAATTTTTCAAAAACAAATCATCCATTTAGACACTTATATACCCATTTATTCTTCCATCGACCTTGAGATATACATATATAAAACATATTTAATTTTCAGAAAAACACACATTCACTGGATGATGTCATCAGTGATGTCATCAGTGATGTCATTTGAGATGTCATCAGTGATGTCATGAGTGATGTCACTGACCATGTCATGAGTGATGTAATATGTGACGTCATCAGCAGTGCATTGCGGGCGCGCGAGTTATAGTTAGCTGAACTAACTATAACGGGGGAATTTCAATGGTTTTGTACAAGTGAAAAGTCCAGCTAACTATAACACCCCTGAAACCTATGGTTTTTTCAGTGAATTTCTGAGATTTTTTAAATGCTAATTCCTAACTATAACGTGCCTGAAACCTATGTTTTTTTCTGTGAATATATATATAGTTAGGTCTGCGTTTATGCAGTAAATGCCCCTGTGGTTTACTAATAACTTTGGCACCATTTGACGAACCTTCGTAAAACCTTCCAAAATAGTGCTCTTATTTGCTAAGCTCCTTCATGGAAAGTTTTGTGATCTGTCAAGCGAGGCTTAGATTTTTTGCATTGGGATACCGCTAAACTGCTGAACAGATTTACACCAAATGAGCGAAAGCAAGATCTTTGTCTAGAAAGCATACTTTTTAGGTCTCGCCTAGCAGCACGCATGCGCTGCACTGTGAGACTTATTGTAAGGGGGCTTCAAAAGCTGGCCACATGCTTGTGCGTGTGTGGCCTATTGCTTGCGGTTACCCGCACGGGTGCCATATATTTTGAATTATAGTGCAGAGACACGGGGCGATAATTCAAAACATATGGCCTGGTGCTCGCTCTCATGCGCACAGGCTTGTTTCAATTAACAGCGGGGAGCACGCAGGCTGCCATGTGTTCCTGATCAGGTTTCAGCTTTTACTTTCGTGTCTTGCGCGTGCACCACCCTTTTAGTTACAGTACTTGTTTCCATTTTGTGGGTGCTAACCTCGCAGCCTGTTTTTTATGAAAGGGTATGTACATTTGCAACATCTAGGGCACCTGGAAGCCTTACAAATGGGTTCAAATGTGAGTCATGCCCTGAGGTGTCTTTGCAAATATGGCGCAAGATTTCAACAGCACCCTTGTGTGAAAAAAGATACATTTCCACGTGCAGGCAGCTCAAAACAGTTCATCCTCCTGGCACGGTGAGTTCTCTGTTTATCCTTTCAACTAAATACGCGTATTTTAACATATCATATTTGGCTGTCATATTTTGACATTTGTACAGTAGCCCTTGACATAATATACGCACATGCACGGATTTATTCAGCTGTGTGCTTTGAAAGCCTGGTTACAATAGTTTTTCCTTTGGAAGGAAACACAGCTGAGCAGAAATGCACAATTTTTCAAGCAAGGAACATCTGGTCTGAAGGAAACTTTGACCTGCCTACTCTGCTGCTCAGTGTTCGCTTTCCCCTTCATTTGAATGAGCCCTGAATTGTATATTTTTGTCAGCAAATGGATGTACATAAGAAGGTTGAATTATATAAAATTCTGTCCCCCAGTCATTTGAAAATAGACTCTTAGAATGACCTTAAATGTAGCTAAACTGATCGGCGCTGGACGTGCCAGATCTGAGCCCGGGCAGAATTGTTGGGGGTGGACTGACGTGTTTTATCTGAGGCTGGGCCGGTGCAAGCCTTCTGCCAGAAAGCTCTGGGGGATGTATCAGGTAAAAGGAATTTTGCAATTTAAGGGATGAACTGCGAGGCAATTACTTATGCCAGATCGGACAGATGAATTAGTATTGATGTGAGGCGTTAGGACAATTACAGAGATAAGTCCTTTGGACTGCGGTTCAGTAGCAGAGGGCTTTCTAAAGTGCTGCTGCTGAGCAGCGAGCATTATGGAACGTGACAAGCGTGACATTAATGTTTGACCCGCCCTCGTAGCTGCCTGCCAATCGGCTTCCAGTGGACGTGGACAGCAGCTAGCCGCAGAATCTTGCGCCCGCTGGCCAACAGTGGGCATATGGAACAAAGACATTGATGTGCACGGTACATCATGGGTTCTAAAAGGTCTATAGGGGCAGTGATTTGGTTTTAGCTGCTCATCCATTGCTGCAAACCGCCCATCATTCTCCAGCCAAAAAGAGTTAAGAGTTTTTCTAGTTTTAAAAACACTAATGAATCCCGAGACTCGTTCGGTTGACCTCCTGGTCGAAGATCTAATCCTCACCCATCTTGCCCCTTCTGGACTGAGCAAGTTTTTCGCTGTGGAACGTGCACATCGTGTTCCGGGCGGTAAGCCCAAGCCTGGCGCTCCTCCGAGGCCTATCATCGCAAAACGTTTTCATTTCAGAGACCGTGATGCGATTTTGCAGGCTTCGAGAGTACACGGCCCGGTGAAATTTGAAAACTCCTCTGTCAATTTTTTCCCGGACTTCACTCAACTTGTCCAGAGACAGAGGATGGGCTTTCAGGGGTTTAAGCGACGTCTCCGGGACCTGGGATTGAAGTATGCTATGCTTTTCCCTACCAGGCTTCGAGTGGAATACGAGGAACGGACCTTCTTTTTTGAGCGACCGGACAATGTGATTGACTGGTTGGATTCCCTGCCTGGTCGGGGCAATCGAACGGGGCACCCTGGCGGTGCCGAGGGTGCTGAGCCTACACAGAGGTAACCTTTTGGTCCCTAACCCTGACAATCGGACATTGCTCAGTTGGGTTCTACTTCTTTTGTATATTTTGCCTTAAAGTAGTTCGCGTCCGGGTGGCGGGTGGAGACGGGCCTCTCTCCTCCTCTGGGGTCTTTTTGTAGAATGGGATTGTTAGGGCGACAGGCACACTGCATTTTGGGGTGGCTTTTTAGTCTGCAGGGGTGCAGGGAAGGGGGAGTTGTAACGGGTTTTGGTTGGGGGGTGGGAGAGGGTGTTTGTGTTCGTGTTTTCTTTTTTCAAGGCGGCATATTGGTTCTTTTTCTGCTTCAGGTGTCCTGCTCTCTGTGGGGGAACTCATGCAACTCTTGTGGGGATGGGGGGTAGTGGGTTGAGGTTGATATCTTGGAACGTCAATGGATTGGGGGATCGTATTAAAAGGGGTGTTGTACTGCAATATTTGCGTCGTTTGACCCCTGATGTGGTACTCCTGCAGGAAACGCATTTGTTCGGCAATCTGTGTCATGCTATGAATAGGTGGGGGTACCGATTGGTTGCACACTCCGGGTTCACCACTGGTTCCAGAGGGGTTGGTATTCTGGTCCGGTCTTCCCTCCCACTAGAGATTGATAATATCATCCTTGATGACAGAGGGCGTTATGCCGCCCTAACCGGTAGGTGGGAGGGTAAGACTCTTTCTTTGGCCACGATATATGTTCCCTCAGGCCTCCAGACCTCCACTTTCTCTGATGTTGGTCGGATGTTGCTGGAACTCCCCGATAGTCTTCTCCTCATGGGTGGGGACTTCAACTCCGTGCTATCCGGAGATCTGGATCGCCACCCCCCCCCCGGGCCCTTCCCGTTTCCCAATCATGGCTTGGTGGGTTTTTGGACACCTTTGGTTTGGTGGATTGCTGGAGGTTAATGCATCCGACACAATGTCAATATACCTTCCACTCCGGGGCTCATGGGAGTCTCTCCAGGCTTGATTACTTCCTCATGCCCACGGCCCAGTCCCCCCATGTTGGGGAGGTAAGACACTTGGCCCGGGGCATTTCAGATCACTCCCCTGTGTGGCTTCTTTTCGACACGGGGACGCAAGCCGCGGGGCGGATCGCCCCTATTAATCCTTGGCATCTGCGCAACCCCAAGACTCGTAACAGCCTCATTAAGTCGCTCGACCACTACTTCCTGGAGAACGAGGGGTCTGTTTTGTCCTCAGTGTCCCTGTGGGAAGCCTTCAAAACTGTCATTCGTGGACAGGCCCTATCTTTAATAGTCGAGACCAAGAAAGCTAGGAATGGGGAGGTCGTGAAGCTGGAGGCCGAAATACTGGAGTTGGAGGCTGATCTCGACTTAGGTGTCACCCAGGATAGGCTCCACGCCCTTAGCTGGAAACGGTTTGAATATAAACCCCTTGTTACGGATGCTGCCAAGACAATGTACAGGGAACAGCAAGGTAGACTGTATGATGTCGGGATAAGGCGGGTAAATTGATTGCATGGCTTGATAAGAAGGAGAGAGTGAACCGTGTGGTCCCAGTGCTTCAGAATTCTGACGGTGTGCATGTGACTGACCCTGGCGAGATTGTGAAGTGTTTTGCTGACTATTTTCGTGTGGTCTACTCCCCGGTGTCCGATAGAGATGAGGATGACTCTCGTTTCTTGTTGAGGGACATTGCGCTGCCCTGCTTGTCTGAAGAGGATCGAGAGCGCATGGAGGCGTCATTGTCGGCCGACGAGATTGCTACCGCAATTCGTTCCCTTCGTTCTGGAAAAGCTATGGGCCCCAATGGATTGCCTATTGAATTGTACAAATTGCGCCCGGATAAAGTCGCACCGTTTCTCCGTGATATGTTTCTGGAGTCGCGTGAGCTTGGTTCCCTCCCTTGTGACCAGCGTCTGGCCACTATAGTTGTGATTCCGAAGGAGGGCAAGCCTCGTGATCGTTGTGCCTCATACAGGCCTATTTCCCTATTGAATGCTGAACCGAAGATTCTCGCCAAGGTCCTTGCTAATCGCTTACTCGCGGTCATCTGTGACCTGATTCATCCGGATCAATCTGGTTTCATTCCGCACCGGAACACTGCTCTCAACTTGCGGCGCTTACATGGCGTTCTCGCCAGGGCGGAGTTTCTCTCCGAGCCGGCCATCTTGGCTTCCTTGGACGCCACGATGACCTTTGATACGATAGAATGGCCATATCTTTGGGCCACTCTGGCAAAGTTCGGTTTCGGTGCGGGATTTATTAGTTGGGTGAGACTTCTGTATGTGGATCCGCTAGCTCAGGTTGTTGTCAATGGTAGGGTGTCCCAGCCCTCCGCTCTCGGGAGGGGTACTAGGCAGAGGTGTCCGTTGTCCCCCCTGCTCTTTGCTCTTGCTCACGAACTGCTTGCAGCCTGGCTCCGATGGGAGCCCTCGATAAAGGGCATTCGGTGGGCCCCTGACTTTGAAGACCGGGTTTCGTTGTACGCCGACGATATTCTTTTGTACCTCACCTCCCCGCGTGAATCCCTTAACGTCCTATTTGACGTCCTCACTTCTTTCAGTAAAAACTCCGGTTTTATCAATAATTGGTCTAAATCGTGTGTGTATGTTATCTCCGGTGGCCTTCCCCCTTACCGAATAGGTTTCCCATTCAAATTTCGCAATCCGGTTTCAAGTACTTGGGGGTCTACGTATCGTTGGACCCGGCGGTTCGCCACAAGCATAATCTCCTTCCCCCTCTCCGGCAATTGAAGTTGGATGTGGCTCGGTGGCGTAGATTGCCGTTGTCGCCACTCGGCCGAGCGGCACTTTTTAAAATGATGTCCCTACCCCGATTTCTCTACGCACTCTAGAACTCCTTTGATATTATTCTGGCGGCCTACTTTCGGGAGGTGGAGGGTTTACAGTGGAGACTTGTTTGGGACGGTCGCGCACGCATCTCTCTGGCAAAACTGATTCTCCCCTGGTATGACGGGGGCATCGCGCTCCCGGACATCAGGAGGTATTATTGGGCCTCCCAGTTGTCCGCCATCAACCATGCTACGTATGCACCCGGTCCGAATCCGGCTTTTGAGATGGATAAATATCAGTTGCCTGGCGGCAACTTCAACTGAGCGCTCTACTCTCGGACGGCGAGGAGGAACCTAACCGGACCCACTAAGATCGCAGTACGTGTGTGGAAGGATGCCAATGTGGCTGTGGGATGGAATGATCGCCTGACACGAGCGACCCCCTTGTTTGCATCGGACAGATTGGGATGCCTCTGGACAACGAAAGGTTTTGATAACTGGGATATGATTGGCATTAGCAGAGTGGGCGATCTCTGGGTGAAAGGTGAGGTCAAATCCATTGCGGTGCTTCAGAGTGAGTATGACTTGAGTGAGAGGGAGTTCTTCAGATATGCACAGGTCCGCCACGCTTTGTTGTCGGTCTTCGAGGCCGGTGCCACAGTCCCTGCATCTTCACCACTCGAGGACCGTATACTTGATGGTCATCTGCCCGAGAGTACGATTTCCATTGATTTATAAGAAATTAATCAACAATCGGGCAGACCTCCTTGTGCGTCTTAGGGAGGCCTGGACCGGAGACGGGTTGGAGTTGGATGACGAAGACTGGCAGTCTGCACTGTCCTCCCCGAAAGAGGTTGCCATTCCTGCCCGTCTCCGTCTCGTCCAGCTCAAAATTCTTCACCATGTTTATGTGACGGGTCCTCGTTTGGTTGTGATGGGTTTTTCTTCGGATGAGTTGTGTAAGCGCGGCTGTGGAATGAGCGGCACCTTCCTTCATATCCTTTGGGAGTGCCGCGAGGTTGCGGCATATTGGCACCGTGTGCATGCTGTAATGGAGTGTGTCACTGAAGTCGCTCTGTTGCCTGAGGCTCGTCGATGTTTGTTGAATGTATGGTAGCCGAATGACTACAACGTCGCCCAGGCCCGGTGGCCGGCACTGGGGAACATGATTGCAAAGAGGGATATTGCGCAGCTTTGGGGTTCCCGACGGCCTCCCACCGTGTCAGTGTGGAAGGAGAACATGGACTGGTGCATGTTCAGAGAGAAGACGGTGTATCTGATTCGGGGCAAGCCTGGGGCGTGGGGTAGAATTTGGGGTCCGTGGAACACCTACCGAGGTAACATCTGTACGCCCCCTTTTGTAGATACTCCGGACATTTCTCTGTCCCCCTGATCCTGAGGTTCCTGGAATACTTTACCCTTTTGGCTGATTGTTCTGACTTCCCCGCTGCCTCCCCCCCCCTGGTCATCTCTATTGTCCTCCTGACTCTCTACCTGGTATGGTGGGATCCCCCCATCGGAGCTCGACTCTGTCTAGACTGTTTCTCGCCTTGAGTTTTGTTTCATTGTCTTTTTTGTTTGTTCTTTTCTTTTTAAAATTAAAAAAATCTGTATCCTGCCTAGCTTCTGAGTTGCTTAGCATATCTCCTGTGACCCTGCTGAACCTCGGGGGATCGGTCGCTGCTTCGTGACATCCAGCAATTGATATGCATATACTAGCTGCCGGCCCTGGTGGTTGTAGGCCCATATTTGTAACGATGCTATTTTGCACAATAAAGTTTTTCAAAAAAGAAAAAAAAAACACTAATGAGCATAATGATGACATCACTGAAGTCATGCTGTGCAACGTTTTGCTCAGTGATGGCATTCCAGGAAAGCGATACCAAAGGGGATGATGGACGGAGCGTTTGAGCAAATCAAACACTCACCCCCAGTCAACTGATCTGGGTTTAATCCATCATCATTCTTTAGCTCACTCCACCACCCCAGTTCAGACATGGCCATATGCAAATCAGTCTGACCCTGTACCTCATGGGAACAGTCCAGTCCGAAATGCCAAGCTATGTCTTCCCTGGTCCGGAAACAAGCATCCTGGGACCGGTTTCGGGTTCATAACCCTCATCAGCCAGGCTATCGTGAATCCAGTGGCAAAGTGAGCAAGGGACCCACGTCTGGGCATGCCCTGTCAACTTAGGGTGAACAAAGCGATACCAAAGGGGATGATGGACGGAGCGTTTGAGCAAATCAAACACTCACCCCCAGTCAACTGATCTGGGTTTAATCCATCATCATTCTTTAGCTCACTCCACCACCCCAGTTCAGACATGGCCATATGCCAATCTGTCTGACCCTGTACCTCATGGGAACAGTCCAGCCCGAATTGCCAAGCCATGTCTTCCCTGGACCGGAAACGAGCATCCTGGGACCAGTTTTGGGTTCATAACCCTCATCAGCCAGGCTATATTAAATCCAGTGGCAAAGTGAGCAAGGGACCCACGTCTGGGCATACCCTGCCAACTTAGGGCGAACAAAGGCATACCAAAGGGGATGATGGACGGAGCGTTTGAGCAAATCAAACACTCACCCCCAGTCAACTGATCTGGGTTTAATCCATCATCATTCTTTAGCTCACTCCACCACCCCAGTTCAGACATGGCCATATGCCAATCTGTCTGACCCTGTACCTCATGGGAACAGTCCAGCCCGAATTGCCAAGCCATGTCTTCCCTGGACCGGAAACGAGCATCCTGGGACCAGTTTTGGGTTCATAACCCTCATCAGCCAGGCTATATTAAATCCAGTGGCAAAGTGAGCAAGGGACCCACGTCTGGGCATACCCTGCCAATTTAGGGCGAACAATGTATGACATTGCTCTGCATTCTGTCCATTAACTGTTGTTTTTGCATTTGTCACCCCGAGTGGGACGGGTATGCTCAGACGTGAGTCCCGTGCTCTCCATGCCACTGGAATCAAGCTATCCTGGCTGAAGAGGGGTGAAACCCCGATACCGGTCCTACGATGCTTGGTTCCAGTCCAGGGAGGACCTGGCCTGGCAGTTTGGGCTAGACTGTTCCCAGGAGGCACAGGGTCAAGACTGATTTGCATATGGCTGGGTTCAAACTGGAATGGCATGGTGGGCAAAAAAACGATGGATTTATGCCCAGATCTCTGTACTGGGGTGAATGTATGACATTGTTCTGCATTCTGTCCATCAACGGTTGTTTTTGCATTTGTCACCCCGAGTGGGACGGGTAAACTCAAACGTGAGTCCTGTGCTCTCCATGCCACTGGAATCAAGCTATCCTGCCTGAAGAGGGGTGAAACCCTGAAACCGGTCCTAGGATGCTTGGTTCCAGTCCAGGGAGGACCTGGCTTGGCAGTTCGGGCTGGACTGTTCCCATGAGGCACAGGATCAAGACTGATTTGCATATGGCTGGGTTCAAACTGGAATGACATGGTGAGCAAAAAAACGATGGATTTAGGCCCAGATCTCTGTACTGGGGTGAATGTATGACATTGTTCTGCATTCTGTCCATCAACTGTTGTTTTTGCATTTGTCACCCCGAGTGGGACGGGTATGCTCAAACGTGAGTTCCGTGCTCTCCATGCCACTGGAATCAAGCTATCCTGGCTGAAGAGGGGTGAAACCCCGAAACCGGTCCTAAGATGCTTGGTTCCAGTCCAGGGAGGACCTGGCCTGGCAGTTTGGGCTGGACTGTTCCCATGAGGCACAGGGTCAAGACTGATTTGCATATGGCTGGGCTCAAACTGGAATGGCATGGTGAGCAAAAAAACGATGGATTTAGGCCCGGATCTCTGTACTGGGGTGAATGTATGACATTGTTCTGCATTCTGTCCATCAACTGTTGTTTTTGCATTTGTTACCCAGAGTGGGACGGGTATGCTCAGACATGAGTCCCGTGCTCTCCATGCCACTGGAATCAAGCTATCCTGGCTGAAGAGGGGTGAAACCCTGAAACCGGTCCTAGGATGCTTGGTTCCAGTCCAGGTAGGAGCTGGCTTGGCAGTTCGGGCTGGACTGTTCCCATGAGGCACAGGGTCAGGACTGATTTGCATATGGCTGGGTTCAAACTGGAATGGCATGGTGAGCAAAAAAAATATGGATTTAGGCCCTGATCTCTGTACTGGGGTGAATGTATGACATTGTTCTGCATTCTGTCCATCAACTGTTGTTTTGACATTCCAGGAAGGCGCATAAATTGATGTGACCTGGGACAGAGAAAAGGCCCAGGATACTTCTGACCCGGAAGGCAAAGGACATGAATAAAATATCATGAAATAACAGAGTGACCTTTGTGAACTGTGGGCAGTTCCATCCTCGCAGACGCATCTCTTGTACACCATACAGAGAACCACCCTCCCCTGTATTTGATGTTAGTCATAGCACTGGTCAGCTAGTGGTGCACTTGCTACAGGCTCAACGTAGGTTTGACCTGCGATTTTGAGTCTCTTGATCACAATGTAACTCATTCTATTGCCTTGGTCTAACCCACATCTCTCTTGCGCTTCCCTATTGTAGTATATATTTTGCTGGTATATATCAATTAAAAATAGGTTTGTTTGTTTCTCTAACATTGCTTTGTGTATTGAAGTGCACCATTATATATTAAACCCCATTGTTTATGTAGCACCTGACACACACTGAATTGCATCTAGGAACTGGGATAACAGGTCCTATTATTGGGAAATATCCTCCGCTCCAATCTCACAGGATTTATGCAGTACATGCATCATGCAGAGATAGAAACTGCAGCATTGTACGGCAGTAACTCTCCACAAAGTAAATATGCCACCACCAGCCTAGATAACAAGCATTGGCAGAGCCAATAGGTCTCGCCTTTGGGACCTTATAAGCGTTTAGCCATGCAACACTTGATGTTATTACACCAAGGATATTGTGCTGGATAACTAAACACTTATAAGGTCCCAAAGGCGAGACCTTCTTGGCTATGCCAATGCTTGTTGTGATTTGGTGGGGATTTTTTTCCTTGGGCCACCTCACTCCAGCAGGAGTGAGCTTCCTGGGGGAACGAGCGCGCTAATTGGCTTGCCCCAACATAAACAAAAAAACTGTCTCAGCCATTACAGAAACTCAGGGACTTAGTTCTCTGACCTGAAATCAGTTATTTTCAAGGACAGGTTTATATTCAGGACAGAGTTATTTCCACTTATAGTTATCTTGGGTAACCATAAAGTAACTATAACTCATGCCCCTAACATACACACTGTTGTCATCAATGATGTCAGTTCAGTTGTCATCAGTAATGTTATCAATTATGTTATTGAACATGTCATGAGTGTTGTAATATGTGAGACTATAAGCAGTACATATAGAGGGGGCTGCTACCGAATGGGGGTAGTGGGAATTAAAAAAAATATAGCACTTACTTAGTTATGACCGCCACTTCTCCTCCGTCCTCTTCTCTTCTCCTAGCAGCATGGAAGCACACAGGCTCCCATATTTCCCTAGCCAATCATGACGCTGCTGTCACCAGCTTGACAGCAGTGTCATGATTGGTCTGAGTAGCCTGGTTAGGTGCTCAGACAGGTAGTGGGAGCCTGTGCATGTTCTCCATTCGGCTGTTCAATACAGCCGGGTGAAGGAATGCTAAGTGCACATGACTGTCTGGCCGGACAAACCATAATGCGCACTTAGAGAGTGCCCGCCACGCCTCCTTCTGCTCTGGACAGGCCAGCCCTTCCCCGCACCTAGATTGTAAACCAACAGAGCCAGTACAGAAAAATAAAATGATAATAACCTTGCATTATTATCATTTTATTTTTCCTTTTTGAACTGCTCAGACAGCAGTGCTGCAACCCTTCTCCACCTTAGCGAAGGGGCTGCTGCTGATTGTATAGCAAGTGTATGAGTTTTAGTACAGCACAAGGTATAGCTACTTGAGGTAACTATAACTGATGATTTTCAGTGATTTTTGTTAGTTTAAAACATTATGGGGCAGATTTACAAGCCCCTTGCGTCAATTTTGCGTCAATTTTCCCATGTTAAAAGTGACGCAAAAGTGGCGCACGGGGCTTGTAAATCTGCCCCTATGTTTCCGAAATATTACATTCATCTTTGTTTTTTCAGTGAATTTGTAAGTTTTTTTATGTAAAGGAAGATATAATTCCAACTCCACACGATAACATTTTTTTGGGTGAATTTCTAGTCTTTTTTTAACCTAAAGTGATATTTTTTATGATATGTAAAGCCAATCCCACACCGCTCACCGCCTTCAGCCATGTGAGGCATAGGGTTGGTTGCAGGGCCTGGTTTGGGGCCAGACCCTGCATCCAGCCCACGCGATTAGCCAAGCTTCTGCTCTGCACGGTCAAAAGTGTTGGGAGCAGGTCGGGCCCTGCAATCAACCCAGCACTGTGCATGGCTTGTGCGCTACAGGGGGTTGGGTGAGGGGCCTGGTGCCCAAACTCCAGTGAGCGCACATGGGTGAATATAAGGAGTGTCATTTTAAGTAAGGCAGAGCTACTGATTTTGTCAAAGGGTCAGAACACCTAAATATCATAAGTGGGTCTTTTGGCCCATGGAGAGGTCAGAATATCAACATATATAAAGCATATGCATTGTCTCAAAAAGTGACTAATAACTATAATGAAATGTAAATTCACACAGTTCAATTTTTAATAAAAGTGATTATCATTAAAAAAAATTGGAACAAAGTTTTATTTTAAAAAAAATCATCTACATGTCTTTAAGTCTTTTCAATAGTTTTCAGCAAACTGCAGCGTAGAATCAACCACAAATATGGTAAGCGCTCCTTGGGTCATGGATTTAACGACTCAGGAGACTTACTCTGTTTTTTTATGTTGCTGGTGGACTGCTGCACTTCCTGAAGCCCACCTGCAACATAAAAAGAAATGCTTGGTGGTGCCGCTGCCTTTTCTAGAGGCACCTCAAACCTCTAAAACACATAATTAAAAATCCCTTGCAGGGCATTATGGGGTGCTTCTTGCAAGGAGCAGTAAATAATAGATGAGCAGCTTCTGCTACTCATTTATTATTCCTTTTATTTCCTTTTTTAAATTTGAAACGTTTGTGTACTCCCAGGTGCCTGCCCGGGGTACCCATACCTTTTTTTAATGTTGGGGGTTATGGGATGAGCACTAGGGCCCCGAAACCCAGCCAGCACTCTTTGGCTGTGCACGTCATGGGGTTGGCCACAAGGCGAGGATTCCTGCCAGATGTTATTTTAAGTAAGGCAGCGCTACTAACTTTGTCAAAGGGTCAGAACGCCGAACAAAATATAAAAAGTGGGCCTTTTGGCCCATGAAGAGGTCAGAACGCCAACATATATAAATCATATGGATTGTCTTTGACAGAAAATGACCAATAATTATGTTTACATTTCTTTATTGGTTTCAGACTAAGCATACAACATACTAAATTGAAAATCATTCCGTAGTTACTGCTGTGTGCCCCATCAGGTGGGCTGGCATGGATGAAGAAACAATAAAAGGAAAAAGCAAAGAGCAAGAAACATGAAACAAAAACCCCGCCCAACCCCCTCCCCCCTCTTCCTTTAAAGCCTAATGCTTTACAGTAGGTGCCCTCTGGATTGTCCACCGGTCTGGGATTTCTGTCTCTGTAGCCTATGCCTGTAAGGGTGTCGTATCATCCGGTAGTTCAGTTTGTGGTGGGTCTATTAGGCTGAACAATCGCAGATATCTCAGGTTTGTTAAACTCCGAGGTTAGAAGTGTCAAGAAGGGTTTCCAAAGGTCCTGGAAGGACGTCCCGGGGCTATAGAGTGAGAGAGAGATTTTCTCCATCCCAAAAATACTCCACAGTCTATGGAGCCACCCAAGATAGGTGGGCGAGGTGACCATCCCCCAGTGGGATAGGATATTTTGTAGAGCTGCCCCCAGCGCTAGTGCCATCTGCCTACCCCTCCGTGTTCTAAGTGGGAAGGTAAGAGGATTAGGAAGGCCCAGGCGATAATAAGCAGGGAAGCAGGGTATTTGGGTGTCAAAGTTAGTATCAATATCATCTAATACCTGTTCCCAATAGCTCAAGAATTGAGGGCATTCCCATAGCAGGTGAGTCAGGGTACCCAGCAAGCCACATGTTCTACAACATTGGGGGCTTTGTGTCGGGTTACCTCTGTGGAGACAAGGGGTGTTAGGTACCAATATGTTGCTATTTTTGTAGCGGTTTCAATTCTCGCAATGCTGCGCACCATGTGGCGGGCCCTATAATAAATATCCGTCCAATCCTTGTGCGAGAGCGTCCAACCCAATTCTCCCTCCCATCTTAGCTGTCCAGGGGATTTATCCATCCCAGGATTTCCTCTGATGAACCTATAGAGTTCTGTTGTCAAGTGCGTTTCGTTATTAACCACTTTTTGAATGGTGTAAGGGACCACTCTGCGTCCTTCCGTACTTTCGGTTGCATAACCCAATGTCTGATCTGATAGTATCGGTAGAGTTCCTTTTCTGGAAGGTTCTGCTGCGTGCCGAAATCAGCGAAATATAGAGGTCAAATACATCGGGAGCCGACTTTTGTCCACTGCGCAAATGTTATTGCGTCGAGCCCTGGTGCGAATTTGGGATTTTAGACTATTTGTGTGATTGGAGATGGGAATGTAGTGAGCCCTCGTGAAGTGGCAACCCTGTCTCAGGCTAAGGTAAAGTATGTTACTTATGATAAGTATAGGTTTCCGGGTCTAGCTGCTTTTGCGAGAAAGGGGATTCCCCATAGGGGTTGTCTAGCTAAATCTCTATCCGTAAACAGCCAGTGTTTCTCAGATTCCGGCCGTGACCGTTCCACCAAGGGTCTCAACTGCACTGCCCATTAATCGTCTTGCAAATTCGGGATTGCTAACCCCCTTTCGTATGGGGCTCTGTAGCCTAATTCTCTACGCATTCTGGGACGGTGATCATGCCAGATAAATCGCTCCAAATCTCACTGCAATGAGTGCAACACTCCCGAGGGGGAGGGCCAGCAGCAGGGTTTGAAATAAAAATATTATTTTGGGTAGTATTGTCATTTTTATCGCCACTATACGGCCCAGCCAAGACAGAGTGTGGTCTCCATCTACGGAGACAGTCGTGTATGTGTCTCAAAAGCGCCGTGTAGTGCAGGGAGGTGGCGTGTTGTATGCTGGCTGTAAGGTGAAGGCCTAAATAGGGGATGGTTTCTTGAGCCCATTGGAGGTGATGCGTCCACTGGAGCCCCTCTAGTGTGGCTGGACTAAGGGATAGATTGAGTGCCTGTGACTTATGAACATTGACTTTAAATTCCGATGCTTAATCTAATCGTTCCATCTCCATCAGAAGGGCAGGCAGGGACTCTCAGGGCCGTTCCAAGGTGGTGACTGCGTCATCTGCGTATAGGCTAATTTTATGTTCCTTGACCCCGAACTTCACCCCTGATATTAAGGGGTCATCACCCACTCTTTGGGCCATGGGCTCTATATTCTGGGCGAACAAGAGTGGTGAGAGTGGACAGCCCTGACTTGTCCCTTGTTGAATAGGGAAGGAGTGCGAGATAAGACCGTTAACACGGACCAAGGCAGTAGGATTGGTGTAACTGCTGAGCACCCAGTTTATAAATCTCTGAGGCAGGCCAAAGTGACACCCTATCAAACGCCTTCTCGGCGTCTTTAGAGAGTATCATGTGTCCGGTCTCAAAACGTTCGGATTTATCCATTATATGCAGAAGGCACTTGGTATTATCGGAGCACTGGCGGCCTGGAACCAAACCCGACTGATCCGGGTTGATTAACCCCGGCAGACGAGGGGAGAGTCTTTGCGCCAATATTCCGGTAAAGATTTTAAGGTCAACATTGAGGAGGGAGATGGGACGAAAGGACGCACAGTGCTGTTTGTCCTTCCCTGGCTTAGGAATAACAGTAAGTAGTGCCTCTAGCATCGTAAGTGTTTTGGGAGAAGACAACCCAATCAAATTATGCACCCTCATCAATAGTGGGGCCAGTGTGGTGTAAAAGGTTTTATAAAAGATGGAGGAAAATCCATCCAGGCCCGGAGATTTCAGCAGTTTTTGCTTAGAAATGACTGAAATGACTTCCTCCAACCTGATCGGAGACTCATGGTCTTCAATTTGGCCCGGAACTAGTTTGGCCGTCCTCACCCGCTCAGGTATTGGGCCGGGCCGGGCCATTGTCAGGGAGCTTCTGTGCTCTGTATAGGGACACGTAGTATTGGCTAAATGTGTCTGCTATACCTTGGTCGGTGGTCTGCTCTTGTCCAGAGTGGTTGATAACCATGGAAATGTTTGATGCTTGCTGCTCTACCCTTAATCTGTTGGCCAGGAGTCTTCCGCTCCTATCCCCCATAGTAAAAAGAGTGCCAAAGCTGTAGGGCTGCATGTTCCACCCTATCAATATCAAGGCCTGTTAGCTGAGCTCCTGCTGCCTTAAGCTGCTTCCAAACCCTGGGCGCCCCTGTTCTTTGATGTATACGCTTCTACTTTTACCTCGCTAGAGAGTTGCTCCCTCTTTTCTCACTGGACTTTGTTGTCAAACGCGGTAATAGCTAGGAACTCTCCCCTGACTACTGTTTTCAAGGCGTCCCATAATGTAGCAATGGGGGTATCTGGAGTGTTGTTTATTTCCAAGTTATTAGCTATGGCCTTAGTGATCCACTGAACTACTGCAGGGCGCTGCAGCATCATCTCCTTGAGCCGCCACAGATGACGGGCAAAGCGCGCACATGGAAGGACCAGTGATATACACACTGCCGAGTGATCTGACAAAGTGCAAGGGAGTAACTCGATCTACTGTGCCTGCTGAGTCAATGTGTTGGTGGTTAGTATGTAGTCAATTTAAGCATAAGTCTTGTGGGGGTGCGAATAAAAAGTGTGCTCTCTAGACGTCGGATGATGAGACCTCCATATGTCCATCAGACCTGTCTCCGTCAGAAGCAGCCTCCCCTTCTCAGTGAGGGCCCCAGTCTGCCCGAAATGCTGGCTAGATCTGTCCATGTCCTTATCAAAGGCTAGGTTAAGATCCCCCCCTATGATCAACGATCGATCACGGGATTTGGGTATTTCCGTGACCGCCTCTTGGAGAAACCCTTCTTGTCCATTGTTCGGGGCGTAGACTGTACTGATGGTAAAGGTATACTGTCTAACGTTAATGTGTGCGCTAGTAGCCTACCCTTGATTTCGGCTCTCTTAAGACCCACTTTGCCTTGTAACTTAGAGGAGACTAAAAGGGCCACACCTGCTGATTTGGATGTATGAGATGAGAAGAATTGTTGAGGGAATGCTCTGGCTCTTTATGGGTGTCCCCTGCCATTAGAGATGTCTCTTGGAGAAGACAGACATGCTCATCCGACAAGACAGCCCATTTCTAAATTGGGCTATTAAGACCTTTTACGTTAAGCAAGATAATCTTAAGGGCCGCAGTCATAGAGGTGAGTTCTTTAGATTGCTGTACATAGCTGAAGGGACAAAGTACCTGCAGGGGCCTACCTCGTTTGTGAATATACAAGTGTTATGTGTCAGAGACCTAACCCCGACAAAGCTTCTCCGGAACGGAAGGCGTGTGAGTGGGGGGGAGGGCAACCTATTAACCCCATAAAATTACAATTAAAATTAAACATAAACTGGTGAACAGTGTAATAATCCTGGGTGGATAACCCAATGGTTGCCCATAACAGGACCCATTCCGCCTCTCCGTCCCGCCTGAGCCCCAATGTTTGAGAACGGGAAGTTGCATAATGCGGGCTTTTGTAACTTCTGCTCACTCCCTGCTTACGTGACCAAACAGTGTTCAGTCCGCGTTGGCTGAATCCACCTCCAGGGAGGCAATGACCGCTTGTCTCTCTTTGGCAATAATCTCTTGATCTGGTCAAAGGCGGAGCAGGTACTGGCCAACTCTTCTCCAACTCTCTGTCTCAGAAGAGATTCTCTTGGTTCCTTCCAACGTTAAGGCATTCGAATAGTCTTCAGATAGACGCACCAGCTGCTTGGCCTCCTGCAGTGAGCGGATTTGGTGTAGCAGACCATCCCATTTAAAGATTAAGTGGAAGGGATAGCCCCAGGAGTAATGATCTTTTTAGAGCGCAAGTGGACAGTAACCGGTCTAAACTCCCTCCTCTTTTGCAGTGTGGATGCTGCTAAGTCCTGAAACAAGACAGGCATGGAGGTCCGGAATTCGGCAGGGTATTTATCTCGGGCCTCTCGAAGAATCCGCTCCTTGAGTTGAAAATCATGGACACACATGAGGATGTCTGGTGGGGGAGCTATCGCCGCTCTCTTCTGGCCCACTCTATGGGTTCTGTCCAGCTAGATCCGATGTTCTGGTGGGGCTACGGCTACCAGGATGAAGCGAAAGAGTTCCTCCACATAGGCTGCAATGTCCTGCCCCTCTGCTCGGATTCGAATGTTGTTCCGTCTGTAGCGTTTTTTTAGGTCCTCTGCATGCGCCTGGAGATCCAGTTGCTGATCGTGTAAACCAAGGACCTCCTGTTGGAGTTGGTCGATCTCCTCATCCCTTGTTTTAGCCTGTGTCTCTAGTGTATCCACACTATTGCCCATTGAGTCCAGGTCCCTCCGAACTTCTCGGAGCACCTGGGTTAGCTTCTTCTTCATGGTGTGGAGATCGTCTTTCAAGGAGGCAAATAAGGTTTCTAGAAAGGCGTGTGTGACTGGGGCTTCCGTGTCCCCCATCTCTGGGTCTGTGGGACCTCCAGACGGGGAAGGGACCGCTTCGGAGCCACCTGCGCTGGACTGAAGGAGGAGATCGTAAGTCACATAGTCTGTTAATGCAGTACGGGCTCAGCCTCAGCAGGCTTTCCCTCAGGGCCTATCAGGCTTATGGTTTAAAGTTCTCTGTCTTGCTAGCTCCTGCCCCGTTCAGTCAGAGCAGCAGACCGCTTTTCTCAAATTGCCCCAATTGCGATCTGAATGCTAGCTTTTGGGGGGTGGACCACCCCACCACTCGAGCCCAGGGTTCACAGGTGAAAGAGGGGGCAATACTTCTTTCCCCACGCCTATGTTGGAGTCAAGGCCTTAGGTAGTGGATTCAGTCTTGGAGGCCCGGCAAGTATTGGTGCTACGTGTCCTCAAAAAGCCTACTGTGTCTTTACTTTTAACTAGCAGTCAGGTTTGCAAAGTGGTGGAGAAAAGAGGCTGGACCTCCAACCAGCTCTCACGAATTCCACTACGTACGACTTACAGGAGGTACCAGGAGGGCTTCTTGGCCCCCAAGGTCCCTCAGAAGTAAAGTGGACTTCATCCCCCAACCAGCAGTGTGCCAGGAGATGCGTTTGCAGAGTGGTAGTGAAATGGGGCATGGCCATTTTGAAGACCTCCTAGCAAGCCCACTGTGTGGGACATATTGGAGGGGCGCTCTGTGGCCCCCCTTCCCTTAACCCTTTTGGGCCCTGGGGACCCCTTCCTGCGTGACCCCTCCTCCCGAGGCCGATATATGCTCCAGAGACCTCATCCCTCGGGGCTTGGCCTTTGTATCTATTTTTTAAAGGGAGGGAGCAGCGCGGTTCCCTCCCGGGCCATTCTCGGTCCCGGGGACCCAATCCACTGGGGCTTGGCCATGTCCTGAGGGACCGCAGGGAGCATCAAGGCCCCCACGGTCCCTGCCGGCTCCCTGCCTCCTGCGAGAGCCGGCATTGCTTTTGGGCAGAGGGAGCTGCAAACATGCAGCTCCCTCTGCCCAAAAGCAATTCTGCGCCGCTTCGTGGAAGCAAGAGCATTTTTCCTGCTGTCGCTTCCATGAAGCGGACTAGAGTTTGCTATGGCTTGGCTGAGGCAGTGCTCCCTCCAAGCCATAGTAAACTGCAATTTTTCCCTTGGGGTGGGCACCCTGGGACATTGCTGGAGCCAGCTCAGGGGGGTGGCGGTCCTTAGGGCCATTTACGCTCCACGAGGTGGTCTGCGTGGCGCCCCTCCAACAATATTTAATCAACAGGGAGGTGGTGGTCCCTGGGGCTGTGTGGGGGGGTTTGAGCCCCCCACACTTTACTTTTAAATATATCCCAGGGTAGGGGGTGGACCCAAGTGCTCTGTGGAGGGCTGGAGCCCCCCATTCATCTTTCTGAATTTAGCCTTGAGGAAGTGGCAGTCCCCAGGGCTGCAGGGGGGGAGGTGCCCCCATGCATTTTTTCTAAGAATAAAGCCCCAGGGCAGTGGCAGTCCCTGGGGCTGCGGGGGCCGTGTAGACCCCGCATTCGATCTATAAGCCCCGAGGAAGTGGTGGTTCATGGGGCATGCTGGTGCCCGCATCACATTTTTCAACCAAGCCACAAGATGGCTGCCAACACTTCCTGGGTTGGCCGCCAATCAGATCTCAGGCATGAGATCGGGAGGGTTCGCGAATCCTTCCCATTCACAGTTGTATATCTGAGAAATGTTTACATTTCTCAGGAACTACTGCACGGACTTACACCATTTGACTAAAAGAGTGATTTCGGAACCAAGCACTACCTTTATGCCAAATTTGGTGTAATTCCCTGTAGCTGTGTCTAAAGTTTCCTATGGAAATTAACATGGAGAAAATGTGTTTTGGGACCAACCTTTTTCTTGGCCCCCGCTTGACGAATCACCCGGAAACTTTCAACACAGCAGCTGACCTCACTGCCCCATTAGTTTTGAAAATGTTGCAGAGATTTGTTAAACGACACCAAAGATATTGGCAAAAGACAAAACGCTTTTCCTATAGAAACAAGGTCCTAACTATAACTACCTACAGGTGACCGCCAGTAGATAATATATATATACATATATATGTGTGTGTGTAAGTAGCCTGGGGGAAGGATTTGTGGGGTGTGGAGAAGCAAACAAAGGAGAGAGAAACATGGAGTGCTGAAGGGTGAGAGTTTTGGGAGGTGGAAGCACAGAGCACAAGGAGGTGTTTTCCAGGATGTGACAGTACATGGATGAGAGAGGAACAATGAGCATTGAGGGTGTTTTACTGGGGTCAGTATACATGAGGAGAGCAGCATGCCGAGTAGGTGGTGTTTTGCAGCAGAAAAGCACATGAGGGAGAGAGAAATACAGAGCACGGGTGACCTGGAAGGCTTACTGGGGAGAATCACGGGAGGAAAAGAGCAACACAGAGTGCAGGAAGCAGGTGTGTTTTGCTTGTGAAGAACACAAAAGAGAGAACAACATGGAGGGTGTTTTGCGAGTGGAAAAAGCATATGAGGGAGAAAGCTGTGAAACACATGGAGCACTTAACCAAGAAGACGAAAGTCGTTGCCTAAAGTGAGCAGTGGACTGATACAAGTCAGCCAGCTCAAAGGATGGCAGAGAAGCGAGCCACTATCCAGGGGAGGAGCCAACACAAGATGGAAAAGGATAAAGAAAACCATTGAATAATAAGCAAACAACTGTGAGTGGCTGTGAACCAACCAGTGCTATGCTAAAGGGGGGGGTAATCCCACAAAAGATCTTTCAGAACCAGACAGCTTGCACTGTCTGATATGTCTGTTAGGTGAGCAGGGGCGGCTCTAGGCTCATGGTGGCCCTGTGCAGGGAGCGCAGGTAGGGGGCCCCGGAAGAGGGGGTCCGGGCGGGGCGGAGCTCAGGAAGGTGTTTTAATAAAACGTCCAGAAAAGGCGTTAGATGACCAGTAACATGGTAACAGAAAAACGACGTTTACTTTTTGAGTGCTCATCACTTGGATACTTTGTTTTAGAATCTGGGTCTCTGGAGGGACCCCTTTCAACAAGAAAAACACGTTGCGCGTCCATAAGAGAGTTCGGCCACAAAGTAGGATCCCTCCAATCACATAAATCATATTCAGAACACGGGTCTGTAACATGGTCTTGCTCTTTGGCTTCCTCTTCAATACCTGCATCATCCGTCTGTAAACTCTGAACCTCCTTCAGAATGCCAGATGAATGATGTTTCAGTTTCTCTGTCTGAGGGTCTTTTGTAATAATCCTCATCCTAAGTTGGTAATTGCTGCATGTTTGTATCAATTTCAGAGTCACCTTGTTCATTTTCATTGGTCTGCTCATGAGTATCATTCTGCTCATGGATATCATCATTTTTTTGTTCTTTATGGTCGTCAGCGCCTGTTTTACCTAGTGCATCAGCAGTACTCTGGCCAGAGGATTCTTCATCTTTAGGTTTCCCTTGGGTGATAAAGTTCAGGATTGCTCCTTCCTGTGACACTACGAAAGCCTGCTGAGCCACCTTTCTCTTTCGTTTCGAATAACCAGATTTGTGTACTCGAATTCTCTTCATTTTGCTTGCAATGCAGCGGGCGAGGCTAGCAGTGGGTAGGGAAAAAAAGAAGACAATCAGCAGTGGCGGCTGCTGAAAGATTTTGATGTGTCATTTTTATTTTCTTGCAAAAACAACAGTTGATGGACAGAATGCAGAACAATGTCATACATTCACCCCAGTACAGAGATCTGGGCCTAAATCCATCGTTTTTTTGCTCACCACACCACCCCAGTTCAGACATGGCCATATGCAAATCAGCCTTGACGCTGTGCCTCATGGGAACAGTCCAGCCCGAACTGCCAAGCCATGTCTTCCCTGGACTACACAATGAAGGACCAGCATACCTTAATGAACAAGTGAATTTCCACCAACCTACCAGGAAAATATGTTCCAGAACCATCTCCCTAGCAGCCACCCAATGCAGCCGCTGATAAAACAGTGGAGGCCGCTACTTCTCCCACCTGGCAGTGAAGACCTGAAAACCCTCCCCCTGCACCTCAGAGCCTCACCATCGCTCCAGCAGTTCAGGAAGGACCACAAGACCTCGCTGTTCAACCAACAAGCAGCATGATCCAGCAGCATGAATCCCACACCGCCTCGAGACCCTTATGTGTGAAGCAGCTGAGCTTTACAAACCCTGACTGATTGATAGTAATTACCCTTCCCACTACATGTATGACACATTATGAGGACTAGCCACATATGGAAGGTTTATTTGAAGAGTGTTATAAAACTATAGGGTAGATCATGTGACTTGGCATACAAGGTCTGTTTTCTCAGTCCACTGAGAACAGTAGAGCCTGGAGAATAGTTCATGATCTATTTGGGAAGTGACCTTAGCAGGAAGAGAGTAAGCTACCTTGAAATCATGGCACACAGAGACCTGTCTCAGTACGTCACTAACTGATCCTGAAGACAGCCTACAGATAACCAAAGACTCGTCCACTTTACCACATTGTCAAAAGACAAAATACAATATATTTAATTAAGGTTTCTTGTATAGTGCCATATTCCAGCAACCAGTTCTGCTCGCTTTACAGAGCACCTATTAAACAAGGATTAATTACAGTGAGTCCTAAGGCTATGAAAAGGCACTAGAGGTTCACTGAAGCAAAATTAATGTGCAAGGAACATCCAGTCAGGAGACAACTTTCAAGCAGACGTACGAATCACTAGCACAGCGTACCAACGACCCCATGGGCCGTGGCATAAGCAAGGAAAATGGCCCCTTTGGCTGCTGCTCAGGAAGAAAAATATAGCAATTATCAGGGTTCAATGGGCCCCTGAGGGTTTTGGGTCTCAGTACCACTGTACTTGCTGAACCAATGGTAACTATGCCCCTAGTATGGACAGAGAAGGCTGCTTTACCAATTGCAAACTGAGGACTAGTTAAACTAGTTTTCTCTGCTAGTCACATGACAAGCACTGGAATGTAATTAAAGAAATGATCAAGAAGCCAGTCTCCTACCAAGGTCTCTGCAAAAGGGCATTAGATTGAGTTAACATGGGTAGGCACTGCCATCCTATTCCAGGCGTCAATCCAAAGGTGCTTGTATTTCATGTCTGCCTCAACACCATATAAACAGACATAACCAAATGTCAAGTACATTCGAACACTCGATGTTTTAAAAGATTTGTGCAGGCAGATCCACTCATTAGATCACAAGTATCAACTTCATACTATGTTTTCATGATTGTTGATAAGTAATTGTAATCATTTTAATGAATCCTTAACATTACGTCTAACACCTCGTACCCTGCTCTCCTCTTCCCCCCAATACGACCGTGCCTCCCAAGTTACACCTCCAAAAGTCACCATGCCTCCCCTCAGCCACAAGTAAACACCGCCCCTGCACTCCTGACTCATATTTCCCTCAACATACAGCGCCGATCTGTACCACTCCCTACCCCTGGCGCACGGTGACCACCTCTCCGACCGCGCCCTCTCAGAGATGAATCGTGAGAGAGAGGCTCTCTCTCACGATTCATCATGCCCTCCCTTCCCATGACCACCAGAATTCCTACAGCTCGCCACCTCACATGGCTTACCTCCACCCAGACCCAAAGCACACACCATCTACAATAACATCCTCACCCAACCTTCCCCTCGCCCCCGGCTCCTCACCCCCACGGGCTGGGATACATTCCTATGCCTGATCTGCCCTCCTACCCAGGGCTCCCCACACCCTCGTCCAATGGCTCACCTTCCCTCGGGTTCACTCTGCAGTGGCGCACGCTGACCTCCTCACTCCCCCTCCCCATGCCCTGACCCTCGGGCTGCTCACCTCGCAGCTGGCACCAAAGGTTGCACACTGGCATGCTATCCTCTGCAAGGTGGCTTTTCTTGCCCAGGGTCTCTAGGCGCGCCGGTGCATGGCCTCGGCCGGTCTCGGTGCTGCTCGCTGCACGCCGGGCACGGGTGCTGCCACCCCTCCTGCCGCCAGTGATGCATGGTGCTTCTGTAACCCCTTCGCTGCAGGACTCGCGGGCACTGCGCATGCGCGCGCATGCGAGCCTCCGGAGGTGCCAGATCTGGACTATTAAAACAAGCTCGATTCTCCTGAAAAAAAAGTTCTAAACAAGCACAAGACCTACCAGAAGAGCCCGAAACAAGGCCGACCCCACACAAAGACGAGACTGGGTTAGAAAGGAAAAGAGTATAAGAACAACCATTCAGCGTGCATCACATTAGATTTAGCACGCCTCAGTCGTTCATGCGCCAAATCCCTGCCAGGGGCCGCCACGAATATGTATTGTATCCGATTCCTCGTGGTGGCCCCTGGGGTTTGGTGGCCCTGTGCAGGTGCACAGCTTGCACATGCCTAAGGCCGCCCCTGAGGTGAGTCCTAAAAACATTTCATTAAAAAGTATAAGACCAATCTTAACTACATAAAATAACTATTTTTCTCTTGACAATTCATGCGTGTTGCTTAGTGAGATCCAGTGTGAACACCTGGATGCCTGCCTGCAACACTTACTTATGTTTAGGCAGTAAAAAGTACACAAGAATCTCTTTTATACAGTGTACTTCGACACTTTCCAGTGTTGCTCTGAAAGGACAGCGTCCAAGTGACCCATGTTGTGTGGACGCTTTGAGTGGATCTTTTTTGAGTCAATGTCATACAGCATTCTTCGACTTGTATGTTTGCATTTTCTGTTATCAGTTGCTCCTACAAGTCCAAGAAAGAAATGTATGTGATTGTTTGCATATCAAATACGGGTATACCGCGGTGAATATAACAGAGAGTGCGCAGTATTTTGCATAATGCTAAAACGTGTTATTAAATCAAAGGATGCTATACGTGTCAGTTACCCCAGTAGAAACTCCACTGAGTTTCAGAAAAGAGGTAGGTGTCACATTGAAACACCAGCAGTACACCGGAAAGAATAAGACGCGTCTAATTATTACAATACTTTGCTACCACGTGTGTTATGATATGTTATATTGTGTTATGTAACAGTGATTTGTAAAACGCTGCATGGTGCTGCTGGGTCCCGGCTGCCTTAAGTCATTGTCTCGAGGACTCTGCCCCAGAGCGGGTTAAACTTGCTCACGATGAACGTCACTGGGATCCTATGAATAAACCCCACCGCCTGGGAGCAGAGAGGGCGCTATTGAGAATGCGTGACGGACCTGCATTCCACCAAACCCCTGAAGTGCACTGTGCTTAAATAAACAGGTGGTTTTAATTCTCAGGTCTACTTGTCCACTTAGATCCCCTGCCTGTGTTGACAAACAGCGAGAAAGGAGCAGGTGTTTTTTATAGGATTATTGTATTTACCGAGGACTTTCCACAGCACTCTGCCCTCGGCAACCTGAGAGCTGTCATCATCCCATGTACGAGGCCTGCACTAATCTTAATTCTCTTGAGAAAATTGAAAATGAGAATGTTCCAGAAAAAGGCTCATTTATTGCGGATGATCCAAGGATTAAGTACAGCCACGCAAGTGTTAGCGTGTGACGGGAGGGGGGTGGGGGGTACCGGTGTTATGTAATTAACCATGATTAATAACGACCTTGACAAGTTTTAATAAGGACGCCGCTCCATTAGTACTGAATTGACTGCGGGTAACGAAAGACGGGCAAAATTGGAACTCGTGTTTTTGGATTTGACTTGCTCAGCCCAGTAGCAACCACACATTGGTAGAATATTTAAGCCTGTCCCACCCTTGTGAATGGGTGACAGCTCTATGAGGAAGAAACGAGGAGAAATAGAGATATTTCTCCTCGTTACTCTTCCCCAGGGAACGTGTACGATTTTGGCGCATTCCCAGGGATGTGTCAGAATCCATGAGAGTTGCATGCGAACACCCACGCAGCAGTCGCGGCCGGCACGACGGGCGGATGGGTGGAGGTCGTGCAGGTTTGCGGGGGGAGTGGGACATTAATTCCAATTAAAAAAACGTAACTTCCCCCAGGTCACGCGCCACCACCTCAGCTGCTGATGCGTTTGCATGCGGGTCTGCGTTTTGCACAGGCAGCCGGCTTCCCTTCCCCTAAGCCAATCACAACTCTGTAATTGCAGCCTTGTGATTGGTGTGGGCGCCTGGAGAGAGGCCATTTTCTCTGTGTAGGCTGCATAAAGCCTACATAGAGAAAAAGTTAGAGTGCGCATGACTGGTTTGCTTGGCCCCAGAGGACCAACCAAACAGTCAGGGCCCACAACAGTGGGTAGGACCAAACCAACAAGGCACTTCTGCTTTCTCGCAGTGCGAGAAGCAGAAACATAAAATGGTAGTTTTACCATTTTATGCTTCTGCTTCTCGCCCCTCCGCCCTCATGGAGGAGCCGCCCCTGCCAGGCACTGCCCATGGAACACCTGGCCAAGGCAGAGTAACACAGCACAGTGTTACTCCAGATTTTTGGAGCCACGCAAAGGGGCTTAGCCTGGCTTCAAAAATCTGTCTTACAATTTAGCGACAGGAATGGCCTCATAAATAAGCCCCTTATTTTTAGGTCTCGCTGAGTCAGCACATGTGCTGCCCTGTGAGACATTTTGTAAGCGGGTTTTAAAAGTGCTACCAAAGGCTTGGCCACCAGCTTGCGATTACACGCACAAGCGCGCGCGCCTCGCTTCGCCTCTCCAATGCAGCGCGCCTCGCTCCACCTCGCCCCAACCACAGAGCGCGTCCCCGCGATCGTGATCGCTTTCACGGTCTATTGCGCGCTTGTTGCAGATGCAAACGGGTCCTAGCATAAACATGCCCAAGTACAGCAGTCATGTTTTTTGTTTACCCTAAAAGTTATTACACCGCCGTCAAATACCGGAGTTCTCAAAACATCCATCGTAACAATATTATGTTTATGAACAAATACAACACTCCACCTTTCTCTCTATAACATGTTCGAAGGGGGTGTCTGGAAAGGTTATCACGTATGCTGTAAAAATGCTCTGTTCTACTTCCGCTAACCGCATGCTGCACGTCACAACCGTCGACCAAGCTACGAACACAGCTGTGAGCCTCACCGAACCCTGCAAAGCTGAGCCGATGCGCGGCAATGTCACGCAGGTTTCAGACGCGATAAAACAAACCACACAAACCCACCAGAATCCGGACAAGCATCTCTTTCCCAAAGTCCACAACGCTCTGAGCTGCGACTATCCAAAATGATTCAAAATGAAATATAAGAATACCGAACTTGACTTATATCTCTGGCTTTTATCAAGCTGTGTATAAAAAAATACAGAAGATGTGTGTACATTTAACTCCAGTCACACAATGGGAGAGTCATGCAATTGTTTGATAGGTACAAACCCAGGTTCGCATACTAATAGTCAGAACAACGTTACTGCAATCTGGGGATCATTTGGAGAAATGCAGGCAATCGTCATTCTAACATGGCATTTTTATACGAGTGGTTTCCAACGTGGCTGCCATTCTAGAAGCACATTTATGATTTATTTTTTGGGTGGGGGGAACATCAGTCCATCAGGTAAGCTAAAGCGGTCTCTAAGCCAGACCTAAAAGAACAGAAATGTCATTGTAATATTTTATAAATCATGCTTTATCTTCCATTGCATGAATATCAGAGTTATAATGTTACATTTCCCTTTGAGGATTATGCATTAAACATAGCTTCCCAACTTTCCTTTATTTCTGTTTTTTTTAACTTAATATTCCTTTCAAATTGAATTTAAAAATGTGCTGTGTATCATCTGAACATTAGTAGGTTGGGTTTTGATAAGCTTTGCAATTTTAAGTACTTTTCAGCATCAGTTAGGCACGTATTACCTGTGGAGCTCTGACGTCTACTGAGGTCACAAAGTTCAAGGGTTCATTTGAACGAATAAACCAATGATATTGTTCCCTTAGTCATGTACCTGAAAATGTCCTCTTATCCCTAACCGTGCTACCTTCAGGAAGAGCTCTGGCTTGGACACCAGGTGAATCCCAAAGTTGTACTTTTATTAAGTGGGAGGAAGTTGCTCAGTGCAGTGTGACACCACAATCCAACCAACCTGACGGCAATGCCTTCAAGAGAGGCGGACAACCAAGAGAATTAAACAAGCATTGGCATAGCCAATAGGTCTCGCCTTTGGGACCTTATAAGTGTTTAGCCATGCAACAGTTGATGTTGTTGCACCAAGGATATTGTGCTGCAAAACTAAATACTTATAAGGTCCCAAAAGCGAGACCTATTGGCTATGCCAATGCTTGTTTAGTTTGTCTAGGGCCTGGTGAGGTGGAAGTCGAACATTGCTCTGGTCACCTGTAAAAGCATTAGTCGGAACTCTGCTGTCATTATCATTTAAAGTTGAGCGCGAAATTGAGAGGTGAAACCTTGTATAAGGTTACTACTCGGATGTTTGTCTCCCAGTGATGATTTCTGCAGAAAATGCCAACGTCAGAAACACAGTTACCACATGCTTTTGAAAAACAATTCTACACAATTACCCCAAGCTGTTATTGGTTGTAATGGTACACAGTTTTCCAGTGCTGTGACGCAGTTTTAGCTGGTCACTTATGCTGTAACTGCACCACAAAGCGCCACTCCCAAATAGAAGAAGTGACAAATTTGGGGGTGTGGCAAGATTTTCTCTGCAAACTTTACACAGTTTTCTCTGTACACTTTAATAACTAATAATCTTTGCGACCGCCGAGAAATATTTATTGCACAGATATGTTTTTCACAAAGGTATGTTTGCCAAAATACAATATACAAGCGAACGGGGTATAGGGTAAAGACAGATTGCACCAAATCCTTTTAGTCAGGTCAAAAAATATATCAAAACTCTTAGGGTGCCTTGGATCATGAGGTTAAATACCCCTAAACCTCCTTAGGGCCAAAAGACCCTATGACTTTCAAACAATTCACTGTGATCCAGCACTCCATGAAATTACTCACCTGCCGAATGACTGTCAATTCGGCAGGTGTTACTTCAAAAAATTATTTCTTTATTGAGTTCTTCTTTTCTTCACAAATAGCAAAGGTACATACAACGTAGCCAACGTAGCCGACGCGTTTCGTCCAAAAGGACTTCTTCAGGGCAATTAGAGTTGGTTTGAGATATGGGACGGATAACTTTCTATTCTCCTCCAAATCGGGAAAAGTTAGTAAGTCTTCTTCTAATATGCCGTACTAGATCAAGCACCTTTATTATTATGTATGGTTTGAGTTTCTTCTCGTTATTCAAATAATTAATCACCAGGGGCCATATGTAGGAAGCCAAATACCGGTCGGTAACGGACGATTTTCGGTAAATATCCCGTTACCGACCGGTATTTAGGCATTTGCTATGTAGGGGGCATATTTCAGGATTCGGTAATTTACCGAATCGGTAAAATTACTGAATCGGTAAAATTACCGATTCGGTAAATACCGAATCCTGAAATGAGATGTAGGAAACACTCTAATGAGTGTTGTGTAGGAATTAGAATTTGGTATTTACCACCAAATATAGGTTGGTGATAAATACCGAATACATTGCAAAAAGCAATATTTTGCTGAAATAAGAGTGCCATGTGGTAGACATACATGCCCTTAGGGCATGTATGTCCGCCACATGTGCACACATGCAGGAATCAGGGGTGCAACAGGGTGTCAATGTGACACCCTGCCACCCTTGAATGTGCTCCCCCCATTACCGAATCGGTATTTACCGATTCGGTAATGAGGCATACCTTCCCATTGATTCCTATGGGCCTCCAGGCCCATAGGAATCAATGGGAAGGTATGCCTCATTACCGAATCGGTAAATACCGATTCGGTAATTACCGAATTTCTCCGATTCGGTAACATTTACCGAATTATTACCTACATACACTTTACCGATTCTTAAATACCGAATCGGTAAAATTCGGTATTTAAGAATCGGTAAAGTGTATGCCACCTACATATGGCCCCATATGTATAATCCCTAGAAACATCCACTGATCAATTTTTCTTTTCGTAAGTTATACCAGGTTGGCTATCCTGATTATTCTATGATTAAATATTTTGATAATGTAATTTCTTGTTCTTTAATTTGTAATTCACCCTTATACGGTTTATATCTGTAGATTCAAAGGTTCAGGAGCCGGTTCCCTCCATGCCAGGGTCCATGTTTGCCAAAATAACAGCTTATAACTTTTGCAAGGAGAATTACAGCTAGATTTTTTTTCCCACAGATTTGTTTTTTGTGAATGAACGCAACTAAGAGGAAAGTTTTACTCTGAAACCTATATAAAATAGAAAGTTTGCAAATTTCACGAAACTTTACTGGTGTCTCATCACTCTGAATCTTCCTTCCTTGTCCCAGGCCTTACTTACATCTGAGCAGACCTGCCTCCATAGCAGGTTTTCTTTTTCTTTTCACTCCTAGAAGTATGCCCCATGGAGAGTGTCCTACCCATAATCCCTACTGGTCACAACTAACCAAGCCCATGCGGAATCTCCTGCTCAAGCAGGGTTTTGGGGAAGGGAGGACTGGGACAAGAAAGGGAGAATCAGACTAATAGGATAAGTAATCTAGACATTACCTCTTCATGTCCTTTCTTGTCCCTGCCCTTACAATTGACAACATACCAAGCAGAGCCAGGTGATTTGAAATCGCGTCACTTTACAAATAACAGAAAACAGACCAAAGCAACACCCTAGTGTACTTTATTGAATGCATCTCAATCCAACGTAGACGCTGAGACAGCAGTCAAAATCAAGTAGTTACATCATACAAGATTGTAGTGGTGTTTATGATTCCCTATGAAAATTGCATCGGGAATCGCGCTTTGGGGGACAACATTTTTTTTCACTGTCCCCATTTGACGGATCACCCCAAAACTTTCAAGGAAGGAGCTGAGGTGAATGAATGTTTTTTCCCCCCAAGGTTTTATTAGAATTTGTCAAACAGCGCCTAAGTTAATAGCTAAACTAAAAATTAATTTTCTGTTGTAACTAGGTCCTAACACAGTGGTGTGTTTAACTTAAAAATAAATAATTATAATGACATAAATACCTGTAGTCTTCACATGTTAAATGTTAAAGAGCTACCATATTAATCCATGTCAATCATCGCAGAAAACAACTACTTTTACCCTGTGAACTGGTTGTAGCCTCCACTAAGCAGTCCAGCAGAACAAAGGTGACTGACAGAGTGATTAACTCTCAAGATAAAATGCAGGGTGGAGGGGATGGAAGAATGGATAGTTATGGAAACGCGTAAGACTCTGTAAAAGATATTAATTTTAGTTTAGAGTTAAGAAGCTTACATATTCCCAGAGAGGGCAGGATAGGCTCTGCAAAGCATGTGACTGTGGATTTCTGCACTGAAAACTTTCTTTAATTCCTTTTACATAATCACACAACCCAGAGCTCTAAATCGTTTGATTACATTGTAAGCTGGCGCCGAGTGACTTTTGCATTCACATAGAAGAACAGTTTCTCATGATGTGAACTGCTGCTGCCAGGAACCACCATGTGTCTATTTTATTAATGACACAGTTGTTCGATGTGGCAGATTTTTTTAGTATCTAACCCAACGGATATCAATTTGTCATAACTTGGGAAACCTATTTCTAATTTTCATGAATTAGCAGACAACTGTTTACTTTCTATTTTAGGAGTTTGAAAAAGTTAAATCTTAATGTTAAATTACAAGTTTCTATTTACTTATTTTACATTTTCCCACCCCACTGACCCTCCCAAGCATATGGACAATGTTTTGCTCATTAAAGCATGTTGTTTTGTATTTCATAAGCACGCATACCAAATGCACAAATTATTAAAAAGCTTAACTTAATGAACAATATAAATGTTGCCATTGGTAATGAAGTCTCATTCAACGTGACCGTCAAGTGATGCACAATCTTTCACCCACCAAATCACTGTCCCAACACTAACTACGTAAGTTATGGAAACCACCTGAAGTACAAAATTGTAACACCAGTAAACTTACTGGAGACTAGAGATACCAATTCACATTTTAATTGTCGTTTTTCTCACTTTGTGCAATGAAGGTGTCCAGAAAAATGCCCTTGACGCCTGCATCTAGGAACACTAGTTTTGTGTCCTTTGAAGAAGACTTTATAAGCCTTGATTACTTTTTTAACTTTACCTTGAATGTTTGCACTCACTTCGTTCCATTTAGTATGCTCCTAATATCCGCTGTAGACTCCTTCGGATCAGGTAACAATGTGAGAAAGTCATCTGTAGGGAGACGTCAATCAATCAATCAGTAGATGTGTAGAGCACTTCTTGTAACCTGTGAGGGTATCCAGGTGCTGGCAGGGTCCAGTTGTTTCCCAAATAGACAGGTCTTCATGTGGAGGCCTGGAGATTAAAGGGTCGCTTGTTCCATGTCTTTGATGCTAGGTAAGAGAAAGAGCAACTTCCACATCTACTATGTTAGATGCCGGTATTGAGGGTTAGAGAAAGAGAAGCGGAGAGGAAGTGTCTGGAGGGCTGATGAGAGTTCAGGCAGTGATTCAAGTAATCAGGTCTACAGTTGTGTAGGGCCTTGGATTCATGGGGCAGGAGCTTAAACTGGCATCTTTTCTGTACAGGGAGCCAGTGGAGTTCCCTGCGGAAGGGGTTGATATGGGTTCATCTAGGGAGATTCAGGATAAGTACGGCTGTGCCATCCTGTATGGTCTGTAGTAATCGAAGGAGGTGAGCTGCGATCCCTGCATAGAGAGCATTGCCGTAGTCCAGTTGGCTGGAGATGGGGGCTTGGTTGATGGTGCCTCTTGAACTTTGGGGCAGCCATTTGAATATCTTATGTGTGGAGGATGAAGAAACAGGAGGAGGGGATGGAGTTGACATGAGTTGTCATGGTTAGCTTGTTGTCCAGAATCATACCTAGGTTCCTAGCATGGTCAGTGAGGGTAGGAGTAGTTCTGAATTCTGAGGGACACCAAGATGCGTCCCATGGGGAGCTTTGGTTTCCGAAGATCAGTACTTCTGTCTTGTCCGTGTTGAGCTTCAGGCAGATGTCCTTCATCCAGTTAGCGACGTCTTTCACGCAGTTGTGGAAGTTGATGTTGGCATTTTCTTTGGAGAGGGAGAGGATGGGTTGTGTGTCGTCGATGTGGGATATGATGTTGAGTCCTTGGGTTTTGACGATGCTGGACAGAGGTGTCATATTGAGGGGCAGATTTACAAGCCCCTTGCGCCTCGTTTACGCCACCGTTGCATCACTTTTATGACGCAATGGTGGCGCAAAGCCAGCGCCATGGTGCGGGGTACTTACAACGTGACGCATCTGAGAGATGCGTCACGTTGTAAAGCCCTGTGCCACATGTAGGCGTTCCGGCGCAGGGGGAGGCGTTCCCGCGCAGGAACGCCTCCTAAAAGTGGCTGAGTGAAATCTAAAAGATTTCACTCAGCCACTTTTCAGGCCATGCTGCGTCAAAACCCTGCGCCTGCATGAAGCAGGTGTAAGGATTGACGCTGCATTTTAAAGATAGGGCACCCCCGAGACTTGCTGGAGCTGCGTCACGCTTGCGACGCAACTCCAGCAATGCGTCGCCTTTACGGCAGCAGATGCGTCACGTATCTGTCCATTTTTGCCCCATGGTGCGCCGCATTGTAAATGTGGCGCATCCATGGTGGCGGAGCCGTGACGCTCAATAACTGGCACATCCCTGCTGATATGCAGGGATGAGCCAGTTATTGTAAATCTGCCCCTAAGTGTTTAAGAGGGTGGGGCTAAGCGAGGATCCTTGTGGTACTCCACACATTATTTTTCAGGGTTCGGTGGGGGGGCGGGGGGAAGGGAGAGTTTTTGCATTCTTCCTGTGAGGAAAGAGGGAATCCACCTGATAACAGCTCCTTGGATGCCTATGTTGTGCAGTTTTGTGATGAGTGTGTGGGAGACCGTATCGAAGGCTGCAGAGAGGTGTAGGAGGATCAGATTCACAGTCTCTTCTCGGTTGAGTAGGGCTTGGATGTTGTAGGTAGCCTCTATGAGGGCTGTCTTGGTACTGTGGCTGCTGCGGAATATGGATTGGCAGGGGTGGAGTAGGAGGTTCATTTCCAGATGTGAGGAAAGATGCTGGTTGATTCTAATACTTTGGCCGGGGACGGGAGGAAGGAGATCGGTTGGTAGTTGACTTCTGCATGTTTCCAGTCCTGGGGGACGATGGCTGTGCCAACTGAGGCATTGAACAAGGTGGTGAGTACATAGCTAATTCTGGCTTTACCTAGGTTGAAGATGTTCTGAGGGCATGGGTCAGTTGGGGCCCCTGAGTGGACAGGGTATATGGTGGAGGCAGTGTCCTGTGCGGCAAGCTGGCTCCATTCTGTTAGTAGGATATCTGTGATGGTAGCAGGGTTATTGGTTTGCTTGAAGAAGTCGGTCACCTCTGGCTGGGGTTTGAAGTTTCTGTAGATGTTGTGGAAGAAGTCTGCGTGGTTGAGGTAGAGTTCCTGTGAGAGGGTTATGTTTGTTGCAGCTGAGGGTTTAGAGAATTCTTTGATGATGTTGAAGAGTTCTTTGCTGTTATTGGAGCTTTATTCGATGCATGAGGCTAAGACCTTTTTCTTCGATTCTCTCAACTGTCTGTGGAAATGTTGAGGGCTGTTTTGAAGGCAGTCTTGATAGTCGTTTCCTTGCAGACGTGCAATCTTCTTTCCAGTTGTTTACAGTGTCGTTTAGCGGTTCTGAGGTCTTCAGTGCACCAGCTATCCTGCTGGGTGGACCTTCTGTTGGTGTTGTTGCCTATGGTAGCAACGCTATCGGCGCAGTTGGTGGTCGAATTGTTGAAGTTTCTGGCATTCTGGTCTAGGTTGTTGGAGGAGATGGGGTGAGTGGTCTTGAAGGCATTGATCCATATGTCCTTAGAGAATTTCCTCCAGCTGCTGTGGGAGGCGTTGGTCAAACTGGGGGCATAGGTCCGTGAGCTGGTGATGTTGAAGTGGACCATGGAGTGGTTGGTCCAATTGAGTTCTTTGGTGTGGCTCTACCTGATGCAGTCGCTGGAGGTGAAAATGGGGTCTAGTATGTGGCCTGCAGTGTACTTGGGGTCATGGATGTGCTGGGTGAGTCCGATGTTGTTCATCCTGTTGAGGAGGTTGCTAGTGTTGTTGATGTCATTGTGGTCGTCAAGATGGAAGTTGAGTTCGCAGAGGAAAATGTAGTTGTTGGAGTCGATGGTGAGGAGGGTGATGAAGTCAGTGATGAAGTTGCAGAAGACTGGGCGTGGTCCTGGAGGACAGTAGGCAAGGGTGCCCATGATGGAGGTTTTGCTGTCTCTTTGGAGTCTGCCAGTGAGGTGTTCCATGGCTAGGGTGAGGTTGTCATTTGTGGTGGTGTATTGAATGGATTCCTTGTGTATGATGGTGATCCCTCCACCAGATTGTTGATGCGGTTGCAGTGGGTGATCTTGTAACCTTTGGGTATTGTGATGGAGATGTTGGGCGCATAAGTGGGGTTGATCCAGGTATCAGTGAGGAAGCGGACATCAGGTGTTAGGATGGAGATGAGGTCCCAAATCTCTGGGGTAATGGGACGCCACTATGAAGGCAGGCACTGAATGATGGCTGTGGTGATCTATCTGGTAAGTGGAGGCCAGGTGGCGATTGTGTATCTGGTGTGCATTGATTTGTTGAGGTTGTTGAGGGGAAGTAAGTTGAGGGTCGAAGTTGTTGTATATGGTGGCGATCTTGCTGTGAAAGTAGTCAGAGACAGTGTCACAGAGTTCTTGTGATAGGTGGATGGTGTTCCCGGTGGTTGCTGGGTTGTAGAAGACATTGACTATTTTGAAGATTTCTTCAATGTGGTTGGCCACTGCATCGATGTAGGTGGTGACGGACGCTCTCTTGGCTTCCTCAATGCGCAGCTGTTAGTTGCTGAGGGCAGTTTTGTGCGGGCTTCGTCGGAGGGATTTTTAGAGGCTCACCATAGTTTCACAAGTTGGTAGCAGTTCCACTTGGTGATTCTGAGCTCTGGGGTGTACGAGCTGGCTTCCTTTGTTGGTGTTTGCTGGTTTCATTGGAGCGACTCTGTCGGCGCATTTTGTGAGCCATGCAGAGTAGTTGAGGACGGCCTGGACAAGGTCAGATGAGGCTTCGGGTTGGTTGGTGCTGAGGGCCTGTATCCACTGTGTTTCAATTACTTTGCCTCAGCTGCATTGAACGGGTCTGTGGTCCTTGGTTAAAGTTGGCTGAGTATTGGAGATGGTGAAGTGAATTATGGTATGGCATGGTCGGTTCAAGTGAGTTCTGTGACGTGGCTGAATTTGATTCTGTCGCTGGAGGTGAAAATGTAGTTGAGTGTGTGGCCGGCTATGTGTGTGGGTTCAGTGACTTTCTCCACACTGACATTGGGTGTTGTAGAGCCACTATCAACATCGTTCTAGCTCTGCTGTCTCACTGAGAGTGAAGGGCACTGTCCTCAGGTTATAAGTGGGTGGAGCCAGTGGGTGGGGTGCAGGACTCAAGAGAAAAGGGTATTGCTGAAGGAAGTAGGTTAGGGTGACATGACCCAAGTTATACTTCTTTAATGTATAGGATGGGAGAGTAAGGAGTCTACTAGAGACTAAATAGCGTAAGAAAAATGACGTTGTACCTGGCTTTCTGGTGATTCATTTTGCCTCTGCACAGCTATCCAATGGGATTGGCTTAAGAGGTGGGAGGCAACTGGGTGCAGTAATTATAAGCAAAATAAAGTTGTGGCTGAGATAGCTGTCAACAATATTGCATTTAGACCTCCTAATAAGTTCCAATGAGAGCAAAATGATGTGTCAAATGATTGACGTAAATCCATTTTGCAAGGACATTTTTTTGATGGTCTTTGTAGTGGCATGATTTATCTGAGCATGCATGGGCTGATTTGGCATGCAGTAGAATATTGAATGCGTATGCTGTGAGGATGTGATGATGCATGGAATGTTGGTGTCTGTGTGCTGAGTGAAGCCTGGGAGTGGAGTACAATTGGAGGAGAATGGAGCCCCAGGAGGACCTACGTTCTGTGACTGGCACCTATGGGCCTATCTTGAAATAAAGAACTTACTTCCACTGAGTTTCTCCAGATTCTAGTGTGAAGACCCTGCCCTCCAATTACAACATTTTGGTAACACATTTTTAGAAAGAACCTGTGTGGAGATGCAGCAGGATTAGGGGTGCTCTTAGTAGCCAGTCCTGACAGAGGAGTAGACCTCGTATAAAGATGGAGAGAGGCCCTGTGACCAGATATGGATAGTCTCAGCCTGCCCAACCTCAAATCCAGCAGTTGCTGGGCAGGCAGAGCTCTGTGAGGAGATCGGGCAAGGACTAAGAGGAAAAGACAAAACTCGCTAAGTGGAGTGAAAACTGTGGTGATGCGTCTCACTGAAGAGTCCAAAGCACAAGGTCTGTGATGTGAGACAGTAAGAAAAAGCAGCAAGAGTGTGACATGCTGAGCAGTTGACAGAACTATTGATTACTTGCAACATGTACTTAAAGGCAGTGCTCAATTATCTGGGTTTCCAAGAGAAAGTTACCTAAGGTGTGGGGGCCTGGGTGCTGTGTCATCCAATTATATGGATCAGTGCATGTAAAGAGAAAATCAGTGTGTGCCTAGAGAAACTGCAATTCTAAAGGCACCTTTTCAAGAATTATCAGGAGAACAGGGGGGAACTTACTCCTTAGCTGCTCAGCCAGTGTGAATGTGATGCATGGAATGTTGGTGTGAGAGCCTTGAATGGAATGTTTGGGTGCTTGGATGCTTGAGTGTGTCAGTTGGAGTATGGGCTGAGCAGCAGGCAGACTACTCCTGGTGGGGCTGCATCTCTACAACTCAACTACCTGTAATTGAACTCAATAAATCTACCTGAAACTACACTCTGGCTGCGGACCTCATTGTGAGAAGTTGGCCTGATATGTAGTGCTCACTATTCTAGTGATCACTGTGTATCATTCCAAACGACCCTTATTGATGATTGGTTGTAAGTCAACCGTATAGACCAGCTATCCTAGTATCGTGGATACGAGCAGTCTTTAGGCTAAACTCTAGAGGGCGTGTTAAGCCAGCTGTTTACCATCACGTATACCCCTTGAACACCAAGTGAAAGGACACCACACAAGTTGTTATGAAAATAAAGGATATTTATTTATAACAAGACTACCCTGGCTCTTTATGAGTCAGGGAGCTAAGCACACTACAAAACTCTTAGGAAAATACTTCTGGTTGCACAATTTTACACACATGCCCGAAGGGCACGAAACCATTTACACCGCAAGTGGAATGGGAAAGGTTAGAAAGTCTAAAGTTACTGATTCCGGAGTGATCCGATCAGTGGGACTAAACGAAAAAGGAACTGGACACTTGTAAAGCGAACCTGCGATGGAGCACCGAAATGCTCGAGTTACCTAGCCCAGAGGCTGCAGCTGCGGGAGGTTCGGCAAGATGTCGGGAGTCCTCGTTGTAGTCTCAGGAGCCTGAAAGAAGAAGTTGCTGGCAGGCGACCAGTGTTGATGTTCAGAGAGATCCAAGCCTGGATCGGTGATGGAGAAAACCTGAAAGCAGAGGGGACTCAGTTCTCAACCGCTAGCCAGCGATCGTGTGGGTACCAGGACGGCACCGGCTGAAGTCACCTCGACCAGGTGAGTGGATGAAGTTGGACTCGGCTGTTCCTCGGACCAGGAGGCGCGGCGGCGACCAGGATGGAGGGCGAGCTGTCCCACGAAGGTGTCTGCTGTCGATGATGCTGGGCCCAGGAATGGGGCAGCGGATCTTGGCAGTGGCAACCCACGCGGGGGAGTCAAGATGGCGTCTGAAGTGGACCAGGAGGGTCCGAGGTACTCCTCTGTTGAAAGGGAGCAAGAGCCAGTCTGGAATAACCAGACTAGTGATGAAACAATCGTGGTGCGTCGTGAAGAGGGCCACAAGCCGGTCGGCAAGTGGTCGGACAACGCGGTGAACAGCAAGGAGCGGAAGGGCCCCCACGCAGATCTCGTGGATGCTGGGGAGGCAGACTTCGGTGCTGGAGCCGCTCAGGGTTAGGGCTTCTCAAACCCTAGGTGCACTCACTCGAGGGTCCCTCGGTGGGTGTGCTAGATAAGCGTCGTGCAGGTTCTGAAGATGGCCGGTCCCACAGGTCTCGTCACACCTACGAATCTCAGCTGAGCTGATGATGTAGGTAGAGGTCAGAGATGGCAGGGAACCCGGGTCTCGTCGAGCTGGGCAGTCTTGATCCGTAGGAGAGACTTACAGCAAACCGCAAGCGCTTAGGTGGTGCTTGCTGGTGCAGGGTGGCTACTCCTTAGCCACAAGGGAGAGTCTTCATAAATAGTCAAGAGTTCCTTTCGTGGAAAGTAGTTCAAGATTCAGAATTATCCGATTATCCGATTATCCAATTTGGGAAGGGGACCCGCTCCCACCTTTATTCTAGGAAAAAGGGGCTGGCCTGTGACTAGGTCGTATCTATGGGTGGGACCAGGAAGGGGGTGGTTACACCCCTATCCTTTGTCCGGCTTCGCCCCAGCTCAGGGGCTGGTGTGCCCCCGAAACTGGTTTGAGCCGGGCTATGCACAGTGAGCACCGGGGTGCCACTTGCAATCACCTTCCTTTCAGCCCTGCCTACCTGGGATACACAAACCCTGTCTGGGATGGTGCTAACACCGCCCTCGACAGGAAACCCTTTGTCCAAGCTACCTTCGCTGGAAGGTCTCCCAGCAGCAGGAGGTCAGACTTGTGTCTGGTGGCAGCATCCATTTTGTGATGCTGAGGCTTGAGTCAACTTTAACCGGGGTTCAAGGTTACTTCCATGTCGTGCCGCTCTAAAAGGGGGGAATGCTAACCCCGTCGCCAGAACTGGCGAGGGGTTTGTATTCCAATTCGTATGACACCTTACTCGACATGTGTAGGTGATGCGATGCCAAAGTTAGCAAATAACCGCAAGGATTATAATGCATTTTAAAGTAGTTGGCCCGCGTCACCATGGAACGGCTATTAGGACTTGGTTCCGCAAGCCGTCGACGGGCTCAGCTCGCGCCAGAGCACCGTCCCACATGGTCCCCTGCACTCTGCCTTCAGGATTGATAAGGCCTGCCATAGGAGTGACTGATAGGAATCCATGTGTCCATTTTAGGGTTAGGTATAGGAATACTACACCTACAGCAACGGGTGATTACACCACCTTGCCCCAGCTGTCGTGCAGCCAGTTGTGTCAGATTTGGGCGGCCATCCAGGGGTGGCATAATACATGCTGCAGCCCCCGGTAGGCCCTGGGTACACCGATGCCCTGGATACCTGTGGTACGCTGAGACAGGGACTGACAAGGCGGCCCAGTTCCAATTAGTGGATGCACCTAATGTACATGTGTGTTAATTTCGAGAGAGAACAGCTAGGCTGTGGGTCTGATTGGCAGGCCCACAGCCAGGGAAAGTCGTAAACCAATGAAGCAAAAGCAAAAAATCTGGGTGATCATAGGATTGCAGACCCTACTCTCCTACATGACCCCCCCCCCAAACTTTGGGACAATAAGCTAACCTTGACCAGGTGAGTCTTCTTGCTCTAAGTGGAAATACCTGGAGAGCCCATCTGCATTGCCATGATCAGTGCCAGGTCTATGCTCCACTGTGAAGTCCATCCCCTGTAGGGAAATGGACCACCTAAGTAGTTTGGGGTTTTCACCCTTCATTTGATTTAGCCAAAAGAGGGGCTTATGGTCGGTCTGAATCTTGAAGTGAGTGCCAAACAAGTATGGCCTCAACTTCTTCAGGGCCCAAACCACAGCAAAGGCCTCCCTCTCAATAGCTGACCAATTCTTCTCTCTGGGGGTCAGCCTCCTGCTAATAAAAGCTATGGGCTGGTCATGACCATCAAAATTCAGTTGAGATAGAACAGCTCCCACACCCAGCTCCGAAGCGTCTGTTTGGACAATGAATGGTTTGGAGTAGTCTGGACTCTTTAGGATAGGTGCTGTGCACATGGCCTGCTTTAGGTCATCGAATGCCTTCTGACAGCTTGCTGTCCACTGAACTTTTTTTGGCATCTTTTTACTTGTCAGGTCGTTTAGCGGGGTCACAATGGATCCATAATTTCTGACAAATTTCCGGTAATAACCAGTCAGGCCCAAGAAAGCTCGAACCTGAGTCTGGGTGGTTGGAGGAGCCCAGTCCTGGATGGCCTGTATTTTGCTCTCCAATGGCTGAACCTGGCCTCCACCTACAAGGTGGCCCAGGTATACAACCTGTGTCTGCCCTATCTGGCACTTAGTGGCCTTGATAGTGAGGCCTGCCTTTTGCAGGGCCTCTAACACTTTCCTCAGGTGGACCAGGTGATCCTCCCAGGTGGAGCTAAAGACAGCGATATCGTCCAGATACGCCGCACAGTAGTCATCCAACCCAGTGAGAACTCGATTCACCAGCCTTTGGAAGGTGGCAGGTGCATTTTTCAAACCAAAGGGCATTACCACGAACTGATAATGCCCACCCGGGGTAGAAAATGCTGTTTTGGGTTTGGCCTCCTCAGCTAACCTGATTTGCCAATACCCAGCTGTCAGGTCAAACGTACTTAAGTAGTTGGCCGAAGCCAACCGGTCTATAAGTTTGTCTGCTCTTGGTATTGGGTGGGCGTCAGTCTTAGTGACTGCATTGAGGCCTCTGTAGTCCACGCAAAACCTCATCTCTTTCTTACCGCCCTGGGTGTGAGGTTTCGGCACGAGAACTACGGGACTAGCCCAGGGGCTGTCCGAGGGCTCAATGACTCCCAGCTCCAACATTTTCTGCACCTCTGTCTTGATGCAGTCTCTGACATGATCAGGCTGTCGATAGATTTTACTCTTTACGGGCAGACTGTCCCCAGTGTCGACCTCATGGGTACACCAATTGGTCTGACTGGGTGTCAGAGAGAACATATGTCGAAAGGATTGAAGAACCTGTTTACAATCCTTTTGTTGATGTCCAGAGAGGCTGCCCGCAAAGACAACACCATCTACTGACCCATCGTCAGGGTTCTGAGAGAACAGGTCCGGGAGAGGGTCACTCTCCTCCTCCTGTCCCTCATCTGTGGCCATGAGCAAGCCCATGCCCTCCCTGTCGACATATGCCTTGAGCCTGTTTACATGGAGCACCCTGTGGGGGCTCCGGGGAGTTCCCAGGTCTACCAAGTAGGTGACCTCTCCCTTTTGCTCAATGATCGTGTGGGGCCCAGACCATTTGTCTTTGAGTGCTGCTGGGGCCACTGGCTCCAGCACCCACACCTTCTGTCCAGGCTGGTACACAGTCAGGACAGCCTTTTGGTCGTGCCAAGCTTTCTGTAATTCTTGGCTCGCCTCAAGGTTTTTAGATGCCTTTGCCATGTACTCCGCCATCCGCGAGCGGAGGCCGAGCACATAGTCCACAATGTTTGATGCCGGCTTTCTGAGAGGTCTCTCCCATCCTTCCTTTACCAAACAAAGGGGTCCCCTTACAGGATGTCCGAACAGAAGCTCAAAAGGGCTGTAGCCAACCCCCTTCTGCGGGACCTCTCTGTAGGCGAACAAGAGGCAGGGTATCAGGACATCCCATCTCCGCCGAAGCTTTTCAGGTAGTCCGTGAATCATCCCTTTTAGGGTTCTGTTGAATCTCTCAACAAGCCCATTGCATTGTGGGTGATAGGGTGTGGTGAACTTGTAGTTGACACCACACTCCTTCCACATAGCAGTCAGATATCCCGACATGAAGTTTGCACCTCTGTCTGAGACGACCTCCTTAGGGAAGCCCACTCTGGAGAACACTCCAAGTAGGGCCCGTGCCACCACAGGTGCTGTAGTGGTCCTAAGGGGAATAGCTTCAGGATACCTGGTGGCGTGGTCCACCACCACCAGTATAAACTTGTGCCCTGATGCTGTCTGGGGTTCCATTGGTCCGACAATGTCGATCCCCACTCGTTCAAAGGGTACCCCCACCACCGGTAGTGGTATGAGGGGGGCCTTTGTCGTGCCACCTGACTTACCACTGGCTTGGCAAGTGACACAGGAGCGGCAAAACACCTTCGCATCTTCGGACATGTGGGGCCAGTGAAAGTGTGGAACAATTCTGTCCCAAGTCTTATTCTGGCCTAAGTGACCTGCAAGGGGAATCTCGTGGGCCAAGGTAAGAAGGAAACCTCTCAGAGACAAGGGGATGACCAGCCTCCTGGTCGCGCCAGGTTTGGGGTCTCTTGCCTCGGAGTACAGGAGTCCATCGTCCCAGTACACTTTGTGGGTATCTGTGGCGTTCCCTGCAGCCTCAGCAGCAGCCTGCTGTCTGAGGGGTTCAAGGGAGGGGCAGTCTAACTGTGCCTTCCCCAGGTCTTCCCTGGAGGGTCCCCCTGAGCCCAGAAACTCAACCTGACCAGGTTCAAGCTCTTTCGGCTCAGTTTCCCTCAGTTCTTTAAGGTCAGCCTCCTCAGAGACTTGATCCACGACCTGGGGCAAGGGGGAAGGCGAAGCCTTACCCTTACTGCTCCTTTTCTTGGAAGGTATCTGGTCCGTTCTTCCAGGATCCAGCACCTGTTCAGTGGGGCATCTTTTGGCCTGTGACCTGGTCACAGCAAGGACATGTGCTGGCAAGCCTAACATTTCCATGTGAGTCCTCTGCTCCACTTCTGACCATTGTGACGTTTCCAAATCATTGCCCAACAGACATTCTACGGGGAGGTCTGAACCAACCACAACCTTTTTCGGGCCACTTACCCCTCCCCAGGAGAAATCAACAACTGCCATACTGTGATTGGTAGTGACGTTGCTGGCATTGGTCACTAGGTAATCGGTACCTAGCATGATCTGTCCAGGGTCCACAAAGTTAGGCGTCACCATAGTGACACTGGCACAAGTGTCCCTGTAGGCCTGAGCCACTTTTCCATTGATCAAAGGTGTCTGTCTGTATTTGCCCAAAGTATTGGGACTGGCACCAGGGGACATATCCATATCCCCTGTACAGACAAGGACGGCCTGAGTGAGCGTGCTGACTAAGTCGTCACTCCCCTCGGTTCCCAAGGTTAACCCAACTAATGCCTTGGGAGGCGCACTACCACTGCTGACTGTACTAGGGGGTGCAGGTGCCTTAGGGGCTGCAGTGGCAGGAGTTTGCCCTCCTTTCTTGGTGCACTCACTAAACCAGTGAGTCTTACTTTTACAGTATTGGCACCACCTTTTTGACTGGCCTTCTTGAGTCTTCTTCTTCTGTGAAGCCTGACCCCCACCCTCTTTGGTTTGTTGGGGACCTGTCGAAGACTTCTGGTCATTTTGTTCGTTCTTGTTACTACCCTTTTGGTCTGCTTTCTTCTGACCACCCTGGTTCTGGTTCTGCTTGACCCTTGTTCTGACCCATCTGTCTGCCTTCTTTCCCAATTCTTGGGGAGAGGTCAGATCCGAGTCAACGAGGTGCTGATGCAACAATTGGTTCTGACAGTTGTTTAAAATCTGTTCTCGCATGATAAGATTGTACAATCCTGTGTAATCAGTAACCTTGCTACCCAGCAACCAGCCTTCCAAAGCCTTAGTGGCACAATCGACAAAGTCAGTCCAATCCTGAGACTGAATTTTCTGGGTGTCCCGGAACAGCAACCTGTACTGCTCCGTGGTTAAGCCAAACCCATCAATCAGTGTATTCTTCAGGACTTGGTAGTTGTTTGCATCCTCAGCTCTAGTAGTGAGGAGCTTGTCTCGCCCTTTACCTTCAAAGGAGAGCCACAGTATAGCTGCCCACTGACTTTGGGGGACGCACTGGACAGTGCAGGCCCTCTCCAACGCAGTTATCCACTTGTGGATATCGTCCCCTTGCTTAAAGGGGGGCACTATTTTACTCAGGTGTCTAGTGTCTATACCCCTGTCTTTCTCTCTAATGAGAATGCTGCCACCAGTGGGATCTAACCCACTTAATTTCTGCTCTCGGGCCAAGGCAAGTCTTTCTTTGGCGAGGGCAACTTCTTCCCGCTCGATCCTCAGATTGACTTCCCTCATCTTCGCTTCATGCTCCCTTCTCTGAGGGGACGTCATTCCTCTCTGAGAAGATACCTGAGAGACATGTGTTCGAACAGATCTGTTAGAGCCTCTGGAGAGAGACCTAGCTCGTCCGTTCCCAATGTTAGGCCTGCTTGAGCGTGGGCCCGGGGCTCCCCCAGTTCCATTCTCATGCCTGCTTAAGTTGGTCCTTGTAAGCCTGCTGACTACCACTGGACCTTTGTTTGCCTCGTCTCCTGATAACTCCTCCTCGTCTTCCTCCTCTGTATGGAGGTCGAGGTCCGGGTCACCCAGGGTTTCCTCTAAGGGAGGCATGTTCCCATCAGCACTGGGGGGACCTGTGTTAGAGGACCTCCTTGCATCGTACGTCTCTAAGAGACCTATCAGAAATGCGATGGTAGGGTTAGAACCCTGGTTTAGCTTCCTGGAGGCACACAGCTGTCTCATCTCCTTGAAGCTAAGAGCTGCATATCGTGACATGACCTGTGGAGGGTCACTGACCACTAAGGGAGTCTCCGCAGACTCTCCGTGGACCGACATGCTTCTAGTGAGGTGTAAGTGATGCACCTACCTACACTATTTGTTTACCTACTGATCCCTTGCTAAGAGTTGTAGTCAGGGTGTGCTAAGCCCTGTTACACTACAACAGCTGGTTCAGTAGAACTCAGAGTATTCTAAGTTAAGTTATATGTACCTGGGTACTTATGTGATCTTTCACTTTGATATTCTTAGGATACGTGTGTGGTAAAACAACAGCAAGCTCAAATCCCAACCGCTGCTCACCAATGTGAGAAGTTGGCCTGATATGTAGTGCTCACTATTCTAGTGATCACTGTGTATCATTCCAAACGACCCTTATTGATGATTGGTTGTAAGTCAACCGTATAGACCAGCTATCCTAGTAGCGTGGATACGAGCAGTCTTTAGGCTAAACTCTAGAGGGCGTGTTAAGCCAGCTGTTTACCATCACGTATACCCCTTGAACACCAAGTGAAAGGACACCACACAAGTTGTTATGAAAATAAAGGATATTTATTTATAACAAGACTACCCTGGCTCTTTATGAGTCAGGGAGCTAAGCACACTACAAAACTCTTAGGAAAATACTTCTGGTTGCACAATTTACACACATGCCCGAAGGGCACGAAACCATTTACACTGCAAGTGGAATGGGAAAGGTTAGAAAGTCTAAAGTTACTGATTCCGGAGTGATCCGATCAGTGGGACTAAACGAAAAAGGAACTGGACACTTGTAAAGCGAACCTGCGATGGATCACCGAAATGCTCGAGTTACCTAGCCCAGAGGCTGCGGCTGCGGGAGGTTCGGCAAGATGTCGGGAGTCCTCGTTGTAGTCTCAGGAGCCTGAAAGAAGAAGTTGCTGGCAGGCGACCAGTGTTGATGTTCAGAGAGATCCAAGCCTGGATCGGTGATGGAGAAAACTTGAAAGCAGAGGGGACTCAGTGCTCAACCGCTAGCCAGCGATCGTGTGGGTACCAGGACGGCACCGGCTGAAGTCACCTCGACCAGGTGAGTGGATGACGTCGGACTCGGCTGTTCCTCGGACCAGGAGGCGCGACGGCGACCAGGATGGAGGGCGAGCTGTCCCACGAAGGTGTCTGCTGTCGATGATGCTTGGCCCAGGAATGGGGCAGCGGATCTTGGCAGTGGCAACCCACGCGGGGGAGTCAAGATGGCGTCTGAAGTGGACCAGGAGGGTCCGTGGTACTCCTCTGTTGAAAGGGAGCAAGAGCCAGTCTGGAATAACCAGACTAGTGATGAAACAATTGTGGTGCGTCGTGAAGAGGGCCACAAGCCGGTCGGCAAGTGGTCGGACAACGCGGTGAACAGCAAGGAGCGGAAGGGCCCCCACGCAGATCTCGTGGATGCTGGGGAGGCAGACTTCGGTGCTGGAGCCGCTCAGGGTTAGGGCTTCTCAAACCCTAGGTGCACTCACTCGAGGGTCCCTCGGTGGGTGTGCTAGATAAGCGTCGTGCAGGTTCTGAAGATGGCCGGTCCCACAGGTCTCGTCACACCTACGAATCTCAGCTGAGCTGATGATGTAGGTAGAGGTCAGAGATGGCAGGGAACCCGGGTCTCGTCGAGCTGGGCAGTCTTGATCCGTAGGAGAGACTTACAGCAAACCGCAAGCGCTTAGGTGGTGCCTGCTGGTGCAGGGTGGCTACTCCTTAGCCACAAGGGAGAGTCTTCAGAAATAGTCAAGAGTTCCTTTCGTGGAAAGTAGTTCAAGATTCAGAATTATCCGATTATCCGATTATCCAATTTGGGAAGGGGACCCGCTCCCACCTTTATTCTAGGAAAAAGGGGCTGGCCTGTGACTAGGTCCTACCTATGGGTGGGACCAGGAGGGGGGTGGTTACACCCCTATCCTTTGTCCGGCTTCGCCCCAGCTCAGGGGCTGGTGTGCCCCCGAAACTGGTTTGAGCCGGGCTATGCACAGTGAGCACCGGGGTGCCACTTGCAATCACCTTCCTTTCAGCCCTGCCTACCTGGGATACACAAACCCTGTCTGGGATGGTGCTAACACCGCCCTCGACAGGAAACCCTTTGTCCAAGCTCCCTTCGCCGGAAGGTCTCCCAGCAGCAGGAGGTCAGACTTGTGTCTGGTGGCAGCATCCAATTTGTGATGCTGAGGCTTGAGTCAACTTTAACCGGGGTTCAAGGTTACTTCCATGTCGTGCCCCTCTAAAAGGGGGGAATGCTAACCCCGTCGCCAGAACTGGCGAGGGGTTTGTATTCCAATTCGTATGACACCTTACTCGACATGTGTAGGTGATGCGATGCCAAAGTTAGCAAATAACCGCAAGGATTATAATGCATTTTAAAGTAGTTGGCCCGCGTCACCATGGAACGGCTATTAGGACTTGGTTCCGCAAGCCGTCGACGGGCTCAGCTCGCGCCAGAGCACCGTCCCACATGGTCCCCTGCACTCTGCCTTCAGGATTGATAAGGCCTGCCATAGGAGTGACTGATAGGAATCCATGTGTCCATTTTAGGGTTAGGTATAGGAATACTACACCTACAGCAACGGGTGATTACACCACCTTGCCCCAGCTGTCGTGCAGCCAGTTGTGTCAGATTTGGGCGGCCATCCAGGGGTGGCATAATACATGCTGCAGCCCCCGGTAGGCCCTGGGTACACCGATGCCCTGGATACCTGTGGTATGCTGAGACAGGGACTGACAAGGCGGCCCAGTTCCAATTAGTGGATGCACCTAATGTACATGTGTGTTCATTTCGAGAGAGAACAGCTAGGCTGTGGGTCTGATTGGCAGGCCCACAGCCAGGGAAAGTCGTAAACCAATGAAGCAAAAGCAAAAAATCTGGGTGATCATAGGATTGCAGACCCTACTCTCCTACACTCATCACTACAGATTTCCAACACCAGTTATTAACGGCCTTTTCTCTACAGTTTGAGTAGTCAACCATAGATGAAAGGGAGCATGGCAGTGGTCATGGGGTGTAACAAAGTACTGCTCCTCTTTGTAAACATCATCACTACAGAACAAAGCAGAGTACTTTAGGTTATGGACATGGATGAGGAACTTCTGGCGAAAGGGGGGACTTTCAATGGACTACTCTCAGTTTGGAGGTGGGAATAAAATGGACGTCGAGGAATTTATGCATTCATGTGTCAAATTCGGTGTGAGTTCCTGGTATGAATGATAAGATCACTAGTGTCATATACTAATATGTGTTGCATTTAATAGGCTGTTATTCATTTGTCTCTTCGTCTCTTAGTTGAGTAAAGTTCAGTTTGATGAATGTTACTTAATTATTAGAAACGCAGGTTTAAGAAATGTTACGAAGGCAACGTGTATTCAGGCATTTTAATGCTCAAGAGGGAGGCAATGCTTCTTAATGTTATGTCTTTGGCTCTTGCACCTATTTATCTTTATAGATACTGGACATCTATAGTTTTTGGGTAGTGTAGTCAGGTTTATTGTCGTGCAATACTGAAGCATGTGCTGAAAGTAACCCTTTGTATTACAGTAAGACTTTTTATGTGTATTGAATTTGAAGTGGAATTTGCTCATCAGATTGGGGAAATGGTATTTAGTTTACAACAGCGTGTTGTGTATTCATTTACTGATTGTGTAGATTCTTGCGGACAAAGATTGGGAGGGGAAGAATTAAGGGGTGCAGTATTGTGTAACCAGCATGTAATTTTTGGGCACAGAGAGTTTGAGTACAACTGTGGAAGTATCTCCGTTGCTGATGTTGTGAAATTTTGGTAGTGTAGCTCTCTGTTACCCGAAGAAGCATGGAGAAGGAGGAGTATGGATGCTGTGCGAAGGTGGGAAAGAGAGACACCCTGTCCTGTGAGGATGCGTGGGGAAATACCCCATGGTCTACAAATGTGGTGAAGAGTATTGCCCTGTCACATGAGGATGCATTGGAGGTTACCCCGTGGTGTGCGAGAATTTGGAAAGAGTAGTACTCTGTTGCATGAGGAAACATAGTGAAGTATAGAACCCTGTGTGTTGTTGCTGAAAGCTACAAGTTCCACTTGAGTGAGATCTAGGAGGTTTGGGCAGATGCATGGGACAGGAAGCAGACTACATCAGTGAAAGGTAGAGTTGGTCTTATCTTTTTATTGTGTTTGTTTCGCCTATAAGGGCTCTGTACCAATCGTCATTTTGCACAAATGGGAGGATTTGACAGGTGTGTGGTACTGGCGGTAGAGTACGTAGGGGATTGTCTTGTTTGTGTGTGATTGCCTGTACTGTAGTTTAACCAAGGTTTAAATGTTTTGTTTTAAGAACTACTCTACTCTACAAGGTTTGTGCGAGCAGAGAGGAGGTGGGAGAAGTAGCTGCAAGAGTCGGCTGCAGAAATATCCGTAGGGGCCACAGCTCCTGACACTGCAACACCTTCAACATTTGCAGCATCAGCTGAGTTCCACCACCACCCATTCCATCTGTTGTCCCATCAGTACCTACTCCCGGTACCGAGGTCCCAGTCCCCCTATTGAGGCAGGAGAGGCATATTGCAGACTAGTATGTTAATAATGCTATATACTATTTACTGTGTTACACATTAATTGTTGTGAGTGAAAAAAATATTAATATTCACCGGCAGCTTGTCATCGCTCACCAGTGTCCTCCCCAACATGCCTAATGTCCCCCACCCTTTCTGGTCCTCCTCTATATTTAGTTTTTTTGGTCACGTTGATGTATAAGAAAAATCACAAAACTCCCAGAAAAAAAGAAGTAAAAAAGGTCCTTTTAAGAACTACCCATATTTTTCTAATAATAAAGATCTTGAGCTACTTTTGCCCATGTTTAGGTCTCGCCTGACCCAGCGCATGCGCTGGTCTGGCGAGACTTATTGAGAGGGCTCCAAAAAAAGTGCTACCAGGCCATCCTAGAGCTACAGTGCATGTGCGCGGGCGCGCGTGCCCCGCTTGACTGGAATTACTTTCACTGCGGCCGCTTTGATGTTTGATCGCGATCGCGCTCACTTTCACTTTCGCGGCCGCAGGGCCGCTTGGCATAGCCAATAGGTCTCGCTTTTGGGACCTTATAAGTATTTAGTTATGCAACTGTTGCATGGCTAAACACTTATAAGGTCCCAAAGGCGAGACCTATTGGCTATGCCAATGCTTGTTTTTGTAGGTAACAGAAAAATGAATTTGAAATTAAAATACTTATAAAAGGCAAGTATAAGGTAAGTTAAATGAGCTATACGGTGACTATATAGTACATAGTAAGTTTATTATTCGGTACCACAGTGATATCCAATTGTATTAAAGTGGAGTACGCTATCATAGAGTGGAGTTTCATAAAGTGAATTGCAGTGTTGTACACTTGAGTGTCATCAAGTGGAGTGTTGTACAGTGCAGTGTTGTAAAGTGGAGTGTTGTGATATGGATTCTCTGCAAGTGGAGAGTTGTCGACTCTACTATCATTGAGTGTACTATCATATAGTGGCAGAGAGTGAGTAGAGTGTCGTACAGTGCTGTGCAGTGTAGTACAGTATTATAGTCAAGGGGCGGTTGGCCAGGTTATACAGCAGCACATTTTAAAGTCTGTTACAGTGGAGGGGTTTAAAGTGGAGTTGTGTACCGTGGAGGGGCATGTTGTGAGAAGTTGGCCTGGTATATGCTGTCCACTAGTTATAGTGGGCACCTTGCACCAGTCCAAACAACCCTTATTGATGAATAGGTTTAAGACAACCTTTAGTGAAAGCTATCCTAGTGGGAGCTATGGAGAGCAGCCTTCAGGCTAAGGCTTGAAGGAGTGTAAAGCAGCTTGTTTTACCAGATTATAACCTCTTGAATACCTAAATGAAAGGAGAACCACACAAGGTATATATATATAAAATATATGTATTTATTTCTAAACGCTCTCTACTAACCTCTTTATGAAGTTAGAGAGCAAGGCACACAATAATACAGTTATAAAACGACAGTAAATAGCACAATAGACAATGGGCCCCAGGGGGAGACCAAACCATATATTAAGAAAGTGGTATAAGAACCACAACTTGACTAGACACAGTGCCTAGAGTACGTAGAATCACTGGGACCCCAAGGAACCACCCAAGGCAGTGACACAGGGGACCCCCGGGGGACGTGGGCAGTGTGAGAACACAGCCGCGTGCCCAGTACAATTCAATGGGAAAGTCGCGGTTGGAATTTTAAAGAATAAGGACACTTAGGAGAGGACTTTGAGCAAACCCTTTCAGACTTAGAGGGCTCTAGGGCCAGCACCCACGGGAGCATGGGAGTACTCATGTTACCTTACCCAGGCAAGCCGGGTGCATATGGTGTCGGGATTCGTCGTTGAATCGTCGTTGATTTCAATGGGGATGTGCTGCAAAGTGCTGCTGCTGTGGAAAGGAGAAGTGTCCGGTGTGATCCAAGACTGGATCGAAGATGTGAAGAACCTGAAAGCAGAGGGGACAGTGTCTGGTTCACTTGCCAGTGACCAGGGGCACGATAGACAAATGCCCACAGATGTTGGGTATTTCAGGTGCGAAGAGGCGAAGCTTGATTCCACTGCCATGGGGACCAAGAGGTGGCGACGACAACCACAGTCTGCATGCGAGCTGTCCCACGAAGGATGTTGAGTGCTGGGGGGTCGGTGTCCGGATTGGAGACCAACAAGCCTTGGCAACGGCAACCCATGCGGTGAGAGTAAAACGGCTTCGGTGTGAACCAGAAAGGTCCTTTGGACTCCCGAAGCAATGGAGAGTCAGGGCACATCTGGATAAACCAGGTAAGTCTGTTGAAAGTCAAAGTACCCTTCCCAGGGACCCACAAGTCAACGGACAAGGGATTGCGAAGGGACCTCGAGAGGAATCACTAGATACCAGCCCACTGGTCACTCAAGGAGTGTAGGCCAGCAATCTTCGATGTAATCACTGCTCTGGGTCTGGACTATAAGTAGTCCAAAGCACAGCCTCAGGGATTGCCAAGAAGCATATGTTGCTGCAAATGGTCACGGTGTCCAGGGGTTCAGGTTGCATGGTCCCCACGAGGGCTTTGGATCTCAGAGTTGCTAAGAGCACTGATCAGCCTCGGGGAAGCTTGGAAACCCACCTCCTGTGTTGCAAAATTGTTGGAGTCCTTCGAGAGCAGCGTCGATGCAAACCGGACAGATGCGTCTTTGGTGCCTGCCTTGCAGGGGAGTAACTCCTTTACTCCAAGGGAGATTCTTCGGTCATCCAATGCTGTGTAGATAGTAGAAGATCTGGGATTCTGTAGCAGAGTTTCGTCCAGGTAAATCTAAAGTCCTGTAGTCAGGGGTTCCTACTTTATACCCAAGGAAGGGGTGGGACAAACTCTGGGGACCAACCTATGGGAGGGTCAGGACAGAGGGGTGGCTACACCCATGTCCTTTGTACACTTTCACACCAGAGCAGGGGCTGAGTGCCCCTGCAACCGGTTTGAGCTGGACTATGCACAGGGACACCAACTGTGTCCCCAATGCAGACATCAAAGCACTCTTGGAGTGCACGCACCCAGCCCCAATACACTAAAGCATGCCTAGGAGGTGGTTACACCTCCCTGTGACAGGAAACCTATTGTCCAGGCCTCTTGTTAGACCTGGCACCTTGGCGTGAGTCTCCCTTCCTCTTTTTGTCGCTGTGCCTCATGTGTTTTTATGGTGTTGGCCGCTCAGCGCGCTGTGCCACTGCCAACCAGTGTCGCGGTGCGAGTGCTCCCTATGTAAATTGTATATGTTGGTTGGATTCCATGATTGGATTGTTTGATTTACTGTCAGACCCCAGTAAAGTGCGCCGGGGGCGCCAGGGCATGTAAATGCGAACACCGCTGGTGGGCTTGCAGCACGGGTTGTGCCACCCACAGATGCGGCCGGTAAAATACGTCTAAGGTCTGCCATCGCAGAACCTGCGTGCAGTCGGGTACTGACACGCCGACCGACAAGTGCCCACACTTGCCGGTCCCTGAAACCTTCCCTTAGCTGCATGTTAGTCACCCCTCTGGTAGGCCCACGGGCAGGGTGCATTGTACGCCTAAGGTAGGACAAGCCTGGATGCGTGGCATGTCCTAGTAGTGAATTACCGCCAATGCTGTTCACTACTGCAAGGCTACCCTGTTCCCATAGGCCAGTATGGGCGGCCTGGATTATTACACCCTATGATCCTAACCGACCCAGGGAACATGGTAGGAGATCGAGTTTAGTATGCCTGAACTCGGAATAATAAGGTACATCTTTTCGCAAGGTTTATTTTAATATTCCGGGTTTGCAAATGCCGCTTTTAGAAAGTTGGCCTTTGCTTGCCTAAACCTTTCAGCCGCCTCTGCGTGTTGTGTATCTGATGTCTGGCTGGTGTGAGTGACAGGGCGGGGGGAACCCAGATGGGCAGGGCTAGGTAGCCTGGTATGAATAGGACGATCGACAGGTAGATGGGTGGGAGGAGTGCTCCTAGGCTCTGAATAGGACAGTGCTCCGCTACCTCGATGCCGGCTCCACCCCCTGTGGAGCATCTGATGACTCTGCCCTGCACTCTGAAAGGAGAAGCCTGCATCACGTAAACAAAGTGCTCAGAAACCGGACTGAACTAGGCAAGGGCCCCCCTGGCCTGGGAGAACAAAAGATTTGCTGTATAAATGGAGGAGCCCTGCTCCTGAGAAACTAGATCCGCTTTTGACCAAGAAGAATCTGTGCCTGAGGAGGAGGCACCGGGAAAGCTGTAGGAGGAAGACTGTCCCTATCCTGGGGGATTGGCCTGTAGTGGTGACCTTGCTGCCAAAGGAGAGAAGAGAAACTGTTGCTGAAGACTTTTACTTTACTTTTACTTTCAAGACTTGTGCTTTTCCAAAACGATCTCCAAGGGCTTGGAACTGAGCTTGCCCCCTGAACTGAGCCCCAGGACCATTGGGCTCTACCTGATCTTCACTCGCCTGCTGCTGGACTGTGGTGTCCTTTCCCTCGCCGGAGCTGTGCCCCTCGTGCCCAGTCCCTCCCTGAGCCGTGACCAGGACTGCTTAGCCGCCCCCGCCTTGGGAAGAGCCTCGCTCGATCGGAGCCGCTCCCCCTACGCTGTGCTGGGCTGCCCCGTCACCTCACTCGTTGGAGGCTCGCTGTGCACCTTCACCCTCCCGCCGGAATCGGCGTTTGTGAGCATCTCCAAGCCTCGGACGGCCCGGACGTATCTGCGTGCCCGGCTGCCCCGCTTTGTTCACACGCCACCTGCAACACCCCGCTCTTGTCGTGAGCCTGAAGATCAGACACCCTCGTGAAGTGTGGGAGCCCCGGACGCCGCCTCGCTCTTCTGTCGAAGAGCCGCTGAAATCCCGCACCCGCCTTTGCGTCAAGAAACAAGGTACTGTACTTACGACCTCGACCGCGAGCTCGCATCGGATCCAGGGTCCGCAACGTTCTTATTTCCCTGTCATCTGCTGTGTGCTCCCTGGGCGCTGCCTCAGCACGAAGTGCGCTGAGGCCTACAGTTACCTCGTGCCCGCCTAAAGAACTTTCCGTAAAACCAAGAGAACTTTACCGTATTCCTGCGAATTGTGGCCCCATCAGTTCAACGTTACTGGGCCTTGTATTTGAGTCTGCTGAATCTACATAAAAGCTTATTTTTATATACCTCCTGATTGGTGTCCGTTTGTGGTGCATGCAAGGGGTTTACTGTATGTGTAATTGCATTTGCTTAACCGTGTACGCCTGAGACTTAGCCTAGACTGCTCGCGCCACGCACCTAGAGGGTGAGCAGGGGTTATTCTGGGGAGTCATCCTTCGCCCTGACAAGAAGTAAAGGGTCCCTGCTTGTTGTGGGTTCACACCTGCGTCAACCAGAGCCCCCTCATTTCTAACACCTCTCCTGCCGGGGTTTTGTCCAGCAGCAGGAGGGCAGACTCGTGTCTGCGTCTGGCAGCATCCATTTTGTGATACCAGGGTCTGTGAAGCTGGGACCCGGTGTATCGGTGAAGTCATGGTTCTCCCTCTAGTAGGGTGAAATCATACCTACCACACCAGTTACTGGTGTGGAGGTATGATTCCAAGGTGTTTGACACCAAACACGACATGTTTCCGTGCAGCCATTCCAAAGTTAGCATTTACCACGAGGTTACAATGCACTTAAGAGTATATGGTTTGGCTGCATCACAAACAACCCCGGAATTAAGGTTCCGAAGGCTGCAGAGGGGCTCTGATCATGCATGGGCACCCTCTCACATAAAACCCAGCACCCTGCCTTCAGGATTGATAAGGCCTTCCATAGGGGTGACAGGTTTATATGTGCAATGATAGGGAGAGATATAGGAAACCTATATCTCAGTAAGGGTGCATACACCACCTTACACAGGCTGCTGTAGAAGACCTGTTGTGTCATTTCAAATGGATTCCCAGGGGTGGCACAATACATGCTGCAGCCCCTGGTAGGCCTCTGGGGTGCCTATACCCTGTGTAGATAGTATACCATATACTAGGGACTTATAAGGGTACCCCAGAATCCTATCTGTGGTGTACCTAAAGTACATGCAATCAATTTAGAGAGGAAGCAGCTAGGCTGGGGCCCTGAATAGCTGGGTCCCAGCCAGACTAAAGTCGAAAAACAGTGAAACATCAGCAAAAAGTGGGGATAACCATAAGAAGCAGATCCTACTCTCCTACACATCCCATAGAATGGAGTAGCGTATTCTACAGTGGAGTAGGTTGTCTGAGATAGGAGTGACGTGTCATAGACTGTAGTGAGGTGGAGTGTCGCAGACTGTAGTAGAGTGTCATACAGTGGAGTAGCATTTCGTACAGTCGAGTGATGCATGGTGAAACAGAGTGTCATAAAGTGGATTACCATTTAGTATAGTGGGGTGAAATAGCATTTCATTCAGGAAACAGGATTTTGTGGCCTCTTGCTTTTTCTGAGAAAAGACGATGGTAACGTCTATGTAAAGCAAGCGTCCAAAACAAATATAGAGGTAGGGCTAGTTATTATTGACACATATTCTTGGTAATTAGGAAGTGATACCTTGTTCCATGGGTATAAAATAATTCTCTTTTATAGGCCTATCATAACCAAAAGACTAACAGCACATTAAGAGGGAGTGGCGATGTATCATCTATCAGGTCCTGGGGCATAACTTAAAGGCTATACTGATCATACGAATCAGGTGAGATAGCTCTCAACTGACTTTAAATCTCTGCAAATAAGGTCTACCTTGAGAAGGAAAAAGGTGATTGAGACTGCTCTCTATTTTCAGATTATCTAATACAATGCATGTATAAACAGAGGTCTCAATTGAAAGGATATCTAGTTGATGGAGTGACTACATGTACCCACAGGGCTTAATAAGGTAACAATTTAAGTTTTTGCCCAACATGTATGATAAAATAAGATCTGTAAGTGGAGGCCGGTGTGGGCAATCATCATATTTGATGTGTTTACCTCGAATAATACCCGTATTTATTGCGGAGATTCTGCTATTCATGGGATTAATTGGGTTTTAGAAGGTGATTTGAATACAGCCCATTTGATAGACAAATGTGAATTTCATAAATTCATGGACTAAATATATTTCCACTCTACATTCTGTAGGAGGGTAGATGGAATTGGGTTTTTAAATTGACATACATTGAAAGTGCATTTGAATTTGATTATTTTAATGATGTACTACAATACAGTTATTTATTTATATATATTTGTTTTATACAGGATTCATGTTAAGGGCTATACCACAGTGTAATACAGAGAGACTTGTACCAATTTCTTGTCTTGAAAAAGATGGAATATCAGTAAAACCCATTGAAACGCGTCAACGCATCGCTTATATAATCCGTGTAAGTAGTTGGATCTGTAGATACCAAAAGAAATATTGTATCCAGGCCTAGTTATACAATTATACCATCGGATATGTTTTGGGAATGATTAAGTATATTGTCTAATTTTTTCTTCTCTCTTTATGTTATGTAATGTTTTGTTGTTTTATTGTATGACATGTATTGGGTTTCTTTGAGTGTTTTTAATAATTGTATATGAACTGGTGGTACATAGTATCTGTGATGATTTTTTATGAAATATTGTGATATATAAAAATGTTTTTTTAATAAAAAGGACTATTTGCGATAACTTTTGGGAATTACAATACAAACATTTTTTTGTGTCTAGCACATGGGCTGTATTTATGTAAACGCATGACTCTAATGTGAGTAGAGCTTTCCTTTTCCGTCTTGTGTACATCCAAGGGATTATTTGTTTTTACTTGTCAATAGTACCCTATCCCCTTGGTAGACACAAGAGATCCCTCTCTTTTCTCATATATATGCATTTCATTCAGTGTCATAAACTTGTGTACAGCAGCGTACAGTAGAGGGGCATAGAGTGCTGTCGAATATTCTACAGTGGAATGGCAAACAGTCAAGTGACGTGCCATGGAGTATAGCGGAGTGGCCCGTCACACAGTGGTGTGCCGTAGATTGGACTTGGTTGTCATCCACTGTTAAAGATTGGAGTAGAATGTGAGAAACTGGCAAAGACTATAGTACAGTCCCACAGAGTGGAGGAACGTATTGTGTAATAAAGTGTAGTAGAGTATTGTAAAGTAGGGTATAATGGAGTATAGTGTTGTAGAATGGATGAGCGCAGAGTATTAGAGAATAGAGTATCATTGAGTGCTGTACAGTGTAGCAGAGTATTGTAGAGTGCAATAGAGTAGACTAGTGCATTGTACAGTGGGATTGGGTGGAGTACAGTGTCCTAGAGTGCATGTTTGTAGAGTATCTTAGAGTGGAGTACATTATTGTACAGTGATCTGCAGTGGGATAGAGTTGATTACAGTGCTGTGTTGTACAGTATATTGCTCTTGAGTGGAGTTGTGTGTCAAGTGAAGTATTGTTGAGTGGAGTGTGTTTGGGTGTAGTGTTAGAAAATGTGATACAGTAAGTACAGTGTTGGAGAGTGGAGTGGCATACAGTAGAGTGGTGTGTCATAGAGTGGGGTGTCATACAGTGTGTTGCAGTGGAAAGGTGTACAGTGGACTGCGATACAGTAGAGCGGGATGTCGTACACTAGAGTGGCTTGTTGTAGTGTGGAGTGACATGGCATACAGTTGAGTGCTGTGCCATACAGTGGAGTGGATTGGCGTGTCACATGGTGTCAGAAAGTGCAGTACAGCGGCATAGAGTAGAGGGGCTTACCTACATTTCCTTTTGTAAAATCAAATTTGATTATAGGTTTAGCTTTGTAAAACAGCATTTCATTAGCTTACATCTCTCACAATTGTAAGAAACAGAAACTGTTTATCCCTTATTCACATTTAACACAGTTTTTCCAACTATAAGATAGTGGAGCTTGGAAGTTAAGCATTTTTATTTTCTAAAGGTTGAAGATGGCAATTTTATACTGGATTACTACAGTTGTATCTGAATGTATGTATGTAATAAACATAAAGTAAATCCATTACTGTTTCTACTGTTTTATGTTTCTCAGACATAAGTAACATTTCTGTTACAGTACTAGCCATCATGAAACACTGGGGAAAAACAAATCAATTAGATTGTGAAAAGATCCAGAGATGCTGTGCATGTCCAACTGTTCTCACATCTTTCTAAGTAATGTGATATATGTGAAAACATAGAAGACACCAATACTTATAGTAGACCACTAAAAATGTCCTCAACCATGTCAGGCCACATAATGACATATCTACGTAGATTCAGAATAATGGTAACTTTGAAAGTTAAAATTATTTTTAGTGAAATAAGAAGGTAGCTGCCTTGCAAATGTGTTTGGTAGTCTGTGAGTAGATCATCACATTCTGGCCAGCCTGTGTTGTTCTTTAAGTAGACTGTGTAGTGTCCTGATGCTTCAGTCTCTCCATGATGAAAATTATAACACTAGCAGTATAAGTGTGTCCTTAAATAGAAATCTGAGAAACAGTAAAGTCAAAAATACACATATAGATGTTTCTGTTATTGAGAGTACATATTTGAATCATCAAAATTAGATCTGTGGTTACCATTGTTAAAGTAAGTGTGGAGACAAGTTCTGATTCACAGTTTGGACATAGGTTTTACATATTAAATTCATAATGGAATTGATTTGCTTTCCGATAATTGTAGAAATACAAACCTTTGAAATTCTGTAATAGTGGAGCTTGACTGTAGGCAATGGAAACATTCATGTTCCTCAAGAGTAGTTTACACCAAGGAGGTCAGACCTCCGGTTGATCTCATTAGCTATTATTTCTAGAACAGCCATACAGTTTACAGAATTGTTGAGCATCTTGTTGTTCATTGATAAAAAACTAAATAGCACCTCTACACACATCTACCATATCTCTTATGCCACCTGTAGAGTAGCATATGTAGTTGTCTGACAGAATATGTTGATAAAGATTTATCAAAGTGTTGCAGAAATGTTGATCTACATGCTGGTTTATTATTTCTTTGACAAGCGGTAAGTCGAAAAGAAGATTGTGATTTTGAAACTGATGTACTGTAATTGCCATGTCTTTCGCTTTCATGTTTTTTTAAGGTTGTTCTAATTCATCTATGTAATTCTAGTTTGATTTAATTTTTCTTTTAAAAGAAATTCTAGGTTTTATCAAAATGGGATATTGGCCAAGATGAGGAGCATATCTGTAAATTATTGCATTCGGTGAAGCAGCTGCTGTCTGCATTAATTCTTGTCTCATCAAAATCGGTACCATATAGTCGTTATTTTTTTATCATGAGATAGAGAAACATATGTGTGAGAAGTTGGCCTGGTATACGATGTCCACTAGTTATAGTGGACACCTTGTACCAGTCCAAACAACCCCTTATTAATAATAGGTTAAAGACAACCTGTATTTAAGGCTATCCTAGTGATAGCTATGGAGAGCAGCCTTCAGGCTAAGCCTTGAAGGAATGTAAAGCAGCTTGTTTTACCAGTCTGTAATCACTTGAGTGGCTAAATGAAAGGAGACCACACCAGGTATATATATAAAATATATGTATTTATTCCTAAACACACCCCTCTAGTCTCTTTATGAGGCTATAGGCAAAAGCACATAAGTTACACTTCAAATATTAGAGTAAAATAGCACAATACACGTTAGGCCCTAGGGGTGGACAAAACCATATACTAAGAAAGTGGTATAAGAACCACGACTTAACTAGACACAAGGCCTAGAGCCTGTAGAATCACTGGAACCCCAAGGAACCACCCAAGGAAGTGACACAGGGGACCCACGGGGGCCGTGTGCAGTGTGAGAACACAGCCGCGAGCTCCAGTTAGCTTCTAAGGGGAAAGTCGCGGTTAGAATTTTAAAGTTTAAGGACAATTAAAGGTGGACTAGGAACGAACCCTTTTGGACGTAGATGGTTCTAGGGCCAACACCCATGGGAGCACCGGAGTACTCGTGTTACCCCACCCAGGGAAGCTGGGTGCATAGGTGTCAAATGGTGTCGTGTAGCGTCGTCGTTTTCAATGGCAGGAGACTGAAAAGTGCTGATGCCGGGAAGAGGAGAAGTGTCCGAAGAGATCCAAGCCTGGATCGAAGATGTGAAGAACCTGAAAGCAGAGGGGACAGAGTCTGGGTCACTTGCCAGTGACCAGGGGCACGATAGACGAATGCCCACCGATGTCAGGTGCTTCAGGTGAGAAGAGCAGAAGCTTGACTCTTTAGCCACGAGGACCAGGAGGCGTCAAGGACAAACAGGAGCTGGATTGGAGCTGTACCACGAAGGATGTCAAGTGCTGCAGTGTCAGTGCCCAGATTGGACACAACAAACCTTGGCAACAGCAACCCATGCAGAAAGAGAAGAAATGCTTTGGTGCGGACAAGCAAGGTCCTGGGGACTCCCCAAGCAATGGAGAGTCAGGGCACGTCTAAAGCAATCAAGAAAACCCAATTAAAGTAAGGGTTGCCTTCACAGAGACCCACCAGTTTACGGACCAGGGATCGCGAAGGAGCCTCGAGCGAACACACAAAGGGCGGGCTCATGAAACACTCGTGGAGTGTAGGCCAGCAATCTTTGGTGGAAAAGGTGCTCGGGGCCTGGGCGACAAATAACACAATGCACAGCCTCAAGGGACGTAGAGAAGCTGATGCACTTGCAAATGTGCGCAGTGACCAGGAGGTCTGGTTCCACGTTACCCACGAAAGCTACGGGTCTCAGCTTTGCTGGGGACTTGGGTCGGACTCAGGAAAGTCTGGAAATCCACCTCCTGTGATGCAATTACTTCGGAGTCCGGCAGGAGCTTCAGAGATGCACACCAGTCAGATGCTTCATTGGTTCCTGCCAGGCAGGGGAGTAACTCCTTTACTCCAAGGGAGGTTCTTCAGTCATCTGGCGTCGTGCAGATCATCGAAGTTCCAGGATTCAGTTTCAGAGTTTCATTCAGGGATATCTAAAGTTCTGCTTACAGAGGTTCCTTCTTTATACCCAAGGAAGGGGTTGGACTAACTCAGGGGACCCACATATGGGAGGGTTTGGAAAGAGGGGTGGCTACACTCATTTCCTTTGTCCAGTTTCGCACCAGAGCAGGGGCTGGTAGCCCCTGCAACCAGTTTGAACTGGACTATGCACAGGGACACTAAATGTGCCCCCAGTGCAGGACTTCAAAGCACTCTCAGAGTGCACCCACCCAGCCCCAATACACTAAAGCCTGTCTGGGAGGTGGTAACACCTCCCTGTGACAGGAAACCTATTGTCCAGGCCTCCCCTGCCGGAGTTTCGGTCAGCAGCAGGAGGCCAGACTCATGTCTGTGGCTGCAGCATCCATTTTGTGATGCCAGGGCTCTTTTAAGCTGGTACCGGGTATACCGGTGCTGTCATGTCTCTCCATCTAGAAGGGTGGGATCATACTCCAACACCAGTTACTGGTGTGGGGGTATGATTCCAAGGTGTTTGACACCAAACACGACATGTTTCCGTGCAGCCAGTCAAAAGTTACCATTTACCATTTGGTTATAATGCACTTAAGAGTATATGGTCAGGCTGCATCACAGACAACCCCGGAGAAGAGATTCCGAAGGCTGCAGAGGGGCTCTGCTCATGCATGGGCACCCTCTCACACAAAACCAAACACCCTGCCTTTAGGATTGATAAGGCCTGCCATAGGAGTGACAGATAGGTTTATATGTGCAGTGATAGGTGAGATCTAGTGAACCTATATCTCTGTAAGGGGTGCATGCACCACCTTACCCAGGCTGCAGTAGCAGACCTGTGGTGTCATTTTGGAGGGCTTTCCAGGGGTGGCATAATACATGCTTAAGCCCCTGGTAGGCCTCTGGGGTACCTATGGCCTGGCTACATAGTATACCATATACTGGGGACTTATAAGGGCACCTCAAAATCTAACCTGTTGTGTACCCAAGGTACTAGGAATCCATTTAGAGAGGAAGCAGCTAGGCTGGGGTCCTGAATAGCAGGGCCCCAGCCAGACTAAAGTCGAAAACAGTGTTACATCTGCAAAAAGTGGGGGTAACCATAAGAAGCAGATCCTACTCTCCTACACAACTCCCCCCCCCCCAAACGCAGAGACATTAAACTATCCTTGACCAGTTGAGTCTTCATGTCCTAATTGGAAATATCTGGAGAGTCCATCTGCATTAGCATGGTTACTCACAGGTCTATGTTCCGCTGTATAGTCCATCCCCTGTAGGGAAATGGACCACCTTAAAAGTTTGGGGTTTTCACCCTTCATCTGTTTTAGTCATAAGAGGGGCTTATGGTCTGTCTGAACAATGAAGTGAGTACCAAACAAGTATGGCCTCAACTTCTTCAGAGCCCAAACCATAGAAAAGGCCTACCTCTCAATGGCTGACCAATGTTTCTCTCTTGGGGTCAGCCTTCTGCTTATGAAAGCTACTGGCTGATCCTGACCTTCATCTTTGAACTGTGACAGTACAGCCCCTACGCCCAACTCAGATGCATCTGTTTGCACAATGAACTTCTTGGAGTAATCAGGACTTTACAGAATGGGAGCAGTGCACATGGCCTGCTTCAAGTCATCAAATGCCCTTTGACAGCTAGCTGTCCACTGAACCTTTTTGGGCATTTTCTTGGAAGTAAGGTCATTCAATGGAGTCACAATGGATCCATAACCTTTTACAAATCTTCTGTAATACCCAGTCAGGCCTAAGAAGTCTCTCACCTGATTCTGGGTAGTGGGAGCAACCCAGTCCATGATGGTCTCCATTTTGCTCTGTAGTAGTTGAACCTGGCATCCACCTACAAGGTGGCCCAGGTACACAACCTGAGTCTGCCCTATCTGGTACTTAGTAGCCTTGATAGTTAGGCCTGCTTTTTGCAGGGCCTCCGAAACATTCCTTAGGTGAACCAGGTGATCCTCCCAGGTGGAGCTAAAGACAGCAATATCATCTAGATATGCTTCACTATAGTCTTCCAGGCCTGTAAAGACTTTATTCACCAACCTCTGGAAAGTGGCAGGTGCATTCTTCAAACCAAAGGGCATTACCACAAATTGATAATGCCCACTAGGGGTAGAAAATGCTGTCCTTGGCTTTGCATCATCAGCTAGTCTGATCTGCCAGTAGCCAGTTGTCAAGTCATCTGTGCTTAGAAACTTGGCTGAGGCCAAAGTATCTATCAGCTCATTTGCCCTTGGGATGGGATGGGCATCAGTCCTAGTGACTGCATTGAGACCCCTGTAATCCACACAAAACCTCATCTCTTTCTTTCCATCTTTGGTGTGAGGTTTAGGCCCAAGGACTACTAGACTAGCCCAAGGGCATCTGAGGGTTCAATGACTCCCAAATCCAACATCTTTTGGACTTCTGTCCTGATACAGTCCCTGACATGATCAGGTTGCCTGTAAATATTATTTTTAACTGGCTAGACTGTGCCCAGTGTCCACTTCATGAGTGCACCAGATAGTCAGACTTGGAGTCAGAGAAAACATGAACTGGCTGAGAACTTTTCTGCAGTCAGTTTGCTGCTGAACAGTGAGGCTGCCTGCCAAGGTTACACCATCTACTGATCCATCATCAGGGTTCTGAGAGAGCAGATCAGGGAGTGGGTCACTCTCTCCCTCCTATCCCTCATCAGTAGCCATGAGCAAGCCCATGTCTGCCCTCTCTACATATGGTTTTAGTTGGTAGACATGGAGTACCCTATAGGGACTCCTGGGGGTTCCAAGGTCTACCAAGTAGGTAACCTCCCCTTTCTGTTCAACAATGGTATGGGGGCCACTCTACTTATCGTGGAGGGCTGCTGGGGCCACAGGCTCCAACACCCACACTTTCTGCCCTGGCTGGTAAACAGTCAGCACAGCCTTTTGCTCATGCCAGGCCTTTTGCAATTCCTGGCTAGCCTAAAGGTTTTTAGTTGCCTTTTTCATATACTATGCCATCCTGGAGCGGAGACCAAGTACATAGTCCATTATGTCCTGTTTAGGAGGTTTGAGCGGTAACTCCCATCCCTCCTTCACCAGACACAAAGGACCCCCTAACAGGATGGCCAAACAAAAGTTCAAAAGAGTTGTAACCAACCCCCTTTTGAGGCACCTCCCTGTAGGCAAACAAAAGGTAGGGCAAAAGGATGTCCCACCTGCGACTAAGCTTTTCTGGGAGACCTTTGATCATGCCCTTTAAGGTTTTGTTGAACCTTTCAACTAAACCATTGAATTGCGGGTGATAGGGTGTGGTGAATTTATAATTCACTCCACATTCCTTCCACATTGCAGTCAAGTAACTTAACATGAAGTTTGCAACTCTGTCAGATACTACCTCCTTAGGAAAACCCACTCTTGAGAATATACCCAAGAGGGCCCTTGCCACCACAGGTGCTGTAGTGGTCCTAAGTGGAATGGCTTCTGGGTACCTAGTGGCATGGTCCACCACCACCAGGATAAATCTGCGCCCAGATGCTGTCTGAGGATCCATGGGACCAACTATGTCAATCCCAGCCCTCTCAAAGGGAACCCCCACTACAGGTAGTGGTATCAGAGGGGCCTTTGTGGTTCCACCTGCCTTTCCACTGGCTTGACAGGTTACACAGGGGCGACAAAACTCCATGGTGTCTTCAGACATGTGGAGCCAATGAAAGTGAGGACCAATTCTGTCCCAAGTATTGTTTTGGCCCAAGTGTCCTGCTAGGGGGATATCATGGGCTAGTGTCAATAGGAAGCCCCTAAACGTCAAAGATATTACCAACCTCCTGGAAGCACCAGGCTTGGGGTCCCTTCTCTCTGAATATAGGAGTCCATCTTCCCAATACATTTTATGGGTGCCACTAGCATTCCCAGCAGCCTCATCAGAAGCTTGCTTTCTGAGAGGTTCAAGAGATGGGCAGCTTTGCTGCTCCTGGCTCAGATCTGCCCTGGAAGGCCCCCCTGTCCTCAAGAACTCAACCTGGTCAGGTTCAAGCTCCTCTGGGACAGTTCTTTCTTCAGGTAAAAGATCATCTCCCCCAGGAGGCTGATCTGTATTCTGAGTCAGGGGGTAAGGCACTGCCTCTTTTCCATTAATCAAAGGCTGCTGTCTGTATTTGCCCACGTTACTGGGACTCACAAAGGAGGACATGTCCATGCCTCCATCACAGATCAGGACAGCCTGTGTTGGAACTCTGCCTTAGGGGCAATGGTGGCTGGAGATGAGTCTTTGGACTTTGTACAGTCACTAGTCCAATGGGTTTTCTCTTTACAGATTTTACACCATGGTTTATTTTGGCCTTTACCTTTGTAAGATTGGGACTCCCCCCCAGATGCAGATTTTTGGGGACCTTGAGAAGACCTCAGGTCTTTACCCTTTTACCCACCCTTGTCAGAGTTCTTTGAATCTTGCTTATTTAAGTCATCACCTTGGTTCTGAACCTTCTGCCTCACCCTGGCTCTGACCCATTTGTCTACCTTCTTTCCCAATTCTTGGGGAGAGGTCAGATCAGAGTCCACCGGGTACTGATTCAACAGCTGATTTTGACAATTATTAAGGATCTGCTCCCTCATAATTACGTTGTACAATCCTTTGAAATCACACACCTTGCTGCCAAGCAACCAGCCCTCCAGTGCCTTAGTAGCACAATCTACAAAGTCCACACAGTCTTGAGTCTGTGCCTTTTGGGTATCCCTGAACTCTAACCTATATTGTTCAGTGGTAAGGCCACACCCATCAATCAGTGCACTCTTCAAGCTTTGGTAATCATCAGCATCCTCTTCTCTTACAGTGAGGAGCTTATCGCTACCTTTGTCTACAAAGGAGAGCCACAAGATTGCTGCCCACTGCTCCTGGGGGACCCTGTGTACTTTACAGGCCCTTTCCAGTGCAGTAATCCATTTGTGGATGTCATCCCCACTCTGGTAGGGAGGGACAATCATGTTCAGGTTTCTATGGTCATGAGACCTCTCCCTAACAATAAAGAAGTTGCTGCCACCATGTGACTCTAGTCCAATCTTTTGTCTAGCTCTATGGACTTCCTTTCTAGGGCTATCTGCTCTCTTCTGATCCTAAGCTGAGCTTCCTCATGCTTGAGCAGTCTCTCTTTTCTCTCATGAGAGGATTCCCTCCTACGAGAGGAAACAGAGGTCCCTATGGAGGTGTCAGAATGGTTAGACTCCTGAAAAGGAGATCTGGACCTTCTAGGCACACTCCCAACTCTTCCTGGTGGAGTAAAGAGAGGGCCATCATGGCCATCTTCCTCATCTTCAGGAGGAGTTGCATTGTCCAGGTCAAGATCATTGTCATCTTCCTGGCCAGCTCCAGAGGTTAGCTCAGGGGTGTCTGTACCCCTAGGCTCTTCCTTATCTGCTCCCCATCCACTCTACCTAACCCATCAGACCCTGAGGTCTTTCTGAGATCATCTAGGAGGAGTATCTCTATGAGGCGTTGGGTGTTTGCACTTTTGCCTGTCTTTAACTTTCTAGTACTACACAATGCTCTCAATTTCAAGAATGGGAGTTTGTCATACTTGGAGGCTAGAAGCCCACTGGCTTCTGGCAGGGAGCCACTGGTTCCTGGCCTTGAAGACATTACTAGTGACTACCAACTCTAGTGTGGCCTACTAAACACTCTTGAGTTGTAGAAAGGGTGTGCTAAGCCCTTGACACACAACTCTAAGTTGAGTAGAATTTACTGTAGTTTAAGCTTGTATTATATGTACCTAAGGTACCTTTAGTGGTTTTCAGTTAGTCACTCACTTGAGATTATGTGGTAAAACAATAGCAAGCTGGAATCCCACACGCTGCACACCAATGTGAGAAGTTGGCCTGGTATATGCTGTCCACTAGTTATAGTGGGCACCTTGCACCAGTCCAAACAACCCCTTAGTGATAATAGGTTAAAGACAATCTTTGTTGAATTCTATCCCAGTGGTAGCTATGGAGAGCAGCCTTCAGGCTAAGTCTCGAAGGAATGTAAAGCAGCTTGTTTTACCAGTCTATAATCGCTTGAGTGGCTGAATGAAAGGAGACCACACCAGGTATAAATATAAAATAGATGTATTTATTCCTAAACACACCCCTCTAGTCTCTTTATGAGGTTAGAAGCAAAAGCACATAAGTTACACATCAAATATTACAGTAAAATAGCACAATACACGTTGAGCCCGAGAGGCGGACCAAACCATATACTAAGAAAGTGGTATAAGAACTACAACTTAACTAGACACAAGGCCTAGAGCCTGTAGAATCGCTGGGACCCCAAGGAACCACCCAAGGTAGTGACACAGGGGACCCAAGGGGGCCGTGTGCAGTGTGAGAACACAGCTGTGAGCTCCCATTAGCTTCTATGGGGAAAGTCGCAGTTAGAATTTTAAAGTTTAAGGACACTTAGAGGTGGACTAAGAACAAACCATTTTGGACTTAGATTATTCTAGGGCCAACACCCACGGAAGCACCGGAGTACTCGAGTTACCTCACCCAGGGAAGCCGTGTGCATAGGTGTCAAATGGTGTTGGGTCGCGTTGTCGTTTTCAATGGCAGGAGACTGAAAAGTGCTGATGCCAGGAAGAGGAGGAGTGTCCGAAGTGATCCAAGCCTGGAGTGAAGATGTGAAGAACCTGAGAGCAGAGGGGACACAGTCTGGGTCACTTGCCAGTGACCAGGGGCACGATAGACGAATGCCCACTGATGTCGGGTGCTTCAGGTGAGAAGAGGGGAAGCTTGACTCTTCAGCCACGAGGACCAGGAGGCATCGAGGACAACCAGGAGCTGGATTCGAGCTGTTCCATGAAGGATGTCGAGTGCTGCAGCGTTGGTGCCCGGATTGGACACAACAAGTTTTGGCAACAGCAACCCACGCAGAAAGAGAAGAAATGCTTCGGTGTAGACCACAAGGTCCTGGGGACTCCCCATGCAATGGAGAGTCAGGGCACGTCTGGAGCAACCAGGGAAGCCCAATTAAAGCAAGGGTTGCCTTCACAGAGACCCACCAGTCGACGGACCAGGGATCGCGAAGGACTCTCGAGCAAATACACAAAGGGTGGGTTCACGGAACACTCGTGGAGTGTAGGCCAGCAATCTTTGGTGGAAAAGGTGCTCGGGGCCTGGGCTGCAAGTAACCAAATGCACAGCCTCAAAGGACGTTGAGAAGCTGATGCGCTTGCAAATGTATGCGGTGACCAGGATGTCCAGTTCCACGTTACCCACGACAGCTACGGATCTCAGCTTTTCTGGGAACTCGGGTTGGCCTCGGGGAAGTCTGGAAATCCACCTCGTGTGATGCAATTACTTCGGAGTCCGGCGGGAGCTTCGGAGATGCACACCGGTCAGATGCTTCGTTGGTGCCTGCCAAGCAGAGGAGTAACTCCTTTACTCCAAGGTAAATTCTTCAGTCATCTGGCATCGTGCAGATTGTCGAAGTTTCAGGATTCAGTTTCAGAATTTCGTCCAGGGATATCTAAAGTTCTGGTTACAGAGGTTCCTTCTTTATACCCAGGGGGTTGGACTAACTCAGGGGACCCACCTATGGGAGGGTTTGGAAAGAGGGGTGGCTACACCCATTTTGTATTGTCCAGTTTCACTCCAGAGCAGGGGCTGGTAGGCCATGCAACCAGTTTGAGCTGGTCTATGCACAGGGACACCAAATGTGCCCCCAGTGCAGGACTTAAAAGCGCTCTGAGTGCACCCACCCAGCCCCAATACACTAAAGCCTGTCTGGGAGGTAGTAACACCTCCCTGTGACAGAAAACCTATTGTCCAGGCCTCCCCTGCTGGAGTTTCGGTCAGCGGCAGGAGGCCAGACTCGTGTCTGTGGCTGCAGCATCCATTTTGTGATGCCAGGGCTCTTTTAAGCTGGTACCGGGTATACCGGTGCTGTCATGTCTCTCCCTCTAGAAGGGTGGGTTCATACTCCCACACCAGTTACTGGTGTGGGGGTATGATTCCGAGGTGTTTGACACCAAACACGACATGTTTCCGTGCAGCCAGTCCAAAGTTACCATTTATCATTTGGTTATAATGCACTTTTGAGTATATGGTCAGCCGGCATCACAGACAACCCCGGAGAAGAGATTCCGAAGGCTGCAGAGGGGCTCTGCTCATGCATGGGCACCCTCTCACACAAAACCAAGCACTTTGCCTTTAGGATTGATAAGGCCTGCCATATGGGTGACTGATAGGTTTATATGTGCAGTGATAGGTGAGATATAGTGAACCTATATCTCTGTAAGGGGTGCATGCACCACCTTACCCAGGCTGCAGTAGCAGAACTGTGGTGTCATTTCGGAAGTCTTCCCAGGGGTGGCATAATACATGCTTCAACCCCTGGTAGGCCTCTGGGGTACCTATGCCCTGGGTACATAGTATACCATATACTAGGATCTTATAAGGGCACCTCAGAATCTAATCTGTTGTGTACCTAAGGTACTAGGAATCCATGTAGAGAGGAAGCAGCTAGGCTGGGGTCCTGAATAGCAGGGCCCCAGCCAGACTAAAGTTGAAAAACAGTGTTACGTCAGCAAAAAGTGGGGGTAACCATAAAAATAGAAGATCCTCACAACAGTGGTGATGTGACGATTGAGATGCGCCTGTTACGGTAAACAGTGTTAACAACGCATGCAAAAGAATGCATGGTGTTTCAACGCGGTCGTTACAACGACCGGGTTGTTAGTTCGCATACCGTTACAACGCAAGTCGGAACAACAACTTACGTTGTAAGGGGCAGAAGGTGTTGGATTTAAAATCCAACACCTTCCCTACTGTCCGCACAGACTGGAGTTGGAATAGTGAATTATACTATTCCAACATCCAGCGCCCCTTACAACGCAAGTCGTTGTTCCGACTTGCGTTGTAACGGTATGCTAACTAACAACGTGGTCATTGTAACCACCGCGTTGTAATGCCATGCGTTGTAAACGCATGTAAAATAATGTGGCATATTCGCCTGTTACGCATGGTACAACAGCGTTGATGCATGGATTTCTGGTGGAGGAGCACTATCTACACACTTCTAAGGCCCCAGGACTGGATTGGCACCATTTTACAGGGCAAAACTAACAGATGGCAGAGTCCAGGTCCTGCAGCAGGGTTTTTGGAAGTCTTTGATGTCCCTGAGACTTCACAACAGGAGGCAAGCAGACAAGCCCTTGAAGTCACTCTGGGTTCAATGGTGTAGATTCAGTCGTTCTCACCCAGACAACAAGGGCAGCAGGCAGGTCAGCATAGCAGGCAGGTCAGCACAGCAGAAAAACAGTTCTTGCAGAGCAGCAGTCCAGCAGAGCGGCAGTTCTTCAGCAGCACAGAGTCCTTCTTCCTTGCTGATTATCCACAGGTCCAGAGGGTACTGAGTTGGTAGGGTCAGAAATCCAGTTCTTATACCCAGTGGTGACTTTGAAGTGGGGGAGATTTCAAAGAGCGGCTTTGAAGTGCTCAGAGATCCTCCCTTTCTGCCCTGGCTCCAGACTCACTACATTGGGGTTAAGCAGTCCTTTGAGGCTTTGCCCAGCTCCTCCCTCCCATCTTGCACAGGGTGGCCCATTAGGATGTGAATGGCCCATCAGCCACACCTAAGCTCTCTTTTGATGGGGCTCTCTAGAGGGTGTACACAAGGCCCAGCTGTCACCCACCCCATACTTGTATTGGAGACAGACAGCAGACACACAAGGCTAAGAGGAGAAAAATGTAATCTTTCTGAAAGTGGCATTTTGTAAATTGTAATGATAAATTCATTTTTACCATTAAAGAGGATTTATCATTACAATTCCATAGGTACTAAACATGACTGTTCTACCTCCCTCCAATTGGGAAGTACACTTATTAGCTGTAACAAGGAATCCCTAATGTAAAACCAATAGGAGGGGTAGGCCACACAGTAGTGAAAAACAAGAGTTTTTCACTGCCACGACATGTTAAACTTAAAGGTACATGTCCTACCTTTTAATTAAATAGCACATTGATTTATAGACTACCTAGGGCCTACCTTAGGGGGTGAAATATATCTAAGGGGATCTTTCCCTCCACCTGGAAGAGAGCTTCGCTGCTTCCATTAATAAAAAGCCATCTCTAAACCCTTTGGACCCAAACAGCTACTGTCCCATATCACGACTATCCCTACAAGCCAAAATGGTAGAAAAAATCATGAACAAACAATTATCCAACCACATTTTGCATGATAACTACTCAATTTGGATTCCGCAGGGGCCACAGTAGAGAGTCAGCACAGATAAAGCCACGGAGAAGATTTGATGGTCCCTTGATCAGGGAGGTAGAGGAGCTCTTATCCTCCTAGGCCTATCAGCAGCCTTTAATACTGGTAACCACAGGCTGCTGATAGATTGGTTGACTGTGATTGGCATCACAGGGGTAGCCCGTGACCTGCTGAAATTATTTCTTCATGACAGAGAACAGTCAGTGGCACTGGGTGAGTTAGTGACCCAGCCTTTCTCACCTCCCTGTGGGGTCCCCCAGGGTCTTTGCTCAGCCCGACTCTGTTTAATAACTATGTCACCCTCTTAGCAGAAGTAATTAGATCACATGGCTCATCTCTTACATCCTATGCTGACGAAACTCAAATCGTCGTCTCCCTGGCCAGGTGCAGAAATGGCACAGAATCTAGATTTCATGATTGTATGGTGGCTTTGAGTGCCTGGATGAGTAGGAAGTGTTTGAAATTAAATTCCGGAAAATTTTTCCTATTTGGTTCTCAGCCATCCTTTTGGACCCCTAATTGGTGGCACCAGGATTTGGGCGCTCTGCAGACACCAAATCCGAAAGCATGAATTTAAGGGTAGTAATTGATAACAAACGCACTTGTATTGATCAAATCAATTAATTGACATACTCTTCATTTCATAACTTAAGGAGCTTAAAAAAGATTCTACCTTTTACCACTCCAGATCTTCAAAACACGGTAGTCAATTCATTAGCACTTACTAAGATAAACTACTGTAATGGACTGTATCTAAATTTGCATCAGCCCTTATTAAATAGGCTGCAAACTCTTCAAAATGCTGCAGAACGACTATTGTTAAAGACGCCAAAATATCCATTAGTGTCAACATTGATCAGGAAGTTACACTGTTTGTGAATACAGTAGAGAACTACTTTAAAGGTTTTATGCATCATCTACTAAGCATTACACAACCAAGGTCCAGTGCATCTTAAAACAAGCATTGGCATAGTCAATAGGTCTTGCTTTTGGGACCTTATAAGTATATTTACTTTTGCTATAATCGCCCCACACGCGCTTTATGTGCCGCGATTATAGCAAGTAAACATACTTATAAGGTCCCAAAAGCGATACCTATTGGCTACGCCAATGCTTGTTTACTTTTGCTATATTCGCGCAGGGGAGGGGGCCTGCGAGATTCCCTTGCGGGAGCTTGCGACCATATGGTGCCGCGCACTCCCGCAAGGAAATCGCCAGACGTGCACGCGTTGCCATTGCAAGCAATGCAACGCATGCACATTTTTGCACCCAACGCTGTGCCAATGGCATTAGGTCTCTCTCCTATGCAGCGCATGCGCGCTGCGTAGGCGAGACCTAAATAGTTTCCCCTGGTACATCTCAGGGAGAACACTAAAGTTGGCAGCAGCTGTCCCCAGCAGGGCTGGACTGGGAAACGAAACCAGCCCTGGCAAACTACTTGGCCGCCCCCCCTGAGGGGAGGTGGGCAGTGCGGCCGTGCGATTTGTTAGGGCTGGTTTCGGCCGATTTTATTACATGGGCCAGTATTGCCTGCCCCCGGAAACAAAAACGGCCCCCCGGGGACCCAAAACTGCCCCCCACCCTGGCGGCCAACCAAGGAAACGCCCGGTGCCCGCTACTGCCAGTCCGGCCCTGGTCCCCAAGTTAAAAAGATAGTCCGGGGGTGGAAGTTTTGTACCTGGAGCAGCAAAGGCTTGCAATTCTCTTCCTTTGCAAAATAGAGCCATGCCCAAACTATTGGTGATTAGGAAGGCTTTGAAAATCTGGTTGATCAATGCAGAATGAGTTCCATTTTTTTTAGTTTCAGTTCTTCTTGATTGTATCAGAGCTCACACCAACAAGCCTTTGGGCAATCAAATGCTTTTATAAATTCCACTAACAAAACATAGAAATAAAAGGGGAATTTTAGGTTTGCCAAGTCGACATAGAAGTGTAAACTGCACGCATAGGTTCTGCAATGGCAGGCCTAAGACATTTCTTAAAGGGTTACTTAAGTGGGTGGCACAATCAGTGATGAAGGCCCAATATTAGCATTTAATCTACTGGACCTGGGCACCGATAGTGCAGTTTACCAGGAACTTATAAGTAAATTAAATATGTAGATAAGTCAATCAAATCATGTTTAGGGAGAAGGCACATGCACTTTACCACTAGTTAGGAGTGGTAAAGTGCACAGAGTCCTAAAACTAACAAAAACAGACCAGCAAAATTGAAAGCAAACAGGCAAAATGTTTGGTGGCAGACCACCCTAAGGATGAAAGGTTTAACAGACCTATTAAACAATCATTGGTACCTTCAACTAAACTTTTTCCAGAGTTAATATCTTCTGCCATATTATTTCTATATGTGTAGACCTGGGCAAGTTCATAGAGCAATAGTATTTCTGACAATGATCTTCTTGTTGGGTAATATGTGTCCAACATATTTGTTTTCAAAATATCTTTGTTTGTGAAAATGTGCAAGATATTCAATTTCAGTGAGGCTTTTCAGAACTCTTCATTGTGAAGATGACAAGCCTAGCCTAAGCCACATGATTGCCCGTCATTTACTGAATACTTTTCAGGAACTCAAGCATTCAAGTGCTTCTTAGCTATTGACCTCACATTGAGATAGCATCTGTAGGCTAAATCTGTATAATCTATTATTTAAGGATTGCTCAGCAGATGTTTATTCCAATATTTTCTCCATATCGGCTTTGTAATGTAGCAAGTTACATAACATGAAATCGCTGTAAGGTTATCTGCAACAAACTGTATATTCATGTTAGCATCCCACATATGAGGAATTAAAGGATTGTAGTTGTTGGTCTTTTGTGATGTTTGTGGCCTTCTAAGATTGTAAGGGTTGTTTGGTGATTTGTCAGTATCCGCGTGTCTTACAGATAAAATTAAATTGTTGACTCTTCCTTTCTGTAGAATTGGTCTTTGAAACACAAAGCAATATTTTGACTAATATTTAGATTCAAGTATTTTCTTAAACATTATTTACTGAATTTATGAAATTGAAAGCGTAAAACTTGCTCAAAACGTTTCCTGTTTTGGTCTTTTTTTGGAATGCCACACGTGACAGAACTGATTTATCATAGGCGTATCCAAACATAGGTGCTTGATGCAGAGAAGCATATGAATGCGTTGTGCATCTGTCTCTTTATACTCTTTTTGGCAAAAGAATTCAAGCACTTCAACAGAATTTTATTTTTTGATGGTTAAGTAGTGATGCAAAGTTTGAAATTTGTGGTTGAATTATCTGCAAACATTTGGAGGATCCAAATGTCTGGAGCATTAGCATTTGCTTCAAGGAGAAATTGATAGAAAAAGTATGGCTCTGTGCTTAAGGTATGTCTCCAAGTTCCCTGAAAAACATTGGAAAAGTTACATTTTTCTTCCTAAGGGGGCACATGCATCAACAATGCCATTTGCGATTCCTTATTAGCGAAAAATAAGGAATCGCTAATAAGGAATAGCAAAAGGCTATGCATGTAGGAATCGCTATTCAAATAGCGATTCCTTAACTTTCCTTAATTGCTACTAGCAAATTGCGAGTAGCAATTAAGGAATGCCATCCCAATCATTCCTATGGGCCTCCAGGCCCATAGGAATGAATTGGAGATTGCATGAGCAAATAGCGAGTACCAGTAGGTTCTCGCAAATTGCTCATGCAATTTCAAGGGTGCAAGGGTGTCAAAATGACACCCTATTGCACCCCTGAAATTGATATGTGCACATATGTTGCACACACACATGCTCTAAGGGCATGTGTGTGCGCAACATGAAACTTTGAAAAATGCACAAAAGTGCATTTTTCAAACTTAGCAAATTACCATGCAGTTCATCTTCATGGTAATTTGCTCCCCCTATTAGCGAATTCGCTAATTTTTTAACTTTCATGCATTGCATTTAAGGAATCCCAAATTGAGATTCCTTAAATTAAGGAATCTCTATTTGGGATTCCTTAAATGCTATCGCTATTTAAGGAATCGCTATTTAAGGATTCCTTAAATAGCGATTTTTGCTTTTGGGTTGATGCATTGGGATTGGGTATTTTTAACTCAATACCGGGAGCTATTAGCGAATCGGTATTTTACCGACTGGATTTTGGCTTGATGCATGAGGCTGCATGTTTTGTATTTTATAGGTTGAAATGTAATCATTCAGGGCTTTCTCATCAGTCATTATGAAAATTAAGGGTTATCTTTTCACATGAAATGCTTTTTTCACAATATATATATATAGACACAATATTTGTTTCAGTTTATGTTTCTCTGTCTTTTTCCTTATGAAAGGAAGTGTTTCAAGCAGATTGTTCAAGGTACAAGTTTTATAATGGTTTGCAGGTATATTCCTATTCTTGTCCCTTCTTGTAAAAGTGTATAATTTAACTGATTAAGCATGATTCTGTTTGTTGGAGTTGCAAACTGTCAATGGTGCTTTGTTTCTCAATTGTTTCCTATTAACGTTTTACTACTACGGTTTGGGTGTGTAGAAACAGTAAACACATTACAAGTAGTCTTACAAGTAGTATTGCTTTTCTGCAGGCATCCTCCTTCTGTGTGCTCAATTATTTTGTTTCTCCTATATCTGTAATACAATTTGTTTTGCTTCTCTAGGTATTGTTTTGTAGGCATTGTATTGCTTGTGGGGAAATCTGTTGTAGAAAAGACGTAGAGGAGCAATGGTTCCAGTCTTGATTTTGGTAATACAAGTATTCATTTTGTTTTATATTTTCCTTGTATTATTAAATAAAATGTATTCCATAAAGAAATATACCTGTGTTATGTTGAAATGTATAAATGGAGGTGATGAGGTATAATTTATATTCCCCTTTGATTTCTTTGAAGAAGAAATATAGATCTATTGCTAACATTCAGCAGAGTACCTGTGGCTGTTGGTGGTATTTAGTAAGATTGGGCTGTGTTTAAAGCCCACTATATGAACCAATGACATAATGTTTTACTTATTCATTGTATTTGTTACCTAGTTTTCTATTTGTTTTCATTGTCATTTGAGCATAAATTTGTGATAAGTAGTATTGTGCTGTGTTTAAGTCCATTTTGTGTTAAGAACAAATTGCATAATGCTTTACTTCTATATTGTATTCCTTATCTAATTTTTTATTGGTTGTCCATGTCATGTGACCGGAAATGTATGTTTCACATGCCTTTGTAATAATTGTGAAAAATCATAGCTGCAGTCTAGTTTATTTTGTGAAAGGAATTTGTATTGATGGCAGTATTGTGCTGTATCAGTAGCCCAAGTTCTTTGCAAGCCAATAATTGCGCTCCTTTTAACGTTAGGTAGTTGATGTCATGTACTTTTCTACATCTGCGATCCTCATTCTTGACTTGTATGTCAGTGCAGGTGCAAGATGGTTAGTGTCAGGCTTATTGGGCACAGTTGCAGTTTTTGGGTCAGACAGCATGGCAAGTATGCAGATGTTGAAGCTGGTTTCGGTTTGAAAGAAGCAGACATAACATGGATTGGAAAGAGGTTTGAAATGGATTCAGTTACTCCCTTTACTTTCCTCTGTTGGTACGCATGACCATTCACACTTTATGGTTATCTACTGCGGTGGCAAAGACATTGATCACTTACCTGGAGTTGGACTAGAAATTGACATGAAGGAGATAGTTTCCAGCTCATTGTGTATGTTTCCAAACACACATTTTGGGTTTTTCAACATTAGTCAGAGGCAAAAGTGGCAGTGGTCTAGTCTAAATGATTCTAAGTTTGAAAAGACTCGGTCATATCTATAAGACATTATCTGCATTCCTCCGAGAGCATGGAATGTCTTGCATTTTCCATCTAGATATCAAATGTTTCAAAGCAGCACAATATTTTCCTGAGGGTGCCTATTTTACAACTTCTAGAAACCACATTTTCCCTACAAACCTGAAGACTTGACTTGACTTGACTTCACCAACACATTCAAATGTGTTTAGTGGCAGAATCAAACAAAGGCTCTTTTACAAGGCACCCTATATTAATTCTAATTACATTTTATTATAGAGAAGTCATATATACATTATTTGAAGTACTGCAGTACTTCCTAGATACTTTTGTGAGAGTAATGCTGTACTCCATAAATCTTTTTAAAAATATATAAATCTCTAAAACTACATTTCCCTGTCTCTACAGAGTGGGCTCAAGTGCTTACCTCACCCCTGTTCATTGAATAAACATTATTCATCTATATTTCTGAAACAAACACACACCCAAAGTGTGATCTAAAGAATATGGCTTCCTTTTAATTTTGCGAAGGATTTGAATAACATATCATATTGTGCTTTGTCATCACCATGTAATGCAGTATACCCCTGTACTACTGCAGTACACTGCAGCCCAATATATCACTAAGGGGCATATTAGCAACACTTTGCGATAACTATCACAAAGCGTGCTTAGCGCTCCTTTTCCTTACGCCTGCTATCGCAGGTTTTCATCGCGGAGATATTGCGTTATTAGCAACGCGTATCTCCAAGGCGATAAAAATTCCTGCGATAGCGGGGAAATCGCCGTTTTGCAGGGAACATTGCTGGTTTTCCAGCGATGTTCCCTGCAAAACGGCGATAACCTTTCTGATACGACCCTGTGGTCGTATCAGCAGAATCCACCCCCTATGTTAGGGGTGGCTAAGTCAGGATTTTAGCAGACGTTAGTTTTTGGAGAAAACAGCAGTTTTCTCCAAAAACTAACGCCTGCTAAAATGCTAGGGCATCCTTGCTGATAGTGCGAAGCCACGTTATGGATGTTCTGACATGTAGTAAATGTCAGGAACGCCCACTTTGCATCTCATTAGAGATGCAAAGGTAGGCGTAGTGGAAAAGGGTGGTAACATGCGAATATGCATGTTAGCACCCTCTTGCTGATAGGGCGATGGTTTTATCTCCGCTCTTCTGGCTTTTAAAGCCAAAAAAGCGGAGATAAAGCCCTTGCTGATATGCCCCTAAGTTTTTGTGTATTATAACTTAGAAGCTACTGAATCTATTCACTTGAATACTAAAAAGGATCCTTTCCACTCAACATAATCTATATTCCTGCCAAATTTCAAGCAAATGAGTTTGAGCGTTTTACCGCTACTTCTGTCTAGAACGTCTATGAAAAATGCATTGGTTCAAAAACGTGTTTTAGTAACCCCCTTTTTTCTTTGCACCCTATTAACTAAGGAAACTTTGCATCCTCCACAAATGTAGAAACAGAATAGGTCTGCAAAGCTTTGTGAAGATATGTCAAATGGTGGCAAGTTATTAGGAAGCAAATATCAAAGGAATCCTATCTTTGCGAACCCAAACTATATCTATAGAGTGGCTACTGTGACTCTGTAATACTGGATTTCCACAGGAAAGCATTTTTTGGCTTGCCTCTAACTTTGGTACTGTTTGACAAATATTCTTGAAAATTTCCCAAAAAAAGTACATTCACCTCATCTCCTTACTGGAATAAGGGTGGGTGCCTAAACGTGTTTTCCCCATGAAATTTTACACAGCATACTACACAACTGGCTGAACAGAATTACCTAAGTTTGGCAGAAAACTAAATCTTGATCCAGAAAGCATGCAAGCTGTGTAAATCCGTTTCAGTCATTTTTGAGAAATTCCTTGCCATGGACTACTAATTATCATTTGCACCCATTCAAGGAGTACTTCCTTGGAGGCAGATTTACTACTTTTTTGGTAAACTAGTCACTATACATATATTTAATTTCCCGACCCACAAAATGAACAAGTTAAAACCTTGTTGAAAAAAAAACAACACAGATATAGCAGACCCAACTGAGCCCCTCCAGACCCAACTCCCAAGCCAAGAATGTATTTAATTGGTGGGGGTCACACAGTCCATGGTTTTATGTGAAAATTGTGTACTGAAATACACTATTTGACCACATATTATTCAAACTTTTCTAGAAGAACCCTCCGAAGCTTGCCAAGAAGACTTTGGCCTGACTGGCTTAGATCGCTGGAATTCAGTGCACATATTAGACCCCACCACTTTCAAAGATCACCAGCCGCCTTTGTTGACTTGTATCACAAGGGTTCTGTTTCTGACAACCGTTTGCTTTTTGAGCCAGCTCATAATAGGGAAAATAAGAGAGAGTGATCCACGGAAGGTTCTGTTTATCAGCTCAAACAAGACAGTATCTTGGGATCATTGTTTCAACAGGTTCCCCACTCTGCGACCAATAATTCGGAGCTGGCAAATGCATCAGCAGATGTTTTTTCAATGAATGCTTTTTTCAGGTCTAGTTTCAGTAAGAAGGAACCTCCCGACATAGCTTCATACTGTTTGAAATGATTTCACTCCAGAAGAAATCACACTAGGGGCCCTTGGCAGATTTTATTAAAACAAAAGTTAGTTCCAAATTGACTTAGCATTCGTCAGAATCAATACAATTATACACACTTGTCTTCAACCTGTATTTATATTACGGACTAGTGAAAAATATGTATTTTATATGTTTAAAGATTCATAATTAGAACAGCAGTGACTAATCATCAAAGAGCTAATCAGAGGATGTGCTGTTTTCTTTTAAATAAGAGGAGGTGTGCCCTCAGGGACGAGCTGCTGGCTTCAGAACTCTGGAACTACATTCAAGTCACAGCGTTGGCTCAGCATCCTGTGATTCTGGGCAAATCACTTAATGTCCCCATGTCTATAACAAATAATACATCTGACCTTTTGTAATGTTATCTAGTGCTGTGCTCATGAAAATCGCCCCGATGACTGTTGACCGATATCGCGCTGTATAAAACTCCACGAAGAATTTATTGAATGCTCATTAACCTAGTCCCTGCCAATAATGAAAGAATCAACAGCTCCAGAGAGAGAGCGTTTCCAAAACATTGAGGGTGTGATCTTTTATTTCACAGAAATTGAAAGCCACTACAGAAAATGTCAGGGTGGGAGGTGGAAAGTTTCTCATTGCTTAAATCATTATGCATGTAGTGGTCTTCACAGAGTGCAATTCTACCTACAAATCAACAGAGGGCTGTCACAAGAGTGGGATACAGAAAAGGGGATTATGAGGGGAGCCGGAGGGGAGAGGAGTCTCTTCAATTGCTGTCGGATGTCAAGAAGTATTTGTTACACTAGAATTGCATTTATTTATTTATTTGTTTATAAAAAGTTTTATATAGCGCGGACAAGACCCAGGCGGGTATCAGAGGGATTTACAGATGATCAAGGACCAAGAGAGTTAGGCCAGTAGGTCCGTAGAAACAACAGTGATAAGCAAGATACTGGAGTGAAAAGAGGAACAAAGTATCATGACAATGCAAAAAAGATATAGATGAGCATATATGAACAACAAACAAATATTGATGTTGAGAACAGTCATAGGTCATAGACGAAGTCAAAGTCATAGGATCAAATGTGCAATATATTGTAGCAGTGCCACTCAGGGCGCGTCAGTCCAAAGAAGAGGAGCGAAACCCGCTTGTAGCGGAACCAACAACAGATGGCACCTAGTGGGAGTAGGTATATTTAAATCAGAGGGTCTTCATCAATAGAGCTTTTACTTCTTTTTTTAAAGATGCCGGTGAGGGAATCAGTCTGATTTCCGGAGGCAAGGAGTTCCAGATTCTCGGGGCAATACCTGAGAACGCTCGATTATAGGTTTTCTTTCTTTTGAATTTTTTGGGTTTTAGCAATAGGGTGTTGGAACTCCTAGAAGATCTGCTACCAACAGAAAGTTCCAGTTTTTGAGCTAAGTACAGAGGGGTGTTATGGTGAAGGGCCTTGTGAGTCATGCAGTCAATTTTAAGATGAATCCTAGCCTCAAAAGGCAGCCAGTTTAAGGATTTCAGGTCCGGTGTGATGTGGTTATTTCTTCTGGATCCCGTGATGAGCCTAGCAGCTGAATTTAGGGATGCGCTGAGCGGTGCCAACTTGTAGCTGGACAGCCCACAGAGTGTTGCGCTACCGTAATCCAACCCGGAAATTACTAGTGCTTGAACAGCAGACTTGAAGTCATTGGGGGGGAGGAAGGGTTTTATCTTTCTTAGGATACTCTTGTGGAAGTTAGCTCCTTTGGTAGCTGAGCTAATGTGCTCCTGCATACTCAAGGTTTTTTCAAGTATTATTCCAGGAGACCTTGCTGAGTCAATGATGTGTGGAGTACAGTTGAGATCTGTTAGGTGTTTCATGTATTCAACAGTGACAGCAGCCTGTATGGATGGCGCGATAAGGTGGAATTCCGTTTTGGATGAGTTTAGCTTGAGATGTTGAGAGGTCAGCCAGAGTTTTGTTTTGAGTAGGGTTGAGTTGAGTGATCTGATGTCTTCCAGGGACGAAATTTTCAAGTAAAGTGGGTGTCATCCACATACATGTGATATTGATTGTTGGATGAATTGAGCATTTCCGTTAGAGGCTCCATGAACAAATTGAAGAGCGTGGGTGAGAGTGCAGATCCCTGTGGGACCCCCAGTGTGGATGGCGTAGAGTTGGAGAGGGTTTGTGACTTTAAATCTTTGCGTTCTGTTATTAGGAAAGGAGGCAAGCCTGTTTAACACTGAACCTGACAGACTCATCCTTCGTTCCAGTAAGTCCAGGAGGTCATCATGTTTGACGGTATCAAAGGCAGAAGAGAGGTCAAGGGGGATTAGAAGGTAGGCTTCGTTCCGATCTAGCATTCGTAGGGCGTCATCTACTATGTGAGTAAGAGCTGTTTCATCATTATGGCCCTGACGAAACCCGATTGGAATTGATCTGAAAGTTGGAATTGATCAATTTGGTTACATAGTTGGACAGGTACACATTTCTCTAGGAGCTTCAATAGAGTTGGAATGCTAGTTATCGGACAGAAGTTATTACGGTCCTATTGATCCGTGGTGTTTTTTTTTAGAATGAGCGTGACCTGCCCTGACTTTAGACAATCAGGGATTACACCTTGATGTGAGGAGACATTTACCATTGTAATGTAAAACTGTTTCAGTAGCACTTCTTGACGTAACTCTCTACTGCATCACATAGTGCTGGTGTCTATTAAAATTAGAGTCTAGACCAGTCAGTGCCCCTATATATGAGATTTTTGCACAGGGCAGCGCTGCAAGTAATCTTGCTGCACTGCCCTGCATCAAAAGAAAAGGGCAGTAATGTGTTATCTCTATGAGATACAGCACATTCCTGTTCTTTTCCCTTGCACTGACTCATAATGGGCTGCCATGCGCCAATGCAGGCACCCTTGCGCCATGCTGAGAGGGGGCCTAGGTTGCAGGGATGATCGTTTTTTTGTAAAGGAAGGGAGACCTTCCTACACACAATCACAAGAGGTGTTTTCCTCATTCTATGTGTGTTGCAGAATGCAGCACACATAGAAAAAGGAAAAATGAGGGGAAATAATGGTACTTCTTCGCGTTGCGCCTCCCCTACGCCTCCCCTGGGGAGGTGTAGGAATCTAATGCATTCCCAGGTTTACAAAACCTTGGAAATATGTGAAAATGTCAGATTCCATGAGTGTTGCGTGGCAAAACCCACAGCAACACCAATGGAACGCCCCTTTCACAAGTACTGCGTGAAACGGGATAATATTTACAAGGCTATGAAAAGCCACTGGAGCATTGAAAAAAGTAATGCTCCAATGGCGAAATGAGGCCCTCGGGAGCTTATTTGTGAGAGCCGTGCATCAGTTTTGCACCATCTAAAGTGGTACATACGTGGCACAGGGCTCTCATAAAGATTTCTGAAGCCACGCAACATTTGTTTCTGCAAGATGGAGTTTTTAAACTTTATTCAGCTTCTTTTCCCTTACCTTACTCATACAAGACACAAATTGGTTTCTTTTACGACCGCCGGACACTGTTGAAGTCTACCTTAGACAACAGTTGTGGTGAGCATCGGTTCTGCCTTATCTGTTGTGTTCTCCTTCACTATGTTGATCTTTATCCTGAACATCTGGGATTTAATACACTATCAGTGCATGAGGTTTTAATCCTAAGCTTCACCACGAGCACGGTGTGGAGCATGTGTGTATGACTTTATAATACACTCAGTAAACATACATTTATGTTACTTTATGAACAGATTTTTGAGATACATGATATGTGTGTTGTTAACATTTACTTCTTTGTCCCTACCTTTAGGTTATTTACCTGAAAATGTGGTATGTAGTATTTCCCTTATCACGTTGTGTAGATAGCGTTTTCCTGGTCCTGAAGAAGTGTCTTGATCTACCTGATACCCAGCGCACGAAACATGTTGACCGACTGAGAGTTGGGCTTACACAGCTAAATACATAGCCTCTAGTTCACCGCCACTCTACCCTGTTTTTAATAAGGCAGTTTACCTTCTTGAATAAATTACTGTTAGGACTAACTGACCTGTTTTAATCCACTCTATTCACATCCACACACACTAGGCCTCTTACCCCCACTGCACCCAACGGCAGGACCAAAAGATCCCCGCTAAAGAGCCCTGTAATGGGTGCCCTACGGTTATTGCAGTGCCGACCTGATGAGGGGCAGGCTCATATGATGAAGCATGACACCGTGTGTGAGAGCAGCATTCTGCAGCACACATGGAAAGAAGAAAATGCCTAATAGGATTGTTTTTGTGCTGGAAGATTCCCCTTCCTGCACAAAAATCCTGCCTGCAACGAAGGCACCCTTGCATCATGGCGGAAGTGAGACTAGGTTTGTGTCAGGCTGCCGAAATGGCACCAGCTCAGGCAGAAAGGACAGGACTGCACCGTATTGCTTAAATACAGTGCATTCCTGCCCTTTTACTTGGCATAGGGCAGCGCAGCAAGGTGCCTTGCTGTGCTTCCCAACACCATAATTCCATAAATGAGGCCCTGGGGTTTTCATTCTGACCAAATGCTTTGAACACCTCATTCTGCATACATGACTGCTGTGCCCAATTTCTGAAGTGGAGAGGTCTGTATATACCTTGCTAAGGTATATGTGTCTCACTATTCCTCGAGGACTTCAACAGAAATGTGAAATTAAGGAATAAATATTGATTAATGGCCTAAGACCAATGAAATCTACTGGGCTGCTTCTAAGGCCTGTCCATCGAAAAGCTTTATTGCAAGATTCATCACATGCCATAAGATCACCATTGGAGGAATTCCCATGCAGTAGTCCTATGTACTATTTCATTTATTACTTTCAGACTTACAGAGAATTGAAACTGTTAACAGGGCTGGTATCTTGCTACCCCTGTCCCTCTTGCACTTTGAAGTGTCACTTATGCAGTGTGCAGCACTTTGCAAAACCTCCTAAAGGTTTCAATCAATAGAAATGTACATTGATTCTTTTCAGTCCAGATTAGAGCAGGATGTAGCACTAAACAACTGAAGACACTAAAATCTGAGGGCCTGACTTTGATCTTGGCGGTTTCATCCCACCGTGGCGGCGGTTCCAAGTACCCTGTAAAGCTGATGGTGGTCCGCCCGCCTTATTTAGATGTATGCTAGCTGACTTTCCGTCCATGTTGAGAGAGAGTTTATCCCCGTGTACGCGGCTCACCGCTGCCGATGCGGCTGATTCCTCAGCTGGTGAATAGTACTCCATCACCATCAGGGCAGTGGGATTGTGCCAACCCGATTTAGATTTCACATCTGTGCTGGTGGTGTTCTAGTGATGGGGTGCTGACGGAGTGATTCCGTCACAGGACGCAGTTCGCCTTGGACTATTCCTGTGGCTGTAGGTTGGATGCTAACATAGCACACCTGATGTGTATTAGGTAATTGTTTGCACCTGTATACCACACTATAAAACACACTTCATATCAGACCACAATCCTTTTGACATTCCACAGCCGCCCAGCATTGTTCCACCGTGATTTCTCAGTCTAGTCAGGTTTTCTGTATGCTTTTCTTGTTACTTGTTTCTCTCTTTTTTGTAAATAATTTTATGTTGAGTAATTACTATCAGTTAAATGTATCATTTCATAATGCCAGGTCACAAAAATCCACATATTACTGACAGAGAATTGTCAGTCATGGTTGATAAAATCATAAGAGTGGAGCCACAATTGTTTGGATCCCAAGTCCAAAATACACCCCTGTCTCAGAAAAGGGAAATGTTGGTACAGAATAGTTGACAGAGTGAATGCTGTAGCAAACATCCTGCATAAACAGGAGGGAATTAGGAAGAGGTGGAACGACCTGCGGGGAGAGTGGATTCCCTGCCCTCCAAGTGGCACACGGAGGCCGAGAGGACTGGTGGTGGTTCTCCCAGCCCCCCCCCTTACAACTACATCTCTGGGAGGTGAAGGTCTTGCAGATGCTACATCCCGAAGGCTTGACAGGAGCCCTGGTGGAATGGAGACTGGTAAGTTATACTATGCAATATGTCACTAAACCTAATTGTCCTAATTGCTGTGAAGTTAGCTGTTGCTAATTTGCTCAGTAAAATTGTTTTTGCATAGAAACCTAAATGTATCAGTAACATCTTTTTTGGCATATCTGTTTGAATGTATTGAGTTGTATTTAAGATAACAGGTTCCAATAGCCATCACATTTCACACAATGTTATGGTGCCTCTAAGTGTATGTACTCCAAATAACAAATAACATTTAATAAAATTTCTGTTGATGTCTGTTCTCATTAAACTGCAGATTTACGCAAGGTATGTTCAAGTTACCATTTGGCAAGTATAGTAAATGTATCATTGAAATAACTACAACTACCATGATGCCTTGTTTCTGTTTTGTGAAAATCACATTGCTATGCAATTTTGCTCATTATCTTTTTTCCAGCTTTTTTCATAAATGGTAAAGTGTCATTTATTGATCAAAACCTATATAATGTTTTCTATTGAAAAGTGCTTGAGTTTAAGTGGGGTATGTTGTCCTTTTCTTGTCGTGTAATTGAATTGATGTCATGAGTTGCACAAATAAAAGTTTGTAGACATAATAAAGTTTATTATTGTAAATTTGTATGCTGAATATAAGTGGTATCTGTGATAAATTTACTCTGCACTGTTAATATGATGATTAATGCTAAACATCTGTTTTTTAGCCTGTGAGGCCTTGGACTGGTTAATTTCACATTCCTTCTCTCTATTGTGTTGTGTTTAATTGTTGGCACATTGCATGTATAGTTCCTAATTTTTTAGATTTCAGGACATCCTTATACCTGTTTTTCTCAAGTCGTTTTGTATGAAATGTAAACTGTTTGTATGAAGAATTACAATACCACTGAAAGGTATAATTATGACATTGATTTCCTTTTCTCTTTTAGATTCCAACATTTTTGGCTTACAACTCATTGTATGGTTAATCCACACTTTTACAATGCATCCATATTTTTACATTCATAATGGTCCAATGGCCAGAGCACGTGGCCCACCATCTGCCAATCAGGAAACCTCCACTCCAGCCCAAGATCAAGCCTCCAGGGATGACTACACTCTTACAGGTCTGGATTAAGAGAAGCTGCTTGGTCCATCTGGTCTGCCTGGGCCAGTGACTCTCACTTTGCCTACACCTACATTTCCCAACACAGCTGTTACAACACCTCAGCTCACAGATACCTCCACTTCCTATGTCTAAAGCAACACCATGACGATCTTGTGCCCCCCAGTCCAGGTTGCTGCTGAGACAACCCAACCACCACCTACAGTTCAGTCAGGAACCAATATGAAGGGGCGCACTAGGTCATGGCCACAGCGTAGTGCAGGTACGGATTGTGGGAGAGACAATGTAGGGCAGAATAGTGAGGCCACTGGGTTGACTATCACCCAGACCACCCTCAACCATGTCTTGGGATCCCTCCATCAGTCCCAAGACATGATGGGCCAGGTACTCACAAAGCTAAAGAAATACTTACACTCATGTGAAGAAGTTGTCAGTGACATTCTGACATAAATCAATTACTTCCTCCTCACCACAGTCATCTTTATTTGACATTCCATGATCCTCACCTGGTGGCTCTTCATGGAACTCAACCTCTGCAATGTAAGGGATGTTCCGTTGCAGGGCTATATTGTGCTACAAGCAGAAGGCCATGGTATAGGAGGGCTACACCAGTTTTGTCCAGACAGCGAAATCTGGCCTTTAGGAGTCCAAAAGCCCACGCCATCTGACCTCTGTGTTCTTCCATAGGCCTCATTGAAGCAGACTTCACTTGGCATTGTTGGATTCCTCAGCAGTGGCAACAACCACGGTTGGTTAGTATAAGCTGTCTCCTAAACGGAAACAAAAGAGAAGAGCCAAGTGATGTAACACCATGATTCATCTTGAAATTATCAAAACAATATTATATCAGATTGCACTTACCAACAAGTTAGGCCCTTTCACATCCAAGTTGTGACATTTGCAGGGGTAGGCTGCTCTTCTGTAGTACAAAGGGATCTGCCTGTTCCCATAACATTTTATGCTTAAATGTGCCACATTTTGAGTCTTCATACCCATTTTGACCCCAGTAGTGACAAGAGATATTCGTTATATGACTGGACACAATAAAAAGAATCACACACAATCAGTTTGGAGAACTCTCGATCCGTATTTATTAGTGCCAGTAACAGGGCTTTTAATTCTGCTAGCTGCGCCATACAGTTTCCTGCAGACTGTGGGCCCGATTCACAGAACTAACTTAAGACAAAATCCTAAACTTACTACCATTTTGGTATTCACAGAAGGCACTTACTCATTTTGGTATTCACAGAAGGCACTTACTCATTTCGGTATTCACAGAAGTTAGGAGTCCTAACTTTAGGACTCCTAAATGCCTTCTGTGAATACCGAAAGTCTTAAAATTAGGATTTTTCTCAGTTTAGTAGTAGTATAGTTAGGACTCCTAACTTTAGGACTCCTAAATGCCTTCTGTGAATACCGAAAGTCTTAAAATTAGGAATTTTCTCAGTTTAGTAGTCCTAAGTCTAAATTTAGGACTACTAAATTGAGAAAAATCCTAATTTTAAGACTTTCGGTATTCACGGAAGGCATTTAGGAGTCCTAAAGTTAGGAGTCCTAACTATACTACTACTAAACTGAGAAAAATCCTAATTTTAAGACTTTCGGTATTCACAGAAGGCATTTAGGAGTCCTAAAGTTAGGACTCCTAACTTCTGTGAATACCGAAATGAGTAAGTGCCTTCTGTGAATACCAAAATGAGTAAGTGCCTTCTGTGAATACCAAAATGGTAGTAAGTTTAGGATTTTGTCTTAAGTTAGTTCTGTGAATCGGGCCCATAGTCTTCATAGTGCTGGGATGAAACTTGCCATCCTACATACGACCCTTCACAATTGCACACACGGCGCTGTATTGCTGTTTACTTCCTACAGCCGTATGAGCAGATCCGTCAGTGTAAATTATATATTCATACTGATCTAGAGGCATTATTTCATTTGGTAGAGGATATTCTTGTTCATATTGCAGGAATGCTTGTGTTTTCAGACTAGGGTCATATCTGTATGCTATATCTGTTGCAGTGAGAGAATTAGACCATTGTATCCATCTTGGATGTAAGGCTTTAGCATTAAGAACTCTTGCCTTTGTAGCAGCCTCTAAGGCTGGTACCGGAGTTACGACAATTATTAGTTTCCCCTGAGCCAGTGCTCTTTCTCTTACTACAGCGGTCTGTACTTCTGTCAGAATTTTTTCTGTAGATGCAAAACGCATTTCAGCGTTTGAGTACATGTGTGATTTGTATTCTATGGGTACTGTTTCTCCTTCATTGAAGGTTTAGGTAAGTGTAACCAGATTGACTCGCTATAACACGGGTCACCAGGTCTTTGACATTTAAGCGTGTCTGCAAGTGTTTTGATGCTATCATGTCAGCTGTATGTCCCTGTGTCAAATGCCTAACTGAAAAATTAAGTCTAATCAAGTCATAGAACGGTTTTACTTTTTCTATGCAATCTAAAATGTATGTTCTGCAAAATTTTAAAATCCCATTATGGATTGTAAGTGTTTCAGTGATTTAGGAGGGTGGAGCAGCGCACACTTTTCTAAAAACTTAGCTGCCATGATTTTCCCTTCACTTTATAGCTCATATCCCAAAAATCGGATATTGAGGTGAGCTATTTTAGATTTTTTAAAGTTGAATTTGTAGCTCTCAGAGGCGAACCCCAAAATGATGTTACTCACTCTGTTCAAGTGATCCTTTAAATCATCATTTGTCAATTTTTCTGGGTTTGTCCCCCTCCATTTGGAATGTTTTCACATGTAACCTATGTCGGACACTTACCCTTGTATAAGGTGTTTCCATCGTGTTATGCTCATTCAACTCCGCTGTCACCAAAAATTCTATCATGTTCTGGTGAGCTATTGTTACTTCTGCTGCGCTGTCTAGCATTGTCAGAGCCCATTCCCCGTTCATAAGTTGAGTACTCAGAATTCTGGGCATGTCTAACTTTGAGACCTGCTACTTTCTTCTTTTTAAATTGAGGTTTTGATTTTGGCTTCTCTTCTTTTTTGGAAGTATAATCTTGTCTGTGTTCTGATGTCCTTCCCTCTCAGAGTTTTTTGATGAACCCTGAAAGGAACGAGAGTATCCTGATGTATGTCAGGTTTTTTAATGTTATCATGGTTCTTATGGTTGTACCTCCTTTCGGAGGGCTCCTGTTCAGGAAACCCACCCCTGGGTTGTGATCTATTCTCTCTATACTTTTGTTTTTATTGTTATTATCCCATTTCTTCTTAGAAGAATTGGGTGCTTGCTTGATGTTATCCTTTTCAGGATCTCCCATCAGTTGAGGTTCTGTTGCTCTAGCTCCCAAACTATCTCTACCTAATTCGGCACAGCTGTCTTCAATAATTTTAGGTAATTCACGTTCCTGTTGTAAAGGAGTGAAATCCCTCAGGCGTTGGTGTGTTAACACTGCTGCTGCATCCCCTTTAACGTTAGCTAGTATGATAGCTGGTACCTGGGCAAAATTACCCAATAATTTCATCCCTAAATTCAGAGCAGATTTTGCTCCATACTCATTCTGTATTTGTCCAAATACATTTGGTATTGCTGCTAATGACGGGATACCGTGAGTTCTGGTATATATGGTAGCGAAAACTGTACCCCAAATAGTACAATCATCCATTTGGGGAGCTATCCCCATTGGCAAACAGATTGTTGGCATTCTGTGTTTTTCTTGTGGGCTGGTGTGTGGAAATACTGCCTCTAGCTGTGTTATTTTCTGAGCTATCCAGAATGGCATTTGCTCACGTTTAGTGGGCATTTATACCCATAAATGCATGTAGTGTTTTTGGTGTTATTTTAGTTGTAGATCCCTGTGAAGCCCTTGTTGGCTGAAGTGTGAGCGTTCTCATCACAAACTGTGTCAGGTTTCTGTAAAGTTTTATTATTTCTTTATGAAGTAGACGTAAGTCTGCCATTGGCATTGAGTCAATGTCTGGATGTGGTTTGAAAGCCGCAAGGACTGGCCAAGTGGCTCCATCTCTTCCGAGCGGACCTAGTCTTACTTTGTCTTTAATGTGGGGGAGGGCAGCTTTAAACGAGTTTATGTGCTCCTGGTAGGTGAGCAGAACGTCAATGTCCTCTCATGGACATTATTCATCTGGTGCTTCCTCTTCAGTGTAAGAATGAAATGTATGTGATTGTGCATCTGCTTGTGGGAATTTAACACATGAATGGAATACCTCTGTTCTATGTGACTCATGAACCTCAATCACAAATGTTACTGTCCCACCCCCAGCTCTAAGGGCATTTCTGAAATTTTCTGAAATGTTAATTTCATTTTCCTCTCCTTTTTCTCTAACTTTAGCACGTTGTGCTCCCACAGCGGCGTCTTCGTCAGCCATTGTTGATAAAGGTTTTCAAGGAAGAGTTTCAAGGAAACTGAAATAAGGTTTTATGCACAATATTACCTGTTTGTCCTACAAGCTTGATAAACCTCCAGCCAATACATAGGCTATGACTACTCAGCCATGACGAATAGTTCCCTTTCCACTCCAGACGTCTGTGGGGAAATGTGGGTAGGGGTCTCTGAGAAAAGCAGGACTGAACTACTCAGATTTGACTGTTAAATAAGTACCAAACCAATCTTGGCGGCGCCATGTCGTGTAGTTCCTATAAATCTATACAGGACCTGCGCGTTTAGACAACATACACTGTAGGATTGGTGTCCGGACTGATTCTAGACACTCCCATCGGGTATGTTAGCCTGTTTACCAGCTAGCTCACAGTGACCCTAGAAACCCCTCTTACCAAGGAGAGAATAGTTCTTGACAACTATCGAACATGACAACCCTGATCCCTTAGGATCATGGAAACAGTGCGATACTTTTCGCTCAGTCCCTCGTGCTCACTTTGTCTCAGAGAGACACACAGAATAAACGGTGGGGACATTTTTCAATAAGCATTTAGTGAACCAGCGTCATTTTAGTGTAAAATTGGTGTGCTGAAACAACCATTAGACAGAAACAGATATAAATGATTAGAAGCACTAACAGAGTAAAAGGATGGTAGATTTCTACCATTGTGCTAAATCAATGAATACAGGCAAGTATATAAAATACATGACAGTAATAACAGAGTACTCCTACGATGCGACCCTAAATAGATGTACCTAAGTGTACCTAGTATGTATGTAGGTGTAAAAAGCCAAGAATCCCACTAGGATAAAGTCAACCCCGTTAACTGAAGTGAGAGACTGTGGGACCCCGTCTTGGTCTCGGCTGGCTGGCATTGACAGTATGATAGTGCTAATATTTTCTTTAGTTTTAGCTATTTTGCACAGCAACCCGCGCTGCTGTGCAACATGTGTAAAAACATTTAAAAGGTTCATAGATGTCGCATGGAGTAAAACTATTGGCTTTGCCAATGCTTGTGTTTTTTAGCCAACTCCTAATCAGCGCCAAATGCGAAAACTTCAGGGCATATGGTAAAACAATAACTGTCCCCTCAATCTTAGCAAGCGGCACAAGTAAGTGACTATCGGGAAATGTTTTCATAAGAGACCGGAAGTTAAGCAATCTATGCAATCTACAGAAACGCGTCCCAGAAATACAGGGCTACAGCTTGCTTTGAGCAGCACAGCAGATATGCTGGCTCATTTAATTTCAGTAAGCTTTACTTCGATGGAGCATGGTAAAAAAGCAGTACAATACATATGATAAAAAGAGAAAAAATATTTAAAATTGAGTGATTGATATCAGTAATCATTACATAGGTCAAGGTGTCGGACGGATACAAATAGATCTTTATATAGCATAAAATCAGCACGAAGGCAATATATTAAAAAATGCATTGATGTATAAAATTTGGTAAAGACAAATACCATGAACAGTAATGTAAATAAAACGCAATAACGAAAGTATATGCTGGCTTATAAAAGAGGAAGGCATACATTTTTAAACAGTTAAAGAAATATTTATTTTTACTTAGTATTTTTTGCTCGCCCGTAATTTGTGTCACTGTTACAGATGGCTGAAGGCTCTACTATAAGATTTCGGGGCAAAATAAACAAATAAAAACAATATTTACAGAGTGACTTTCTACTTGCCATAAGAAATCTACTATCATTTCAGTAATTAATGGAACACTGCACAGTGACTTTGCAACTTTGACACACCTGAGTCACAGGACCGTGAGCTGACAATGGATGGCCCCACTGTAAACTCAAGGTCTGTTTCACGCAGTTTTGAACATCAAACACTTTTAAACTGACCCGAAAAGAGGTCTGTTCGAGTGTACTGCTATAAACATTCAAAAATACATAAAGGCTTCAAGGATGCTCGAAGTGCCCGATACTGCTACACCTCCCTGTGACCTGACTGACCACCGAGACCCAAAGGTCATAACCCAACAAAGAATTATATTTATATCTAGAGACAATGCTTGCATTGTAGAGAAGAGCACAACAGCAACTTGATGAATAATGAAAAAGTTCAAAAGCGCTGTGACGCATCCAGCATTGACAGCTCAGAGCATTTGTTTTATTTGTTTAAAAAAAAAAAAAAAAAAATACTGACTGTGTTTCTGTGCGACGTGAAGTGCAATCTTCTAAAACAGCGGGGAATTTGGGGCTGGCATGCAACACGGATGAGGAGGGGGGTGAACAAGAATGTTCAGCGGGAGGAGGACGGTGGGGTGGGTTAAGAGAAAGCTGGGGGTAGTGTTATAAAAAGATCGGATGGCGGGAAGAGGAGGACGGTGGTGTTTTTGAAAAGAATAGATGCCAGCATTAAAAGTGCATGCCCCATAAAAATGGCTGAAAGAAGCTTACCCCTACACCTGTACACATTTACAAAGAATGTAGATCATGAGACAAAATGTGATTTGGCTTTGGATCTGTTGCTCTGTCTAACTGATGCAGAATGATCCATCTTGCAATTGAAGCATATTTCTGACAAAAGCCTTTCCTGCTCAATCCATAAGAAATACCTGAACATTTTTTAATGGTCTTTGGGCAAGATTCTACATTGCATGTGCCAAACCCCTCATTCTTCCTCTTCTTCAAGTTGCTTTCCATTGCTTTGTTTTACAGTTTATTTTAGTTACTGTTCAGAGTGATCTGTGCCCTGCTCCATGGATACCTAAAAATAAAATGTTCTGCTTTGGCCCATTGCCACATCTAAGTGGAATCACAAGCCTTGAGATGTCAGACCTCTCCCCAACCCCTTGTCCCTAGGTGTATTGACGTTTTGCTACCTTCTTCCTCGCAAGCAGGCCGATGTTATCTTCTAGGAGCAATGCGGTGTTTCCTTTCTAGCGACACCATTCAGGAGCCTCCTAACACAAAAGCAAATAGATAGGGAATATAGCCTATGCATTTCTCACACGAGTTCTGTAATGCACCTTACGGTCACTTCAGAGTGCTTTATCAATGGAGCAGTTCAAACTGAGTTTTCCATCAAGAAGTAACTCCCTGAGGCTACCGATTCGGAAAAACGGTTTAGGTAAATAAAACGATTAGTAAAAATCATACTACACCTGCCGCATTTGCATGAATAGGACGGCTGGTGGAGGGTGGTGTGGCGGGGCATATGGAAAAGGATGTTAGCTGGTGGGGTGAACGACTTAAGGAGACCAAATTTGCAAAGAATTTATGGAATCTTCACAATGTACCCTGCGTTTCCCAGGCGCTCACCGTGACGGGCACATCATAGTTGTGGAAGATGAGGGCAGTGTAAATAAAGTACAGCTCTGAAACTGAGGCCATGGTGTCGAGGTATGGGGTCGATACACTCCAAAATAAAATAAGTTACAAAATCGGCTGGTGCGCACTGCAGCAGTCACACACTATTGTAAGATTCGGGGATCGTGCCCTGAAAAGCTGGCCTCCTATGGTCAGGCAAGGTGTATTCATTTCTGTTGCTATACTTTAAGTTGCCCGATGGTTAAATTATGCCTGACTACAAAAGGAATGCAGATCAGGTCAAATCTAGTCCCTGCCAACATGTGTACTTTATTGTGAAGTCACGGCATCCCACACCAGCAAGAACTTCCTGTTTGACCCAGGCAAATATGAATGGTACAAACATTAACTGCTCTGTTTCACTTGATTGCATTATTTTTAGGTCGAGCCTAGCGCAGCGCGCATGCGCTGCTCTAGGAAAACGACCTCTTGGAATCACTCTGGACTTTTCACACACCCATGCGTGTGTTTTCTTTTCTAGCATTTTTTCTATTGGGCTTTGCGTGCTTCTTTCTAAAAAGACAGCACGCAATTGGGCAAAGGCGGGTGCATGGCCCACCTTTCCTAGGAAATGTATCCGCCTACGGATTGCAGTTACGAGCAGGGGCGCCATCTGTTCAGGGTCATGTCACCATCTGTTTTTAATTAGCGCGTTTGCCGCGCTGCCGTGCTCACTCGCCCCTGCTTCACTACTTTGTGCTTTGTTGCACACTGCAGTAGTCTTTTCGTGGCTTCCGCAGCGGCCACTTTATGAATGCTGCGCATTCGTCCCTCTATAATTGGGCTTGGAATCTCGTTTCACTGCAGCAGTCCCCTTTGTTTACTGTGAGGTAACAGATTACACATAAACTAAAAGTGCGCAGACGCTCTTTTCAGAACATGCCACCCCTTCTTGCTCTCTTGTGCCCACGGCTGTTAACCACATCCTTACACAATCACTCTCCTCCCGCTTGTTGTTTGAGCTGTGTTGGTGCCGTGTCCGTCCTTGATTAGCTCAAAATAAACATAACATGCAAGAGTCTGTGTGAGACTTCCCTGCTAATTTCGACGTGACTGCCTCTGTTTACACATCAGCATCAGGTGGAGCACATTTTTGCCAATTAGTAGGCTGCTTACACTGCTAGAACAGTGCTGGTAAATCAACAGTACATGCTTTTTAAACAGGCGAGGCTCGAAACTCCATATTTGTTACATTCATGGCGGTCCCTCTCACATACCGGCCCGGCACATATGGCGTGTAAACACCACAGTAATAAATAAGGACCGCACGTTTGCCCTGCTATGCAGCTATTTTCTGAATTGTAGAGAGTGTGTTTATAATGGAAATGATTACCTCATCCTTCAAAGCAACGTGCAGCCTCCGAGGTCCATGCACCAGTATCACTGAAGTGCAAATTTCAGTGCATACTGTGTGTACACTATACGACCACTCATAAATGCAGTCACAGCCTTGCCTCTGCACTTGAACCCCCACCTCCACATGAGCATATGAAGATCGTGCGTGTAATCAGTAGCCAGAATAAATGTACATTCACAATCGATGTAAAGATATGCATTAAGCAAAAAACACACATGCTTTGGTAAGTAAAATTCAATATGTACATTTAAATGTGCTGTTAGTGACTAATGCTTAAAAAATGTGAAATGGATCAATACGAATTCTTGTTTTTCTTTTATGGATGTTTCCAATTCGCTTCCGAGTGCATCTCTAAGTGCAACTTCTGAATTAGGCACAGATCTTTGGTGCATGTTTTGTAATTGAGTCAAAGTGCGGGAGCTTTCAGGGGTGGTGTGGGGGTAGCTGAAGAGCAGGAGTTGATGCAATTCAAAGATTTGCTAAATCTATTTGCGGGCAGTTTTTCCTACACAAAGTGCAAAGATCTGTTTGCAGAGGTTGAATCTTCTTTACCCGTGAGGTGGGCGTGGGGGCAGTTCAATCATCTGGCCATTACTGATTCAGGATCACATGCCGTAAGCATTCTGTCAGCTGCTACCTCTATCGTTGTCTTTCTCGCTGCCTGCAAGTCTCTTGGTCTGTGGATGCTAGTCTCTTTCTGTTGGGGTGCTGGTCTTTCTCCTTCTCTTCCTCCCCTTCTATCTACACACCTCTTTTGCCTATCTCGTTCTATTTATGTCTGCCTTCTCTCTCTTAAATACCTCACTCGCTTTCTTTCTTTCTCTATGGTTGCTTGACTATACTGACTATAGTCTCATCAGCCAGTCTCTCCGCTCATGTAGTTGTCAACATCAGTTCATCCTTGTAGCTATCTACCTGCCAATCAATCTCTTATTCTCCAATAAAAAGTGACCAAACAAGTCAATCAGTTATTTAAATTCTTTAACATGTATGATGCACACAAACTGTACTCATTTGGGTATTTTTGGAGAACAGTCTCTGGAACACTGGCTACCATCTTACACATGAGGCCTCCAGAGATTGCCATGGTTGGTGGTCTACCGAACATAGAGGTAGGTAAATACAGACATACATACATGCATACAAGTAAAACACAGCCAGCTACCCACACATCTAGAAGAAACACACACCAGGTCCTGGGTCTCTTGGCACACCCACAAGCTGTCATTATTGCTCATCAATCACAACTTGCAGCTGTTTGTTTATTTCTGCTCTGCTCAAAGGAGAGCCTGGTGTTAGGCAGAGCTTTTAATCACATGAAAGCTGTTTTTAAAAAAAAATAAACCTGAAACAGTGAACTATAGAACCGGTCAGTGCCCAACATAACTGAGGGCTTTAGATACTTTAAGGAACACGTTGAATGGTTGTATCCCACGTTCAACTGGGCCGGGGGGGCGGGCCACTGGGAGGATTGAATTGCGGTATTTGCTATGTATATGTGTAAGCCCATCCACGTACTATGTATATTGTAATGTCTTCTGAAGCAAGAGTTTTTTTTGATTAATAAAAAAATTTGAAACAAAAAAATAAATAAACCTGAAACAATGCCCTTTGCTCACATACAGAAGTGACTGAAATGTGAAGTGGAAAGTGTTTCTACAACTATAATGGGCAATAGCGCATAATGCAACGCGTTCTCTCTTTGTAGGGCATGCGAATGCAGTGTAGCAATGCAGGTGCTGCCTCTATATCAGCAATCTTTATTGTATGAGTCCCGAGAAAATAGATGTCTATCCCACTCTTTTTCATGTCTAACACAGCTCTCATACTCATCTGTGTTGTATTTCATTAGTGTCATTTTCCTGCGAGGTTTTGTGCATGATTTTTTTTCTGAACAAAAACATATTTGTTTACCAGAGAGCACAGCATGGTGCGCAAAGCAGAGAGATGAGGAATTTCCGCACTCTACAGGGACTGTTCACGCCTGTGCGTGAGTTTGTGTGTGTGTGTGTAACAGTAGAGGGCTTGGTGTAAATGTTTACTTTTACAGAAAACTGTCACGGTGTATTACCACTGTTCCAGAAAACACAACGTAAGCAATTGGGTCACCACCTCAACACCAGCGCAGCACCACAATCAGTGTACTACCACCAGCGTAGCCCCACCTCAGCACCAGCACAGCCCACCCCATCAGCAATTCAGCATCAGTGCAGCATCACCTCAGCACAGCACCAACTCAGGATCACTCAGCATCACCACCTCAGCATAACTCAGCACCATAGCATCACTCAGCAACACCTCAGTATCACTCAGCATCAATTAAGCATCAACTCCGCACCTGCACACCACCACCTCAGTCTGTCCTTGGATCTGGTATCTGTTGATTCTCCCCTAGTATCCATCCACTGTTCGTTTAGTAATTCAGATACTATTTCCCAACCTCCACCCTCAAGTTGTTTATGCCTACCATAATAAAAAAAACCTATAGCAAACATTTAGGGGCGTTACAGGTAGGTAAAGGGCAGGGACCAATGGGTCCCTTCCCTGGGGTGGGTACACCGCCTATCGTGCCACCCTCCAGTGGGAGGTGATCAGGAGCCTGTCCCTGGTTGGTTGGGTCCCCCCATCCTCAAGATGGCAGGGACTCAGAGTTGTGTTTCACCTCACCTCCCCCACCTGAGAGGTGGAGTTGGCAGAGGTGGGCACACCTCTTTCCCTCACTTGTTTTCCCCCCTGGCTCTCCTGCCCAAAGTGGGGGGTAGAACCATTGGGGACCAGTTGCTGAAAGCAGAAAATGGTCTGGGAAGGCTCACAAAGGCGGCATGCCTTTGAAGCTTTCCCTTTGTGAACCCTGCCCATCCTGGGGGAGGAGGCTTGGCACCTCATCCCAGGATGCATTGTTTCAGGCTCTCGACCCAGGGGTCCAGAGACATGTCGGTGATGGCAGCCTAAGCAGCCACTTAGTCGGGACACTAGAGGTGGGTTAAAAAACATTGCTATTTACAATGCCAATAGCTTCAACTAATAAAAGACATAGGGGCTGATTTACAAGCCCCTTGTGACACTATTATGCCGCTGTTGCGTCACTTTTTTTGATGCAGCGGTGTCTGTCGTACATAATGTGTAACGTTGCGGCCCATTTACAAAGTGACACATCTAGGGAGATGCGTCACCTTTTAAAGCCCTGCGTCATATAATACCTGCGTCAGGTATAATGTATGCGGGGTGGGAGTTCCCGCTTGGCAAATCTATAAGATTTCACGGCGCCACTTCTAGGACGCCACTGCTTCAAAACCCTACGCCTGCTTGGAGCAGGCGTAAGGAGTGACGCAGTGTATTAGGAATAGGCCTCCTCATGCTTGCATTGCTGGAGTTGCGTCATCCTTGCGACACTGCTCCAGCAATGCGTGACTTTTGCACCAGTGTCAAAATTTCTGGCGCATCTGTCAAGCCTTATACCATGGTGCGTCATATTGTAACTATGGCGCATCCATGGTAGCGCAAGGGTTTCGTACGCAGGCGCAGGGAAACTGATGCATGCATGCAGATGCGTCAGTTTCTTGTTAATAAGCCCCTATTGGACTTGGCCCTTTTTGCAGGGTCATCCCTAAACTTTTTGCCTTTCTCCTAGCCTTTTTTTTGACTTGGTGTTGGTGGTTCTAGGACTCTGGGCGCTTTAGCACTGCTGACAAAGGGGAAGAGGAGCCTGGTAAACAGAGTTCTCCAATTCCCCCCTGAAACAGTTTTTGCTGGTTCCCCCAAGCCCTGTGCCAGGGCAGACAAAGCCTAGAGGTAATATAAATATAGGGGCTGTGACCCCATGAAGGTGGTGCTGTTCCTGTGCTGAGGGGACCTGCTGCTGCTGGGCTCCAGGAGGAACCGCCACAAGCATCTGCCTCTCTGCTTGAGGACCCTGTGTGCTGGCCTGCCTGGGCCCAGCTTTGCCCCCTTCCCCTCTAAGGACTTTGGACTTAGGGCCTCGTGGAGCGCTTCTATTTTATTTGCAGCACTGAGCTATTTTGATATATAACCTTGTGTGGAGTTTCTTTTGTGGTGTGCCTTGTGTGCTGCCGCTGTGTGTGTGTTATGCAAACACTTTACACATTGCCTCTGGGATAAGCCTGACTGCTCGTGCCAAGCTACCAAAGGGGTGAGCAGGGGTTATCTTCAGCGTGTAACTCCCTTGTTCTGACTAGAGTGGTGGTTTCTGACTGGCTTTGGCACAAGCCTTAGCCAACCAGAAATCCAATTTCTAACATTGGTTGTCAGCGGTGAGGATAGGACTTGCGTTTGCGCAGTACCACAGCGACAACTGGTTGCATTACAAACTCTGCACATAGATAATCACAGGTTTGGGGATTATTTTTCCTGAGTTTTATTTTTCTCCTAAAAGTGTCATTTTTAAATTGTGTACTCTTGCTTCAGATCTTACACCTAGGAGTCTTTCATTGTACCTGTGTAGGTTTTAGTACCTTGCAGAAAATGGAATCTACCTTTGACATAAAAGACCTGTTGAACTACAGTCTAGAGGAGCTAAGGGGGTTCTGTGACGAGAGAGGCTTAGTAGTGAGTGGAGAGGGCATTCGGCGAGACTTTGGGAATACCCTGATACTTTGGCAAATGGATAGGACTCTGAGTGGGAGAGGCCCAAGCCTCAGACCAAGAGGGTGGTGGGTCTGAGGGAGGCCCTGAAGAGTCTGAAGAAGAGGAAGAAAATGACAGGGCAGGGACGCCAGTAGATAGTGAGGACCCCATAGATAGGGAGTCCCTTGCTGGGTCCAGTGTCGGGGGCAGTGCCCCATCCCTTTCCCTGTCCCCAGAGGAGTTGGTGGATAGGAGAGAAGAAAGGGAGCATCAGCTGGCTTTGGTGAAGCTCAAGTTAGAGCATGCCAAGGAGATAGCGCAGCTGGGTGTGGAGGAGAAAAAGGCCTTGTTGGCCAAGGAGTTGAGTCTTAAGGCGTTGGGCCTTGAAGCTATAGACTGAGAGGGTCTTAGCGCAGGAGAGGATGGCGGAGGCAGAGAGAGCCTTCACCAGAGAGAAACTAGCTCTGGAGGGTAGATTATCCCATGAGTGCAGTTTTTTTAGTTGTCTGGATTCACCAGTGAGGGTGGGGTCCAGTGGTGGCAGCAATATGGAGTCCAGTGCAGGAAGTCCCACTCCCAGATACCAGAGCTTGGTATCTAGTTCCCAGGAAGAGGATGTCACACCTGAAGGGCAGCAGATTGCACTCAGATATTGAACCACTCAGACTGCTAAGGTCAGGCAGCACTGACTCTGTCAGATTTTTAAGCAAAACTTTTTACGTGATTTTAAATGTAAAACTGTTAATACTGTTACTTGCTGCTTACTTGCATCTTCGGTGTCCCCCTGGTCCGTCGCGGCGTGTGCCGATTGTATGGAGGGGCTAAACACCATCTTGGCTCACAAAATACTCACTTCCTTGCGTGGAACGCAAGGTCAGTGCTCCACACACTGCTGATGCGGTCCCGCCCACTCCCTGCTTAAAAGCGCGTTCGCTGAGTGGACGCGCGCAGCGGTGTGCCGGTGGCGCGTCAAAGACAAGCCCGTCTGCACCCGTCCGCGCCTGACCGTCGCCAGACGCCAGGCTCCCTGCCCAATTTCACCTAGAATCTTCACCTCACTAACCGCTAATGGCTATTCCCAAATACTCTAGCCAGGAGCTCCACTCGAATAAACACAGCTCACACAGCCCACAGCCCATCAGATAATACCCCTGCCCTCCACACCGAAAGCCTTGAAGCTCAGCCCTCCTCACCTAGCCGGCAACAAACGAAAGCCTACAGCAGCATCAAATGCTCCCAAATAGATTCCACCCCTCTAACATCTAAGCACTTAACATGTCTATACTGCAATGCTGGGTCCCTCACTAAGCACGCATTAGAAATCTGGTCACTACTAGACACAGATAAACCAGACCTATTTTTTATTCCAGAAACTTGGCTCCTAGACTCATCATTACCTGACATTGCAGTGGCCCTCTCCCTGGACTATAAAATGATTAGATTAGATTAGACAGGACAGACAGAAGAGGAGGGGGAATTGCAATTGCCCATAGGTCAAACATTAAATCACATTCCATAGACACCCATCTAGCGGATTGGGGTGAAATCTGCACCTTTACAATAGAGTTGGGGAGTAAGGAGTCATGGAAAGGCACCCTCCTTTATAGGCCCCCCGGAAACAAAGCAAATTTTGTCAACAAGCTTACAGAAACAATAGCACCACATGCTTTGGCCTCTGGTAAGTTTCTTCTATCGGGGGACTTCAAATATCACACCGAATTATTACAAGACTCCCACACTAGTGACCTTATCACCAGCATGAACACGCTGGGCCTAAAGCAACTGGTTACCGGCCCCACCCATATCGCTGGTCACTCCCTAGATCTCCTATTCACAAATTCACCTAAAGTGGAGATCGACCAGCTATTTCCAGTCCTTTGGTCAGACCACTATATAATCAGGTTTCACATCCACGTAAACTCAACTCAACCCCAATCCAGGAAGGAACTGAATCTGAGCAGACCCTGGAATAAGATTAGCTTAGATTCCTTTTCCACACATTTTTCCCCCTCCCCCATCACTGAGCTCACCGACCCAAACCAGGCAGCAATCGATCTAGATCTCGCTATTACCACATCCTTAGACACCATTGCCCCTAGAAAATTGACCAGATGTTCAAACAAACTCTCGCCATGGTTTACCCCAGATTTAAAACCAACTAAACTTGCTGTCAGGGCGGATGAACGTAAATGGCGACGCACCCAAAAATATAACTGACAGACAACAATATAAAAAATCTCACTGGCTATATATGAATGATATAGCCTTAGCCAAAAAAGTTTATATGGGGAACAGGATAAACCAGGCAGCAAATTCTCACAGAGAACTATACAAAATAATTAAGGAATTCACGTACCCCCCATCATGCCAGCCTTCACTAACCAAGACCCAAGAATGGGTCAATTCTCTCTCATCCTTCTTTTATAATAAAATTAACGACATCCACAAATTATTCCCCCAACCTACTGACACGACCTCAACTGACTCGCTATCCGAGCAAACAATCAATGAGTCTCTTTCCATCCCACACCACTGTTCTTAAGGAATTGCACATATTTACAGAGGAAGAAGTAGCCCTCACAATAAATAGAATTAAATCAGGTTTCCCAGCCGACCCGGCCTCCTCTCAAATTGCGCCAGCTTTTCTCCCTAACCTGACTAAAATCCTTCAACTATCATGATCCCACTCTACTGTACCTTCTCACTGGAAAGAGGCCATAGTAAGACCAATTTTTAAAAAAAAAACACTTCTGACCCTAAACAACCTCTAAACTATCGTCCAATCTCTCTCCTGCTACTGTTTGGAAAAGTCATGGAATCCCTGATAAATAACCAACTATACAAACATCTAGAAGATAACAAGCTGTTAGATCCTTCCCAATCAGGATTCAGAGCGTTTCACAGCACCGAAACAGCCTTACTTGAGATTGTGGACAATATAAGGCTGGCCCTTGATTCAAGACAATCCGCCATCCTGATTTTACTTGATCTGTCGGCTGCCTTCGACACCATCTCACATAATATTCTACTAAAACGCCTAGCTGAGGTTGGTGTAGAGGGCTCAGACCTACTTTGGATCAAGAGCTACCTGACTGGACGGCTTTCAAAGGTCCAAATAGGAACATTCTCCTCAAAAAATCAGGAAATCGACAAGTGTGTCCTCCAAGGATCCATACTAAGTCCAACGCTCTTCAATTTATATGTGTCCCCACTAGCAAAGGTAATCAAAGCACACGGTTTTGAAAACGTGTCTTACGCAGACGATACACAGCTGCTAATTACCCTAGGACCTGACTCCACCAACATCAAACTTAGGTTCCAACAATGTATGCTTGCAATAAAAGATTGGATGACTAACAACTATCTGTTACTCAACGCCGGCAAAACGGAGATACTGCTTTTTGGAAATGCACACAAACATTGGACAGACGAATAGTGGCCGCCTGCCTTGGGCCCCTGCCCCACCTAAGTCTACAGCCCGGAACTTGGGGATAATGTTAGACAACAGACTTTCCATGGCTGACCATAGTAACAATGTGGTACGCACCAGTTTCGGGCTCATGCGCAATCTCAAGAAAATTTTCAAATGGATTCCCCTCCCATCCCGCATGTCCCTAGTGCAAGCACTAATCATAAGCCGTCTGGACTACGGCAATGCACTTTTCGCCTCCATAAACGAAGACCTCCTGATTAAACTTCAGGTCCTGCAAAACACTGTGGCCAGGATGGCTCTCGACCTCCCCCCCGCACACCCTCTTCCCCCAGTCTTAGGACATTACATTGGCACTCCATAAAAAAACGCATCAAGTTCAAACTGTGCTGTCTAGTCCATAAGACTCTCAACGGTCAGGGGCCAAAATACCTAGCCAAAAAGCTGACAGATTAAAGCCCGGCTAGAACCCTCAGATCCACCAGCAGGTACCTCCTAACTGTTCCCAAAGTCCTCACAGTTAGGAACGGCGATAGATCCTTCTCTAAAATAGCCCCAGAGACCTGGAACACTCTGCCTCTACACATCAGGCTGGAACCAAATCACCAGAAGTTCCGAAGAAACCTAAAAACCTGGCTATTCTAGCACTGCTTGGCCACATGTCTATCCACCTGAGTATCTGCTGGCGCTATGAAACCTACAGGTGATTTATGCGCCTTACAAATACCAAATACATACATACATACAAGGGTACAGGTTGAGGTTCAGGGGCAGTAGGAAACTGTCTCACCAGTCTTGGGGGGAGTTTGTGGGTGAGTGTTGTGATGCACTGGAAGGTTGGGTGATGAGTAGCACGGCATATGATTTTGAAGGGGTGTTCAATCTGGTTGTCAGAGAGCACATGTTCAGTAATTGTTTTCCGGGGTTACGCCAACACCTGTTGGAGTGTGAGTTCTCTGATCCCAGGGAGCTTGCATGAGAGGCAGACCTCTGGCTGTGTGCCGGAGGGTCTGAAGAGGCATTGGGGAGTGATCCCAAAAGGAGTGGCTCAGGTATCTTCCGGTCCTGTGTGGTGGAAGAGGTTCAGAGTAGTCCAGCTAGGTCCCGGTGTAGTGGGAGGCGTGTAGGGGCTCACGTTCTGTCTCAGTGGAGAAGGAGTGAATGTGGGACTGTGTGTCCCAAGATGCCTGAAACCCAGTCTCAGGGCCTGGAGGGTTCCCTAAGGGAACACCAGGTTGGTGGCCTAGGCTGTACTAGTAGGCCATTTGAGGGGGATCTCCTAGTGTCAGGAGAACCTGGAGCGTCTGTAAACGAAGCTCCAGTGGTTCTGGTGTCTGGCGGTGCCGCTCCAGTTGGGAGGGTGCAGAAGTCCAGATTGAGGGGTGAGAGGGGTATGTGTTCCCCAGTGGGTCAGGGACCAGCAGGAAGGGCTGGGTCTCCTAGAAGTGACCATGGTGACACCACTTCTGTCCTAGGGGATGTTTGCGTACTGTCAGATGGACAGGGATCGGGAGATCTGCGCCAGGCAGACTGTCACGTGACACATGAGTCATGTGTTACCCTCGGGGGGATACTGTGTGAGTCCCCAGAAGTCTTGTTGTGTCAGGCAAGTGTTCAACTGCAGTGTTTAGTCTGTGGGTTGGGAGGCCAGGTTCAGGTTCGGCCTGACCTGGAGGAAATGACATCTGTAATCAGTGTCCTGACCAGGGGGATACTGTGTGAGTCCCCAGAAGTCCTGGCGTGCCAGGCAAGTGCTCAGCAACAGGGTTCAGCCCCAAGGTTGGGAGGCCAGGTTCAGAATCTGCCTGACCTGGAGGGAGGGACATCTGTAACAGTGTCCTGACCGGTTTGGCTTCCAGGGGTACCGCTCCAGTTGGAAGGGTGCAGCACTCTGGAAGGGAGTGCCGAGGGAGGGAGTCCTTGCGTCTGACCTCGGTGCAACCTGAGCGGTTAGACCCTAGGTTGGGAGACCAGTTGCTGGAGAGAGGTCCTGAACTGGTGGGAGAATTGTGTTCTTTCTGAGGGTGCCTCTCCAAGGAGGTGAGTGCGGAACCCTAGAAGGGGAAGGAGAGCCTCGCCGTGCCTTCTGGTCAGCCTGAGGGTGCGGTCCCTAGGGTGGGGGATCAGTGGCAGTTTAGAACTGCCCTGATGGGAGGAAGAGTGGAGAATGGCTACTATGTGCCAGGGGTTACTGCCCCCCACTCTGTGAGTTGGCAAGGACCAGATACATCTGGATGGCCTAGGCCTGGTCCTGGCCGTGGACAACTAGGGAGTACCAGTGGGGTAGCTTAGTTGGTCTGGGAGCTTTGACAGAGGGAACCACATGGGTTCATAATGGTGTAGAACTGGAGTGTGCCCCTGCAGTTGCGGGCCCGTGTCCGTGTTCTATCGCCCAAGGCAGGGAAGCCCATCAAGGTGGTGATTGATCTACCCTGCGTTTTGGCTGGAAGGGGATTGTGTTGGACTTGGCCCTAAACTTTTTACCTTTGTCCTAGCCTTTTTTCTGACATAGTGTTGGTTGTTCTAGGACTCTGGGCACGTTAGCACTGCTGTCCAGTGTAAAGTGTGTGTGCTCTCTGTGTTACTTATGGTAAGATTGGTCTACACCTGATTCACCTATTTAATTTACTTGTCAGTCCCTTGTAAAGTGGTATCTCATATACCCTCGGCTGGTAAATTAAATGCTACTGGTGGGCTTGCAGCGCTAATTGCGCCACCCACCACAGTAGCCTTTCAAACCTATCTCAGGCCTCTGCCATTGCAGGGCCTGTGCGCGCAGTGTTACTGCCACTGTGACGTGGTACCTAAAGTGTGTGCCATGTCTGACCCCCCTTTTATTACATGTCAGTCACCCCTAAATTAGGCCCTATCTAGCCCTATGGGCAGGGTGCATTGTAGGTAAAAGATAGGACATGTACCTTAAGTGTGTGGCATGTCCTGGTAGTGACAAACGGCCATTTTGGTTTCTCACTACTGTGGAGCTGCCTTCCTATAGGAATGAATTGGGGATTCCCTGATAAGCGCTTCAGTGGTAATTCCTGATATGAGAGGAGCAGCGTGGTCAAGTTTGGTATGTTTGGAATAGTAATAATAACTGCTATGCAATGGTGTGCGCAGATTTATTATAACTATTTTAGAAATGCCACTTTTAGAAGTTGGCATTTCTGTGTGCTATGTGTATGCCTGAAGTGAATTGCATGTCTGGCTTTTGAGTGGCAGGGGCCGGTGAGGTGTGTGTGAGCTGCCCATCTTTCAGAGGGAATCCCCGTAGTAGGGATTCTCCTGTGCTGCGTTGTGGAGCAGGTGCCCACCCAGCGTTTTGCCCAACCGAGCGGGAGCCTACCCCGCTTTGTGCATATTAAAACAGCGGGTGCCCACCCCGCGTATGGTGTGGTTGGCGGGTGCCCAGCCAGCTTATGTGATTATTTTCAAGCGGGTGCACACACCGCATTGCCGCCAAGAAGAAGAGCACTGCCACCGCACCGCCGAGATCGGCCCAGAGGAAGTCAGGCGGCCGTGCCTGGTTGGGGGCGTGGCCTGACTCCCCCGAGGCAGAAGGAGAATCCAGGCGGGAGCCCACCCTGCACTGGACGGTGCCGGAGGAAGCCTGTGGAGGAAAGCGGAAGCCTTCTGCCTGATGATGGGCGGGGCTCCCCGGGCAGAGGAGGAGAGCCCTGCATGCCTGCACCGGTGACCGGAGCCTCGCAGGCTCGCCCGATCCCGAGGGAGAGGATCGGAGCCTCGAGCGCTCCCAGGGACGGACTTCCACCGTGGTGGAGGACACGGAGCAGCCGAGGAGAGCCCCGATGGGTGGGGCTCAAGTTGGGCAGTGTTGGTGCCAAACGAAGGCACAGAGAGGAGCCCGGTGAACGGGGCTCCAGAGGCAGTGCCAGGGCCTCTTTTGTTTTATTACCCAGCTGTGCCGCACCAGAGCGGGCAGCTGCAACGTTGGGCCGCATTTACTTGATAGGAGCCCCGGAGTGGGGCCCCAAAAGCACCACAGGTACCAGTGCCTACAGTTATTTTCTCAGTTGCGCCGCTGTAGCAGGCAACTGCAACGTTGGGGCACAGTTGTTTAAAGAGTCCCAGTGGGGGACTCAGGGCACGTTAGTGCCAGTGCTGATTTATTACCTACAGCTGCGCAGGCATAGCGGGCAGCTGCAACGATTTGTTGAGAGAGTTCCAGTGGGGACCCAGAGGGCACAGTGATTGCCAGTGCCCACAGTTACCTGCACAGCTGCACCGCAATTAGCCAGGTTATTTTAAGGAGTCCCAGTGGGGACCCAGGAGGCACAGTGGTGCTAGCGCAATTGTGCACTGTTGATTCTGCTGCAGTGGCAGCCAGCCCTGACATTTGGGACATAGGGCAATCGAGCCCTCTGGGAAGGCCAGTTGGCCAGGAGATCAGTGTTAGGTTGGTAGGGCGCCACGCCCTAATGTGATTTATGTGGTGGCTATGATAAATGTGATTTATGCACCCTGATTTATGCCTCTACTGCCATTTATGCTTATGAGGTTTATTGCGTAATGTGTTTATGCTGGTGAGGTTGGAGCATAATGTGTTTCATGCCTAATGTGATACTGATTGCATAACATGATTTATGTTGCAGGATATAATGCTGAGTACAGTGTTTTGCCAGTAATTACTGGTTGTGTTCTACATTTACTATTTGTGCTTTGTGATGGTTCTGACAGTGGCCCAATTGGCCCTGTCATGTGTATATAATCCCCTGTAAATATTGCCTAGTGCCAGTTGGCACAGTGTATATTGTGTGATCACTATTCTAATGTGTTTTGGATAATACAAAAGCTATTTTATATATATAACCTTGTGTGGTTTCTTTTGTGGTGTGCCTAGTGTGTTGCTGCTGTGTATGTGTTGTGCAAACGCTTTACACAACGCCTGGAATGAACTTCCGTTTTTTCTAAGGTCTGCCACGGAACTTCTAACCTTTAGAAAAAATCTGAAGACTTGGCTGTTTTCAGCCTAGGTTCTGACAATGCTCCTGGGGTGGGTTTTCTCTTACGCTGTCTCTTCCAGGTAAACGGCTTGCAGCGCCAGGACACCTTCGGGTAACAGTGCGCTTTATAAATTAATATAACATAACATACACATTGCCTCTGGGATAAGCCTGACTGCTCGTGCCAAGCTACCAAGGGAGTGAGCAGGGGTTATCTTCAGCGTGTATTCCCTTGCCCTGACTAGAGTGGTGGTTTCTGCCTGGCTTCGTCGCAAGCCTTAGCCAACCAGAAATCCCATTTCTAACAATCTCCTATTGCATAAGTAAAAAAAGTTCCCATTTACATTGCCAAAAGCTCCAACTCCAACACATGCAAGATCTATCTAATTTCCAATGCTTGTTTTATTATTACTCTCCCCACCCCCGTGTCACTCTCCACTGTGCCCACAGGCATTTCATCCCATACAACTGTTGTGCTGTTTAATTAAGAGCTGCAGTGCAGGCGGTTCAATGTTCAAGGGCATCATTAACGAGGTCCAAAGTCCACATAGTGAATTAGTCTCATGTATTGATCACAAATGGTGGTCACAATTTCTAGGGATAAACCCAAGTTATATTTTGTTTTGCAACACTGGTAAGAATAGTATTCAAGCATGGCCCCTCGTGCTTGAACACTGCCGATGACTCGTGCTGTTTCCTGTTTCGCAGAGTGGTATTCATACAGTTTTCCTCTTGAATTACACTTGAGAAGATTGCAAGATGTTCTGGGGGGGAACAGCCATTACAACGCGGTTTTTACCACGTGCAGCTTTTACATCGCATGCGTTACAACGCATGCGATGTTACAACGCAATGCCATTACAACACAAATCTTTACATCGACTTGCGCTAGATGGCGTGCTAACATTACAAATAGTGTAGTTTACTATCCCAACACCTTCCCTACTGTTAAGTGGACTGGAGTTGGAATAGTAAATTACACTTTTCTAATGTTAGCACGCCATCTAGCGCAAGTCGATGTAAAGACTTGCGTTGTAATGGCATAGCGTTGTAACATCGCAAGCGTTGTAACGCATGCGATGAAACTGCAGGTGTTGTAATGAAACGCGTTGTAATGTCATACATCCGTTCTGGATCAGGTCATACTGGGCACAGCAGCACAGCGCCTTATAATACCGCACCTGCTAATACTATTTGCTTTTCCTCTCACATGTTCCATCTGGTAAGACCATGTGCACTACGTAAGCGGAAAAGGGCCCGAAATTCGAATAGTCTGGTCTCCTGCTTAGAAGCGCCAGGAAAATGCCACACGCAACATCATTGACGCCCTACTTCTCAGAAGTAATACTATATTTTCCGACCCGATTGTGCGAGGGACTCACCCCTTTTTGGCACCGGTATAGTAGTATCACCTTACCTACAGAAGTATATATAGATATGTCACAAAACAGCTCTGAAGACTCCACAAAATCTTTCGAAATTTAACACAATTTTGTTGACATTTAGGGCGACAGGAGAAGGTTCGAGCTGAAAATATCTCACGTGAAAAATACAGATGCATCTGCCAGACGTTTTCTACTCGAACTAGTTTCCTTCCTGCACCTCGCGAAGCTATCCCCTCCTGTTACATTTCCAACCGAGACACCAACAAGTGCATTTCGCGAGTTTGTGTGTTTACGCGTAGTTTTTACCCACCACCTGATTAGATATAGTGGCTTTAACAGATCAACCCCAGCATCATCAAATGTTTAATTATATATTACTTTTAGAAAAATTGAAGCAATTGGAGAAAGTCAGTTCTTTTCATACCATAAAAGCGAAGGTAGGTGTGCATGAATGAGCTTCTAAAAAGTGGTATCTGGTTGCTTGTAATTGCAATCATAGCCGTATAAGAGGATTATATTATTTTAAAAAGACGAACCGCAGAAGGATGGCACCAACATTCAGGAATATCCCTTTAAAAAGTCATGTCAGCAAGAGATTCTACAAAACTGTATTAAATCCCAGCCACATTGTTTATGATTTATAAACTGAATAATATGATACTGTTATCCACCAAGAAACAGTGGTAGGCAGGTGGCTGGGTTCATTAGATAGAAGCATGTTGTCTGTAGTGCTGCATTGAATATTCCAATTAGCCCATGCTTTTGTCCAGGAGACTGCCTGCTCCTGTGACCTCCAAGCAGTACCTTTCTGAGAATGAGGCATTCCACAGAGCTCATAAACAGCTCTTCCAGGCACAACAAATAGCAGGGCATGACTTGCCCAAGTATGCCAGCCATGAGATTGTGCAGGGGCGTTTGCGAATGTGTCAGCACGCCGGGTATTGTTACAGCTGGATGCTTGCTACAACGTTGTCTTTCTAAAAATAAATAGCACACTTGGATACAAAAAATACGCACCCCACACGGATCATTCGCAACATTCAAAGTCAATTTGGTTGAAATGTTCTGTAATATTACTAAAAAGCTTTGGCACAGCCAATAGGTCTCGCCTTTGGTACCATATAAGGGGTTAGCCATGCAGCATAGAAGCTGCGAGTTTACAAATATTACAAAGAACACAGAGCAAACTGTCACATCTTGTTTAACAGGGGTAGTTGCGCTGGACAATTTTTTACCCACGTGTGCTTGAAGGTTTGTGCTTATAAAGTGGCTTGACCTAAAAAGAGGAGGAGGATGGAAAAACGCGGAGAGAGAGAGGAAGAAGTGGAGGTAAATGAGGAATGGGTGGAGAAGGGGAAGCAAAGAGACATGATGAAGTGATATGTAGAAAGATGGAGCAATATAAGTGAGAGTGGAGAGAGCAGGGCTGCGAGATAAAGGGGAGAAGGGAGATTAGTGCAGATATTAATGTTAAACTGTCACATGGAGGCAAAAGCAGTTAATAAAAAGAGACGCCGCATTACAGGCCACAAACAGCTTTAAATGACTCTACTTGCTAGGTGTGAGCGTGTAGGAGAGGGGGGTGGGGAACGATAAGGGGTGGCGGGGGGGTGCGAGGGGGAGGGCAGGAGAAGGAGTGGAGGAAGACAGGCGAGAGAGAAAGGGAAATGTATTGGTACAGAGGAGGGGGAGAATGGGAGAGGGGAAGAGAAGGCCAAGGACAGAGGAAGTGGGGAGAGAGGGTCAGAAAATGAAGGTGCCCCGCAGGGAGCTGAGAGGACGGGGCAGAGGAGAAAAGGGAGTGTGTATGGCAACGGGGTAGTGGTGAAATTCATGTGATCCTGCAGGCACTTCTACCTGCTGCGTCTTGCAGGTCACAGGGGGGCTCCTTGGTGATGGGCACAGAGGGCGCCAAGTCTCTCAAGTGATGCCTTATTTCCACAGATGACGGCCGCCATTAATATCCTGAGGGCATCAGCCCTGCCTCCCTAGCCCCTCCGACTTGAGCGGTAAGACAACTGTCCTATTTGTTGACTAAAAAAGGTTTTATTAAAGGAACATCAACCCCTTCTTTGACTTACGGACCGTAGTAAGGAGCGAATCTGCATAACTAGGCGTCAGATTTATGGACTTCGCTTTATTGTAATGCATTGATTCAATCGAATGTTACGATCCTGCCACAGCAATTTTTAAATTTTGATGTCTTTCCACAGCGGGAGGAGGGTCGGGGTAAGAATAACGCAACAGACTTGCAAAAACATTGCATCAACAATATCGAATACCACTATATTGTCAAGGTAAGTACCTTTAACGTACAGTGACAGTCTAGATCTGAAATTTCTGTAGGTCAAACTTTCGATAGCGATTTTGTGGCACTAACCCTATCCAAAAAGTACACAAAACAAACCAGAGAGACTTCCATTCAAACAAATGGACTCTAATCACTCCACGCTACTGGCATTTGTAACTTACAAAAACGCTGGCTATCGGAACCCGCCTTTCCCAAGGCAGGTCCACGCACGCAGCTAAAATGAGGGCCGTGCACACTACTTACAGGCCAACCCAGTATTTTGTGAGAAGCAACACTCAGTCGTATGGCTTAAGGTGGACCCCTGTCATTGGCTTATGAGTCTGGAGAGAGGGAAGTTGGATGAATAGCAAAATAAGAACAAGTTTCACAACGATATGAACAGAGTGGTAGAAAGGCGGTGCTAAAATTAAAACTGGTGACTGCGCAATTACGCTATGAGACGTGGCTCGAGGCCAGCTATGGTGATCAGAAGCACAGAGGGTAATTACGATGTGGAGAAATTCAGTGACATTGTACGAAGGTAAAATTCCACCAGGAAAGGCACAGGCTTGCAATGCAGCCGCGGATAACTCGGGAGATGGCGAGGGGAGGGAGGGAGGGCAGGAAGATAGATATTCTGCAAGCTGCTCTCAGCTCAGTCAAACGGCGCCACAAAAAAAGGTTAATGCCAGTGGCTTCCGAGGAAGGGATTTAGCAACTCCAATTGACAGCGCTTGTTGTTCGCACCTACTTGGCAGGAAGGGAGCTGTGGTGAGATTCTCCTGCATGGCTAATTGCGCAAAGCCTCAAAGAGGGCTGCTCTTGTGGTAGCTCCGGGTCGTAATCGAAGCTCATGTTACTAATTAAACACACCCACGCTTGTTTAAGCTTCGTTTTTTGTTGTTAAATTAGTAACATGAGCCTAGATAACAATAAGGAAGGAATGCAGCTGGCACAATGCATGCCGCTGCTCGCTCCCAAGACCCCTAGGCCATGGGAGTGATAATTTAGAGGAAAGGCGGGACATGCACTCGCCTTTATCCATTTACGTGCTTTCATTATTGAAAGCCACAAGCAAAGGCTAATGAAATGTGTGGGAGGAGTCCGACACACACGGAGCAGTCTCTTGGAAGTCTGCAGTGATTCCAAGAGGCCCTCTCCTAGAGTAGCGCATGCGCGCTGCGCTAGGTTCGACCTAAAAAGTGCTATGTAACCACTTACATTTGGTGGCAGGTAAGGGTAAAATTGCAAAGTACAAATACTCCATAGCAATAAATTGATAACGTTTATAGTAGTTTCTGTGCAGTGTTTTATAGGTATTAATGCAAACAAAAATACTGCCTTTCCTCTGTATATTTACCTAGGAATGAAAGCTTGCAGCTGACTGTTTAAAATAGGCTACCAAGCAATTGTACAATTTTGTTCCATGCAGTTTCCATACACTTTTGACTGTGTTTGAGGAGCCCCACATTGCAAAAGCCACCCAACTCCAACTCCAGAGCATCTATGTGACATCCTTGATGTTTTCTTAGTAAGAGTGGACCCTAATAGGACTCCACCACCCTCGCCCCTCTAGGTAGCATCTCTCTCAAGCCCTTTAATGTTGGATGCTGTCTTCTGGGGGAACAGGGATGAGCTGGTCAACTGGTCCTCTATTTATGAAATCGAACATAGCAACTATAAGCAGAAAGCACCAACCGCGGATATCCGGTTTCGTGATCGGGCCAAAGTCAAAATTCAGGCTGACCACGATGGCGCGCGGGTCAGATACAGTTCCAGATTAGTCCCACTGAAGTTTGCCCTTCTCAATTTTTGTGACAAGAGTCCCGTTTGCACTGGAGAGGGTCGCGAGAAGCAAGGAGAGTTTTGCGTGTGGTTGTCAACGTGGCACAAGGAACAGGCCGAGCATCGCATATGGGCGGGCTGGTGCTCCATGTTGGTGGTCCTCTACAGACAATCGGTGCTTACTGCGCAAAGAGATAGGCTAGTGCTGGATTTTGGTGTGGGAGGCTCCTCTGGGGAAATGTTGTGAGAGAAAACACTGCTCCCTGCACAGGGATTTCCAATCTTGGAAGTAGGTTACCCCCTTCATCAACAGGCTGGATTCCAAGAACCTCCTGCAAGTCCTGCACTGATCCCTCCACATCATCCTCTGGCAATTGGTGGGACTCTGCCCATGCCCTTAATGCCTTTTGGTGCTCCCTCTTCTTGGTGCTCCTTTTAGCAGGTAGCTGCCTCTCTCTTGGCAAAAATCCTTTAGCTGAGCCACAGTGTGGCTCTCCAGATGGACACGCTCAAACTTCATCTTTGCAGGTGAGGTCACAGACACAATCAGTCAGGTAGTAATTAATTTACAAAAAAATGGCTAATCAGGGAGAATTTAAATGTCAAATTGGTCTTAGATATGGGATGGTAGTGTACACCAAATCACTGTATAGTACTGCACAAACACAAGTCCTATCCCACCTCTGATCACCAATGTTAGAAACTGGGTTACTGGTTGACTGGAGCATGAGCTCTGGTCAAGCAGCAACCACAATACTAGTCAGCGCAAGGCACAAGCAAACCGCAAATTAACCTGTGCTCAACCCCCTGGTAGCTTGGCACAGAACAGTCAGGCTTAACTTAGAGGCAATGTGTAAAGTATTTGCGCAGCACTTCAAACAGTAAAATAGTGAAAACACCACACACATAGATTACACAGTTGATTAGACAAATTGAACTTAATTTAATAAATAAAACAAGGCCAAAACAACCCAAATCCAATCCGTAGAACCGGAGTTATGAATTTTTAAAGAATAAACTGTAAAATAGTACCTAAAAGCAGAAAGCGCCAACTGCGACTATCTGGTTGCACTGGACTGGGCCAAAGTCAAACGTTCAGGCCGACTGCAATAAAGCACAAGTCGGATATAGTTCCAAATTAGTCCTGCTGAAGTTTTACATTCTAAAGTTCTGTGCCAAAGAATCCGTTCTCGTTGGAGAGGTGCACGGGGAGCATGGAGAATGTCGCAGGCGGTGGTCAGTGTGGCCCGGGGAGCCGGCCGAGCGTCACAGACTGGCAGGCTGGTGCTTGACGTTGGTGGTCCTACGCAGGCGATTGGTGCTTGCTGTGCGAGGAGAGAAACTGGCAGAGGCTCTCGCTGGATTTCGGTGTGAGCAGTGCGGTTCCGGTGTGAACAGGCCCAATTGCAAAGAGCCCAAAAGCTTGATTTAAGAGCCCGCAGAGCCACACCAAGAGTCGAACTCCCTGAAGACGGCCCACGAGCTGTTAGGGAGCCTTGAATGTCCCTGAGGCTCAGAGCAGGAGGAGAGCAGACTAACTCTTTGAGTCACTCTAGGGTCTTGGGTTCAAGATAGAGTTATAGGTCCACTTCTTTCTTTCCAGACATTAGAGCAGCAGGTCACCACAGCAGGGTAGCAGTCCTTGTAGCAGCAGAGCAGTCCTTCTTCCTAGCAGAGTCTCCACAGGTTCAGAAGTGTATTGAAGTGGTGGTGTCTGAGGTCCTTCTTTTATAGCACAATCAAAGGGGATGATGGACGGAGGGTTGAATATTGCAAGCACTCACCCCCAATCAACTGATCTTTAGCTCACTCCGCCACCCCAGTTCAGACATGGCCATATGACCCTGTGCCTTGCTCACTTTGCCACTAGATTCAAGCTAGCCTGGCTGACGACGGCTGATAAGCCAGAAACCGGTCCCAGGATGCTTGTTTCCGGTCCAGGGAAGACATGGCTTGGCAGTTCGTGCTGGACTGTTCCCATGAGGCACAGGGTCAGACTAATTTGCATATGGCTATATCTGAACTAGGGTGGCGGAGTGAGCTAAAGAATGATGATGGATTAAACCCAGATCAATTGACTGGGGGTGAGTGTTTGCAATGTTCAACTTCTAGAGGCACGCCCTTTGAAGTGCATTGATGCCCTGCCTTCCCTGCCCTTGTTCCAGACTAACTACAGGGGGTATGCAGCCCTTTGTAAGTGAGGCTGGGCTGGGTTCCTCCCTCCCATCCAGCCAGTGATGGCCTATCTAGTCACACCTAAGCTCCCACAGTGTGTGTCTGTCTAGGAGGAATACACAAAGTCCAACTGCCAACTACACTCAGTCACGTGACAAGAAAAAGGCTGTAGGCACCAAATGGCTAAGGCAAGAAAATGCCAACTTTCTAAATGTGTATTTGATAAGAACTCTCCTCTCGAGCTCTACACTGTCGCACAGCAAAAGAAATGGGAATTTATCCCACTGATGCGTTCTAGTAATCCAAGTCCTCCAATATTAACTTGTATAATCATAAACATTTCATGGATCGTTACTTCATCAATTTACTGCTTTTTTTTCATCACAATGGAGACAGGGTGATTGAATCTGCAGTCTTTATTTAAATTTTCCAATACCAACTGCACGCCACTCCAGGCTTTATACAACGGTACAAGCAGATCAACCAGTTTGAAGTAGACTCAGTATAAAACCCAATGCATTTCGAGCCTGTTTGGCTCTTCGTCAGGGGTTGCTGAAAACAAATATGATAAACAGTATGACTAAACATTGAACTATGCACGTTGTTTAATATTACGAACAGATCATCAGTTACGGAAATCATATGCCCATCTCTATATCCCTAAACGCAATACTACCTAATTTAAATAATATCAGTGGCTACCCCCACACTTAACTATGCTCCTCTCCAAACTATAATTACCCCACTGTTACACTTATCCTGGTGCCATGCCACAAAAGACTCTTGCCCCCTCTCTCGTTATCCTAAGATATTCAACTGTCCTTCCGTTTATTCCGGTGCCCTCTCGCTTTCTGTTTTACCTCACATAAAAGTCACCACCAGTAATCTGACCTTCTTATGCTGGTCTCCGTGAGTCTGCTGCTTCCTCGCTCTTCACTACTATTAGTTCGTAATCACAGCTGCACTCACTTTCATGTTCTTAAATAGACTCGCTGCGCGATTCTAAACTCGGACCTCATACAGTCATACAGTGGCTATCGCCCTTACCCCCAATATCCAAGATCCCAACCTTTTTTTGGCAGAGGCTGGTATCGAAACAGAGGGGGTGGAACAGGATGGCGAGGTTACAACCCACAAGTGAGTCAGTACCCACAACAACAGGGGCAGTATCAAACCCCAGATCAATACCAAAATCAGGATCCAGAACCGTTCCGAACCAGAAGGAGAACGTACAGACGGTAAACAGCAATACCATTTGTTTGCCTAAAATACCAGAAACCATACCCATCTACAATCTATCTAACTATGTTCCTACTGAAACAGAACTATCAGTGTTATACAAAGGTCTCTCTTTTGTACCCACTACGTTACAAAATCCGGTTGACACAAAAACAGAAGTATTACATTTCCTGAGAAAGGTCAGATTAAAAGCCTTTTTCTTAGAAAAAGAAATGAAAGAACAGATTAATGTAAGCGGGCTGCGAAACAAATCAGCCTTTATTTCAGAAAGTGTTCTTCTACCAGCAGAAATATTGGTATTCGAAGAACAGATCTTAAGAGAACTAGATGCCTTGCAAAAGAAGAAGATATTCTACAACAATAATTGCAGTAAACAAGAAGTACAAGCCTTAAAAGATTTATCAGAAAATCAGACAATAACCATCAAGCCGGCTGATAAAGGGGGAGGAATTGTACTTTGGGACACAAATAAATATGACAAAGAAGTCACACGACAATTGTCTAACCCTACACACTATAGATTATTGGAATCCAACCCGACATTGGAATTGAAATCCGAAATTTTGGAGATTACCAAAGAGGGGCTAGAAGAAGGTTGGCTATGCCAAAATGAGTTTGATTTTCTAAACAGTAACAAAACTAAAGTACCTAATATATATGTGTTGCCAAAGATACACAAATCCCTCACAAATCCACCAGGAAGGCCCATTGTGTCGGCGTGTGGTTCGATTTTAGAACCCCTAGCAAAATATATAGATACCTTTTTAATTCCTTTTGTAAAAGAGACACCATCTTTTGTTAGAGACACAATGGATCTTATATCTAAAGTAGAAGGCTTACCGTACAACAAAGAAAAACAATTTTTGGTAACATTTGATATAGAGTCTTTGTATACCAATATACCCCAAGATGAGGCTCTAGCAGTAATGAGATATACTTTAGACCAACGAGATCGCCCCCATCAGGTCCCAACTGACTTTATAATATCATTAGCTTACCTATGCTTAAAAAAGAATTTTTTTAGCTTCAAAGAAAACATGTATTTACAAGTTTCCGGAGTGGCAATGGGGTGTAGCTTCTCCCCGGAAATAGCGAATTTAGTTATGGCGGAATTTGAGAAAAAGTGGATATATAGCGACACCAACCCTTTTAAAAACTCTATAGGTTTTTGGTGTCGCTATATAGATGATATATTCATGATCTGGAATGGAGAAGAAATACAACTGACAGATTTCCATAACTGGCTAAATTCGAGGACTGTGGAGTTTAATTTTACCATATCAAAAGATCGGGCAAAAATTAATTTCTTAGATGTGTTTGTACAACAGGATAAAGACCAGTTGGGTGTGAGTCTATACACTAAAACTACAGATCGTAGCACCCTTCTTCATTTTACCAGCGGTCATCCGCGCACGTTGAAAGAAAATTTGCCATATGGGCAATTTCTTCGCGTAAGGAGGAACTGTACTATTAAAGAAGATTACTTCACCAATGCTGAGAAACTCAAAGACAAATTAATTGCACGGGGGTATCCTAAGAAATTGGTAAAAGGTGCTCTTAAAAGAGCTTGGTATACACCAAGGGACACTTTGTTGATCCCTAAACAGAAAGATGAGAAGATTCCATTAACATGTGTTCTTACATATGACCCTAAAGCCAATAAAGTTAAAAAAATCATTCAAAAAAATTGGAAATTGATAGAACATTTAGGAATTGAAAAACCGCTTTTTGCATTTAAAAAAGGAAAAAACATCAGACAACAGCTGGTGAGAGCAGCTAGACACACTGAGACAGCAAAAAAAGATTTGAGAAATCTGCTCAGTTTACCACCAGTAGTAGGTCATTTTCGTTGTCAAAACTGTTTGGCATGCAATTTAACAGAAAATTCGAAACAGTTAAATATCAATGGACAAATACACCACCAAAGAGTCTTTTCGAACTGCAATACTAAGAATGCAATATATTGCATTAAGGGACCATGCAACAAATATTACATAGGCCAAACGACACAAATTTTGAAAAAGCGAATCTTACAACACAAATCAAGGATCAAATGTAAAGTCCAAAGAGCGCCATTGGTGCACCATTACCAAACTCTAAATCACACTGAAAATGATTTAAAGTGGTCAGTACTATGTGTGATGGAAAATGTAGGGAGAGACGAGCTACAAATCAAATTGAATAGATTAGAGGCGAGACTAATCGAGAAGTACCATACTGCTACAATAGGTCTGAATGACAAAGATGAGATTTGGGCATTATTACAATGATCTGTTTATCATTCTATTCTTTTGGAAGGCAAGAGATAAGCACATGGCCTTCAGCAGAGATGACACTGTACATAATTCATTATTGTATATAATTCTATGGATAATAAGACTGTAAGGAGTGACGTATTTCACGACCTTTCTTTTGGGGTTATAAGGTATGACTATTTGATAGTCACTTTTGTAATAATTTTTGCATTTCTGTGTGCGAATATTTCATTTTTTTGTCGGTAGAACAAAAAGAAATTTTTTTTTATATATAGATAAGATTTGAAATAAATACACTCATTAGGTAGATCTTTTTCACCCTCACATGGCAGCCAATATTAGTCCTTTATGGACAGCCCAGATACATATGTTTCTCCGTGTAGCCGCTAGATCTTGTACACACTTCATTAATTGCACCCGTTTACATAAATTAAGAAAATATAGGGATTATAATTATTTTTAAAGTACGTGTTGGCATATAACTTTAGTTTCTTTATTCCATATTGGAGATTTCACCTTTAGTATGAGTCTCTCCTTTGTGTCGTTTAGATTACGATTAGTCCATCTTCTAAGCGATGAACATAGAGTGACGTGTATACACGCCCTTACGTACTGTGGGCGTTTGAATAAACAGAGAACGCGAGAGCGCGGAAGCGCGAGCAGTACGAATCAGTCGAACTACACGGATCCTGAAGAGATGAATACGAGGACCGTATATTTCTGCAATATTAGGTATTATTTGAAATATTAGAGACTCATACCATAATTAGGATAAGAATAGGATATTTTATCCCAGGCATCCGAGTTTACTCTTTATTTGTTTATTTTTTAGCTCGTCCTGACGGTGTTATACAAAATTGGCCGCTTCCTAGAGACGATCATTATTAAAAGAGTTGTTTATAGCGGTGCAAAGATTACGCAGGTACATTCCAGACTAGTTGGTAATATAATTTTTATGAATGCATCATTCAGCTTGAATGTATATATTTAGGTGCATTTTTCTGCATTTTTCCGCGAATTCTTAGAAAAAGTTGTTGAAAAAGATTCAAAGAGATGTGACTGCAGATATATTCCCTTGACCAAGTGCTGCCGTCCCGCACGGAGTAAGTGTTACAAGTGATTACGAGATTGAAATTAGTTCATTTTTTATGAACGTCATTGCCGTTGTCAGACCGGGCCAGAATTTGAGGTTAATATACATATATAGTTGGAGATTATTGCGAATCTTCAAGGTGAAGCATTGAAAGTATTGGTATACTCTTTCCCTCTAGGCTGCCGAATACATACAACCTGGTGTTGTTGTTTAATAATTAATTATTCTCAATAGATTCACGTTTAGGTGGTGTGTATCTACTAATCATTCTTAATACGTCACTTCAGAGAGAAGAAAATACTAAGGCAATGTACCTATGTAAAGGCATTGTATCTTGTTCCTAAGTATGTGCATGTGTGTATATATATGTAAATATTATTAGTTGTGTTGTGGATATATATACTAAAAAGTATGTTTGGTTTATAGGTTGAATTGAAAAATGCATAATTTACTGCCCTAGTCCTGAAGAGGCCTGAAATTACGAAGGCTGAAACGCGTCGACATTTAATTTGGAGACACTCAGATGAAGTTTAAGTGTGATGAAACAGATAAAGAATACTCAATAAGTATATGTTGAAAAAACAATCAACCGGGGTTCTTTAAAAGAGTGATTTTCATTCAAGGAATGCTAGTATAATAAAATCATTGTAGACATCCTTATTGATTGGTAGGGCAAAGAGACAATTACATACTGTGATGAAGAGATAAAAAAATGTATATATGTACAAAAAGAACGTGAAGAAAAACGTATTATAAATATATATATAAAAAATATTTTTGGATACACATTAGTCTGTGTATTTTTTGTGGTTTGGGTACATTTGATTCTGGATTGATTTAAAATATAGAGATTTTTCTACTGAAATTAAGTACGTTTGGAAGAGATAACTAAACTATTTCTTCATTGAATTATACTTACATTCATCTCTAGGCATTATTATTTTGTTTCAAATGTTGTATATTTACCCAGGTGCCAGAGGGTTAAAACGGGTAAACCCCCTTTCTTGTAAAGAGGTTTATATTACACTTCGTGAAGTGTGAGGGCGTTTTGAGAGAGAGGATATTCTTTATCTGTGTATAGATAAATAAAATTTGAAAGCAGATATATCTCCAGACCAATGATAACCCAGCCTCCAGTGGCACATACTTAGGTACAATTTATAGCATCTCCATAGATATTCAGTGTCATGTCAGAACCTTCCGTAGTGAGTTACACTGAAGAAGAAATTAGTGAATTATGTAAAATTCCCTCATTATTAAGTGGGGATCAAACTGTGATTCAAACTACAAATGTGGACAAAATTGAAAGACTAAAACAATTAAAAAAGAAAAATATCAGAACTCAGCTACATGCGCAAGTATTAATAGAACATCTTAAAAACAACACTATTCCAGTAGGACTCCAAGTAAAGAATATTCCAGTTATTTTTATTACAGATAAAATTTATCTAGGTAAATTCGGCGGTGTGGGAACAAAATGCTCAAGAGACTGGATGGCATTATCTATTGAAACTGCCTTGAGATTGAATGAAGTAGAGCTTAAAGAAATTGAGGCACTTGAACATGAGATTTTAGGAGATAATACTATCAAAGATGCCAAGTCATTATTAGAATCTGCAGAAAAAACAATTGCTGACTTTAAAATTCACACGACAAATCAAAAAACCACCAAAGTTGCTAGAGATATAAACAATTTTAAATTGGAAGATACCTACCCCTATTTGAAAGAGGATTTTTACCAAAACAATAACCCTAGTTCTTTGAATCTCCAGTATAGAGGGAGATCAAGAAATCGATTCATTACTTTTTCAGATACTCGGATCAAGGGTCATACAGTGGCTATCGCCCTTACCCCCAATATCCAAGATCCCAACCTTTTTTTGGCAGAGGCCGGTATCGAAACAGAGGGGGTGGAACAGGATGGCGAGGTTACAACCCACAAGTGAGTCAGTACCCACAACAACAGGGGCAGTATCAAACCCCAGATCAATACCAAAATCAGGATCCAGAACCGTTCCGAACCAGAAGGAGAACGTACAGACGGTAAACAGCAATACCATTTGTTTGCCTAAAATACCAGAAACCATACCCATCTACAATCTATCTAACTATGTTCCTACTGAAACAGAACTATCAGTGTTATACAAAGGTCTCTCTTTTGTACCCACTACGTTACAAAATCCGGTTGACACAAAAACAGAAGTATTACATTTCCTGAGAAAGGTCAGATTAAAAGCCTTTTTCTTAGAAAAAGAAATGAAAGAACAGATTAATGTAAGCGGGCTGCGAAACAAATCAGCCTTTATTTCAGAAAGTGTTCTTCTACCAGCAGAAATATTGGTATTCGAAGAACAGATCTTAAGAGAACTAGATGCCTTGCAAAAGAAGAAGATATTCTACAACAATAATTGCAGTAAACAAGAAGTACAAGCCTTAAAAGATTTATCAGAAAATCAGACAATAACCATCAAGCCGGCTGATAAAGGGGGAGGAATTGTACTTTGGGACACAAATAAATATGACAAAGAAGTCACACGACAATTGTCTAACCCTACACACTATAGATTATTGGAATCCAACCCGACATTGGAATTGAAATCCGAAATTTTGGAGATTACCAAAGAGGGGCTAGAAGAAGGTTGGCTATGCCAAAATGAGTTTGATTTTCTAAACAGTAACAAAACTAAAGTACCTAATATATATGTGTTGCCAAAGATACACAAATCCCTCACAAATCCACCAGGAAGGCCCATTGTGTCGGCGTGTGGTTCGATTTTAGAACCCCTAGCAAAATAGATAGCTACCTTTTTAATTCCTTTTGTAAAAGAGACACCATCTTTTGTTAGAGACACAATGGATCTTATATCTAAAGTAGAAGGCTTACCGTACAACAAAGAAAAACAATTTTTGGTAACATTTGATATAGAGTCTTTGTATACCAATATACCCCAAGATGAGGCTCTAGCAGTAATGAGATATACTTTAGACCAACGAGATCGCCCCCATCAGGTCCCAACTGACTTTATATTATCATTAGCTTACCTATGCTTAAAAAATAATTTTTTTAGCTTCAAAGAAAACATGTATTTACAAGTTTCCGGAGTGGCAATGGGGTGTAGCTTCTCCCCGGAAATAGCGAATTTAGTTATGGCGCAATTTGAGAAAAAGTGGATATATAGCGACACCAACCCTTTTAAAAACTCTATAGGTTTTTGGTGTCGCTATATAGATGATATATTCATGATCTGGAATGGAGAAGAAATACAACTGACAGATTTCCATAACTGGCTAAATTCGAGGACTGTGGAGTTTAATTTTACCATATCAAATGATCGGGCAAAAATTAATTTCTTAGATGTGTTTGTACAACAGGATAAAGACCAGTTGGGTGTGAGTCTATACACTAAAACTACAGATCGTAACACCCTTCTTCATTTTACCAGCGGTCATCCGCGCACGTTGAAAGAAAATTTGCCATATGGGCAATTTCTTCGTGTAAGGAGGAACTGTACTATTAAAGAAGATTACTTCACCAATGCTGAGAAACTCAAAGACAAATTATTTGCACGGGGGTATCCTAAGAAATTGGTAAAAGGTGCTCTTAAAAGAGCTTGGTATACACCAAGGGACACTTTGTTGATCCCTAAACAGAAAGATGAGAAGATTCCATTAACATGTGTTCTTACATATGACCCTAAAGCCAATAAAGTTAAAAAAATCATTCAAAAAAATTGGAAATTGATAGAACATTTAGGAATTGAAAAACCGCTTTTTGCATTTAAAAAAGGAAAAAACATCAGACAACAGCTGGTGAGAGCAGCTAGACACACTGAGACAGCAAAAAAAGATTTGAGAAATCTGCTCAGTTTACCACCAATAGTAGGCCATTTTCGTTGTCAAAACTGTTTGGCATGCAATTTAACAGAAAATTCGAAACAGTTAAATATCAATGGACAAATACACCACCAAAGAGTCTTTTCGAACTGCAATACTAAGAATGCAATATATTGCATTAAGTGCCCATGCAACAAATATTACATAGGCCAAACGACACAAATTTTGAAAAAGCGAATCTTACAACACAAATCAAGGATCAAATGTAAAGTCCAAGGAGCGCCATTGGTGCACCATTACCAAACTCTAAATCACACTGAAAATGATTTAAAGTGGTCAGTACTATGTGTGATGGGAAATGTAGGGAGAGACGAGCTACAAATCAAATTGAATAGATTAGAGGCGAGACTAATCGAGAAGTACCATACTGCTACAATAGGTCTGAATGACAAAGATGAGATTTGGGCATTATTACAATGATCTGTTTATCATTCTATTCTTTTGGAAGGCAAGAGATAAGCACATGGCCTTTAGCAGAGATGACACTGTACATAATTCATTATTGTATATAATTCTATGGATAATAAGACTGTAAGGAGTGATGTATTTCACGACCTTTCTTTTGGGGTTATAAGGTATGACTATTTGATAGTCACTTTTGTAATAATTTTTGCATTTCTGTGTGCGAATATTTCATTTTTTTGTCGGTAGAACAAAAAGACATTTTTTTATATATAGATAAGATTTGAAATAAATATACTCATTAGGTAGATCTTTTTCACCCTCACATGGCAGCCAATATTAGTCCTTTATGGACAGCCCAGATACATATGTTTCTCCGTGTAGCCGCTAGATCTTGTACACACTTCATTAATTGCTCCCGTTTACATAAAGAACAAAATTAAGAAAATATAGGGATTATAATTATTTTTAAAGTACGTGTTGGCATATAACTTTAGTTTCTTTATTCCATATTGGAGATTTCACCTTTAGTATGAGTCTCTCCTTTGTGTCGTTTAGATTACGATTAGTCCATCTTCTAAGCGATGAACATAGAGTGACGTGTATACACGCCCTTACGTACTGTGGGCGTTTGAATAAACAGAGAACGCGAGAGCGCGGAAGCGCGAGCAGTACGAATCAGTCGAACTACACGGATCCTGAAGAGATGAATACGAGGACCGTATATTTCTGCAATATTAGGTATTATTTGAAATATTAGAGACTCATACCATAATTAGGATAAGAATAGGATATTTTATCCCAGGCATCCGAGTTTACTCTTTATTTGTTTATTTTTTAGCTCGTCCTGACGGTGTTATACAAAATTGGCCGGTTCCTAGAGACGATCATTATTAAAAGAGTTGTTTATAGCGGTGCAAAGATTACGCAGGTACATTCCAGACTAGTTGGTAATATAATTTTTATGAATGCATCATTCAGCTTGAATGTATATATTTAGGTGCATTTTTCTGCATTTTTCCGCGAATTCTTAGAAAAAGTTGTTGAAAAAGATTCAAAGAGATGTGACTGCAGATACATTCCCTTGACCAAGTGCTGCCGTCCCTCACGGAGTAAGTGTTACAAGTGATTTCGAGATTGAAATTAGTTCAGTTTTTTATGAACGTCATTGCCGTTGTCAGACCGGGCCAGAATTTGAGGTTAATATACATATATAGTTGGAGATTATTGCGAATCTTCAAGGTGAAGTATTGAAAGTATTGGTATACTCTTTCCCTCTAGGCTGCCGAATACATACAACCTGGTGTTGTTGTTTAATAATTAATTATTCTCAATAGATTCACGTTTAGGTGGTGTGTATCTACTAATCATTCTTAATACGTCACTTCAGAGAGAAGTAAATACTAAGGCAATGTACCTATGTAAAGGCATTGTATCTTGTTCCTAAGTATGTGCATGTGTGTATATATATGTAAATATTATTAGTTGTGTTGTGGATATATCTACTAAAAAGTATATTTGGTTTATAGGTTGAATTGAAAAATGCATAATTGACTGCCCTAGTCCTGAAGAGGCCTGAAATTACGAAGGCTGAAACGCGTCGACATTTAATTTGGAGACACTCAGATGAAGTTTAACTGTGATGAAACAGATAGAGAATACTCAATAAGTATATGTTGAAAAAACAATCAACCGGGGTTCTTTAAAAGAGTGATTTTCATTCAAGGAATGCTAGTATAATAAAATCATGGTAGACATCCTTATTGATTGGTAGGGCAAAGAGACAATTACATACTGTGATGAAGAGATAAAAAAATGTATATATGTACAAAAAGAACGTGAAGAAAAACGTATTATAAATATATATATAAAAATATTTTTGGATACACATTAGTCTGTGTATTTTTTGTGGTTTGGGTACATTTGATTCTGGATTGATTTAAAATATAGAGATTTTTCTACTGAAATTAAGTACGTTTGGAAGAGATAATTAAACTATTTCTTCATTGAATTATACTTACATTCATCCCTAGGCATTATTATTTTGTTTCAAATGAGGATCTTGAACTGGCAAAACTTCTGGATGTAGAGCCAGTGGAGTTCTCTAAGGTGGGGGGCGATGTGGGTTCATTTGCGGAAGACCATGATTAATCTTGCTGCAGCGCTCTATATGGTCTGGAGTCTTCTGAGGAGATGGGTGGAGATGCCGGTGTAGAGGGTGTTGCCGTAGTTGAGGCAGCTTGTGACTAGAGCCTGAGTGCCGGTCTTTTGGGTGTTGGGTGAGATCCATTTGAAGATTCTGCCGAGCATTCAAAGTGTGTGGAAGCAGGGGGAGGCAATTGCTTTGACTTGTTGTTTCATGGTCAGTTGAATGTTGAGGATGATGCTGAGGTTGTGTGCATGGTCGGACGGTGTGGATCTGAGTTCTGCAGGCCACCAGCTATGGTCCCATGCAAAAGTGTTCTTATGGAAGATCAGCACTTCAGTTTTGTTTAGGTTGAGCTGGAGAAAGTTGTCTCTCATCCATTTGGCTATGTTTGTCATGGCATGATGGAAGTTATCTTGGGAGTTGGAGGGGCCCTCCGTGAGCAAGAGTATCAGTTGCGTGTCATCTGCGAAACAGATTATTTTGAATCTGTGGGATCTGACTACGTCTGCGAAGGTGATGATGTAGATGTTGGAACAGGGTGGGGCTGAGGGATGACCCTTGTGGTACGCCACATATGATGTCTATCGCTGCGGAGGCGAAGGGAGGCAGTCGGATGCCCTAAGTGTATCCTTTATGGAAGGAGGCGGTCCACTTGAGGGCGTCATGCTGTATGCCTATGTTGTAGAGTCTGTTGATGAGTGTGTTGTGGGAGACAGTTTCAAATGCCGCAGAGAGGTCAAGGAGGATCAGGGCCACTCTTTCTCTGCAGTAGAAGAGTGTTCATATTGTCGTCTGTGGCAGCGATCATCACGTTATAAGGGCTGTGCTTGGCACAGAATCCTGATTGTGAGGTGTTTAGTGTGGGTTTTCTTCCAGGAATTCGGTGAGCTTCTGGTTAATGGTATTCTCGAGTACTTTGGCTGGGTAGGAGAGCAGGGAGATTGGACGGAGGTCGACAGAGGCTTTCTTTAGGAGGGGTCTAACGTCTGCGTGTTTCCATCTGTACGGGAATGTTGCTGTGGGGATGGAGGTGTTGAGGATGCTTGTGAGTTGCGTACTGATATATTTACACGATAATATACAGGCATAGTACTTGCATAGCAGCAAACATAAGTGCAATTGATATTGTGTGTACAAACATGGAAGACATGCAGACATACAACACGGGGCACAATTTGACAACAAGGTAATATACTCTACAGAGGATGCAGGAACACCTTGATCTGCCGAGCAGAACAAATGGAACTCAGTAACATAAGGTGGGTTGTATTAATTAGAATGAGCCGGTTTGTAGTTCATTCATACTAGTCATGAGTAAATAGACCATAATGTGGCACTTTAACCTTTACTATAAGTAAACTGCGGAATGAGGTAAACGCTTGAAGGCACAAGATAATGTGAGTAGATGCGTTTACATGGCTACATATACCAATCCAAGATGGTGCCCAACGTGGAACATGAAGTGAAGCACACTTATTCACGTCTTCGAGAGGGAGTGATACAATATATACAACATCCGGAAGCTCATTTGCGGTATACGATAGCCGCACTTGGCAGAATACACGGAGGAAATGGGACAGATTGGCATCCTCATTTGAGGTGAGGCATATGGGATAGCGATTGTGGATTCTTATAAGCGGAATATATGGGGGTTAAACAGTGGCATAGTATCATGATAACAATATTTCTAACGTGAATACACTATATTATATTGTAGGCGGCAGATACTCGGGCCATGTAATTTGAATATATAAGAAGAGATATAATGACAACACTTCTGTGTAAGATTATGAGGTGAGACTAGTTGGTTTATATTTGCAAAAAAACATGAGGCATAGAAATAAATGATGGAGATGGTAATAGGTACATTTCGACTTTGTTATCAGGAACATAGGAAATTGGAGCAGCATTAAAGGAGATTTAATTTGAATCGTTTTGCCGGGACGGAAGTAGAACCGGTGTGGAGATAGGACATTCTTGTTCAACAGCATGGATTATGGTAATTATTCTTTGAATACACAGCTTATACATTTATGCTTATGAGGAGTGATTTTTCTGTCCTTTACATACGAACAAGTAAGTCTCAGTGACACAGGTACCTTCAAATTATTAATTTGGACATATGGTTGACACATAGTCCTTGGAAAGGTGGGTATAGTCATCCATTTAGACCGGGAGGGATTCAACTTCACTGCACCACATCGTTTGCACTATTTGGTGGCATCTGAGTTTGTAAATTGGTCACTTACATATGTTGTGCATGACAATGTGTAACCATTGGAGTACATCACAGTACTATGTACTATCATGAACTCACTCTTATATAACAATGATGCTTATGGGACACTGAAGGAATATAGTGTTAAGGAATGTTTGGGTTTCCACAAAGGTATAAACTTTAAATAGATATAGGTGGTGTACCAGACACTACAAATATTGCTTATATTGTTTTCCAGCCCTGAGGAAGTCGTGGGGAACACCCTAGACGACAAAACACGTGTTGGCTGGCTGGGCTAATCAAAAGAAAGAAAATTAAAGATCAAAGAAAAATACAAGGAATTTGTGTCATATTAACTGATGTACTGTATGCAGATAAAGTGTGTGCTCGGGAATCTTCTATTCGTTGTAGAGAGGTCCTTTTGGTCCTAATCAGGGGGGTTGGGTGGAGCACTACCATTTCAATAGATAGAGACATACTCATGCCCATAATTCGTGAGCGCCAGAACAACCCAGTACAATTTCACCCACCGTAGTAAGACCATAGTCTGAGAGGTAGTCGTAGATTTTTTGGGAGGGGTGGAAAACAAAATATTTAAAATAATTTTAAAAATAGATCACCGCGTATTAAAATTACAACATCCAAATAAATATATTGTTCACTATGATATTGTATCAACTTGCTGCGGTTTATGTTTCATAAATATTGTTAGTTATTTCTCTTTGGAAAAACACGTTTGCTGACTATATGTTTTGGCTTTACGTGATATAAGTGAGCTGTTCTATTGAATGTATTATGTTGGGTGTGTTTGTGGAGACTTTTAGTATTTGGTGTTATTGTAACAATGTGAATGTCTGCTAACAGACAGGAAACAAGTCTAAGTTGTCAATATATTTTTAAAGATGAATAAAAATAGATCATGAGGATAGGTTCCTGAGCTCACGGGGTAGGACATTACATAATTAAGCCAAAGCAAGTTTCTTCTGGCTAATGTAACTGAATCATATTTGTTCAGACCACACGGGTGCAATTTGAATTAGTCGAATGCACAAGATGAGTTTTTTAGGGACAGCAAGTAAAGCCAAATTGCCGTTATCTATCCATGGATTGGATTAAAGCATTCACTACAAGAATTATACAGTCTTTGTCCTGGACAACAAGATAAGTTGAAGCAACTTCAATGGAAAAAAAAATGGTTTTAGTCATGTTGGGTACTTAAATTGCCTGAATTGGAGATGATATACATGCCTAGGTTACAGACTGAGGAGAAAAGGGGGATGAGAGTCCATGATAACATACCATTGTATGTCAGCAGCCTTACATTCAGGTGAAGTTAGAAGCGGTCCAGCCTTCATGGGATTCATCTTTAAATATTTTTCAGACATCCTTAATATTATGACTTCAAGACTATCAGCCAAGAGAGTTTTGCTCTCTTTAGACAAACTTGCATTAGGTGATGAGCCAAAAATCAACTTGGTATCATCAGCACACATGATTTGTAGTCAATTGCTCAGAAAAGATTTTAACCAAGCCAGGACAATTCCTTTAATGCCTATATCTCTTTGTATGGAAAGTAGTGATTACTGTCCATTTTATCGAATGCCACTGAACGATTACGGTAAACATGAGCTTCTGTGCCTCTGGCAATGATTATTATATGTATATCACCCAGAACTTAGACTGCAAATAATTCAAGAAAATGGCTTGGCCTGAACCCTGCCTCATTTGTGTCCCAAAGTGCATTATGTTTAACGAATTGCTAGCTTTGTGAAAAACAAAGTTTTTCATTATAGCAGCTGAGACTAGTAGGAAATAAGCAATATTGACCACAAATAACTTGAAACCATGGGGTCCAGAGTAAAGCAAGGGTTTAGCAATGTTTTTTTACCATATATCCGGATCTATGCCATTCTCACATGAGCTAGAAAAGGTAAGATGAGCAGCTTTAATTAAGCTTAAGGCTAGTTCTTTGGTAAATTTGGCAAGACATATGTCAAGGAAGGAGCCTGAGAGTCAGCTCTATTTTAGGTTTTCCATTAAAGGAAATTCAGAGATAGGATGAAATCTTATGAAGGTCATATTAGATGTCTCAGTAGAAGGCAGGTGCTAGAAATTGAGTCTCTAGTTGGCAGAGGTATGCACCCTGTCCAAGTTGGGACCATAATCATAGTCCGAATAAGTCATAACATAACCTAAATTATCCAGTTCTCACCCTCTGGTAGAGTGGTACAGAGCAGGCAGGCTTAACTTAGAAGAAAGTATTTGTGCAATAACGCATACAGTAACACAAAACAACACAAAAAGACTCCACAATAGTTTTGAAAAATAAAGTCGGACTTTATAAATAAAACAAGACCAAATTGACAAAAATCCAATGTGTCAAAGTTGAGATATTACATTTTTATAGAAACAAATACACTAAAGCACTTAGAAGCAAGTAGCGCTAAAAAAGTTACTTTAGGTTGCGCTTGACTGGGGCAAAGTCAAAGTCTGATCGAGATGGAGCACCGGCCAGCTACAGGACTCACGCAGGCCCAGTGAGTACGTTTCCTGGTAGCAAACAGCAATATGTGCCGATGCTGAGGCCCACAGGCACAGAATGCGTTGATCTTCTCCACGCAGTGAAGGCGATGCGTCAGTTCCAAAGACTGAAGCCAGAGTCGAGAGGCATTGAGCGATTCAGTTGAGGGGGTACATCGATCTCACCAAGTTGCAGCAACGGTGATTCACTGTCTGATGCGTCGTGCTCTGGAGGCAAAGTGCTGTTTCCAAGGAGGTGCGTCAATCTTGTGCCTGAAACCAGGTTGATGCACCCGTTCTGCTACACGCAGACAGGAGATGCATCGAAATCCGTGTTGCAAGTGTCTGGACCACAGATCAGGGGTAGAGACTTTGATACCCCTGAATCTTAATCAATAGAAGGCAAGCAAACACGCTCTTGGAGATCATTTGGAAGAAGGCAGAGTCCAGCCCTCCTTCAGCAGAGTCAGAGAGCAGCAGGGCATCAAAAAAGAAAGCAGGTCTATCAGATCAGCAGTCTAGTTGAGTCTTTTGAGCAGTCCAGCAGTTCTTCTGTAAGTTTCAGGTGCAGGGCCAGAAGTATCTCATAAGATGGGCTAAGAGACCCAGTACATATACCCAAACGTGCCTTTGATGTGGGGAGTAACTTCAAAGCAGCTCTCTTAAGTGCACAAATATCCCTTTAAACCTAGCCCTGTCTTTTAGGCTTTCTGTGGGGGGGGGGCAGTGGGGGGATAATCAGTCCTTTGTGGGGGCCAGACCACTATCTATTGAAGCATAAGTGTTAGCCCCTTCTTCCCTTCCTGCCCAGGAACGGCCCTCAGAATGCAGATGTATGTAGATGGGTACTCAGCCACACCTAGCCTTCTTGTGTTTGTGGCCGTCTGGAGGGAATGCACATAGTGTAACTGTCACATAGCCCAGATGTGTTTTGGATACAGGCTGCAAGGCACACAAAGCAGTAAGAGCAGAGAAGTGTCCATTTTCTAAAAGTGCAATTTCTAAAATAGTCATGTTAAATCCAACCTTATCAGCAAAGAGATTTATCATTACCATTCCAAAGATATGACATATGATATGGCTACTCCTTCCTCATCAGGAATTACAGCTTAAAGGTATTTTAAGGAATACCCAATGTTCGCCTACGAGAGGAGTAGGCCTCACAGTAGTGGAAAACGAATTAAGCTGTTTGTCACTACCAGGACATATAAAACTTAAAAGTATATGTCTGTTCTTTCCCTTACACAGCTCCCTGCCCTGTGGGCTACCTAAGGCCTACATTAGGGGTGACTTATGTGTAATAAAAGGAGAGTTCAAGGCTTGGCAAGTAGTTTAAATGCCAAGTTGAAGTGGCAGTAAACTGCACACACAGGCTCTTCAATGACAGTCCCGAGACATGGCTAAGGGGTTACTTATGTGGGTGGCACAATCAGTGCTTCAGGTCCACCAGTAGAATTTAATTTACAGGATCTGTGCACATGTAGTACACTCTACTAGGCACTTATAAGTAAATTAAATATGCCAATTGGGTATGAGACAATGTTACCATGTTTTAGGAAGATAGCACCTGCACTTTAGCGCATGTTAGCAGCAGTAAAGTTCTCAGAGTCCTAAAGCAAGCAAAAACAAGGTCAGGAAAAGGGGAGGAGGAAGGTAAAAAGTTTGGGGCGACTCTTCAGAGAAGGCCATTTTCCAACAGCAGGCTTATTAAAAAACTGCACTGACTGATAGTCTTAGATTCTCCTGTCTGATTGTATACGTTTTCTCATAGAAAAATAGAAACGGTTGAACGTTGTGATGGAGCGCGGAAACCTAGTTAAAGGGGAAATGGATGAGACCCGTACTGATATTCTCCTTTCGTCACAGACCAGATATCACACTAACGCTTTCATACATGCAGTCATTGGTGGGGCCCATAACACCAATATTCACACGTCACTTCACACTGGTCTGCACATACAGGAGAGACGAGCGGTTCAAGCGCTCGACATGAAAGGAATACCTTATGACCTATAAAAAGAAAAATAATTTACATATCTATACATTAACACCCTTCCTCCTGCAGATCTCAATCTTAAACATCAAGGCACACCTCCCACGTGATCGATGGATCAAATTAGTTGGATTGGTTGATGATGATTTGGAACCAGCTAAAACACATTTCAAGATTTTGACCTCACCTCCCTCAATAAATCACAAACGCATTGTTTGTTAATCAATACTTTGTTTATCTATTTTATCGTAAAAGTTAAGCTTGCGTTTAGAAAGTTTATATTAAATTTCACGTAAATCACAGGAACACCATATTTACCTAATCTGGCTATCGGGCGTCCTCTAAGTCATTAGCTTGTCAAAAATCAAATTGGCTGTCATTCGGTCAATAGCAGCAAAGTTCTTCATGCAGCATGCTACAGTCCCAAAGACTGGACAAGGACCAAAGACGTGCAAGCATCAGTCAGTGCCCATAGATTTAAGAAAGTTCGTAGCTCATCGGATATTGGGCAGCATTCAGTCCGTCAAAGATTCAGGAATGCATCAGTCACCCTAGACAGTAGCGTCACGTAGCGTCACCGTCGTCTTCGTCTCGCAAAAAGGAAAAGGAAGAAGTTTTTTCTTTCTATTCTACCATGGAATTTATAATGAAAATGAGGTAAGGAAGATACAATTTGTAAAATTTGGACAGTCGTGATTGGTCGGTTTAGATCGTCCGGCAGAGTCTTTTCGGAACTTGGCACAGTTCAAAGATGACATCACAAAGTCAGTCCGTTCTAGTTCTTTGTTAAGAGTCCTTTGTGTTTCAGTTTGGCTGCGATCCCACCGTGGCCTTGCTCTGGAACACTAAGGCGCAGGTCATGACGAGGCCACATCAGCAATTGTCGCATAGGCGCACTTCACTCCAAACCTCGTGCAGCAGTGGCCATCACATCGTGTCGCGTCAGCGGCCATATTGGTTTTTAGGCTCAAAGGATAACTTAAGCAAAACAAACACAAAAGAGTAATTAATACACAGAAATAATGAATCTAATGTTAACCCCTTACTAACCCCTTTATGTGTATGTATTTATCTAGCGTATAGCGACATTTAAAGCGTTCATATTCACCCATTTGTTGTCATCTCGGGCAACATTACAGAGACATCACAAAAGCAACATATATCATGCAGTATTCTATGTACTACATATACTACTGTTAGTATGCGTACAGATTTTAGTCATAGAAGTTATTTAGCCATGCAAAATGCAAATCCCACATGTCATTTTATAAATATAATAATGTTGATTAGAAAACATGCAAAACTCATTTAACAATATTATGTTTAATAGGTTATTTAATTAGTATATTCATGCAGAATAGGGGGGGTATACAACATTTTGTACTACCCGCTCCATCAGTTGCTTGCATAGGTTTATGGTAAGTAGAATTTGAGTGTGGCTACATTTAGGGGCTTGTAGCTCTTTGATGAGTTTAAAGAATACTTTGAAAATATTTGATGCATTTTCTAAGATCGGAGTGAAGTAGACCTGTTTGGCCTGTCTTATTTTCCTGTAATATTCTTTAGACTTGATGGAGAATATTTTTGTAAAAACCTTTTTATTAAACACATCAAACCTGCTTCAGATCAATATCATTGATGGAGAATTTAAGTTTCAAATCTGTGTCATGTGATCTTCAATATTGCTAGTTAATATGACATATTTCTAGCATGCTATGTTGTTATGTGTATTTGTAAAGTGAATTATCACCCGTGAGGGTATCCTGTAGCTGAGCAGGTGTCTCTCCCTAGCCCTGCCTATGGTAGGTTGGGTAATTGAAAAGCCAGGTCTTCAGCTTCTTGCAGAATTCAAGAGGAGATGAGGAGGCTCTGATGTGGAGTGGATCATCGTTCCACGATTTAGGAGCCATGTTAGAAAACACACATCCTTCTGATCTGGTTCTGTGCATGCAAGGGATGTGTGCAATTTACAGTCCTGCGGAGTGGAGGTGTCTGAGTGGTTGGTGGAAGGAGATCTAACTGTTCAGGTAGGTTGTGCCTGAGTTGTGTAGTGTCTTAATCCTGTGAGTGGGGAGTTTGAATTGAGCATGTTTGAGTATCAAGGGCCAGTGTAGTTCCATTAGGTATGATGCGAGTTCTGTGTAGGAGATTGAGGAGGAGTCTGGCTTGTGTTCACTTGGAAATCAAGGATCATGTTTTTGCTGAGAGGCTCAGTACTTAGTTTGCATGGGCAGTACCTCCTTCAGAGCTTGGATGTTAGAATTACTAGGTTTTAAAGTTGGGGAATAAGGTTATTAGTGAGTGGGTCTAGCGACTGGTCTTCATTTAATAAACTTATTCTACAGGTATATTAAAAGTGAAGGGAACAGCCAAATGACCAGTACAAATTTTAGGTTCTTTCTTGTCAATCAGAAAATCCATGCTAATCAAAAAATGAGAACAAGAAGATGGCCTGCTGCATGGGTCGGTCACTGTAGGCTGTAATTTAAATAAATCGAGCATTTCTTTAAGATTAAGTGCATGGCCTAGGAAAGTATCAACCCATAAATCTGTCACCTAGAAGAATTATGTTATTTTATGAAAGACCCAACTCGTTATAAAACTGGTCAAGTAGTGTTAAAGAGGGCTGAGGATGGCAATACATCAGGAGAAATGTGATTCCTGATTGGTTAGTTTAAAGTGATACGAAAAAAATTGTCATTACGAGGGCATTTAAGAGAAGATAGAGATTGACGTTTTTCCAAGGGGATGGAGGGTTGAAAATAGCCACACCTCTCACCTTCACACTTATTTTCCATGTCAGTCTGTAGTATTTTAAAGTCCACAGGGAATTGCGTTAGTGTTGGAAGATAACCAAGTTTCTGTAAGAAACTACATATCTAAATTAAATTGAGCAAATAGGGACTGACTTTTGTCTGTTTGAGGGACCACTGAAAGCACATTTCATAGAAATGCTTTAATACTTTTCGTCTTAAAAGATGAGTGTGAAGGTATGGGGAGGATAGTCTCCCTGGCAAGAATATATTTGACTTTCAAATCCAAATAATGGAATGATTCCCTGCACAATTTATTGGAAACTTGTATAAAATATATGTAGCATACCTGTTGGATGAGTAGCTCCCTCATTGCCGTGTTGATGTAGCTGTCTTGCTTTTATGAAGGCAGGACTGTTGAAACATAAAGAGCCAAGGTGTCTAGAATGTCAAATCTGAATTCCACAAAAATTACACCAGGGAGGAAATAGAAAAGATACTGCGAGATCCTTTCTATATTAAAAACGGTTTCCTTAAAATATTAACTTCAGAGGTAAAAATGTTATCAAAACAAATTGTTTTTAAAAGTTATTTTACCGGAACAAGGACTACAGTGTGTGCAAAAAATATCAGAGGACTTTGTAAAAGGCTACTGAAATAAGGTTATTTGGGTGCCCACAACGTTATATCAAATAATACAAAACAACACTTAGCATTCTGCAACATTTTGCAATCAACAAAACCAACAGAATGCAATCACTAACACTGCTAAAACCAACAGTAATGAAATTACGTTTACCACGCAGAGGTCTCGTGTCTCTAAGGGTGGGTCTATCAACATACAGAGAGGCAAGGTGTTTAGACAATCATAACAAATTAAAAGGAGCGTTCAATTCTATACAGGATTATCTGTTACAAAATCAACAGATGGTTAAACTGTTCGTCAGCAACAGATCAGGTAGACATGATGTGACGAATAAAATTTATTCAGGAGTCTTGCGCGTTGCTTTGATTCCAATTTTATTAAAACAATGCCAATTTGACAGAAGCAATCCATTCGGCCCAGCCAATGCATTTCGTCCCTGTGGGACTTCATCAGGGCTTGATCACTATCCCAATGTTGTCATCCACCCAGTGTTGGTTCCTGTTATCTCATAAATCCTCATAGATACAATTTTGTACCACTAGATAGCGTGCTGCACTCCCATTTTATCTTCATCCTTTCTGCTTCCTGGTTCGAAAGACCTATGAGTTCACGCTAGATAAGATAAGATAGGAGCGCAACACCCCATCTAGTGGTACAAAATTGTATCTTTGAGGATTTAGGAGATAACAGGAGCCAACACTGGATGGATGACAACATTGGGATAGTGATCAAGCCCTGATGAAGTCCCACAGGGACGAAACGTGTTGACTGGGCCGAATGGATTACTTCTGTCAAATTGGCATTTTTTAAATAAAATTGGGAGCAAAGCAACTTGCAAGACTCCTGAATAAGTTGCATTCGTCACATCATGACTACCTGATCTATTGCTGGAGAACAGTTTAACCATCTTTTGATTTTGTAACAGAAAATCCTGTACAGAATTGAAAGCTCCTTTTCATTTGTTATTTCTTGACCTTGTGTTGAGGTGGCATCTTGGCAACAGGGTCTCAAATGTAGAGCATTCCAGGACACAGAATTGGTATTAATTACACACCAGTGCGCCGTTTGTAGCCCACATTGCCCTTGTGCTGTTTTCTAGTGTTTAGACCGTTAACCTGAATGCCCCAAAAAAGGTGTCTGTACAGAACTTAGAAAGATACTATGAGATGCTAAGTAAATTAAAAGCAGTGTTCTTAAACTTTCAACTCCAGAGGTAAAAATGGAATCATAACACACAAAAAAGAATATTTTAAAAAACCTTCTCGAACGGAAGAGTGAAAACAGTATGTGATTGGAAGTGATAGGGACATCTTCTCCTTGGTGAACTCAGTAGTGGTCTTTGAACCGTGACATCTAACATCTGGGTGGCCACAGTTGGGTCTCTTACTGCTCAGTGCCAGCAAAACTGTACTGCCTTGTGTAGGGCAGGGGAGGGTTGGTCTGCTTCAGTGAGGAGAGGAAAGGAGGAAGGAAATAGGAAAGAAAGTTAGGAGAACAGAGAGGAAGATGCAGTTACGAGAAAGAGAAGAAAAGAGAAGATATAAGTAATAAGCAGAGATAATTGATTAAGCTGGATGGAGCAGAGGAAATGGGAGAGAGGAGAAACAGGAAAGAAAACAAAGGAAGGAGAGGTGAAGGGGGAGAAACAAAGGGAGAGAAAGGAGGGGAGAAAATAAAGTGAAGAGAGGCAGAAGAAAGGGAACAGGAGAGGCAAGAGCGTACTTCAGGGTATGTTCATGAGACAAGGGCAAAGGAGTTTAGGTTATATATGTTGTGTGTTTTGTTTGCTCTTGTAAGAACTGTCAGAATCTCCTACGTCCATCGCATGGGCAATTTGTCCATGTTGCATGGCTACAGGTGCCCTTATCTCCCCTCTTAACATTAGTGCATGTGGTACAGTAATAAGTAGCTAATGCTAGGAAACCTCAGGTGATCGACATGTTGGTCAAGGGCTTCCAAAGACCCCTCTCCTTCAGATGAGCTGCTGCTTTGAATTTCCTGTAACTGTCATCTCTGGGAGCTGCAGAGATAGAGTTTCAGAAAGGCTTTGGTCATTGGGACTGTGTGGTACCAGTGAGGATGTAGTGCAGGGGTTCAGGCACAGTAGGGCCAAACAGGGACAGTAAAGTATGTGCCTGATGCTCATGTGTTTGTTTGCCAAGACATTCGCCTGAAGACATGCTGACAAACCAGTCCAAAATTTAGGTGCTCAGTTCATATGTGAGAAAAGACCACATGAGGGGGCGTAGTCTGGCCATGAGTGAAGCTGGCCACTTGATCTCGAGCTCTGCTACAAGCTGGGCCCCAGGACAGTGGCCTTCTTGGTGTGGCAGGGGACTCACGCCTTACCTTCTTTCCCTTACACCCACTCTTCGATGCTGCATCCGTCAGTCTGCTTTGTACCCTCCACGGCCGGCGCAGCCTCAGGACCTTGAGGTGTGGACAACGCCTTGGCTCCTGTGTAGCGGCACTGCCAACCCCAAACTCCAGAGCCTACTCTCTGCAGCCGGCCGGCCGCCATCCCTTACAGCGCTCTACAAGGCAGGCACGCCAGCCCTAATCCATTATGGCGGGGCTCCTTCTACAACGCTGCGTGTGCGGCAAAGGCCCCAGTTTAGTCCACACCACGGCCAGCCCCACGGATTGCACTCAGCTCAGCATCGAGGGCAGTGACAACTGCTGGTTTCTGAAACTCTGGACATAGTGCTCACAGGTACATTGAGGTGAGAGCCTAACACTCCCCACACACTCTCAATTCCTCATCACTACTGGCAGGGGGAGCACAGGCCCGAACCCACCTTTACCTTGGTGTTGTGGAACCACCCTTCCATTCACTTGGGCAGGGGGGACCATCCACGACACGATGAGGGGCTGCTGAGAGCCCAAACACAGTTTCCCATCTGCTGTCCCCCCTGAGGAGCTGGGCCGCAGGCGACTCTACCCAGGGGGACAACAACGGATCCGGGGCTGGCTTACCCCCCTATTCCAGCGCGAACGGGGGACAGCTAGATTTACACATAACTGCCACTGGGGGGCAGAGTGCCTTCTCGTACTCCAGCTGGATCACTCCATGGCCCTCCCGCTCCTCCGCCCGCTATATACGAGGACCCCTTGCTTGCTCCCCTGGACACTTGCAGCCTTTAGGCTTCCTAGTCCACAGCCTGCTAGCAAGGAGGACAACGCAGCTGTCCAGTGAATAATTGAGGCTCCTAAGAACTCTGCCTACATCACCCTAGCTTGCTTGTCATTCACACACCAGGGACAGAAGACCTCCTCAGCACGACCCATCGGAGTTCCAGCATAGCCTTTGATCCTTCCAACCTCGGAGACCGAGCCCCCGCAACTATCTGGTCTCCCCTGCAACTATCTGGGCCCTCCTGCTGCTTTGCTGGCCTCTTCCTGCAGAATATTAGGAGACGCCCTCCACACGCCTTATAGCTGCCAGAGAAAATAGTGACGCCTCCTTCTTCCAGTCTGGGCTTAGAAAGCACTGTTCACCAGTGGCCGCTCTGACTAACTCACACAAGTGGGGACAGGAGTGGCATCGGGCAGAGCGAAGCGCTTCACACCTCCCGAGTTCGAATGCCAGATGACAATCCCACAGGCAAACCTGTACTGCAGCTCCTCTTCACGGAAGCGCTTAAAAAGCCGCATACTATGCCCACAAAGGGGGCTGCCCCCCCACGGGCACCCCACCCCAGCCCACAACACTCACCACCTAGGACAACACCATGGACTGCATCCTACAAGAAACTTCGGCAGTAGGATGCCGCCTGAAGGGTATGGATGCTAATATATCTGCCCTGACGGAGGAAACTAAATGAATACGGTTTGACATTGCAGGTTTCCATTCACACGTGTCGGGGCTTGATCAGAGGGTAAGTGTACTAGAGGGCCGCCTAGACAACATGCTGGGTAAAGATTGAGAGCTCTTTCTCCGCAGCATGCTGATTGACCTGGAAGATTGCAGCAGAAGGTATAATGTCAGTTTTTTAGGATTTCCGGAGTCAATAGAGGGACCCAATGTCAAAACCTTTCTCAGAGACGCTCTCCCAAAGTTTACGAGCATCACCCTCGAGCCCCCACTAGAGATGCAACACACCCGCTACATTGCCCCCACGCAAAGACTCTGTGGCCTGTCCTCGACCCCTCATCGCTTGCTTCTTGCGGCACGAAAAAAGCTCAACAAATACTTTCTGTGGCGCGCTCTCAGGGTCCGCTTATGTATGAGGTACTCGAAATCCACATGGCAGCGGACTTTCCTAGGGAGACCAATGACCGATGCAAGGCCTTCCCCTCCTTTCGACTCCGCTTGCGCCAAATGGACATTAAGTATAGTCTCTTCGAGCCTGCATGATTCCGAATCACCAAGGATGGCATCTCCACAGACGTCTATGACCGGAGGACCTGCGGCTCTTCTTGGATAGCTCTCACCCACAAGATATGGACACCTCCTGCACATCAGCTGAACTGGCCCCCAACACACTAAATCCCCCCGTTCTTGTGGCAGAAGGCAGTGAACCAACAGCGGCTCAAAGCACTGAGGCAGGGAACAAGATAAGGTGGCCATGGAGACAAGGAGCAGGCCCTCCAGTCTGTAGTCACCTTCATCCAGGACCAGACCAGGGCCAAATCCCGCTACCCCTTGAAGCCCAACCCCGAAACGGAGTCTCAGGCAGGTGGTCAGCATTGATATCTTGCACTGGACACAAATGGCCATGTCGATGCAGGGATGAGGGGGACGGCGCTTATCGGAAAGCTGAGTATCACCCAAGAGTTCTAGTAATTGAATGTATTGCTTCTTGATAATCTTGTTATGGTTAGTGTTCTTGTGATCGTACCCTCTGCTTGTTCCATACTATATTCTATGAGCCTCTGCTCCTCCCAGCTTCACCCCACACCCTCCCTATGAGACCGGAGCTTGTCAACAGGTCACTCAAGGACCACCCTCTCTCCTCCCGCACTACCAGGCCTGCTCGCACACCCTCACTCTTCTCCTTCGGTCGGGCATACTCAGACCCCTCACTCACACCCACCTCCCATATACCAGATGCCTTGGCCCTTCTCCCTTGCCTCTCCTGACCGGCAGATTGAACCAGTGGAGTGTTCGGGTCATATCTACTGCACCTCTCCACCCATGGCCACTATACAGTCTCTTGGAACCCTCCCCCAAACAGCTTACATTTCCATCTCCACCAGTACCCTGTTGTCCAGAGGGGACCCACTAGCCTCCACCAGCCTAGACTGCAGCTTACACACCAGTATTCTCAGTGCTGCGTTCCTAGAAGCAGTTACCTCTGCTCTTTCCCCTTTATTTTTATTTTCCCACCTCCCTACCTCCCCCCTATTTTGTGCACACATTCACCCGCCTCCTGATACCAGCACCCTAACTATTAGTACCTGCTCCTCTTCGATACCGGCCGCTATACCTGTACGCCCCTCTTATGTATGCCTGGGGCCGCATCTGACCCTCACCTCTTTCCATCCTTTCCCTCCCTCTCTTCCCTACTCTCCCACCTTTTAGGGTATCCCCACGCCCCACCACCCTATACCTTGCCCCCTACTCCTGACAACCATTGTTCATACCTTTCGCTACCCTTGCCCTACACCCTCAACAGGACTGACCTCCCTTATTGCGACTGCTACACTACGCTTACCTGTGCCCATTGACTCCACTCCCACCCATCGTACTGCACTATAGCAGTCCAAAAAGGCAGAAATGGCCTTGTTACAGGAAACACATTTATATGCCAAGGAGTCTGACAAACTACAAAGGGAGTGCATAGGGAAAGTTATCCACAACAGCGCATCCACAGACTCAGGCCCTGACAGCATCCCCCTCCGCAAATGCGGAGTTATGATCCTTCTTCGTAGATCCCTGCGTGCCACCGTAACAAAGACATGGTACGATCCCGGCGCCAACTATGCCTGGGGATACTTCCTTAACGTGGGGTCTGTCTACTCCCCGACAGGGGTGAAATGATCCTTCCTCCTTCACCTAAACCGCTTATTGGGAGAAATAGGAGCTTAGCAGTACATTATTGGTGGGGACTGGAACCTTGCACTGGACACAGTCCTGGATAGAACGAGGACTTTATATAGAGGGAACGCTGCAGACAGGGCCCCGATGAATGATGTGATATCGGATAATGGATTGGTGGACCATTGGCGCCTTAGCCACCCGGCCGACACAGAATACACTTTTACCTCATCGGTCCATGGCGCGCTTTTTAGGCTAGATTACTTCCTCACATCTCATAAAACTGTTGTGCTCGTCCAGGAGTCTTAAATACTAGAGGCGGGTCTCTCAGACTATTCTCCAACTATGTTGTCCCTGGAGGTGGGGCTGGCCTCCCCAGGACGTAAACCATGCTGAATGAATATGGAGTGACACCGCACTCCACAGGGTAAATGCCAATTAAAAGCTCACCTCTCTACATACATCTCAGATAACAATCACTCTGTGACCTCCCATAGAGTACTCTGGGACTCCACAAAGGCCACTATAAGGGGGCAGCTCATGGGAGACACAGCGTTGGCCAATAGACATGCAGCTAACCACCAGAGGAACAGAGCAGGACATTTCACACTACAGCCGCCTCTACTCAGCCCACCCCACCCTGCAACAGCGCAGATCCCTAGAACAGGCCATATGGCTCTCAATAGCCTTTTTACCTCTAAAGCCGAATACGCTGCACAATGAATGAAGGGACGGCACTACGAACAAGGGGAGAAAGCCAGCGGACTACTTGCAGCCCATCTCCGCAAGCGGGAGGCTGCCATGGCCATTCCTGCTATAACATCGGCAGTTGGTGCGGTCTTCACCCGCCCCCATGAAATTGTTAAGGAATTTGCCTCGTTATACAAGACACTTTATGCACCGGAGAACCGGCAGACAAGGACCGCATGGCCACCTTCCTTAGAGGTGTAGACATCCCCCGTCTTTTGGACAGAGGTAGAGAGCTCCTGGAAGGGGAGATCAGCAAAAAAACAAATAGTGCTCGCTATATCCAAGCTACCCTACCCCCCAGGAAGAACGGGTTCTCTGCAGAATTCTATAGATGATCTGAGAAGTAGATGGTCGAGATTCTCTATGCTGCCTTTCAGGAGGCAGTGCCGACATGCTCCCTCTGAGCCCTGTCTAATAAGGCAGTGATCGCTGTGCTGCCCAAGCCTGGAAGAGATCCACAACTATGTGGCAGCTATAGACCTATCTCCCTACTAAACTGTGACATTAAAATCCTGGCCAGCATCTTAGCAGCCCGTCTGAGCAATGTTCTCCCTTCTTTAATACACCACACATGTGGGCTTCGTACCAGGCTGATCCTCTAGAAATCATCTTCGAACCTTAGCCCACGCCCTGTGGGCAGCAAAAGACCTACCGTTGGACATACTGGCCCTTTCCCTTGATGGAGAAAAAGCATTTGATGGCATTGGATGGGACTATCTCTTCGCTGCAATGGAACGCATTGGCCTGGGGGACCAATTCATAGCTAAGGTGCGACTGCTATATGACTGCCCTAAGACCCAGGTTAACTGCGAGGGCTTCCTGTCTGACCCATTCCCGATCCAAAGGAGTACGTGCCAGGGCTGCCCCCTCTCACCACTCCTCTTCCTCTTGCTCATGGAACCCCTAGCCTCCACCATCCACAACTCAGCCAGTATACTAGGTATCCCACTCCCAACTGGTCACTCCAAGGTATACCTCTACACAGACAATATCCTAATTACTCTGACCGATCTCCAAAGATCTCTCCCGGCCCTGCTAGATATCATTGATGACTTCTCAACACTTTCCGGCTATAAAGTAGACTGGGACAAGTGCGAAGCCCTCCCAATCTCGGCCGGCACCACCAAAAAGTCATTACACGGGTACCCTTTCTGCTGGCAATCTTCCCGCCTGCGGGCACGGAAAGTATGATCCCGGACAACATGGATCAGCTGCTAGCCCAGATGAAACGTGACTTCAAAAAATGGTCCATGCTTGGGCTTTCCATGTGGGGCAGAGTGCAAGCGGTATGGATGGTAACACTACAATGCATCACGCACACACTCAGGATGTTCCCAGTCCAGGTGCCCTTGTCTACACTACGCCTCATTGACTCCCAAATCAGGTTTTTTGTGTGGGGATCCTCAAAACTCAGATTAGCTGCAGCCAAGCTAATGGCGTGTCGTTCCTGTGGAGGCCTGGGCCTCCCATCAGTGGAACATTACACCCTTGCTCTTCAACTCTCCCAACTGGCACACATGCTGCCTAGCGTCCCAGGCTCACTGCAGTGGCTTCACGTTGAAAGGGCCATTCTATCCGCTGATACGGCCTTTCTATCCTGTATCGCCTGGGCAACCCTGATGCTACCCAGCCAGTGCTGCATGCTATGCACCGTACGCATCGCCTACTCGTGACCGACCCATGATTGCATGAAACAGCCCTCCTGTGGGTCAATGCCAGTATACGTATCGATGGCCAGACCCTGCACTGGACCCACTGGAGGGAAGCGAGTATCCACACCCTAGACCAACTCTTCCTGATCCGGGATCTTAAACGATTCATCCAATTGAGAGAAGAATTTGGCCTTCGCCCGAAACAAACTTGGTGCTACTTATAATTACAACACTGCCTGAGGAGCAGCTTGGTACCTCACCTGGTCCTCCAGTCCTCACCCATAGTATCTTATCTGAACAAATGGGGTAGGTGTAAAGGCATGATGTCAGGACTGTATGGCACACTTTCATCCCATCTTTTCTCGCAGCCACTTTCTTGAGCTCTGCGCGCCAAATGGCACACCCGACTATCAGTTACGTACCAAGACAATGAATGGGCGGACACTCTTGAGGCTCTGGACAGGGGTACGAGTATGGGCTGCCTGAAGTTCTGCCTTTTTAAAACTCTACATGACTGGCACTGGACACCGACTAAACTAAATAGAGTAGGTATTTTCCCGCACACGCACTGATGGAGATGCGCGAGCACCCACTGCGATACGATGCATATTATCTGTGAATGTCCCTCAATCCAACCTTTTTGGTCATACGTTGGATTAGTCTTGAGCACCTCTATTCCTCTGCAGCTACCACCCCCCTCCTCCAGCCATTCTTCTTCTTACCACACACGGAACTCAACAGAGCTCTCCCGCCCACCGAGCCATCTCTTTCATACAGCTCTGGCCACGGCCAAGAAATGTATCCTCCACCAATGGAGGTCACCACTGCCCCATCACAGGAGGCCAGGTTCGTGACCATGATCCAAACGGCTTCACACAAGCGCGTCATTTCTAACTTACAAGACCAGAACGAACAGTTCCTTCAAACATGAGGACCATTCTTACCGGACGAGAATGATGGAGGGCACTCTGCCACAGGTACCCCAGACCTCCTACCCCAATGATCCACACAGGGCCACACTGCACTGCACAGAAGGCTACCACTATAACAACACAGATGATTTATTTGAGTCACCACATTCCACTGCCCCCTATCTTCCCTACCCTTATTTCTGCTAGCTTAATTTTGCTCCCCATCCCTTCTTCTTTTTCTCCCCCACCACTACGACATCCCTGCCCCACCACACCCTGTCCCTCCTTCCCCTCCCACCCCATTCTTCTTCCACCCCCTCACTTCTCCCCTACCTCCACCTTAAAACGCTCATTAACCCCCCAGGTCGGTCCCCATATCTCCCACTCTCCCCTCACAACCCCGTCCCTTATATCCCCTTGCTTCCCTATCTCTTACTTCCACCTCCCTTCCCCTCCACAACCCCTTCTCATCTCCCCCCATACCCTTGGATGTGCAGACCTACCTCACTGGAGTCAGCAGACGAGGCTACAGACCCCATCAACCCGGTCTCCTCTCTCTAACCTCTTTGTTTTTATCTCCTCCACTGTGTCTCCGTACATCCCCCAGCACTATATAGTTACACCACCGCCAACAGGACCAGGAGATAGCCCTCCCCCTTTCCCTGCTCTGTGCCACAACCCTGACACCGGCCTTGCTATGCTGCCTATCTTACCAGACCACCTACTTATGTACGGGTCTCGCCCCTCCTACACTTGGGAGACGTTTCCTATCCCAGATCCTTACCTCTCCGTTACTCTACTTGAAAACCCAGGTAGTTGCCTGCCCCGCTAGCTACGTTTCCTGGAAACCAACTCAGTACTGATGACACAGGCCCTCACGGTTTCCTCCACCCCTTGCAGGGTATTATCTTTCACCCCGATCTCCGGCACCACGCAGGAGCACCTGCTCGCTCTTGCCAAGCAGCTTTCAACCACTGTCTCTTACCCCACTTTGTATGACTTCCCACCCTCCACCCCTCCTGTTGTTATGTACCAATCCATCCTGTTTTTTTTTTAATTAAGCAAAGTTTTCATGTTATCACATCTGACTGCTGGATTATGATTATCCATGTTGTACATTTTTATTTCTTTTTCAATAAACAATTGCAACACACAAAAAAGACAACATGAGGACCAAATGAGATTCCAAGAGGAGCAAGTTAAACATGCACGGAAACAATGAAGTGGAGCAGATGGGATCCCCTGCCAGAACCATGGGAATCTGTGAGCGGCAAGGGAGAGGCCAGCTGCTGCACACTGAGTGAAAGAGTGAACTTGGAAAGGGATGAGGTGATTATGGGGTTGCAGAAGCAAGGCTGGGATTATATGATATTGATAGAGCAGACATCAAGGTGGTCTTCGAGGGGCAAAGCGAATGCTGCAATGGCCCATGGTGGTTACATGGACAATGTTGCAGGAGGTGGGGAGGGAGATGAGGGATAAGTTGCTTTTTTTGTAGTTATTTTTTGTATGCAGGTCCAAATTTTCAATAAAACCATGATGCAGTAAAATGACCCTATCATTTTATATAGGTCAAATGTTATGTGAAGTTAATTCCTGAGGTGATATTTGAGTATCAACTCACATATGAAGTCAATTTTTCAAACTCCTTTGAGCTAGGAAAAATAGCATTTCTGGATCTAACGCAGGAGTTAAAAGTCCAATTTGGCATTCTAATCCTGGAATTTACAACACCAAGAATCAGAATTCACCTTAAAACGAACATGTAAACCTTGAACAGTTAGTTTTGCATAAATATTATAAAAACCCACATCTTCAAACTATACTTCACGGACTAAGACTACCATCCTCTATTACACGAGCCCTCTACTTACTCTTTCATTGTCCTTTTTATAATATAGTTTTATGTAAAATAGTAATATTTCTATATTAGCATGATATATTTTATGTACAGTGATCCGTTGCCCTGTGACTAGATCAGTGCTACATAAATACAGTATAAAATTAATACATAAAAATAAATGTGTTAAGAGATTATTTTGTCATTGTCTGAATGTAAATAGTTCTTTTCAAGAAGGTAAATGTGCATGCAGTTCTCTTCATATGGAAATCTTCACCTAGGTATAGATTTGTACTTTTTAAAATGTATATTTAAATCATTTTTCTAAATTAAATTACATTTATTTCAAATTAAATTTCCTTAGAATATGGTGTGCAAATACACCCATGACATAAAAAGTTAAATGTCACCTGTGGATTGCAGCACTTATTGTGCTATCCACCAGTGTGACAAAGGAAAACATGGCTTCAGTTCTACCATTGTAGGCTCACTGCTGCTCTATGAAACTTGCAAAGTAACCTGTTATGATAACCCTTATTGACAGGTAAAAAGACTCCCTTTTCAATATTAGTAAGTGAAAGGAGGCACCAATCCACAAGTGTACTTCCACTTCTTTATTCAAGTACAACAGTTAAGAAGATACACAACAGACCAGGCAGAGGAAGCACTGCAACTGCCTCCCATGTTCTTACAATAACATTCTAAACACACTCAATTCCATCACTAAATTCTAAACTGAATTCAGTCCCAACACATCTTCCACTTTATAATTATTACAAAGAACCAAACAAAACAAAAGGCCACAGAACCCAATACCTAAAACACCAACCAAAAGAAAAACCCCATTTGAATGTCATACAAGATTGTACAAGGAGAAAACCATTGAGAAAACATTGTATAATCGAACGTTATACAAAGTCCTGAAATAGTGTGGAGCATCTACTTGCATCAGTTGACCTTAAAACATGTGTACTCCCAGCACACACCACCCCAACCCCATCAGCACATACAACAGAACTTCCACACTTCTGAGATGATAATCTCTCCTTGTTCCACCATTTGTTATCCTCAAGCATGATCACCCAATGCCTGACCATAATGACTTTCTAGGGCTGGGGAAATCGGATCTTGCTTTTACCCCTATTCCAGGAAGCAAAATTCTGACCATATCACCTGGTTTGATGGACACGGTATGAACTCTCTCCTGTTTATTATCCTCAGCATACCTCATCTGAGACCTTTACATTTCATTTTTATAGATGCCTGATCCCTCTCCTTCACTGATTGGACCATCCAAGGACCAGCAAGCTTGGTCGCTGGTTCACACATCTTGAGGAGACTGAAAGGAGACATTTCAGTGGCTGCATTGGGAGTGGTGCGAATTGCCCATAGTAAATCCTTCATCTCCTTGCACCAACCCAAACCACTGTCAATGGACAACTGAATGTTGTCCTTAATAGGAAGGCCAAGGCCATTACTGCGGAAGTTGTACAATGATGTTTTAGTGTGCTTTACACCCCAATGAGACAAAAATCTTTCAAACTCACCGGATGAGAATTGAACACCATTGTCTGTCACAACTTCACAAGGTGCACCTTCTCTCATAAACACCGACTACAAAAAATCCACCACTGCAAGAGAATCAGCTGACCTTACAAAAACTACTTCCGACCAATGTGAAAAATAATCAATAAGAACTATTCCATACATACAGTTCTCCTACATTCAATCCTTCATTTAATCCAACTTAATCCATTGTGCTTTGCACACGTGAGTTCGAATCCCGCCCTCGTCACCACTGAAAGGAGGCACCAATTTACAAGTGTACTTCCACTTCTTTATTCAAGTACAACCAGTAAGAAGATACACGACCGACCAGGTAGGGGAAGAGCTACAGCTGCCTCCCAAGTTGTGTATTTCTTTGGGTATGCATGAGTAACCAAACAAAAAGGGTCTAGATCTGTTACCATGATTTCCTTGGGGAGTCAGTGTTGTCATGTTCTGAGGTTGCAAATTCCACCTGTAACCGTTCCTGATTAGGGGTACAGATTGGGCACTGTGAGCATGTAAGACCAAGGCCAACATATCGTGATGGGGTGCGTAGAATCAGTCTTTCACATTTTTTACATTTAAGTTTTCCAACTAACTCACAATTTGTACTGAGAAAGTATACGCCATATGACAGTACCTTGGGGTCCTGTGAGCCTTGAAAATTGTACTCCTGTGATTGTTTGGGCACCAAAAGATTCACAAATATGTCAAATGCAGAACATTAGGAGATGCTTGTGTGCCTCTTACATTTAGACCAGCTATTATATACTGCATTCACAATGACTTGAAGTCTGCGGAAGTCCTGCACATCTTCAGCACACACTTACACAACCCTTGTTAATTCCATATGCACCTGAGTTAAGGAAAGAATACATTTGCACCTGGAGTTTTACACGCTGCCATGGGTTTCGAGTTACTCACTTCTTGCCCCTCCCACCTCCTATTGCTCATTGACATTAAGCTTGCCTTCGACCATATACAGTGCGCCTCTGTCTTTTTTATTCCAATTCTATAAGGTGTCTCCTTGTCCTTCGCACCCTGGAAATTGATTTACTCTTGTTTTTGACAGAAATAAATGTTGCACCATTTTGATTTATAGCTGCCTCTAAGAAGGCATATTAAAACTTGTAAATTTGTGGGAATGAAGAGATTTCACAGGCATTTTTACCAGAAGATTTATTCAAGATTATATGTCAGAAATATCAACTGACAGAAATATAATGCCCTAAATATCCTTCATACAAATATCTCATTGAGTGTAGGTTCTCTATTATTAACTATAATGGGGCTATATTTTTGTAATTTAGGAAAAAATATTTACATGACATTCTGAGGACAACATTATGGCGCCATACCTTACTCATACTGTTCCATGTGTCTAACTCCATTGATGAAGGAAACACAAGTTTTCTGAATTCGAAAAGTGGTTTTACACTAGTAAATTAAGTTGTTTGCACGTGCAACTCTGCCTTACACGTGCAGAGATTCCTTAGCCCTTCTCACTCTGGAGAGAGCGCAGCTAAGCGCTGTTTTGCGTACATTATATAACATGGTTTTTCATGGTTTCCAAAAGGCTTATCTTCATTACTGTGTTAAGGCTGTGGGATTTATTTATTGTGGTTCTGACCTGAGCAAGTATCTTTCAATGTAAGCTTTTCTTATTGTGAATTATTTCCAGGAACAACTGTTCGTCTGCTTATGGCAATTCCTGACTTGCCCACATCCCAGTGATTTTACCTTATAGCTTTCTTTCTTTACATTTGTGGAGCCTGGATTAAAAGAGTAGAGAATCGCTGCATTAGCACAACCAGCCACGCCCATTTCATCATGCCACCCACAAACATCAACATACAATTGCCTGACCGAGGCATTCACCTGAAATGCTCTCACTCCTGTCTGCAGCGGCCATCCTGCCTACAAAAAGCTTGGCTCGCTTAACTCGATCGCTCATGACACCCTCGGTGTGTCATAGGCATATTCTTTCTTTTCCACTTAGGGTTGCGCGAAATTTTCATCCTATAAAGCCGCACGGAAAATCGGTTTCGCTCAGGCTCCAACCTTTCCCACAGAAAGTATTCTCCGAGTTCTCACATCCAGAATGGAACTCAGAGATGGCACTAACCAGTGGTAAAACACAGCAGTGCTAAGGAGATGTAGAGGAGAAGGATGTGGCGAATTAAAGCCCAGAGACCTGATTTATTACCCCTGTACCTCTTGACCACACACATTGTATGGTTCTGAGCAAATAATGATTCGTGTCCTCTTACCTTAAATTACAAACATAAATAATACATCCAACTGTACAGTGTACTGTCCCAATTACCAAACAGATACCTTTTAACCATTTTAGTATCTTTTTCGCTTGAGTTTTAAACAATCAAATTCTCAAACATTAGCTGTACAGTCATCTTTGGTTACAATTCACAAAGAAACAGTGTATGTTGAATGTGAAAATTGCGTAGAATTTAGGTCACCTTACTACAAAGTTAATTTCTCCTTCAAAAAGCTGTACCTACTCATTAGCAGACATTTATGTCCTTACATGACCTATGCTTGGAAAGAGGCCAAACTTCTTGCCTATGTTTACCTGAGAGTCTGATTAAATGGTTGGAAATATGCATTGAACTGAATGTAACAGATAAGTATAAATCAAACAGAAGCCTTAACCCCCAGGTGTAATACCTTGGGCTGGCTACACTGATAAATGTGCAGTAAATGAATAGCTATAGAGATAGACGTAACCCCTCCTAACTTATCTAATGAGGGTTCATACACCCATGTTCTTCACATATGATGCGAACTGAAGTATTACTGCAAGAAATGCTGTGTTGCCATAAGTCCTTGTAACCAAGTAAGAAAAAGAAAATACATTTAAAATAATTGATTCACTAATCTAACGTCCGACAATATCAAGTACAAGATATTGACAAATGTGCAAATTCCAGACTATATTCAGAATTCCCAGAAGCCTGCATCCAACTGAGAAAGTAGGAAAGCAAGGCCTACGAGACGAGTAGACATCATAGCTGTAGCCATCTTAATTTAATGAACACTTTTCTTCTCAGTATAACTATGGCGTCATGTGCAGAAGGGCAGGATCTTTGGGTCCTGTATGTGCTATATCTGTATTGTAACACTGTCAGGGGCTTGGACTCCCCCTACCTGTATAGGAGTATAGCTGAGATGGACAGGCACATGTGACTTGAGTTACCTGTACTATTATGATAAGAGGTCCACATTTTATTTCATACAAAGAGTATACATCACACACATGATCAACACAGTTCAGATGTGACGATAATGGCTGTTATGGTGCACCAATATAACTCAACACTAATACAATTCTCTACAACTCCAGGCATAGTGACAAGCAAAAAGGCCTCCATACCATTTACTTGCATCAGTGTTTGATGACTATACATTCTATCCGTTCAAATGATCTGCATCCACATAGACATAGTATGTAATCTAAGTGACGTAATGGGGAAAGATGCCTTGATAAAACACCTGAAGCTAAGCAATGGGCAGCTGTATACCTCAGCCAAGTGGCAATGGCAGTGGTATATAAGCTGTTGCTTATCTTTAGGACTTGTCTTGGGCTTTTGAAGACCAGAGTATGACAAAAAATTAAGCATAATCTGACAATGGAGCATGTGGGGCAGCTATACTCTGATGAAATGCACCTGTTGATTAAACTAACTTGAAGTGATTGCCCCTTTTACCTCTTAAAGCTATTTCTAGTATTCTGAAGTCCAACCAATCATTTTGGTTGGTGTAATCCTACATTTTTAAAGCATATCATGCCATTGACAGCAGGCATACAGTGATGCAATATTTTTGAAGACCTCTTTAGAGTTACCCTCACTCAAACGAGAAGCGTACTGTGTTACAGATGGCAAGGAGAGACAGGCATGCTGGCATGCATAGTACCTGGGTGTATGTTGGCCTTGGTGTATGTAAGGATGTTTAGATAGATCATTGGGATGTATAATTAATTAACCAGAACATTTGTGATAGCTAACAATCGTGGATGGAAAGGGGTGGAATGGAAGTGGTTAGGGATGTGGAGGCTAGAAATATGCCAGATGGTTGAGTAGGTAAACGGGGGTTTAATCTTTTTACTGACATCTTGCAGAAATTAGAATAGTCTGAAAGATTTTTGCAAAGTATTGTTGCATAGACGAAGATGAGTTGCATTCTTGTTTATTCTTTTTTGCCTTTTCGAGTCTCTACAATTGCAATGAACGTGTATCACATAGCAGAACGACTGTCTGAGAAAAAGAGCTTATCTACGATATAGTACATTTTATGAATGGCTTTGCTTTGTGCATCAGGCCTCAAAGTTGATGGAGGCTCCTGGAAGACGAATCATTTTTTAAGGATATTAATGATGTGGTAAAATATTGGTGAAATGTGAGCATGGAGAAAGCCCAGTCAGGCTTGTATCACAGAGACTAGTGAGTTGAGATTCATTACCCGTCAATGTGGGGCACCACAAGGTCTTGGAGAGTAGATTCAAGAGGCCCGATTCACAAAAGTAATCTGAGACAAAATCCTAACTTTACGACTTCCGGTATTCACGAAAGGCATTTAGGAGTAGTAAAGTTAGGAATCCTAACTTTACTACTCCTAAACTTAGACAAAATCCTAACTTTACGACTTTCGGTATTCACAAAAGGAAGTTAGGAGTAGCAAAGTTAGGAATCCTAACTTTACTACTCCTAAATGCCCAGTTAAAGCTAGAAAGTGGTATTTGATTTAGGTTTAAGCGCCACAGAGATTATTCGCATTTATCACTATGATGAAACCGAATATCTAACGGTGCTATAAGGATGAGGAGAATCACCCTACTCCTCTGCATAGGCCTCAGCCTTCTGTAAACAGTGACACTCCTTAGCACACGTAGTATTCGTAAAATAACATAAGTATGTTGCGTGTTTCCACCAAAAATAGACAAATTAATAAGCAAGAAAAAACATATAAAGTCTTCTATCTTCTTCCTTGTTTTCTTTATTTGGTGTAAATTTGTAGAGAGCTAAGACACCTACTTGTAACATTTTCGAAATATAGACGCTGCCACACCAGAATCCATTGCAGTTTGGAATTATCACCGGACAACAAGTAGGTTTCTTAGCTCTCTCCAAATAGCACACTTTTCTCCTATATTAATGGCCACTGACCTACTAACCGATACAGTTAAAAAAAATTCCAAACCCTTTTCAATTTCAGAATCTACAGATACATGGAAAATAGGTCGTTATTTTTCAATTTTCTTAATTTTAACCCTTGCTTTCTAGCATCACCCACTTATTTCACGGAATCCTTTTCACGCCGTGTGTTACACGAACTACAACGAGTCTTGATTTGAGTCACTGGTATTATGATCACCCTTAATTTCACTACTTCTGGAATCCTTCTTGTACCAATCTCAATCCTTCTGATTGAGATTTTGAGCACTCCACGTCTCAATTGCACAATCTTGGACTCTCCATCGACATTAGGCTCATATACCTACTGTAATAACAGAGGTACATTGTTGGAGGGAGGGCCCCCGGGTAGTCGGGGAGACTATTCCGGGCACCTTCCTACCGCAAAGGTATCGCCGGGCGCCGCTGAGAAGCCCCCTCGGGGAGGTCCTTCTCCTATGATCGTACTAGGCCCAGTCACACCACCACACAGGACTCAATAGCAGTTGCAAGATTAGATTCTTTATCGGCAGTAATACGGGCAATATTTACAGAGGGATCGAGGGATCCTATCAGAGTCTCAATGTTCGTTAAGAGGATAGGGTAGCGGGACAGTCTTAGTACCAACCAGGTACGGGAGGGCTCTGTGCCAGACCTTGGATGCTGGTCTCAGAGCGGCTCGGACGTGGAGAGCCGCGACGGCGTCTGCAGGGCTCGGATGGTAGTTCCGCTTAGGTCGAGCCGCGACACGGTCAGCAGGGCTCTGGTGGTAGGTCCGCTTCGGTCGAGCCGCGACGAGGTCAGCTGGGCTCAGGTGGTAAGGTTCAACAAGGTCGGGCCGCGACAGCGTCAGCAGGGCCCCAAATGTTCGTGAAGGTCTTTAAGCACGGTGGAGCCGCGACGTCGTCAGCAGGGCTCAAGTGGTGGTTCAGGGTGAGTCTTCTTCCGTAGGGTCAGCCGCGATCCGATCAGCAGGGCTCTTGACTCCAGGATACAACTCCTGCCCTGTTGTCGGGTCGCCCCAGATATAGGACGGGAGCCCTTTGATGTCCGGACCCTTGCGCCCGGAGGGGGCGGAGAGGCCGGGTAGGGAGCGGCCAGGCGCCCAGCAGGAGAGGCGCCAGGCCCCAGAGAGCTGTGGGGCGGTCACACCCAGGTGTGGAGAGACGGTTGGGGGTCCCACCGATACTGCCCTCCGCCGGGAGTGGGAAGGGCTCACGTGGTATCCCCCGGGCCAGGGGTTGGCGTCTCGATGTCGGGCCTCGCTGGGACCGAGGCCGGGTAGAGCAGGGTCATACAGATGGTCACGTGGAGTGACGTGCAATCCAAGATGGAGGAGTCCCGAGGTGCATGGGACCTCGTGCGGCTTAGCGCGGGGAAACAGGACCACGCCACGAGGCCGGCTCCCACACGCGTCCCCCCCAGCTGAAGGCAGGGAGAGTCACCCATCTTCTTGGGGGTTCTCCTCGCCGAGGCGGAAGAATCGGGACAGGCCGTCAGCATTGGCGTGGTCGTTGCCGGGCCGGTGTTCTACAGTAAAGTCCATCCCTTGCAGTGAGATGGACCAGCGCAACAGCTTGGGGTTCTCGCCCCGCATTTGCATGAGCCACCGCAAGGGCCGGTGGTCAGTCTGGACCCTGAAGTGGGTACCGAAAAGGTAGGGCCGGAGCTTCTTGAGAGCCCATACCACAGCGAAGGCCTCCCGCTCGATGGTGCTCCACCTCTGTTCTCGCGGCAGCAGTCGGCGGCTGATAAAGGCCACCGGTCGGTCGAGGCCCTTGGCGTCCAGCTGGGAGAGGACTGCCCCGACCCCGTACTCCGATGCATCGGTCTGGACTACAAATTCCTTGCTGTAGTCGGGGGCCTGTAGCACAGGGGCAGCGCACATGGCCGCCTTGAGAGCATCAAACGCGGTCTGGCAGCGGGGCGTCCAGTGCACCGTCTTGGGCCGCTTCTTCGAAGTGAGTTCCGTAAGGGGGCCCACAATGCTGCCATAATCCTTTATGAAGCGTCGGTAGTAACCTGTGAGGCCTAAGAAGGCCCGGACAGCGGTTTGGGTGGCGGGAGGCTCCCACGCCTGGATGGCGTCGACTTTTAACGGGAGGGGGGCCACCTGGCCACTCCCCACCTGGTGGCCCAGATAGGTCACAGAGCTTTGACCGATCTGGCATTTACTGGCTTTAATGGTGAGCCCGGCTCTTTGGAGAGCGGCCAGGACTTCCCCAAGGTGTCCTAGGTGCGCGGCCCAGTGGTCGCTGAAGATAGCAATGTCATCGAGGTAGGCCGCGCTGAAGGCTTCAAGACCGGCCAGGACCTTGTTTACCAGCCTCTGAAAGGTCGCTGGGGCGTTCTTCATGCCGAAGGGCATCACCCGGAAGTGGTAGTGGCCATCGGGGATAGAGAAAGCTGATCGTTCTTGTGCGCCGGGAGTGAGCTTGATCTGCCAGTACCCAGCGGTGAGATCAAAGGTGCTTAGGTAGCGGGCGGCCCCTAAGCGATCAATCAGCTCATCGGCTCGTGGCAAAGGGTGGGCATCGGTCTTGGTAACTGCGTTCAGGCCCCGGTAGTCGACACAAAATCTGAGTTCGGGGGCCGTGCCGGGGGCGGCGGCCTTTGGTACCAAGACTACCGGGCAGGCCCACGGGCTGTCGGAAGGCTCGATGACTCCGAGGGCGAGCATCTTGGCGACCTCGGTCTTTATGCAGGCTCGGACTCGGTCAGGCACTCTATAAGCGCGGTGTCGTACAGGGGGGCTATCCCCCGTGTCCACGTCGTGGACGCACCAGGGGGTCACCCCGGGCGTGAGAGAGAAGAGGGCAGCGAAGGGTTGCAGCAGCTTCTGGCAGTCATGGCGCTGTTCTGGTGTCAGGGTGGCGGAGAGGCGGACGCCCTCCAAGGAGCCTTCTTGGCTCGAGGACCCCAGGAGGTCTGGTAGGGGCTCGGAGTCACTTTCACCCCCATCGTCAGTAGCCAGCAGTAAGCTTAGTTCAGTTCGGGCAAAGTGGGGCTTGAGCCGGTTGGCGTGCAGGACCCGGAGGGGGTTCCTCGGAGACTCCATGTCGACCAGGTACATGACGGGGCTCTTCCTCTCAGCTACCTTGAAGGGCCCGGTCCACTTGTCCTGCAGGGCGCAGGGGTCCACGGGTGACATGATCCAGACCTGCTGGCCCGGCTCAAACTCGACGGCGGAGACATTCTCGTCATACCAGCGTTTCATGTCTTCTTGGCTGGCTTCAAGGTTGGCTTCTGCCAGGGCCCGGAACTTCCGAGTCTGGTTCCGCAGGGTCAGGAGGTACCGGTAGACGTCGGGCGGGGCACTTTGGACGTTCACCTCCCAACCCTCCTTGACCAGGCTGAGGGGCCCTCGGACGGGGTGCCCATACAACAGTTCGAAGGGGCTGAAGCCCAGGGACTTCTGTGGTACCTCCCGGTAGGCGAACAGGAGGCAGGGCAACAGGACATCCCATCTCCTCCTGAGGGGCTCTTCCAGGCCCTTGATCATCCCCTTCAGGGTTCGGTTGAACCGCTCGACCAGTCCGTTCCCCTGGGGGTGGTAAGGGGTAGTGAATTTATAGGTGACCCCACATTGTTGCCAGAGGGATCTCATGTACTTCGAGATAAAGTTCGTCCCCCTGTCGCTCACTACTTCTCGGGGGAACCCCACCCTGGAGAAGATGCCCATCAGGGCCCGGCCCACCACTGGAGCTGTCACAGTTCGGAGGGGGACAGCTTCTGGGTATCGGGTGGCGTGGTCGACCGGTACCAGGATGAAGCGGTGGCCCAGGGCGGTTCGGGGGTCGAGGGGCCCCACGATGTCGATCCCCACTCGTTCGAACGGGGTGTGGACGGCTGGAAATGGTTGTAGGGGGGCTTTCACTCGTCCCCCAGTCTTCCCGCTAGCTTGGCAGGTCGGGCAGGACCGGCAGTGCTGGTCCACGTCTCGTCTCATTCGGGGCCAAAAGAAATGGGTCACGAGGCGGCTGTAAGTCTTGTCCCGCCCTAGATGTCCGGCGAGGGGCACGTCATGTGCCAGGTTCAAGAGGAACTCTCGAAATCGGAGGGGGACCACCAGCACCCGGCCGGCCCCTAGTTCGGCGACTTTCTGCTCGCTATACAATAAGTCATCGTCCCAATAGACCCAGTGGGTTCCCATGGGGTCCCCCGCAGCCTGCGCGGCCGCCTGCTGTCGGGCCCCCTCGAGGGACGGGCAGCCCTTCTGCTCTTGCTGGAATTGTTCGCGGGTGGGGCCCCCGTCGTGGCGCCACTGGGCCAGCTCGGGAATCTCGCTGAGGGGAGCGGCCTCGTTGGAAGAAAGTTCGGACGGCCCGGCCTCCTCGTCAGGTTCCTCCGGGCCGGAGGAGGTGGATTGTTCGGGGCCCGCCGGCTTGTCGGGGGCCGGGGCTGCGGCTGGCTGGGTGGTCATGGACCGAGTGGTGGCGCAGGCCCACTCGGGTAGTCCTAGCATCCCCAGATGCTCTCGGCGCTCCACCTGGGCCCAGGGGGAGCTCTCTAGGTCATTCCCCAGGAGGCAGTCCACCGGGGCGTCGTCGCGGACAGTTACTTTTAGGGTGCCGGACACTCCTCCCCACTCGAAGGGGATTCGGGCCATCCGGCACATGCTCTCGGTGTTGTCTGCGGTCCGGACAGGGCAGAGGACATGTGGCAGGATCTGTTCGGGGGTCACCAGATGGCAGCGGACAGCGGTCACACTGGCCCCAGTGTCCCGGAGTGCCTCGGCCCGTCGCCCGTTGATGGTGACCCACTGTTGGTACTTATGGGTGTTGCTTGGGATGGTGGCTCGGGGGAACCATTTCTCGGGAGCCTAGGCATACAAGCGACATTGCGGCTGGTTCCCACTCGGGGGATCCGTCGTCGTGGTTTTCCTCCTCGCCCTCTCTCTCCCCCAGGGCTGCGGCGGCTATGTGTCGGGGAGGTGGCCCCGTGGTCCCGTTCCGTCGGTTCACGGGGCAAGCCGGGTCGCTTGCATAATGGCCGGTCTGCTGACATCCGAAGCAGGTCACTGTCGGTCGTGGTCCAGACCGGGCGATAGGGGTCCCTCTTCGGCCCTGGGTCGGGGAAGCGGGGTTGGTGGCTTGGCCTCGTGGCGGGCTTCTGGGCGGCCCGGCCGGGAATTCTCGACTGCGGTGGGACCCCCCTCCTCCGCCTCGCTGGCGGGGAGGTCCCGTGGTACTCCGTGCGTAGTCCCCCACGGGCTTCCGGGGGACCCGGGTGTTGACCCATCGGTCCGCTTCGGCGGCGAGCTTCCGGGGCTCAGTCAGTTTACTGTCCATGAGGTGTTGCCTTAGTTCCACAAAGCAGTTGTTGGCGAGGTGCTCCCAGACAATGAGGTCGAACAGTTCATTATATGAGGTGACCTTGCTCCCTTTTATCCATCCTTCCAACGCTCGGCTGAAGAAGTCCACATATTCGACCCATGTGGTACCGGGGATCTTCTTGCAGTCCCGGAAGCGTTGCCGGTACATCTCGGCCGATAGTCCGTAGCGTGTGAGTAGGGCTTCCTTCATGTGGTCGTACGAGGTCATCACGGCGTCGGGGAGTTGCAGCAGGGTATCCCGCCCCTCGCTGAGGAACCTCCCCCATAGGCCGGCGCCCCAATCCTTCCGGGGTACCCGATGGGAGGTCATGGCTACCTCGTACGCTCGGAACCATTGCTGGATGTCGTCATTTTTATAGTACTCTTTGACGACATCCTTGGGGATGTGAACCTTTGGCTCGGTCAGGGGCAGAGTGTCCCGGGCTCTGGGGTTGCTGGTCTCCCCAGTTTTAGCTTTTAGTTTCAGTTCTTTAAGGCTCCTCTCGTGCTCGAGGGTTAGCCGTCTCTCCTCTAGCTCCCGATGCCTTTTCTTCTCCTCGATTTCTTCTTGCAGCCGTAGTTGCTCCAGGGCTATCTTTTTCTCCGCCAGTAGGAGCTCACCGTCCAGCCGGAGTCGGGCAAGGTCCATTTCGTGTGTCCGTGCCCTTTCCCGTTCTCGTATCTCTTCGTGGGAAAGGCTGGTGTCCGGGACGGTTCGCTCCCCGTTTGTCGGGGTCGGCAGGTTTCCGTCCCGGGCCGAGGTCCCTTCGGCTCGGGGTGGAGGGGTCTCGAGTTCTGCCCAGGCTTTCAGGGCTCTCTGCATATCTTCCTTGGTGCCCAATCCTGTGGTTGGGATCCCTTTGTCCTTGCAGAACTGTTTGAGTTCTTTGTGGGTGTATTCCTCCAGTTTCTCCACCTGGAAGGTTGCGGCCACGGTTGCTTCTTGGCCATCCATGGTTTTCTTTTCCCGTCTGGTCCGGCAGTGGTTGTGTTACTTGCTTGTACGATTGCGTCTGGCTCGGATCCCGTTGCTGGCCACCAAATGTTGGAGGGAGGGCCCCCGGGTAGTCGGGGAGACTATTCCGGGCACCTTCCTACCGCAAAGGTATCGCCGGGCGCCGCTGAGAAGCCCCCTCGGGGAGGTCCTTCTCCTATGATCGTACTAGGCCCAGTAACACCACCACACAGGACTCAATAGCTGTTGCAAGATTAGATTCTTTATCGGCAGTAATACGGGCAATATTTACAGAGGGATCGAGGGATCCTATCAGAGTCTCAATGTTCGTTAAGAGGATAGGGTAGCGGGACAGTCTTAGTACCAACCAGGTACGGGAGGGCTCTGTGCCAGACCTTGGATGCTGGTCTCAGAGCGGCTCGGACATGGAGAGCCGCGACGGCGTCTGCAGGGCTCGGATGGTAGTTCCGCTTAGGTCGAGCCGCGACACGGTCAGCAGGGCTCTGGTGGTAGGTCCGCTTCGGTCGAGCCGCGACGAGGTCAGCTGGGCTCAGGTGGTAAGGTTCAACAAGGTCGGGCCGCGACAGCGTCAGCAGGGCCCCAAAGGTTCGTGAAGGTCTTTAAGCACGGTGGAGCCGCGACGTCGTCAGCAGGGCTCAAGTGGTGGTTCAGGGGGAGTCTTCTTCCGTAGGGTCAGCCGCGATCCGATCAGCAGGGCTCTTGACTCCAGGATACAACTCCTGCCCTGTTGTCGGGTCGCCCCAGATATAGGACGGGAGCCCTTTGATGTCCGGACCCTTGCGCCCGGAGGGGGCGGAGAGGCCGGGTAGGGAGCGGCCAGGCGCCCAGCAGGAGAGGCGCCAGGCCCCAGAGAGCTGTGGGGCGGTCACACCCAGGTGTGGAGAGATGGTTGGGGGTCCCATCGATACTGCCCTCCGCCGGGAGTGGGAAGGGCTCACGTGGTATCCCCCGGGCCAGGGGTTGGCGTCTCGATGTCGGGCCTCGCTGGGACCGAGGCCGGGTAGAGCAGGGTCATACAGATGGTCACGTGGAGTGACGTGCAATCCAAGATGGAGGAGTCCCGAGGTGCATGGGACCTCGTGCGGCTTAGCGCGGGGAAACAGGACCACGCCACGAGGCCGGCTCCCACACACATTCTGTGTTACTTTCTGATGGATATGCTATGTTTTATAGGCATTTTCACTTTATGATTTTTGTCACAGTGGAGATACTAAACCACCATTGGTTTTGTTTTGGGTTGTGAGATCAAGAGATGGTTGTTGTGTCCATTGATACATACTCTTCCCTGTATTTGTTTCTTTTAAATTACACAGCCTTGCGAAAGTCGCTGGACAACTTCCCCATTTGCGACGAAACACGTGTTTGCTGGAATGAACTATTGAAAATTTACACCAAATAAAGAAAACAAGGAAGAAGATAGAAGACTTTATATGTTATTTCTTGCTTATTAATTTGTCTATTTTTGGTGGAAATACGCAACATACTTATGTTATTTTACGAATACTACGTGTGCTAAGGAGTGTCACTGTCTACTCCTAAATGCCTTTTGTGAATACTGAAAGCCACAAAGTTAGGATGTTGTCTCAGCTTAGGAGTAGTAAAGTACAACTTTCGGTATTCACGAAAGGCATTTAGGAGTAGTAAAGTTAGGAATCCTACTCCTAAACTGAGGGATTTCTTTAACATAAACAAGTAGGCAGAGAAGGGGATTAGGTGTGATGGTAGTTGAGGTAATAGCGCTAATGGTCTCGCAAACCTTCAGCCAATAGGATGCCACTCTGGGACAAGACCAGGCCAAATGTGCCAAAGTGGCGTCAAGTGCTGAACAGCATATGCACTGTGTTTCCGCAATAAGGCCCATTTTGAGAGTGCAAGTGGGGTACGGTAAAGCCTATGAGAACATTTGAAGTGTATCTGTCTCAGCCTATAGTTGGGGGAAGAGTACTTCTGTCTGGTTGCAGCTCCGCCATTGCTCAAGTGTTGGGCAGTCTAGCAAGTCCACCAACAAAGCGCAGCTCGCACGTTCAGTGTCAGTGGGTGCAGCTACCATAGATAGTGAATACAATCTTGTGACAAGTTTTCAATGTGAAGTAGTTATGTGTATGTATTCCAGTGCCGCGTTAGTGGGAGGTGGTGCCGGAAATGTCCTGGTTGCGTTTTTACACATTGTGCATATCTGGTGGTATGGCAGGCTATCTAGGAGTGTGGGTGTTGATGTTGCAGTGCGCTCAGAGGGGAGGAAGTGGCCGCCTGGATATAGATCCGCATTTATGCAAATTCTTAGTGCCTTCGCGCGGCACGCCATACATTTATTTTGTAATGGGGGAAAAGCAGGATTTTCGGCGAGTTGCATGGATGGGGCGTATAGGGTGTCTGTGTCAGTGTGTTTAGAAAGTCCCTCCCATGCCCAACACAGGCATTCAACTGTGTTGATTTCTTTTCTGGGATTTTTATACGGCAGGAACAGTGCTGTGCTGAGCAGCCAAAGAAAGGTCCGGTCGGCCTCTGCCACCGTATGCGGCTGGAATGGTGTTGGGTGAAGCCAGAAATTTAGAAAACTATCCTGGGCACAATAAGCGTATAGTTTCAGATTAGGGGTGTCAAGTCGGTCGCATGCAAAAGGGAGCATCAGAATATCATAAGCAATTTGCAGCTGGCGTCCCGCCCATGTCAAAGAGATTAAGTTGGATCGCAATCTATTGAAGAACTACGTCGTGAGAGGAAGCGGTACGTTTAAAAACAAATAAAGGAATTTTGGTAATATAATTATTTTGGCAATTGCGATGCGGCCCGACAAGGAAAGCGGAAGTTTATTCTAGATTGGGTTTAATGCTTCTAGCCATTCCATTGCCCTACCATTGTTCCAGACCAAAGTTCGTCTGTGTTTCTGCTGAGCCAAATGCCCAAGTATCTAATCGTCTCAGTTGCCTATTTAAGCGGAAACTCTGTCAAGCAAGGTTGTGTTGCATCCGTAAGAGGGAATAATATGGATTTACTCCAATGAATGTGGACGCCCAAGTATCCACCGAAGCGTATGTCTTCCCTGGTCATGGGATCTAAATTCTTGTGTGGCTCACGGATATATAATGCGACGTCGTCCTCATACATAGAGGTAACCAAATCTCGGGCGGAGAATCCGATACCACGGAGGGTGTGGTACTGCCGTAGCTGAGCCACGAGGGGTTCCATGGCAATGGCAAAAAGCAGGGGGGAGAGTGGACATCCCTGCCGTGTGCCTCTAGTGATTATGATGGGTTCCATGATCTGCCCATTTCATTTGATGCGCGCAGAAGGGAGGGTGTATAACAGTCTAATGTTGCAAATGAAGCCCAGACTGAGACCAAGGCGGGCTAGAAGAGAGAACAGAAAGGGCCACTCAAGGGAGTCAAACTCCTTAGTGGCATCAAGGAGCACTGCCACTGCAGGGAGGGTGGGATTAAATTGATGAATTACCGAGAAAATAGTTCTAAGGTTAAGTGACGTGGCACGGCCTGGAATAAAGCCAGATTGGTGTGGAATTATTATTTGCAGTATGAGGGGGAGTAGTCGATTTGCTAACACTTTGGCCAGTATTTTATTGTTCGTGTTGATAAGTGAGAGAGGGCGATAGGAGTTGCAAGATGTTGGCGGCTTATCTGGTTTCAGCATTAGGGTGATGAGTGCCTCGCGTAACGATGGGGGAAGGCGTCCGACTTCAATGGAGTCATTATACATCTCCACTAAGTGGGGTATTAAAATTGGGGCATACTCTTTGTAAAATGCTGGAGTAGGACCATCTGTGCCAGGTGCCTTGTCTACTGGGAGTCCTTCAATGACCAGAGTGATTTCCTCATTTGTGAATGGAGCATCAAGATACTCGCGATGGGCCGGGCTGAGCCATAGGTGCTCAATCGAATCGATGTATTGTTATAGGGAGTCAGGGTCCTGCTCGGAACCCACGTTGTAAAGTTGAGAGTAAAAGGTAGTGATTGTTTTTATGATGTCGTCTGGTGCAGTAATTCTATTTCCTGAGTTGGTGCGCAGCTCTGTCATATAAGTGGATGCATGGGGTTCCTCATTTTTGGTGCATATGAGGTCCAGGACCTTGTCCATCTTTAGCAGTCGCTGTTGTGCCTCAGCAACAGAGTTATCAGCATTGGACACTCGTGCCTCCAAGTGCGTGATTCGGTTATCGTGGGAGTCAACGCGTTGTTTGACCTGGTCTAGGCACAGAGCCAGATGATCAATTTTAGAGTCAATGGTCTTCGGCTGGTTTTGACCTTCATAAGTAACGACTTAATGTCATCGTACTGTACAATAGGAACCTCTGTTTGGGTAGCCTGATCACTGGCATCTTGCTGCGCATCGCCGCCACAGCCGGTGCGTCTGCCCTCAAAGTTCAGTTCAGGCTGCTTCTGGTCAGTGTTCCCCATTCCGACCAAGGGGCGAATGCCCTGTCCCGGGGTGGTTCAGGCAGTGCACCCCGTTGGAATCACAGTATTAAAGCTCTAGTGGGGTTGGCCCAGGGAAGAGCAGAGATCGCAGAAAGCTCAGCGCAGCCAGCAGTTACAAAGTTCAGGGAGGCTATCAGGAGAGCCCGCCACCAAGCCCAACACCGCCAGGAGGCCGCAGAGGAAACCGGTTATTGTTTTACTGAAGGGCGGTCTCCATCACAGGGTGCGTCTTTCCACCAAATCATGGGGTCCCCCCAGCGCGCAGACCCCCATGTAGCCAGAAACTCCGGCCCGCTATGCTGCTACTAGGCCCAAAGTAAGCAGCGCATTTTTTACCTCACCCCCAGCATGGATGGGGCGATCCCCCACCACCAGGCAGGATCTGAGGATAGTGTTCCTGTGGTGCTAGCTAGCAAGCCCTGGCAGCAAATGAGGAGCACATTTTGAATGGGCCAGAGAGCGTACCCGCAGTCCACATCGTGTCAATTTAGGGTGGGGGGAAACTGCAGAGTCTCACTCAGCTGGCAGGCCGCAAATATCCTTTTGCTTGCACCTGAGAACCCCCCCAGTGCACAGCTCGTTGAGAGATACAAGCAGGCCGAGCCGCTCGTCACATATCCGCACCACAGGCAGCAGAGTTACCCATAGCAGGCAAAACGAGGATATCGTTTCCGTCGTCGCTGTGGAATCTCCCCAGGGGTCAGCACACTGCGTCAGCTCTCTGGGGGAAGGCCGCAACTTCACACAGCACCGGGAGGCCGAACATATCTTTTAATACGGCCACCAGACAATCCCCTACGGCTGGGCAGGGGCAGCAGAGGCAGGCCAGTCACAAACTCACGGAGGCAGGGTCTGTCTCTCCGCCCGCAGCTGCGCTCACCTAGATCGGGCAAGGTCCACCATGTTCCACACCCGGAGGCCGCACACAGGATTGAGTAGCTGCAGGCGTCATCCCCCCAGGGCCCGCTCTTCTCCTGGTGCTCATGGGGGCAGGCCTAGGCAGAATAGGTGCAGCCAGCACCAGTCGGCAGGAACCGCTCTGTAGTCGTCACCTCAGTGCGCCGCCCAGCCAAGATCCGGTGGGCGATAGCAGATTTCCCCTTTCAGTAACTTTTCTGGGCAGCTCCGCTTTTGCAAATAGATCGGGCCAGGCAGCGGAGTGTTCTGCACCGCAGGCTGGTGTTTCAGGTGACACTGGAGGGCCTAGGATCAAGATATTGCCGGATAGTTCTCATCCAGTCAGCAGAGCTGACTCAAGGTGCTGCAATCTTGCTACCGGTGAGACCATGCCCCCTCAGTAGTAAAGAAAGAAGTTCCTTCAGTTCCTTGGGAGGAATAAAAACAGGACAAGTACTCTATTCTCTTTCTCATATGAACATTATTATTAGGGGAGCTCTGGCCCCTTCTTGAGGGTCAACTCCAGGGAAAGAGCAATTCATTTTTGGATGGTCACCTTACAGCAGGTCATTATGCTGGTGGCAAACAAGGACTTCTTGTCGACCACAAATTTGCAGGATGCTGAACTGCATATTCCTATCCATCTGATTTATCAAAGGTTTCTGAGATTTGCAGTCGAAGATTTTCATTTCTAGTCCACAGTCCTTCCCTTCAGGCTAAAGTCATCCGCTCGACTTATTAGAAACGTTTTTTCTCTTTTAAAAGCTGTGCTGCATCAAGATTGAATCTGTGTCCAGCCCAGCCTTGACGATTGCCTAGTACTACTCCCTTCTATGCAGCTGACAGAGTCTAATGAGAAGAGGGTCTCACAGTTCTGAGAGAATAAATGTTTCTAATAAACTTCAAGAAATTTCAATGAATCCCACCCCCAGGATCAACTGTTCATAGGAACCACATTTGTGACAGATTGGAGGATAATGCCTCTGTTAGAAAAAAGAGTAGTGAAAATTCAGAGCCATTGCACATAATTTATAACAATGGTTTACCTTTCATGTGGCAAATTAGATGCAAGCGTTTCTAGTCTCATGGGCAAGGTATAATCTAAACAGGCTGATTAGACACATCCTTCAGCGCTGGTCTCTTATTTCCCAGGACACATCACTCAGAATTCCCATGTCTGAATATCTGAAACCGGTAATTTTGTGGTGGATGTATTCACTGAATCTTTTGAGAAATTTTCCTTCATGTCCTCAGTCCCTGATAATCATGGCAACCGATGCCAAGAAAAAGGGCTAGGGTGCATGGGACAGAGTCTCATAGAGTTTAGGGGATGGGGTCCCATACCCACAAATTAAAGTTTTCCAACAGTAGGGTGCTGGAGACTATCTGGCTGACTCTCCTGGAATTTTGCCCCTGACTGTTAGACAAGCTGGTGGTAGTCAGGACATACAAATCAACAACGAAATACTATATCAATCGTCGGGGGGGGTGACAAAAGCATCTTCATTGTGAAGGATTGCATATCAGATATTTGTCTGGGCCCAGGAGAACAGCTCTCTAAGAGCAATAAACATCCAAGGGACAATCAATGAAGTTATTTCTCCAGACGTATCGGAGAAGTGGCCTTCTAGCAATAAATATGTTGACATCAGCCCAAAATTCCCTGCTTCCTTGATTTTGTTTGAGGGCGAGAGAGACCAACTCTTGGACCATTGGTGCATTTTCATGTCTGTGGCTGAAAGATATAGTTTATGCCTTCCCTCTGTTCCCTTTAATCTTCAGATTTTTTGTCAGTGTGAGAAGGAAGGGTGCTCCGGTTCAGCCTGGCCCCTTCATCTTAGTTTCATCTACTAGTAGCGATGAGGAGAGAGAGTGAATGGTTTTGACTGATTGTGATGTCCCATGTAGTATTTCCTCTCATTGTGGCTGAATCATTGTAAGGCTCAGGTTGACGGTCTGGCGATTGAAGGGACAAGGCTAAGGAAAGAGGATTTGTCTGATTCAGAGGCCTATGTAGGCATCTAGGAGACCTTCTACTCTTTCCTCCTATTCAAATCAGTGAGACACTTTCAGGAAATGGTGCTCTTCTAAGCAGTTGATTCCACACTCCACAAGACTTGCCGAGATTATGGACTTTTCTGTAGGATGGCTTCTTGTTTGATCACAGAGTTTTTCCCGTGAAGATACAGTGCCTATGGAGCTTCCTGGCATAATGTGGAGAACGATTGGGGCTTTTACAGACATTATTTAAGGGTTTCAATATCATCTGTCTCCCTCTCCCCTTTTTCTGTTCAGATTGGGATTTTTCTTTAGTACTACTGGTTCTAAGAAGTCTTCTTTTTAAGCTCCTTCAGTCTGTTGACATCAGAATTCTAACCCTAAAGGTGTTCTTTTTAGTTGCTGTGGTATCGTCCACGGCATTAGGTTAGGCTCCCTATCTTGTAAACCTACTTTCATCAGGGAATACAAGAACAGGATTCTTCTTCTTCACGGAGCATCTTTTTTTCGTTAAGATTATCATTCCGTTCCATGTTGAAGCAGAGGGTTATTCTTCCGGTATTTTACACCAGAAGAAATTAACATTCATTCCCTGGACATAAGAAGAGCAGTTCATATCATTTTTTGAAATGATGGCAAAGTTTAGACTTTTTTCTTAATTGTGAAACAAATTTGGCCCTGACAAAAAGGGTTTAAAGTCTTCTGTGCAGACCCTCAGAAGGGGGTTGATTTGTTCTCTAAATTCTTTAGCTTATAAGAAACTGGGTATCCTGTCACCACAAGGGATCCCATAGTTGATAAATTAGGGGTAGGTCTGTCTGTCTTGTGGTGACTGAAATCTGCAGCTGTCCACTGCAGTTGCTCCCTCAACCTTTGTCAAACATTACAGGATAACACAGGACCCAGAAGTGGAGGAGGTTTATGGTTCAAAAGTTCTTTCTTCTGTGAATTAAGCACAAAGAGAACTAATATCAAAATAAGTGTTTGTTTTCTATAAGCAGAAGCTTAAAGTGGTCCTGGTATTTATTTATCTTTGGTATATCTCACATATTAATGGATCATAGTGAGAGAGACAAGGAGGTATTACCTCGATTATGTACCAGTAATTGCATTATTCGGAGTCATTCTCTTACTTTGATGAATTATTGCCTCCCTCCTGCCCTGCTCGACCAGGCCAACTGTAAATATTTTGGCTTGATCCTGCAAAAAAGGATGTTTGGAGGAGAGGGTCTTTGTAAGCAACTACTTAACAATTTGGTGTGCATAGGAGGCACAATGGCCTCACATAGTAATTGATCAAAGTGAGAGAAGGACTCTGAGTAATTAAATTACCAGTAAGTAAATGAGGCATTAATCCTAGTTCATGTTCCAAGTATTTATTAGAGCAGAATAGAAGCTCCACATCCTCAACAGCACATTTACAAAGCACCAAACCCTCCTTTTTCTCTCTTTTCTGTTTCAAAACATCCCCTTTAACTTTTTGAAAGGAAGTTACTCTGAGGAAATCTTGATTGTAGCAAGCTCCCTATAAAGTACATTTAAATTCAGAGTGGGATGGAGGGAGTGTTAAGTCGGAATGATGAAGGTTATCTTTAAGTAATCCAGACAATACCTTCTCATTCACGTTACGCGTCCCATTCCTTACTAGTGGAGGCATGCCAAAGCTTAAGCCACTAATCAAAGAAAAACATGCAAAATACAGGAATCATGCAAACATAATTGTTATTACTGACAATGCATGAACCTGTCAATATAAGGAACACAGGGGGATATTCTCAAGAACCTGCGATAATCATCACCAAAATTGGTTAACGCAATGTCTCATATTGCTGTCTATCGCAGGAGAATAACTCTGTGTTAACGCCATATTCACAACACGACGGTAACATGCGATAGTCTCCAGATAACGCGTCAAATGTCCACGATAAAGACACCGGGACGGCGATAAAAATCTAAACTCAACGTGAAAAAAGGTGCGATGGGCCCAACCGTGATAAAAAAAATCAGCTGTAAGCTGCGCCAGGCCTGCAATTCACACACGTCAGGTGGGAAAAATCACTATAAAAGTGGAAAAAAAAATACAAACAAAAGCAAAACAACTACAAAGCACAATGGAGGTAGTCAGAGCAAGTACACAGGACAACCAGAACGCCACAAGCCCCCCGGAGTCGCAGGCCGGGACATCAGGGTCAGGGAAAGGCAAGGACAAGAAGAAGAGGAAGACGCGGTTCAGTCCGCAGGAAAACAGGATCCTGATAACGGAGGTGGTAGAACACCTTCAACTACTGTTCGTCACCTCCACTGTGTCATTGGCAACAACATATGGAATATGGCAGTCCATCGTAGACAAGGTGAATGCAGCCGGAGTGCTGAGGAAGACAATGGAAGAGGTCAAGAGGCGCTGGAATGATGTGAAGTGCAAAACCAAGCAGAAACTCGCCAACAACCAGAAGGCAGCAATGCAGACTGGAGGTGGGAGTCCAGGGCCACAGGAGGAGCTGGATGAGATGGAGGAAATGGTGTTCACAGTCATCAGTGTAGAGACGGTGGCAGGAGTTGGGAGACCAGACACTGCTCAACATGACCTGACACAACAGCAACAGGGTGAGTAATGAATAGGGACTAGGGGGACAGGAGGAGATGGGCACAAAGGCAAACACATGCACAATTAAGTAGAGCACAGTGCACACCCACAATGACTCTGGATCATGTCCCTGATCTCCTTGGCATACTGCAGCACACCTACAAGCAGCAAGTAGGCCCCCGTCGACTATGTGCCCAGAGGGGGCCCTTCCCACACACCACCAATCTCACAACCAACCCATGCACATGTGTTAAACCCAACAAAGCGGCATGTCTGTGAGCAACACTGACAATGCAAGTGACACTGCATGACAAATAGCATTGCTGCAGTCAAGATATCATGAAATGTTGGATGCCCCGACACTGAGGTGGCTGAGTGTGGACTACATCCGTAAAGGAGCAGGTCACACTCTGACAGATCCACGTGCACAAACAACTCTGACGTCAACAACACATCTGCGGTCAAACCATACCCCAGACCCCCAACTCCCACCAAGAGCCCAATGTACCCAAGTCTGCAACATCTCAGAACTGTACAAGCACAGAAGTCAAAGGCACACTACATGAAAGGGATAAGGGGCAGCAAAATCAGAGCTGCAGGGGCGACTCTCCCAAAATGCAGCACACACACATAACATGCAGAGCACATAACCATTGACAACAATGTGGTACAAACCGCAACACATCCACAACAGAACAGAGGAAACAACTGGTGCCGCTTGTGTGTAGAAACTGGCCAATCCCATTTGGCATAGTAGGGAAATGTGAGTTGATAATGTACAAGTACAAACACACATCCGTGATGTTGTCAAAATGTTCACTGTCCCGCATCAAATAAGCAGCTCCTCCCAAACAGTTACAATGTCCCATGTCATGCAGTCTGTATGTAAACATGTACAATGCATCAACATACATGTGAATGCAATGTTAAACTGCATCTCCCCTTCACATTGCAGAGGAAAAACCAACACCTCCTTCAGAGCAGACCTCACCTCTCTTCTCTGATGACGAAGAGGACCTCCACACCTTCGACACCGACGCCCTCCAAGAGTTCATTGACAGCTACATCAACCCACCTCCAGGAGTAGGGCAGCTCAGCTGCATCGATGAGACCCCACCCCCTGCACAGACCACACAGCAGGCAGCACCCACCAACTCGGCTGCCTCCCAGGACCCCCACGAACAACACATGGCCTTCCAACGCCATGTGCTGGGGTGGCAGGAGATAATGGCTGAACAGGTGTTGGTGGGCTTCGACCGCATGGCAGCCAAACTAGATGTCATACGTGGGTGTCTAAGTCCCATCAGGGACCACTAACAGTCCCTAACAGATACCCACAGTCCGCTCCATGCTCTCCAACAAGCCATGGCTGACATCGCTGGAGTAATGACTCTGAGACAAGAACAACTGTCTAGTCAGAGTGGCTCCAGCGATGTCAGCCAGGAGTTGGGACACATGCGGAGCATCATGGAGAACATGGAGTGGACGCAGGTGGAAAAAGCGGATGCCACGGCTGCACACCAGTGAGATGTAGCTGGGTTCCTCAATGCCCTGTAGACCCACCTCATGGCATTGCTGCCAGAAGGCCTGGCGCGGATGAATGCTGCTGCTACCACTCCATCCACATCTCCGCCCCCTGAAGTGTCAGTGCCACAGACATTCCACCTACGGGTCCTGAAGTGTCACTGCCACACAGTGCTGGAGACAGAACACACCACCCACATGTAAGGCACATGAAACAGCAGAGGACGAAGATGCGGATGATTTTGCCTTAGTGGTAAGAAGGACGCAGTAGCATTCATTTCCGCCATATGGCCTGTTTCTGCTTGGTTCTGCCCTCTGCATCATCTCTTTCCACTGTCCCCCGATACACTCTGCGACACTCACCTTGGACCTCGACATGGACTGCCATATTCTGTTTGGTCACCAATGACACAGCAATCAGACTGCGGACTGAACTCTTCCTCTTCTGATGAACTTGTTATGCACTAAAGGGTGCAACATTACCGATTGCGGTCCAGGTGGCGCCAACACTACAACAGAGACACACACATTAGTTACTTACTTGTCCAGCCCAGGACAGAACCACGCCCAGAGCCCCCGGGTCATTGTTCACACCCCTACGCTGGACTGGCATACCCCAGGCCAGCCCACTCCGCTTACGTTAACAGGGGGGGACGACAATGCTACATGTCCCAGGTCTTCCCTGTAGTGATCTGCTGTTCACAGGTCTAGTTGTCAGCATGTATAAATCAAGCCCTGGCACACATAAAATAATATTCAAAGTCAATCACTTGTAGTCAACAAATAAACATGACATATGTGGATGATTTTTAATGATCTCTTGTAGTAGTGCTGGAGCAGGGTTTTTATTATAAAACCAAATACCTGTTTCATTTTCGTATGTCATTATTAAAAATACTACTGATTAATTAGTAATTACTAAAGATTTGTCGAGTCTTGTCTAACCAACCTTATTAACAGAAGAATTACACGTGGGAATGCAAATGCATGGCTAAAATAATAAGTGAACTAAGTTGGTGAGCAAATTGACAATTTAGATGTTGCTTATGTGATGTTATTATGTTTTGCGCTTATAATAATTATGCATTAATGGCTTTTGATGTCGCAAATGGCTAGATAAATACATACAATTAAGGGTATTAGCAGGGGAATAACACTGTTTAATCATTTCTAAGTAGTAATTATGTTTTTGTGTTTTCTTCGCTTAAGTTGACCATTGTGGCCTGCTGTATAATGGCCACCACCCGCAGCCTGCATTCGAGTAGATGAAAATATGAAAAGAGGCTTTGCGCTGACTGCGACCCTGCCCTCTGAGTGAACTGAAAAGCCATGTACATGACGACAAATTTGGGAGGGATGCCAGATGCACCTAAAAGTGAAGAAATTGTTGCAACTTTATAATCCGACCTGATGAACTTATAATGGTCCCTTGAATGAGATACATTTTATCCTGAGGAGACATCCGTAGAAGTAACGAATTAGCTATGGACTTCTAATTTCTATTCAGAACTAGAAACTATCATTACATGAGAAAATCTAGTGATATAGCTTTATGTACCAAGATGACATATTTTCCGCCAATCGGATGTTTTGAAAGTTATGTTTGTAACATTTGGAATGTAAATTTTAGTATAAATATTAGTAGACTAGAGAGGTCTGCGCGCCACTTCTTCTTGAACCAATGATCAGAGGTCCTGGCGCTGACGGAGAGGACGGTAACTACATGACGGCCAGAAGACTTTAACTATTTGCTGAGGACCAGTTCTGACTTAGAAAACGACTTTTAGCCAGAATAGGTAAATATGGAGGAAATGATCTTGCATTTAATTGGCTTTTCTTACAAATTAATTTAGATAAACTATATTCTGTTTGAATTACTGTGTCGGGTGGTTATTTTATTGTCATGTTTATTGAATATTTAGAGTGTTTAATTGTATCACCAAATCTATAGCAACTAGTTGATCACATTGACCTCAGGGTACATGCAGATTGGTTGGGTATAGAAAAGTGTTTCCCATATACATGGCACGGATAGAGTGGTAGGATGAGAATTGGTGTAATGGCCCCACCAGCGTGTGATGTGTGGATGTGTGTGTGACTGTGAAATCACTCCGTCCGTGGAAGTAGAAGGGATTCGGAAGCTCCGATCTGCATCAGTTTCTTGGTAGCAGAATGATGGTTAACTATTGTCTTGATCTGGTGAATTTGCGTGTATATAACCTTATTGATTATTGATTGATATTGATATATGTACTAACACTATATGTTGAAGTCGTATTGAGTTTTATGTAGTGTGTACGGCTTCTGGGACGTAGGAAGTCGGTGACAGTTCCGTAGTAGGGCAGAGGGAAGCGCTGCTCTCGTGTGGTACTTTAGAATTTGGGACCGCGTAGGAGGCAGGGCCCTACCCCTGTCTATCCCGGTATTAGCGAACCGCGAATGGTCAATGCGGTATGTACAAGTGCTTTATATAGCGTTTCATTGATAAATGCACTATGTACACGTTATTATACATTGACTCTGTGGGTTCCATCTTAGAGCAGTGGCCATCTTATGGTTGCCCTCACATAGACTACATATCATGAAGCAAATACGGGCCTTTAGAGCACATGTGCCTTCCTTTGACTTCTCTGTGACCTGGGCAGCTTGGCTCCGCTGCCCCAGGTCAGTCCGGTCTCACGAGCTCCCCGTCCTTCGGCCACCTGTGATTAGCATCAGGGTTTGACACACCATAAAGCCTTTTCATCCCACACAAGCCTCCTGCTAATCTCTTTCACACCTGACTGTTCCTGCTTTATGGCTTGTTTTCCAAACAGGAGATGCTTGTGTTTATTGGGGCCTGTTGATATCTGATGTGGGATCTGAGCCTTGCTGGGTAAATAATTGTGGGCTGGCTTAACTGGAATGTGGGATGGTCATCATGACTCTGCCTTTTCGTTTGTAATGTATACATTTATATGGCCATATCGTAAACCAAGGAATGTGTGCCTGAAGCATGATATTTTGTATTTAAAGAGAAGCCCGTTTCTGTAACTTTAAGCAGTCTCCTGAGAACATACACGCTGTTGTACTTCTAGGATACCTGTAATTGGTCTGCAGCCAATAAACTGATCTTTGACTTCACCCAGAAGACTCTGTGTTTTTGTAGGTCTGAAACAGGAAGAACCCGAAGTCATAGGATGTGTTCCCCTGCACCGCTGGGCTTAAGATTCCCAGTACTTCAGTTGGCGCCCAACTCGGGACGATTTCAGAGGTACCGGTCCAAGCCAGAGGTTCGTGAGGAGCTTCGTGTGGAAATTCTGGAGGAAGGCCGCCACTTCATCGACCCCTGCATGTCGACGTGGTCCGAAAGTCTTTTCTGCGAGGTTCTCCGCGTCCCGACGGCTACGAAGGACTGCTGCCCTGATTAATCGCCCTGTTTTGGACCCTTGACGATTTTTGTAGTGCGAAACAATCGAGAGAGTCTTCTGGTGACGCCATTGATCATCGATATTCAGTTAAGTATAAGTGGAGCGTCTCCCAATTTGTTTGGTATCCTTCGGGATAATTTTGATTTGGAGTTTGCAAACGCCAAAGCCAGAGGACTCGTGTATTCACGAGACTATCGTAATCGATAATCCTTTGAAGTTTGGAACTAGACTAGTGAGCGAAGATGCCTGGTGCTAGAGTATTTGGAAGATTGTTTTGTTTGGGTTGTGGAAGGGATTTCCAGTTAGAGGATTCATGTCCGGTTCCTCCAATTGGAACTCCAACTTATGAGCTTTATGTAAAACATGGCGTGGGCCCCATTGCATATAATGAAGTATGGATCCGATACACCAGAAAGGACGGTGTTTTAAAATGGCCCCAAAATGGAAGTTTCGATACAGATATCTTAGATAATTTGGAAGTGAAATTGTTTAAAAAGAAAGCCCGGCCGGCGATGTTTGATTCTTTCCGCCTATGGCGAAAGGAAGCCAAACAGAAGGAAATTAAGCTAGCGAAAAGGAATAAGAGAGAAAGAGGTATGTCTATAATGCAAGCAGCTGTGCAATTTAAAGATAATGAGGAGGAACAAATGAATGAACAGTTACATACACAGCGCAAACTAGGGATCTATAAATGTTACACTGTTTTGTCACCCCTTGTGCAAGATGAGACAGAAGAGAAAGAGAAAGATTCCCTAATGTCCCATTTGTTAAGTTCGCCACCCCCGTATGCGCAAAATGCCACCGCACCTCCACAGCTTGTAAATGCGCAGCCTCCAGTAAATATGCCGCAAGCCTTCCCGCAGCCACCAGCTCCTCTTCAGCTGGCTCCTATCCCTGCAGTGCAGCCCTCGCAAGGGCCGCCAGTTTTGTTACCTGTTACCCCCGCACTTCCTGCGACTTTGCCTAGCACATCAGCTGCCTCCCCTGGCGCTCTTTCTTACACTACCCAGGTACCTGTATCTGACTCCGCTTTTCTTCCCTCTGTTTATCCCCCCGTTCTCGCCTCAACTTCTCCTTCAGCACGAAAACGACTAGCTAATGTAGTTACTAGTTTAATGTCGCCTCTCTTTGGGTCATCTAGTGCGACTCCTGGCTTACAGCGTAAGCAATTGCGCAGTCAGCTGTCTGGTCCCGACGAGAAAGAGGTAATAGATCATCTGGCGCGTAGGTGGATTGGTTTCCCTTCACTCTATAATGTGGAATCAGTTGTTAACGTTTTTCACCAATGGGATGCCCCAAAACAGAGGTATGTCTTTGATAAAATGTGTGAATTCCTCTGTGAGGAATTGGAAGATAATGGTTCAAACCCAAACCCCCAGGAATTGTGTCGAGTGCGGTTTGATTTTGAAAAAGGTACAATTGTGGGTCCCAATGTAGATAAAGCAGTTGCGACTTTACTGTCCTTCAGGAATGGGGATTGTCAGCAATCATTGTTCGAACAGGAATTCCCTGTGGGGAAAAAGGGAAAAGCGCGACAATACCCTATGAGAGAAGTCCCTCCGGTATGGAAGGAAGCTGTTGCGGCTGATGCCGCTAATGGTATTGCTGCTATGCCAGCTCATTTTCAGCGTGTTTGGGTACATGTTCCATGGAAGCGTTCTGAGGTGTTAGCACTTAAGCAGACATTGCCTGACCCCCGTAACAACCCTACAGGTTATTATAAGGAGTTATCACAAACTGCAGAATCTTGTGTAATGAATCTGGCTGACATAGATATGTTGTTTGGGAATGTGGTTCCACAGCCTTTATGGGGATCCATTCGTAATGTAGATCACGCTGCAGAATTGGGTAACACATGGGCTAATATCATTGCTGCAGATGCTGGCCAAGTTGGTGGTGCGAAGCCTGACCCTTTAGTAGCAAACCTCCCTGGTAGAATTATTACATACATGAAAACCATAATGCCCGCGATGCGTGTAAATTGGGATAAACTGTCCGCATGCAAGCAGAAGAAAGATGAGACAGTGTCCGATTTCTTTACCAGGTTTGAAGAAACGTTTATCGACCACAGTGGTCAAGACATGAGCACTGAAGGTGGCCAACGGTTATTTGTTGATAAATTTGTGCAGAATCTACTTCCCGAGTTGTGTAAGAAATTAAAAGACTCAGAATGTTCCTGGGCTGTTTCCTCTTCAGCGCAAATACTGGCTACTGCACAGTATTATGAAAATAGAGATAAAGACGAGAAGGATAGAACAGATAAGAAAACGAAAGAACTGAAAACGAAGGTCCTCTTGCAGCAGGCTTATCCACCACGTGGAGGACAGAATAATTATAGGCAAACCCAAGGTATCTATCAGCAACCCCAACAATTTCAGAATAATCAGCAAATGAATGGGTATTATCAACCACGCATCCCTGTAGGTCCCAACCAATGTTCATATTGCAAAGAGGAAGGTCATTTTAAATATAGTTGCCCTAAATTAATGCAGCGTAACAGTAATGCGTATGGCGCAAGAGGTAGAGGTGGTCAGCAAGCTCCTAGAGGTAGAGGGCGTGGAAATGTTCCCCAGAACGCGCGTCCTCTTCCGCCTCAAAATACCATAAATAGCTTTTATCAGCAAGCCAACGCGACTGGTAATACAGCTCAGTACTACAATAATGATTATTATGCAGAAGACGACAATGTGGAAGATAATGATTACTAGGACAGCCGTAGACAGAGAGAGGGAGTTGTTTCAGTGCCAGTGGATCAGAGCGGACCTTATGTCAAAGTAACTACAGCAAATGTAACGGAGCCCTTTCTGCTGGATACTGGTGCTGCAAAGAGTTCAATCATGCATTCAAAACTCCCTGGCGCGCCTTTGTCTGGCGAAATGAATGTTTTAGTAGGTTTTTCTGGCGCCCGAGTTAGGAACCCGATTTCTAGTCCTATGTCACTTTCTGTTGGACCTTGTGAGCTAAAAGCACGCCTCATCCTAACGACAGGTTGTGGTGAAAATCTGCTAGGATTAGATTTGCTAAAAAGATTGCATGCAACGCTATATTGTTCTCCCTCAGGAGTACAACTTACATTAGGCAAGAAAGTGATTTCCCCAATGTATTTGTCTAAAAATGCAATGCCACCTGAATTGTCATCCCTTCCGAATGGCCTTTGGGCTACTGGTGCCAATGATGTGGGTCTCCTGGAAATACCGCCATACGTGGTCACTTTAAAAGCCAATGTCAGATTGCCACGTATTCCCCAGTACAAGATCTCCAATGAAGGTCAGAAAGCATTGTTAGCAATTGTCAGTGATTTGATTAAAAAGGATGTAATTGAAGAGACAAGAGGCAACGTTTGCAATAGTCCTGTTTTACCTGTCTTAAAACGAACGGACCCTTCACAGCCACCTGTTTACAGATTTGTGATTGATCTTAGAGAGGTTAATAAGATTGTTGTGCCACAGTTTCCAGTTGTCCCTGATATAACTGCTTTGTTAACTATGATTCCAGCCTCCGCTGCATGGTTCTCAGTGATCGATCCAAAGAATGCTTTCTTTAGCATCCCAATTGCAGAGGAGAGCAGAGACATTTTTGGCTTCAGTTTAGGAGGTCGCAGCTTCCGCTTTAAACGCGCTCCCCAGGGCTACTGTGAAAGTCCATCAATATACAGTCAGGCTTTAAAAGCGCAGCTTGATGCACTTGTTTTACCTAGTGGCGCTATCCTTATTCAGTACGTTGACGATTTGCTAATCGCCGCGGATACTGAAAAGATTTGCAAAGAAGCTACATTGTCATTGTTGCGTCATTTGTCTGCCTTCCATCACAAAGTGTCTCTCTCAAAGATGCAATATTGTCGACAAGAAGTAACCTACTTAGGTCATCTCTTATCGAAGGAGGGAAGGAAACTGACCCCAGAAAGAATTCAAGCCATTGCACAGTTGAGTGTGCCTAGAACACAGAGAGAAGTACGTGCTTTCTTGGGCATTACTTCATACTGTAGGCACTGGATACCAAATTTTTCCTTGCTGGCAAAACCTTTGTTAGCATTAACATGTAAAGACACACCGAATCCTATCCCATGGTCTGAAGAGTGTCAGAAAAGTTTTGTGGAATTGCGTAATGCATTATGTTCAGCTCCTGTGTTGTGTACCCCTGACTACAGCAAGCCTTTTACATTGTATGTTCATGAAAAAGATGGTTGCGCATTATCAGTGTTAACACAGCCTTTTGGCGATAGACCGCGTCCATGCGCATATTTTTCGTCAACCTTGGACCCGGTAGCGAGGGCATTGCCAAGTTGTTTGAGAGCTACAGCCGCCGCAGATATGTCTATTCGGCAGTCTGCTGGACTAGTGATGGACAATACATTGATTGTTATGGTTCCACATGCTGTGGACACATTGTTAAACAGGACCAAGACACAACACTTAACTAGTGCGCGATTATCCGGATATGAGTTGACACTGTTAGCAAATCATATACACATAAAGAGATGCAACACGTTGAATCCAGCTACACTATTACCAATTCCAGCAGACCTAGATGAGATTGAGCAACATGATTGTCTGTTCAGAACAGAAGAAGAGACAAAAGGGAGAGTAGATCTTAAAGATACTCCCCTGACTGAGTGTGATGGTACTTTATGGGTGGATGGTTCGTGTTTTAAACTTCCAAATGGTGATACGACTGCTGCATATGCTATCACGACTTTGCACACGATTGTTGAAACTGCACGTGTGCCACAAAATTCGTCTCAAGCAGCAGAACTGATTGCCCTTACAAGAGCATGCGTGTTGTCTGAAGGAATGAAAGTGAACATATATACGGATAGCCAGTACGCCTTTGGCGTGGCTCATAGTTTTGGGCGATTGTGGAAAGAACGTGGGTTCCTGACTTCACATGGAGCTAAGATTCAGAATGGCAAGTTGGTGAATGATCTCCTTGAGTCGCTGACCCTACCGTTACAAGTTGCGATTATGAAATGCAGTGCGCACAAGAAAGTCACTGATGATGTTGGTCGTGGTAATGCGTTTGCTGATGAAGTCGCGAAAGAAACAGCAAAAGATGTGAAGACTCAAATGTATGTTGCAGGCCCTGCAAGATGGGTTGGTGATGTTGGAATGTGTGAAAACACAATAGAGAGTGTGAAGTCCCTTCAAGCTGAAGCTACAGAGAAAGAGTTGAGCAAGTGGAGAGAAAGTATGGGTAAATTGGATGAGAATGGTTGTTGGATTGATCTGTCAGAACATAGGCTATGGTTGTTACCTGATGCATATGTGCTTCCAGTGGTTACTATGGCACATGGGATGGCACATATCAGTATGAAAGGAATCTGTAAGTTGTTGGCTCCAGTATGGCAGAATGCTGGAATTCCCAAGTGTGCAGAGAATGTGGTCAAGAATTGTATGGTATGCTTGAAATACAACCCTGGTAGGGGAACCCCAACTCCAGCTGGTCATTTTGCGCCTCCATCATACCCATTTGAAGTTTTGCAGCTAGATTTTATCCACATGGAAAGGTGCAACAACCTGAAATATGTATTGGTGGTTGTTTGCGCTTTTTCAAAATGGATAGAAGCCTATCCCCTAAAGGACAACACTGCTCTATCCACAGCCAAAGCCCTTGTGAAGGAATTTTTTCCTAGGTTTGGAATGCCGAGAATGGTGTCGAGTGATAATGGGAGTGAATTTGTGGGTCGAGTGATGAAGAATGTGTGTGAGGGGTTAGGGATTAAGCAAAAGTTCCATGCTGCAAATCACCCCCAATCAGCTGGATTAGTAGAGTGCTACAATGGCGCTCTAAAACTCAAGCTGGCCAAAATCCAGGCGAGCTCCGGTCTTAAATGGCCTGACGCTCTGCCTCTAGCACTCCTGTCCACCAGAATGACCGTGCACTCACGAGTGGGACTTAGCCCATACGAGGTTATTTTTGGCCGCCCGGCCAATGTATGGGGTGTGCCAAGACCGACGAAATTCAGCGAAATCGAACATCCAGTACTGCTTGATTACTTGTATGATTTGACGGCTAAATTGCGTGTTTTACACCAACAGGTGCATGATACTCTCCCCCAGGCCTCTGAGGCTCCAGGACACCCTATCGACCCTGGCACATGGGTGCTCATCAAGAATTTCCAGCGAAAAAGCAACGATGAGCCCCGTTGGATTGGCCCTCACCTCGTACTTCTGTCTACAAGATCAGCTGTTCGAGTAAAGGGGAAAAAGAATTGGATCCACGGCGCCCACATCAAAAGGATACCTTTGCCTCTACCGTATGACCAGTGGGTCCAGGAGGGTATCGCTGACTCTGAAACAGACACTGTACCTCGTTTTGTGCCGTTCAGTGATGCATGCGTAAGAGGCACAGCTTCAGCACAGGAAAGTGACGATATTTTGCAAGAAGCTGTGCCACCGTCAATTCGATTGGACACCACAGCGCCTGAACTCTTGTTTCAAGATCAGACAGTACCTGGCCGTTTCCACTACAATCTAAGACCAAGGCCTATGGACAAATAAATATTCTTTTCCTTACCTTTTTCTTTTTTGATATCATAGCTCTCCCATCTGAAGGACTTTCTTGATTTTTGTTTTTCGAACCACCATCCGGGTTCGGCCGCAGGGTCGCGGTGCCAAGACTTTGGGGTACAGGCCGAAGACGTTAGGTCAACGGTTCTGGTTGGTCTAGGGCGTTCCCTGGACCGACAGGCGTACTCCTTAGCAGAAGATACTCACCCGCCGCGAGCGGCACGATTAGAGGATGGAGTTTTTTAAGATGGAGAGACTCGCTGAGGAAATGAACTTTAAAGCAAAAATATGTAAAATAATGAAGAGCAAACGTTTCATATTTTTATGTTTGTTTATATTATGTAGTATGGTAGTGTTTACTATAGGATTTATATTCTTCTCCTCTCAAGAGCCCATTGCACCCACTGTACAGCCTATACCTCCTCCTACTGTCTCCTCACACTCTTTCCACCCTCTGCCTGAACACGAACAAGCTAGACAATCAGAGTTTGTAAACAACTCGTTTATTCAGCTACTGCACCAGCACCAACTAGTCATGAATACAACCAATTGCTGGGTGTGTAGTTTAATGCCACATACCATTAATAAGGGTATTCCTTATCTAGTGCTGCCGTTTAGTTACAATGGATCGTCATGGGCATTCCAGACCATGTTTCTCTTTGCACTAGATGCCTACTCCCCGCGACAACCGCGTTCCATCAGACCTAGCACCAATAATAAAGCCTTAATGAAAGGAGTTGCCGATATGAGCAGAGATATCGACGCATACTCATCTATTTCCAAGGAGGAATTGAGAGCTTATGTAGGGTGGAACGCGACGGGGTATAGTATTAGTCTGGGTGAAAGACAGCGAAAAATCTCATCTCCAATTTGGGTCGTACCCCACATAGGTCGGTTCTGTTTACAAGGTAATGGTCAGAATCCAAGGGCTCAACTGGGGAGAAGGGACTGTACTGAAACGTACACTTTTCTGTCACAGTTTTCCCCTGCGTTTTTGGCTGCCAAGGGTACATATTTTGTCTGCAATGACCGAGCATATACATGGTTCTCGGGCACATGTTATATTGCAAACTTGCTACCGCCGACATTTACTGCTGCCTCTGACTATCACAAGACCAGAGTTGTGAGAGGCGTGATTAGTAAGGAGGATACTGCCGGTCAGGAAGCGGGAGACTTTTTTTTGGGTTTCCTGCCGTTTTGGGGACCTATGGTCAATAGTAGGAACCTGAGACAACTGACTCGTGTGGTTGAATCCACCGTTATTGTTACGGCTGGTGCCCTTGGTAATTTGACAGCTGAGCTCCAAGCGGATCGCCTCATGACTTTGCAGAAAAGTATGGTTCTAGACGTCATACTTGCAGACCGCGGTGGGGTATGTAAGGTCATCCAATCTAGTTGTTGCATTTTCATACCAGATAACGCTCCAACAGTTTATCAAGCCATCTCCAAACTGCATAAAATATCTGAATCCATACACGTGGATAAAGGAGATTGGTCACTGGTGGGGTGGTTCTGGGAACTGATATCTGCCTGGGGTTGGAAGATTCTGATGGTCATTGGAATGATCTTAGCCATCCTTTTCCTGTTCTTTCTGTGCATACAGTGTGCTCCTGCGATATGTGGTCTCTGTGCTACATTATGTGTAAGGAAACCTGTATCGAGGGACGAGCTAAGTAATAGGATGATGCTACAGCAACATCTCCATGACTTCGTGAATATTGACCTAGACTCGGATTGATGTGAGCATAGTTATTGCCTATGTAAGGGCAAAAGGAGGGTCTGTGGTACTTTAGAATTTGGGACCGCGTAGGAGGCAGGGCCCTACCCCTGTCTATCCCGGTATTAGCGAACCGCGAATGGTCAATGCGGTATGTACAAGTGCTTTATATAGCGTTTCATTGATAAATGCACTATGTACACGTTATTATACATTGACTCTGTGGGTTCCATCTTAGAGCAGTGGCCATCTTATGGTTGCCCTCACATAGGCTACATATCATGAAGCAAATACGGGCCTTTAGAGCACATGTGCCTTCCTTTGACTTCTCTGTGACCTAGGCAGCTTGGCTCCGCTGCCCCAGGTCAGTCCGGTCTCACGAGCTCCCCGTCCTTCGGCCACCTGTGATTAGCATCAGGGTTTGACACACCATAAAGCCTTTTCATCCCACACAAGCCTCCAGCTAATCTCTTTCACACCTGACTGTTCCTGCTTTATGGCTTGTTTCCCAAACAGGAGATGCTCATGTTTATTGGGGCCTGTTGATATCTGATGTGGGATCTGAGCCTTGCTGGGTAAATAATTGTGGGCTGGTTTAACTGGAATGTGGGATGGTCATCATGACTCTGCTTTTTCGTTTGTAATGTATACATTTATATGGCCATATCATAAAACAAGGAATGTATGCCTGAAGCAGGATATTTTGTATTTAAGGAGAAGCCCGTTTCTGTAACTTTAAGCAGTCTCCTGAGAACATACATTGTGTTGTACTTCTCGGATACCTGTAATTGGTCTGCAGCCAATAAACTGATCTTTGACTTCACCCAGAAGACTCTGTGTTTCTGTAGGTCTGAAACAGGAAGAACCCGAAGTCATAGGGTGTGTTCCCCTGCACCGCTGGGCTTAAAATTCCCAGTACTTCAGTCGGAAGAGGCGGGATTGTTGGCCCTGTATGTAGACAGGGGAAAACGGGTGACAATTGAAGTTGCGCGTCGCATTGTCTGAGTTCGATGAGGTAGCATCGTTGTGTGTTGCCATTAGAAACGTATTTTCTGTGTGAGAGAAGTGTATATGATAGCGAAGGTTACCTGTGAAGTTCTGGTCTTAGGTATCAGGGATCCTTATGGCATTCCAATAACGCTTATCACTAGAAAGGTAATAGGTATTCTCTGAGCCTGTTAGAAGGACAGAGCAGAGGTAAGCGCTGCTTTGTTAACGTGTGATATAATTCTGTAGTAGGACAGACTGTTCGCTGTTCTCGGGAAAGACAGGATTCTGTGTGAATGTACTACATTTTCTGGTGTGAAAGTGCGTGAATGAGAAGGCATTCTGGTTAATTGTGAAACTCTTGGGAGCATTCTCGGAGAAAACAGTTAATTGGTGCTTGCTAGAAGGGTAAAGTAGAGGGATGTGCTATTTTATCAACGGAAGTAACGATTCCGTAGTGGGGCAGAGGTAAGCGCTGCTCCCGGGAAAGGCGGGATTCTCGTGGGAAAGGTATTTTGCTGTTCTGTGGTTAGCGAAGCAGACAATGGAGATGTTTGTATGTTGTAACTAACAGACTCGTAGAAGTTGAAACAAAGTCTACCGAGTAGTTCTGTAAAGGAGGGGTAGACGAGAGACAGGAGACAGGAGCAGGAGCTGCTGCAGCGACTGCTGACGTCAGGAAGACCGCGCTGTGATTGGACAGTGGGTTAGAACAGTGGAAGCATGGTGATTGGTGTGCTAGTGTACGCCGCGCAAGGATTGGGAGACATACAGGGTGACGTAGACGCTCCAGGATTGGTGCGTTAGTGTGAGTCGCGCTGAGATTCGTGGACTGAGTCAGTGACGTAAACGCTCCGGATTGGTGCGTTAGTGTGAGTCGCGCTGCAATTGGACAGGAGATCGTACAGTTGTAGAAAAGACTAAAGGGTTGCGGAAAACAAGAAAATGTATTACCACGCTGAGGAAAAGAAAAAGAAATCCTTGTTTAGTAAGGTTAAGACCTGGTTTGACAAGGATAAAGATATTGTGACTAGGGAAGGACAGTTACTTCCTCCGACAAGAACCCCATCCTTCATGGTTGCAAAATAGGGGTATCATACCTGTATTTGGTTAGACAATTGGGCGAAGTACACCAAAGAGGATGGAGTTTTAGCTTTCTCGGAACATGGCTCATTTAATCTGGCCATATTGAGAAACTTACGGGAGAGGATGATGAATCTAGAGCCTCGGCCTAGGCCGACGCAGTTCGAGGCATTGACGGAATGGGAAGATGAAATGCATGAGCGAGAAAAGCAGAGGAGTGGAGGAAACTACCGGTATATGTTCGGGCGAAAGTATGATCGTGAAACTCATCATGATCGGATGAGAAGATTGCGAGATGCCAGTATGACTGAGGGATTATATCCTGTAAGAACTACAGGGGAGACAGAAGGGAAAAAGTGTACAGAGAAAGAACATAATGTAGAGACAAGGAGGTATGGGGCGAATGAGTCTGAAGATGATGTCTTAGATGACATGTTCTACAAAAGACCACCCACGTATAGACGAGAACCAGAAGTTGGAACACCAGTTACCCCAATGAGAGAGACCCTGCGGACTATAAATACAGAAGCTATGACCCCTGAATTGAAAAGCAGTAGTTCTCTTGCGGAGAGAGAGAGAGAGAGAGAGAGAAAGGGAGAATGAAATTGAGGATGAAAAGACAAGAGAACTAGCAAGAACCCCATTTGAATTGACAGAGAAAATCAGAGAACTGACTAAAAATCTTGAAGCAGTTACGGTGCCTGTAACAATATTTCCGTTTATGCCTATTTTTGAGAAGCAGAGGACTGGTGAAGGTGGCTTAACAGTTCCATATGTAGGTAACAGACTGGTTGTTCCTCCGGAACAGACAGAAATGAGATCGGGGGAAAATCAGTGGAGATCAGGAGAAAATCAGTGGAGACATACCATATGTGGAGGAGAGTTGAATGTGCAGACTAACTCGAATTTGAATTCCGGTTGTGTGGAAGAGGACAGGATGATTGGAGGATCGATCTTAGAACCACAAAGAGTGACAGAACCAGTGGGTGCAGAAAAATCTATGGGGATAACTGCTAAAGATTTGAATGATTGGCTGAAAGTTTTGCAGGGAAAAGAAAAAGAATCCCAGGCAATTGATGTAGCTAGACTACGTATAGAACTGGAGGAGCTAATAGTAGGAACAATTCCTACAGAAACGCTGAAAAACCATCAGGATGGGGAATTACTATTTATGTGCAAGAGCATCACATGGAGAGCAAGGAACACACATGACAGGTTGAAAGGAATAGCCAGTGAAATGGGAATAGACATTGACAAGGTAAAAGCTTTACAACAGCCTTACCGAGTGGATTTTACAGATAAGGACATCGAGAATCTGAATAATGCAGGCCGAACAGGGCAGATTAAGGAGATGATTGCTTTGCTGCGAAAATGGGGAGATGTGGAGAAATGGAAAGATAGATGGTATAAAAAACGAGAAGATGCAGTAGATAGAACCTACTCAACATTCCCTATGAGAGAAAAAGAGAACACAGTGGCAGCTTATCCCATGAGGGAGATTCCAGGAGGAGGATATGTACATGTCCCATGGACCAGACAAGATATTTTGTCATTTACAAATGATTTCCCTCGACTGAGAGAGAAGCCAATCGAGTGGTATAGACAGGTTGATAGATTTGTGAAATTGTCAAAAGTGCTGTGGATTGACCTGAATAGTCTGTTTGATATAATTGTTCCAGCAGACTTGTGGGCAGAATGTAAGATAGTCATAGACTGGTCTACTAAAGAATACCCGAGAGATCCCAAGACAGGAGCTCCAGACCCGGAGGTAATGAAAAAGTATGAACAGGTTATGGCTTTCCTGAAAAAAAAAGGTACCCCCCAAAGAAACAGACTGGGTTGAGATAGATCGAACACATCAAGAAGTGAAAGAATCAGTTCATGCTTACTATGAAAGACTAATACTGGCTTTCAAACAGTTCAGTGGAAATGAACATCTGGGTGACAAGGATCTGAGCCATTTTGTATATAGACTTGTGTATGGCTTGCGACCTGAAATCAGTGAAATGATAAGGGAGCATACCGTAGACTGGCAGAGCAAAAAGATTGATGAGATCCTGAGACATGCAAACTACTTCAGTGTTGAGATTGAGGCAAAGCAAAGAAAACTGAAAGAAAAGGCAATGTGGGCACAGGTGAAAGTTGCAGAAAGACAGGAAGCACAGTTGGTTGAACAAGCAAATAATCCAGGAAATAAACCCAGATTTGGCCCAGGAAAAGGGAAGGGCAATATTGAGGAAGCAAAGAAAAGGTTTCCCTACCACAACTGGGGAGAATTAGGGCACTGGAAATCCGAGTGTAAGAATCCACCATCTGCTAACGATGACAATCCATCATTGAATTCACAGGTGCAGAGCGAGGGGTGTGGTCAGCAGCAGCAACAGCAGAAGGCTGTTAAGCAGCAGAATCAAGTGCCAAAACTGCCTTTGCCACAAAACAGAGGATCCCAGAAGTACAGCCAAGATTTGGGGTTCTACAATGAAGAACAGGTAAACAAGCCAATTGGCTAAGGAATGAGGGAAGTGATTCTGAGGGAGACGTCTGACGGTGCCGAAGAGAGGAGGAAGAGTGCGTACTTGGCGCAACTCTAGAAATAGACCAGGCAGGACCTTTTGTAGATGGAAAAATCAATGGTGAAAGTGTTACTTTTCTAGTTGACACAGGAGCTACGAGATCGACTGTTAGGTCAGCTGATATAAAGAATCTTCCTATCTCGGATGAAGCAATCCAAGTGGTTGGTGTATCCAACACACAGATAAAAACTCATCTTACTGAACCAGTAAGGGTTAGAATAGGGAAATTCTCAGACATGCACCGGTTTGTGGTGTGTGACACCAGTCCTGTGAACCTGTTAGGCAGGGATTTGCTGTGCAAGATGAATTGCACTATTTTTTGTACCCCAGATGGAATAGCCTTTGAGACACCAGATGAGGATGTCCTATACAGAATGATCCTAGATAACAGGGAAAGTGAGGCTATTGGAACATATGCTGTGTTCAATCCGGATGGATTACCCCCAGAATTAAAACAGACAGTAAAAGCAGCAGTTTGGGATTTTACTGGAGAAGATGTGGGCCTGATGAGAAATGTAGAGCCAGTAAAAATTACTGTAAAGGATGGAATAGTTTACCCAAACATCCCACAATACAGACTGACACCTGAGATAATTGAAGGAATAACACCTATAATTGAGAAAATGATCCAGCAGGGGGTGTTAAGAGAAATATTGAGCAGCCCATGTAATTCACCTATAATGGGACTGAAGAAATCCAATGGGAAGTTCAGAATAGTACAGGATTTGAGAAAAATCAACAAGATTGTTGTGTCATGCTGTCCCATTGTGCCAAATCCATCAGTGATTTTGTATCAGATTCCCCATGATGCAGAATGGTACACAGTAATTGATTTGTGCCATGCTTTCTTTTCAATCCCGTTGCATCATGACAGCCAGCCGATTTTTGCATTTCGGTTTGGACAGCGAATTTTGGCATGGTGCCGAATTCCACAGGGGTATACAGAGAGCCCTTCGATATTTAATCAGTTGCTGAAGAAATCTCTGGAGAGTTTAACAATGCCTGAAAATTCAGTTTTGGTCCAGTACGTTGATGACCTGCTTGTGGCATCAAAAACACGTGAAGCTTGTGAAGTAGACACCATTGCTTTACTGAATCACTTGGCAGATGGAGGATTAAAAGTATCTCCAGCCAAATTGCAATTCTGCAAGAGAGAAGTCCAGTATCTGGGACATAATATTGAGAAAGGCCTGAGGAAAGTGACCATTGACAGGATCAAAATCATCAGGGGAATGAGAGCCCCAATGACACAAAGAGAAGTAAGAATGTTTCTGGGAATGGTTGGTTATTGTCGTCAGTGGATAAGTAACTTTTCCTTAATTGCCAAGCCACTGATTAAATCGACTAAAAGTGAGGTGAAAGACCCATTGGAATTAAACCCAGAAAAATGGCAGCATTCAAAGAATTGAAGAACAGGCTGTGTGAAGCTCCTGCTCTAGGAATGCCAGATTACGAAAAAGAATTTGAGCTGTACTGTAGTGAGAGGAATGGATGTGCACTTTCAGTGTTAATCCAGAAACATGGACGTCTGAGGAGGCCAATTGCGTACTTCTCATCAACACTTGACCCAGTAGCTGTGGGTTTACCAGGTTGCCTGAAAGCAGTAGCTGCTACATGCAGAAGTCTGGAACAAAGTGAGGGCATTATAATGGGATATCCTGTACGGGTATTCGTACCTCATGATGTGGCAATCCTTTTAACAAGGAGCCGGACACAGTTTATGTCTCATAGTCGGCTGACTAAATATGAGAAAGTCATTCTTGGTGCATCAAATGTGAGTCTTGAGAGATGCGTGAATGTGAATCCAGCAACGCTGTTGCCAGATGCTGAAAGTGTGGAGGTAAGAGATGAGATTGATCATGATTGCCTGGATGTGCTTGATTACTGTACAAAACCAAGACCAGACATAAGAGATCTGCCACTGCCTGAGAGTGATCATGTGTTGTTTGTGGATGGATCTTGTCTGAGAACGGATGAAGGAATGCTGAGTGCTGCATATGCTGTGTGTACAGTTTCAGGAGTTGTGGAAGCATCACCTTTGAAAGGAGTTAAATCCGCTCAAGTGGCAGAATTGGTGGCACTAACGAAGGCTTGCAAGATTGGAAGGAATGTGAGAGTGACTGTAATGACTGACAGTCAGTATGGCTTCGGAGTTGTCCATGATTTTGGCCAGTTATGGCTACAAAGAGGTTTCCTGACCTCAAGTGGAACTCCCATAAAGAATGCTGAAGTGGTTGGAAAATTGCTTGAGGCGATACAGCTGCCTAAAGAACTAGCAGTTGTAAAATGTGCTGCTCATAGTCAAGGTGATGATTTCGTCACCCTTGGGAACAAATTTGCCAATGACATAGCACAGTATTGTGCAAGGAATAATCACTCCATTAACCGGAGTAAGGAAAGGGAAATGTCTTCTTGTTCCTTAATGTTTACTAATGTGGTGGGAACATGGGAGGAAGTGAAGCAGTTGCAGGATGAGGCAGGAGATGAGGAAATGAAAGATTGGGTGAAAGCAGGTTGTGCACCAAGGGAAAAGGACCACGTGTGGGTCTATAGGGATGGAAGACCAGTCATGCCCAATAGCATGTTGTCAACAATGGCACGGATGTATCATGGCCAGGGACACCTGGGAAGGGATGCTATGATAAGGGCCTTTAAGCAAACCTGGTACAATGCAAAATTCAGGCTGATAGCAGAGAGTCTCTGTCAGAGATGTCTGATATGTCAGCAATTCAATCCTGGAAAGAAAACAGTGGTGAGCCTAGGTACAATAGGCAGAGAGGGAGGGATCTTTCACCAGAATGCAGGTAGACTTCATTGAAATGCCCCAAGTCAATAGATTAAGGTATGTTCTGGTGGTAGTCTGTTTGTTCTCTAGGTGGGTGGAGGCATTTCCAACAAGAAGAAATGATGAGATAACAGTGGCCAAGCTACTGTTAAGAGAATTCATCCCAAGGTACGGGTTCCCAGTGACCATTGAATCAGACAGAGGAGGACACTTTTATAATGAAATCATGAGTTTAATTTGTGAAGCATTAAGTGTACAGCAGAAGCTACATTGTGCTTACCGGCCAGAGGCTTCTGGTGTGGTTGAACAAATGAATGGTACTATCAAAAACAGAATTGGCAAAATGTGCCTGGCCACAGGAATGAAATGGCCTGATGTCTTGCCTCTAGTCCTGATGACAATTAGGTCTACTCCAGACAGAACAACAGATTTGAGTCCACATGAAACCATCATGGGACGTGCTATGAGACATGCGTTTGTACCAGTCAACAAGCTGATGACTATAACTGATGACATGATTTTGGATTACTGTAAAGGCCTGGCTGACGCAGTCCATTCTGTGTTTCACCAGGTTGGAGAAGACGCCACCACACTTGAAAAGAAACCAGCCCATGATCTGAGCCCAGGGGACTGGGTAAGAATAAAAGTCCACAGAAGAAGAAACTGCCTGGTTCCAAGGTGGGGAAGGCCAAGGCAAGTCGTTCTGACCACAACGACTGCTGTGAAGTGTGCTGGAGTGAAAAATTGGATACATGCAAGTCACACTCTGAGAGTTCCAAATCCAAGAGACGGCACTGGAAAAGAATACTTTGAGGAATCAGATTCCAGTGATGATGCAGACAATGAGGCAGTAAAAAGGAAAAAGAATCCTGAAAGGGGGGAAAGTGAGTCAAGAGAAACTTTTGTCCCACCAGAAGGAATTCTGAAAAGAACATTGCAAACTTCAGAGACAAGTCCAGATTCTGAAGAAGTGCCTGAAGTCCCAACTAACAGTGACGAACACAAGAAGAAAGAAAGAAAAGAAAAGAACATTCCCATAGAGGTATCACCTGAATCAAATGAGGAAATTGGAAAAGTTCCACCTGAGATAATTCTTGAAGAGGAAGGGACAGAAAAAGAAAGAGAGGGACAGATTGCGGAAGAACCCCGAGGAGGTGTAGGGAACATCGACAACAAGTTAGGTGAAGGGACAAGTAGACAGCAAGAAGATTGCGTGTCGGAGAACCGAGGAGGGACAGAAGTAGGGAAATCTCAATCGGTGGGAAAAGAGACTGTTGGAGAAGGGAAAATTGTTGATGAACAAGAGGCAACTGAGACAGAATCTGATGAAAGTGAGAATGAGATACCTGAAGGTCGAGTTCTGAGAAAGAGAACTTGGATTGGAGAGAGAAACAGTAAAGAGGGAAAACAAAAAAGAAATGCTAAAGGAGATCTTTGGCCCAATAAGATAAAGAGACTGAGATATCGACTGACACGAGTTAACTCTTAGAAAGCTGAACAGGTGAACGAAGTGTCAAGTCAAAACCAAACGAAAGGAGAAGAAACAAAGAGATCTGAAGAAACTAAAAGAATCAGAAAACCAAACCAGAAGTATAAATCACCGGAATGGACGTATGTGGCACTGCCTGAAGAAGGAGAAGAGGCAGATAGTCAAGGAAATCCAGAGGAGGCTTTACTGAAAGTGGTTGAAGAAGAAGAAGCAGTTGGAATCCTGAGAGTTATCTTGTCCGACATTGGAGAAGAAACGGATGTTCAGGATCTAGTACATTTCGATGATGATGAGGAAAGAGTAAAGAATGATGAAAACCCAAGTTGAGTAAGAAGTATATTAAGAACTAATAGATTGTAATAATCTGGTGGGTACTTGCTGCCCTAAAAAATTAGGTAGTGGAGTAGAAGAGGCTAAGTCTAAAGACACGGTCAAAGTAACAAGATGGCTAACACTGAGAATAATCAAAGTAGATGTACCTTCATGAAAAGATGGTGCAAGATGTGCTGTTGCTGTACAGGATTATTAATGCTACTTTGGAGCGTGCTTGCTCTACTAATCTCTTTTAGAGTTACAATAGACACTTTAGAAGGGCATATTGAGAATATGACTAACATAGGGAAGAGTTCACAGAAGATAGTTCCAACTAGAATTAGCAATATACATGTACATAAGGATAGGTCTATTAACGATTTTTCTAGCAATGTGTTTTCAAAATTATTGTACGAATATGTAAGGATAATGGATGTAAGGGATTGCTACGTCTGTATGCAATTACCTGCCTCTGTTTCAGAAGGAGTGACTTACCATCACCTTCCGGCTACGTATGGAATTTCATGTAGTGTGTTGATTAGCATATTTTATCAATTAGGGAAATTAGATTATAACATGTCTAATATAGATAATATTCTTGGGCAACTGTCTATGAATAAAGAACTGAATCCTGCTAAAGAAGCTAACACTTTAGGTGAGATTTTTATTGAAACTAGAGAATTGACATTAGAATATGTTTTTAGAAACAATTTAACCTGCAGTTTAAAGGAAGAAGAGAAAACTTTTCTAGACATGGTTGAGAGAAGAAGGTTGAACATGCACAAGAAAGCAGAAGGACATAAGATGAGTGAAACAATGTGGCATATTGAGAAAGAAAAAGAGTTGAAAAATGGAGCCAGTCCAACTATGGCTATAGATGCACCACAGAAAGGCAAACTGTGCATTACCAGGAGGAAATCCCAGTATGATTATTATTTCATAGGGACTAGTGAGTGCCATGATACATACTTTATTGCAACCGGATGGGGATTTAGAGGTGGAGAAGATCCAGTTTTTCCGGGAGTGTATTATATTTGTGGGAACAAGGCTTATTGCAGGTTGCCTGACCATTGGTATGGCACATGTTATGTTGGCCTGGTCTTTCCAAAGATTTTTCACATGGATAGAGTAGAAAATGCTGAACAAACTAATCCATTAACATGCTATAGAAGAGAAACATGGACAGAAATTGTAGGAGATATTTTTGAGCTTTAATACCAGCAGTGGGAATTTCATTGAATGCATATGACATTCGGAAGCTGTCAACAGTGGTGGATCGCTTGTCAACAAGCACCGCTGGAGGCTTTCTTTTGGTAAATACTGAAATGGTTGCTTTACGCGCTATGGCGATGCAAAATCGATTTGCCCTTGACATTCTATTGGCAAAAGAGGGTGGAGTCTGTGGAATGCTGAAAGTTCAACATTGTTGCACTTACATTCCTGACGAAAGCAAAGATCTAAAGGTCTATATCAAAAATATTACTGATTTGCATGAAGAATTAGTACCACTGGAAGCTGAAAGTATCTGCACTAAAATGGCTAATAAGATGTTTGCTATTAAGAATTTTATAGCTAAAACAGGTAGTACCATATTTGGTAAGGTATTATTTCCATTAACGTGTGTAATTGTTGCATTATTAATTCTTAGATTAGGGTGTATGTGTTGTAGATACAGAAGAAATAAAAAGAAAATAACACGAGAAAATGTTAAAAAGAGACAAAAGAAACCAGAAAGAGATCCACAAGAAATAGAATTAGAAGAATTTAGGGAAAGTATGTATATAGAAACAAAAAAAGAAGATGATAAAGAAACAAGGGTTTAAGAAAAAAAAATGAACAAGAAGACATTTTGAATTTCTTCAAAAAGGGGAAATTAAATTGATTTTTGGGTTTTGATTTTTGTGGTGATAAAATATCACCAAAGGGGGGATTGCTGGAGCAGGCTTTTTATTATAAAACCAAATACCTGTTTCATTTTCGTATGGCATTATTAAAAATACTACTGATTAATTAGTAATTACTAAAGATTTGTCGAGTCTTGTCTAACCAACCTTATTAACAGAAGAAATACACGTGGGAATGCAAATGCATGGCTAAAATAATAAGTGAACTAAGTTCGTGAGCAAATTGACAATTTAGATGTTGCTTATGTGATGTTATTATGTTTTGCGCTTATAATAATTATGCATTCATGGCTTTTGATGTCGCAAATGGCTAGATAAATACATACACATAAGGGTATTAGCAGGGGAATAACACTGTTTAATTATTTCTAAGTAGTAATTATGTTTTTGTGTTTTCTTCGCTTAAGTCGACCATTGTGGCCTGCTGTATAATGGCCACCACCCGCAGCCTGCATTCGAGTAGATGAAAATATGAAAAGAGGCTTTGCGCTGACTGCGACCCTGCCCTCTGAGTGAACTGAAAAGCCATGTACATGACGACAAATCTGGGAGTGATGCCAGATGCCCCTGAAAGTGAAGAAATTGTTGCAACTTTATAATCCGACCTGATGAACTTATAATGGTCCCATGAATGAGATACATTTTATCCTGAGGAGACATCCGTAGAAGTAACGAATTAGCTATGGACTTCTAATTTCTATTCAGAACTAGAAACTATCATTACATGAGAAAATCTAATGATGTAGCTTTATGTACCAAGATGACATATTTTCCGCCAATCGGATGTTTTGAAAGTTATGTTTGTAACATTTGGAATGTAAATTTTAGTATAAATATTAGTAGACTAGAGAGGTCTGCGCGCCACTTCTTCTTGAACCAATGATCAGAGGTCCTGACGCTGACGGAGAGGACGGTAACTCTACATGACGGCCAGAAGACTTTAACTATTTGCTGAGGACCAGTTCTGACTTAGAAAACGACTTTTAGCCAGAATAGGTAAATATGGAGGAAATGATCTTGCATTTAATTGGCTTTTCTTACAAATTAATTTAGATAAACTACATTCCGTTTGAATTACTGTGTCGGGTGGTTATTTTATTGTCATGTTTATTGAATATTTAGAGTGTTTAATTGTATCACCAAATCTATAGCAACTAGTTGATCACATTGACCTCAGGGTACATGCAGATTGGTTGGGTATAGAAAATTGTTTCCCTTATACATGGCACGGATAGAGTGGTAGGATGGATGTTGGTGTAATGGGCCCCACCAGCGTGTGATGTGTGGATGTGTGTGTGACTGTGAAATCACTCCGTCCGTGGAAGTAGAAGGGATTCGGAAGCTCCGATCTGCATCAGTAGCTCCAGCCTGGAAACCTATTTTATGTGTGCCAGGGCATGATTTATATTGTCGTACAGATCCTCGTATCTGAACTCTGGGGCATTGGGTGATTACCCCCTCCCTGGGTACTATATACCTGAAAAAAGTGCAATATCAGATACACCGGTTATAGTGAACGCCTCTCCCACCCAGGGCACAATCATCCCACTCGTATTCAGCATGTCACAGCCACTCCCTCACGGCTGGTTTACACCGACACCACACCCATCAAGCACACGCATCACAGGACATGTGACCCTGCCAATAAAAGGGTCTGGCCGCACGTGCTCAACGCCATTTCCACTCTCTATCTGGGTGCATCCGTGTGGTTATTATTTGTGCATGAGGGCCTAGGGCCCTACCACATCACATTCCCCACTGCTGGAGGTGACATGGCTACGTCCACCTGGCATATTACGAGACTCAATCATAGAGGGTCCATGACTTGCGTTGCACAGAGTTGATGAGGCTAGAGGTCAAAGCACATATGTTACACTTAATATATCACAGTAAATTAGCACAATATACGATAGGCCCTAGGGGCGGACCAAACCACATACTAAGAAAGACGACTTGACTAGACACAAGACCTAGAGCCTGTAGAATCGCTGGGACCCCAAGGAACCACCCAAGGCAGTGACACAGGGGACCCACGGGGGACGTGTGCAGTGTGAGAACCCAGCCGCGAGCTCCGTTAGCTTCTATGGGGAAAGTCGCGGTTGGAATTTTAAAGTTTAAGGACACTTAGAGGTGGCTTAGGAACAAACCCTTTTTGACTTAGATGGTTCTAGGGCCAACACCCACGGGAGCACTGGAGTACTCGTGTTACCTCACCCAGGGAAGCCGGGTGCATAGGTGTCAAATGGTGTCGGGTCGCGTCGTTGTTTTCAACGGCGGGATACTGAAAAGTGCTGCTGCCGGGAAGAGGAGAAGTGTCCGAAGAGATCCAAGCCTGGATCAAAGATGTGAAGAACCTGAAAGCAGAGGGGACAGACTCTGGGTCACTTGCCAGTGACAAGAATGCCCACCGATGGCGGGTGCTTCAGGTACGAAGAGGGGAAGCTTGACTCTTCAGCCACGAGGACCAGGAGGCGTAGAGGACAACCAGGAGCTGTATTCGAGCTGTCCCACGAAGGATGTCAAGTGCTGCAGCGTCGGTGCCCGGATTGGACACAACAAGCCTTGGCAACAGCAACCCACGCAGGAAGAGGAAAGATGCTTCGGTGCGGACCAGCAAGGTCCTGAGGACTCCCCAAGCGGTGGAGAGTCGGGACACATCTGGAGCAATCAGGGAAGCCCAATTAAAGTTAAAGTTGCCTTCACAGGGACCTACCAGTCAACGGACCAGGGATCGCGAAGGTACCTCAAGCGAAAACACAAAGGGCCGGCTCACGGAACATTCGTGGAGTGTAGGCCAGCAATCTTCAGTGGAAAAGGTGCTCGGGGTCTGGGCTACAAGTAACCCAATGCACAGCCTCAAGGGACGTCGAGAAGCTAATGCATTTGCAAATGTGCACGGTATCCAGGGGTTCTAGTTCCACGGTACCCACGAGGGCTATGGGTCTCAGCCTTGCTGGGGACTCGGGTCAGCCTCTGGGAAGTCTGGAAACCCACCGCCTGTGTTGCAAATTCTTCAGAGTCCGGCGGGAACTTCGGAGCTGCAAACCGGGCAGATGCGTCTTTGGTGCCTGCCAAGCAGGGGAGTAACTCCTTTACTACAAGGGAGATAATTCAGTCATCTAGTCGTGTAGATCGTTGAAGTTCCGGGATTTCTGTATCAGAGTTTCGTCCAGGTGTAATCTAAAGTCCTGTAGCCAGGGGTTCCTTTCTTATACCCAAGGAAGGGGTTGGACATACTCTGGGGACCCACCTATGGGAGGGTCAGGAAAGAGAGGTGGCTGCACCCACTTCCTTTGTTCAGTTTCGTGCCAGAGCAGGTGCTGGTAGCCCCTGCAACCGGTTTGAGCTGGACTATGCACAAGTACACCAAATGTGCCCCCATTGCGGACTTCAAAGCACTCCTGGAGTGCACCCACCCAGCCCTATTCCACTAAGGCTTGTCTGGGAGGTGATAACACCTCCCTGTGACAGGAAACCTATTGTCCAGGACTCCCATGCCGTAGTATCAGTCAGCAGCAGGAGGTCAGACTTGTGGCTGGCAGCATCCATTTTGTGATGCCTGGGCTCTGTTAGCTGGTACCGGGTATACCGGTGCTGTCATGTCTCTCCCTCTAGAAGGGTGGGATCATACTCCCGCACCAGTTACTGGTGTGGGGGTATGATTCCAAGGTGATTGACACCAAACACGACATGTTTCCGTGCAGCCAGTTATAATGCATTTAAGAGTATATGGTCAGGCTGCATCACAGACAATCCCGGAGAATAGATTCCGAAGACTGCAGAGGGGCTCTGCTCATGCATGGGCACCCTCTCACATAAAACCAAGTACCCTGCCCTCAGGATTGATAAGGCCTGCCATAGGGGTGACTGATGGGTTTATATTTTCAGTGATAGGGTGAGATATAGTGAACCTAATCTCAGTAAGGGGTGCATGCACCACCTTACCCAGGCTGCAGTAGCAGACCTGTGGAGTCATTTTGGAGGGCTTCCCAGGGGTGGCATAATACATTCTGCAGCCCCTTGTAGGCCTCTGGGGTACCTATGCCCTGGGTACATAGTATACCATATACTAGGGACTTACAAGGGTACATCAGAATCCAATCTGGAGTGTACCTAAGGTACATGGAATCATTTTATAAGAGAAAGCAGATAGGCTGAGGACCTGAATAGCAGGTTCCAGCCAAACTAAGTCAAAAGCCATCAAAACACCAGGAAAAAAGTGGGGGCAACCATGTAGTCAGATTCCACCTTCGTACAATCTGTTCAAAACCAAGACCCTATGTACAGCTGTTATTGAACAGAGCTATGATTTCTTGAGATTCAGCAGAAAACCACATTCCTGCAATGTCTGTACAATTACATGAACAATCCCAAACAGACTCTCTGCAGATGGTGTAACCACTAGTAAGACGTTGAGATATGAATGTATTTGAGAATTCTGTTCTCTAAATATAGACATTATTGGATTCTTACTAAATACACTGGGAGAGGCGTTTAGGCCAAACGGCAAGACTTAGCGCTGCCAATGAGAATCCCCTATTGCAAATATGAGGAGCCGCCGATAGTCTTGTACAATGGAAATATGAAGGTAGGCATCCTGAAGGTCTATTCATGCCAGAAAATCTTCTTTTGATAGCAATTGAATCACTTTTAAAGAGTTCATCTTGAAGTGCATGGTCTTGAGACACCCATTCAAGTCATTTACCTCTATGATCAACCGGTACTCCCCTAATAGCTCTTCTACCAGGAACACCAATAAGTACCTAGCTTGTCCCTGTTCTGTCTTTGTAACTGAAATTATTCCAGCAAGACCCATAGATGCACTCGAAGGACTTGACTCATTTCAAAACTTTGTGGATGACGAGTCAGGGGAAAAATAAATACTAGCAGAGACTCTTGAAACTCCAGTGAGTAACCCAGGTAAATCACCTGAGTGACCCTATTGTCTTTTATCATCTCTAACCAAGAATCAAGGAAGTTGCTCAATCTTCCTCCCACCTTATATGAAAAACCTCAAATTTGGGCACAGTGAAGAACACGAATTGTTCTTCGACCCATGTGTGCTCCTGAAGTCATTACTCTGATGTCGTCTTATTAGATGCAGGTTCATACTTTCCTCCTCTTGATGGGTTGCAAGGCTTATTATCACTAGAATACCCTTATGAATGGAACGTGAAAGTCTGAGTGTGTTTTTTGCTCTTAAAGGACTTGGGTGTGACATTATCAAGCTGCTCCCCAAACAACCAGAAAAGGGCATCTTCAAGAAACAAGCCTTCTGAACTGTATCAACATTCCAATTTTTTAAAAATAGATGTCTTCTTGCTGCTACCATACTACTTGAAGCCACTGACGATGCCTTTTAGGTAGTGAAGGTTACATAAATGAATGGATGTAGAATTTTGAACAGCGCAACTGCTACCTAGCAAAGACATCTCTGCACTTCATTATTATAGAAATTCACAAATCATGGTAAAATAAGGTTTTCTAAATAACTACGTTTTCAGCTTTTAAAAAAAACTTTATCCAGTGCCTGGGATGTATAAACTGAATAGATTCATATCTTCATGGCCAGGTTCAGTTCTCGGTAGGCTCTCCTCAGTGAAGCCTTAGCCTTTTTATTTATTGAGTCTGCAACAATTACATAATTGGTTTTGCAGATTGATCAGTAAGATTAGCCAATAAGGGATCAACTACTAAGTTTTGAGGAAATTCCACATCCCCTTTTGCCCTCACCATAAACCTTGGCAGAAAAGCTCTTTCTGGGTCTCTCCATTTCCTTTTCTGTAGACCCTCTACCTCAGAATTCACAGACAAATTAGGGATATAGATCTATTGAACTGTCTAAAACAATACCCATTTGTTGACGCTGGTCATCATCCAAAGGAAGGTGGGAATTGCTAAAAATATAGGAAACCAGAACTTTCAGCTCCTCATTTGGAATTAATGTGCTTTTAGGAGCACTAGTACCAGGGATTAAACAAGCATTTGCAATGCAATAGGTCTCGCATTTCCGCGAGTTTACGCTATTGGCATTGTAAATATCAATGCCTTTTATTTATGTTTTAAAAACGGAAACAAAAATAAAAGGCATTGTCATTTCAATGTCAATAGCTCAAACTCACGTAAATGCGAGACCTATTGCATTGCAAATGCTTGTTCATTATGCATTTCTTCTTTCACGTCATTGGAACATTTGTCTAATTCTGACTATTGGCCTAGTGTGCTTAGATTTTGGGTACTAGGTCTGTACATTGAATAACGTGTTTGAATCTTATTTTGCTCAGCATGGCGGAATGTTACCTATACGGTATACTGCTAAATGGGGACACTATAGGGTGTAAACTGTATAAAGAATGGTTCGCAGGACGACCGGAGCATACTCTATATAAGGTTCAACTTGTGTGCAGTCTATTCTGAAACGCTGAATGGTGAAATTAATAAATACTTCAAGAACAATTAAACGGAACAAGTTTCTCCAGTTTGTACTTCCTTGGTTTAAGAGAAGTTAGTTGTAATGAGCTCATGCGGATGTTGCTCTCTCGTCCCTGCCTGGATGTGTGTTTGCCTGTAACCTTTGAACCTTCGACCATTTCAACAGAACTGTCCCAAAGCACGAGACTACAAAAAACAGTCAGGCAGTGAACGCTTCATACCTGCAGTGCGAAGCCACCATTCAATATACAGTGTTCACTCGATCGCAATTTTTTCGTCCAACGGTGAAATAGAGATGCTGGTGAATGTAAGGCAATGGATTGAAGACAACAAGGCATTCTTTCAACCACCAGTGTGCAATAAACTCATTAAGTATTATTCAGCTTTTACTTTTACGCTCCGCAATGAGATATCACACCTCCTACCCCACCCAAAAAAATAATACAGCTGAAATGAAATCGAAAGACGTGTCGAATTTATGCACCTACGGAGAAGCCTGAAATGTTTACAAAGCTCTCGCTTTAAATGCTGTTTATCTACTTTAAAAACAAGCAGTCTTCAAAAAGGAGACGGAGAGGGCGGAGTGAGTGGGCGAGGAGAGAGAGGGGCGTGTGGGCGAGGAGAGAGAGGGAGACGAGGTAGGGACCAGGAGGTGTGCCCGCGAGTGGTGCACGCGTGCGCGCTTACAGCGAGTGAAAGCGCAAGGATGTCGAGCCGGGAGAGCAGTCTGCTCTTTTTCGAAGCACACACTTGGATGCTGCCACAAGCACGAGTATGTGCTTCGAAAAAGAGCAGAACGATGGCTAAAGGTCCTCCTAAGCAGCGCATTCGCGCTGCATAGGCGAGACCTAAAAACATGGCATCTCATAAAACACCGCTTTAGCAGACTATTCTGGTTTGAAATACTTAGCAAGAAAAACAGGTAAGGTTTTTTTTTTTTTAGAATCAGAGGAGAGACCTTACCTTACCCTACTACTGATAATATGTCTTGCCTCCCGCTTCATTTCAGGAGGCAACTGCTGCACTACTGCTAGTGGTGTATCCCTGGCTATACCGGCTGGAAATACCATCCAGTAAGAGCCATCATGCTGGAACCCCTACACCACAGCAAGGGGCATGTGCCACCCATCCTCGAGCAGAATCACTCAACGTGTACGATAAACAGAGGCTGCCACGTTAATCCTCAAGCAAGGCAGCGCGAATCCAGAAATAAGAGGACCTGACATTGCAGCCCCATCCATCCATCCGAAGGAATGCCAGAGTGAACCCACACCTCATCTGCAAAACCTTCCCGGTCCAAGCAGCTCAGCAAGGGAAAACACTGTGAGCCCATGTGCCACGGAAAACAATCATCAAATCAATGTACTGTGTGAAGAGAGAGGCACAACACAAGTGCACACAAGTCAAAAATAGGATGTCCTTGAATGGTTAAAGGGGATTTTAAAAATGATAGCAACAAGGAGGGTTTATGCTTGGTAGGTGTACTCTTGAAGAGGCGGGGCATCTATTCTGCTCTAATAAGGAATGAGACAGGGGCATGAATGAGGAAGTAATTTAATGTTACTGGTCTGTGATATGAACCTGTGGCACTCTGTCAAGTTAGTGCAAGAGAAAACTATTTAACAAACTAAAAATCGCAGTAATGTTGAACCCGAAGACAAAGAAGTATTCGCATTGAGGGTTGCCGCCCAGTGTATTCTCGCACGAGGGCTTGGCACCGGAATACGTATTCAGCAGCACACCCTGCAAAAGTGAGCATCAGTCATTATGTCTCGTGCCACGAATTGTGCTCTGCAATGGGCTGAGCCCGTTGATGTGAACACAATGTGTGATAGAGGAAGCTTTACCTATGCGCAGGTGTGTCAAAGCGTGAGAGAGGATTAATTGACGTTCCCAAGAGGCCATGTCAGATTAACACCACGGTTACTGCCGGGCAGAAACCACCAGGTGTGAGTTACCAGGCCGAAACAACCACCAGGAGTGAATGCCCCCGTCTGCTCCGTGAGTTCCAGACGCGTCATCGATACTCCCCAGAGCTGTCCTCACGCAGCGGCGGGATGCCAGAGTGGTGACGAGAGATGTCTGGTTCACCCTGCAGCAGTGCGCACGGCACAGGCCCAGTGCAGGTAGAGGCAGGCCGGGAGTCACGTGACATCCTGACGGTCGATGGCCCGAGGGTTTCCTGTAGCTATCTTCTGCCAGGAAATATGACATGGTGACAAAAAGACAATGGTTAGAAGACAGATGCTGCATGAGGTTATATACATATATCCGTGAGTGTGTGCCGGTACAACCTGAGTAATATTAATAAATAACTTTCACTGAAACTTGATTTAGAGGTTTACTTTCAATGCACATCAGAGTGACTTCAATGTCTTAACATTGCGCCCACTTTCATATCTGATAAAGTATACTATAGATGTTTGTACTTTAAATGTGGTTGCATTTTTCTTAGCATATTCTTTTATTACCCATTTCTAATCGGCCTCCTAGTAGTAACATCACGGGCAGACTTACCGATATCCAGGGCACGAGTCCTAAAAAAAAAAGTGGGGGGACTGACCTAGTTAATCAGTATGCAAGTGACATCCCGCGCGCATGACATCACGGCACGTGACATAACAGGAAGTGGCGTCATAAGAAGTGACATCAGATCTTAAGACCTCGCATATATGTTTAACATGTCTCTCACGAGTACATTGGAGCACAATTTCAGTATACAGGGAAACCCTCCTGATTTAGGCAGAAGATTCACACTTTTGTAAGCTACACATAAACCAGTTGCCTTTTGTCAGCGTAAACTTCCACTATCCATAGTGCTTTAAAAGAAAAAATAGTGGTACCTAAATTAATACAACGCCTCCTCAGGGGTAGTAAGCAATATATAAATGCTATTTATTCTGTGTAAATACTGGAAAAGACCAACACATCTGACATTCTTGCAGGCATTCATAGCTCCTAGAAAGAGCCGGAACAAAGTAAAAAGCTGCCTCTCTTAAGTGTAAAGTCCAGGCCTATCCAGAGGCGTAGCTAGAGCTTGTGGCGCCCGGGGCTATCCCTCAGATTGCCGCCCCAGGGCGGGGGGGTGGGTTGCTGGGGAAAATGGACGGCAAGCACGTGAAAGTGGACCGAGAGACATGTAGTATCGCCGCTAATAATTACCTCGATCATGCAAGTTACATGCACATACATGATACAGTCGAAGGCTACACAGTTGAATACACCGGTGACTGGCAGTACAAAAGAGAACACACAGACTGCATGATCTATCTGTGGACTCAGAAAAACGGCATGTGACATCCATCAGAGAGCTGCGTGAACAATACCTGGTAATCCCCTCAGCACAATGCAAAAATGCACATACATGACACTGTTCAGGGATCCATCATCTACAGCTGACATTAAATGACCATTCATCATGGTCCCCCCATTCAAGCAGTGCACTTTGTGATCTGCATGGTACATGTTCTTTGCAGCAGGCACATCAACCATTTGTGCTACCTTTCCAGGAGTCAACCCTTCCACTAGACAAAACTCAGATCTCTCTCTAGGAAGAACATTAATCACCAAAGTTATCATGACATTTTTATTGTTTCTGAAAATTGCTGGAGGCCAGGAAGGAGGCAGCAAGTTTTTATAAAACCATAATATACTTGCAAACACTACGCACCCACCCGAAATAGCTACCCAGTGCGGTCACACCGTTCGCCCCGCCCTAACCTGCTCAGGGTTCATGTGACCTCAGTGACAGAGTCACAGTGACTGGATCACTGTTGCTCTAGGGTGTGCTGCTTCGTAGGCCTGCCCGCAAGACTGGAGATGAACTTCAGTATGGATTGTGGTGGACAGGCCTTCAAGGTTAACTCACAATTGACACCACTAGGGTACACCTGCTTGTGCTAAGACATCAAGCCTTCTAAGGTCTAGTGGGGCCTTCTAAGGTCTAGCATGGGAATATGCTCCCTCAGTAGAGTGGTCTGGTGGACTGGTCATGAAGGCTGAACCCAGTTCCCCAGTTCCAAATTCAACAGCTCTGGCCATAGTGCCACATCCTCTCCCCCACTGAACACCATACTGCCCCACTGAGGGAAACTCACACTGCCTTCAGCTACAACCTAATTGTGCCTGCTATAAACACTTGGATGTGGCTCAATTCAAATTATGCACTTGATAAGAGTAATATGCTGCCTAAAAAAAAAAAAGTAAAAGCAAGCACTCATAGGGAATGCAAGATTACATAAAGCATGTGAAATGTAAGCAGAAACAACATGGTTACCTTAACGATCACTCACTCACTATTCAGAAATCAGCGAGTGGTTTTACCTGAAAAGTTAAGGACATGACTACAGGGCCCTGAAGGGAACCGTTTCAATGTCCATTGCTTATATCCTTACAAAACGTAAGCAGTATGGTTTAAAAAGACCACATCCATAAACACAGAGCCATGGTACACATTTTGTTTTCCAATCCACCCATCAACCAGGTATTGCAGTACCTCCAGGAATGATACACTTTCCCACCTGGGGACAACAATGCTGTTCAAAGAAAGACTAGAAAACAAAAGTAGCGCTTCACTGGTAAACTCTGTAAAGTGAGGCTGATGTATTTGGATGTGAATAAAACCAATCTGGCCACTTTGCAACCACTCTGTCTTGCTTTATTTAGTTATGTATTTATTTCTCATATTTAAAACCTTCTATTTCTCTCCATCCCGCTGCACTTTGGAATAGAAAAATGTCAGAAAAAGGACATTTCCCGCAAGAGTGTTTTTCTTTTTTGGATCCATTTCACCGGGAAGCAACTAAATGAAAGAAGGAAAGAGAGGTTGTGAACCGTTTCTTCAAGCTACGGTTTTCAGTAAGTGAGGAGCAAGACAGAAAGAGAGGGAATAATAGGAAGAGAGGGGGGGGGGACTGCCAGCACAGAAAAGAAGAGGACATTGCCCGAGTCCTATTCCTTCTCTGCCCGCCCACGAAAGCAAGCCGAGCCTTATCTGAATGCCTTTGTCCGCCCCCAAAATAGTGCCGCCTGGGGTGGACCGCCCCCACCGCCCCCCCTAGCTACGCCACTGATGTTTGCACAAGTATGCATGGCACTATAGTTGGACATATGACGAATCAGATGGCATGCGTTTATCACCCCAGCAGCTCCCACCTTGTTGAGACCGGTTTAACAAGAATTGCCCTTTCCACCAGCTCTTAATTATGTGGCACTTTTTCCTCCAAATAGGAGCACAAGAAATGTGGTTTCCTCTCCCGCAGCCCCATTCGTATATCTTATAAGTATGGCTGCGCTCTCCGTAGACCCTGAAGTGGCACATGGCATGATAATCATTGAAACTGATTGGGCATAACTTAGGGCCTTATTGTGACTTTGGCGGTCGCGGAGCGGGGCTGCCATGCCGCCGCCCAGCTCCAAGAGCATCAAAGGCAGTTCCTGCAGGGCATGAACTCTCAAGTCCATTGCTCTGCAGGAACTGGGGGTGCATGTGAAGTGCCGGGTTTTTAGAACCCAGCGGTGCAGGGGAACACACCCTAAGACTTCGGGTTCTTCCTGTTTCAGACCCACAGAAACACAGAGTCTTCTAGATGAAATCAAAGATCGTATTTATTGGCTGCAGACCAATCACAGGTATCCGAGAAGTACAACACGATGTATGTTCTCAGGAGACTGCTCCCGAACCAAAAACCAGTCTTTACTTATATACACAAAATTACGCTTGGGGGCAACACCACCCCTGTTTTACAAGTGGTCATTCACATATTTTAGTTTCAAAGAAACAGCAGAGCGATAACGACAATCCCACATTTCAGTTCATTAAGCATACAGTCATTGTACCCAGCAAGGCTCAGAACCCTCATCAGATAACAGTGGACCCCAATAAAACCGGCACCTCCTGCTCGTAAAACAAGCCATAAAGTAGGAAACAGAGTCAGGTGTGAAATAGCTTAGTCAGAGATCGTGTGCGAACAAGGACTTTATGATGGGTCGAGCCCTGATGCTAATCACATTAGGCCGCGAGGAAAGGAACTGGCTGGACAGGATTGACCTCGGGCAGCGGAGTCAGTTTGCACAGGTCAGAGAGAAGTCACAGAAGGTGTATGTGTCCTTTAGGCCTAGGCATGGCCTTAGTGCGCAGCCTATGTGAGGGCAACCACAAAATGGCTACTGTTCTAAAATGGAATCCAAGGGTTCAATATGTGGTATTGTATGCACAGTGAATTCATCAGTGAAACATGACGAAAACACTCATACATACCGCGTTACTCATTTGCGGTTCGCTGATACCAAAATTGGCATGGTGGGACCATGCCACCGACACGGTTCCGAATTTTACAGTACCACAGACCCTCCTTTTGCCCTTACATAGGCAATAACTATACTAATCTGAGTCCAGGTCTATGTTCAGAAAGTCATGGAGATGTTGCTGTAGCATCATCCTATTGCTTAGCTCGTCCCTTGATACAGGTTTCCTTACACATGATGTAACACAGAGGCTACACATTACAGGAGCACACTGTATACATAGACAGAACAGGAAAAGAATGGCTAAGATTGTTCCAATGACTATTAGAATCTTCCATCCCCAAGCTGATATCAGTTCCCAGAACCACCCCATTACCGACCAATCTCCTTTATCCACGTGGATAGATTCGGAAATTTTATGCAGTTTGGAGATGGCCTGATAGATTGTCGGAGCGTTATCTGGTATGAAAATACAACAGCTTGATTGGATAACAGTACATACCCCACCACGATCTGCAAGTATGACATCTAGAACCATACGGTTTTGCAACATCATGAGGCGATCCGCTTGGAGCTCAGCTGTCAAATTACCAAGGGCACCAGCCGTTACATTAACAGTGGTTTCCACTACACGTGTCAGTTGTCTCAGGTTCCTACTATTGACCATTGGTCCCCAAAACGGCAGCAAACCCAAGAAAAAGTCTCCTGCTTCCTGACCGACAGCATCTTCCTTACTAACAACGCCTCTCACAACTCTGGTCTTGTGATAATCAGAGGCGGCAGTAAATGTCGGCGGTAGCAAATTTGCAACATAACACGTGCCCGAGAAATCAGGGGGCAACCATGTATATGCTCGATCATTACAAACAAAGTATGTACCCTTGGCAGCCAAAAACGCAGGGGAAAACTGTGATGGAAAAGTGTACGTTTCCGTACAGTCACTCTTCCCTAGTTGAGCTCTTGGATTTTGTCCATTGCCTTGTAAACAAAGGCGACCCATGTGTGGTACAACCCAAATTGGGGATGAACTTTTGCGCTGTTTTTCGCCCAAACTAATGCTATACCCCATCGCGTTCCAACCTACATAAGCTCGCAACTCATCCTTGGGAATAGATGTATATGCATCGATATCTCTACTCATATCTGCAACTCCTCTCATCAAGGCTTTATTGTTCGAGTTAAGTCTAGTGGAACGCGGTGGTCGTGGGGAGTAGGTTTCAAGCGCAAAAAGAAACATGGTCTGGAATGCCCATGATGAACCATTATAGCTAAACGGCAGCACTAGGTATGGAATACCCTTATCAATGGTATGCGGCATTAAACCACACACCCAGCAATTCGTTGTGTTCATAACTAGTTGGTGCTGGTGCAGGAGTTGAACAAATGAATTGTTTACAAATTCAGCACGTCTAGCTTGTTCGTGTTCAGGCAGAGGGTGAAAAGAGTGTGGAAAAACAGTAGGAGGAGGTGTGGGCTGTACAGTGGGTACAAATGGTATTTGGAAAGACAATAATACACAACCTACAGAAAACATCATTATGCTAGATAGTACAAACAGACATAATACTACAAAACATTTGCTATTCATTATTTTACATATTCTGCTCTTAAAACTTATTTCCTCAGCGGGTCTCTTCATCTCGAGAAACTCCATCCTCTAATCGTGCTGTTCGCGGCAGATGGTTATCTTCTGCTAAGGAGTACACCTGTCAGTTCAGGGAACGCCCTAGACCAACCAGAACCGTTGACTCAACGTCTCCGGCTTGTACCCCAAAGTCTTGGCGCCGCGACCCTACAGCTAAACCCGGATGGTGGTTCAAAAAATAAAAAATAGAAAAGTTTCTCAGATGAGAGAGCTGCGCTATCCAATAATATCAAACGAAAATAAAAAAAATTTTGTCCATAGTCCTTAGCCTCAAATTATACCTGTTTTTCCCAGGTACTGTCTGGTCTTGAAACAAAAGTTCAGGCTCTGTGGTGTCCAATCGAATTGATGGCGATATAGCTTCTTGCAGAATGTCGTCACTTTCTTGCTCTGTAATTGTTCCCTTTACACGTGCATCGCTAAAAGGCACAAAACGAGGCACAGTCTCAGCCTCGGAGTCAGCGATCCCCTCCTGGACCCACCGATCATACGGTAGGGGCAAAGGGATCCTCTTGCAATGTATGCCGTGTATCCAATTCTTTTTCCCTTTCACTCGAACCGCTGATCTCGTCGATAGAAGGACTAGGTGGGGGCCGATCCAACGGGGCTCATCATTTTTCGCACTTTGAAAATTCTTAATCAGCACCCACGTTCCAGGATTAATAGGGTGTCCTGGAGCTTCAGAGGCCTGGGGCAGAGTATCGTGAACCTGTTGGTGTAAGACACGCAATTTAGCCGTCAATTCATACAGATAATCAAGCAGTACTGGATGTTCGATTTCACTGAATTTTCTTGGCCTTGGCACTCCCCATACATTGGCCGGACGGCCAAACACGATTTCATACGGACTAAGTCCCACTCGTGAATGCAGTCATTCTTGTTGATAGGAGTGCTAAGGGCAGAGCGTCAGGCCATTTAAGACCGGAGCTCGCCTGAATTTTGGCCAACTTAAGTTTCAAAGTGCCATTGTAGCACTCTACTAATCCAGCTGATTGGGGGTGATTTGCAGCGTGGAACTTCTGCTTAATGCCTAGTCCCTCACACACATTCTTCATCACTCGACCTACAAATTCACTCCCGTTATCACTCCATACCATCCTTGGCATTCCGAACCTAGGGAAAAATTCTTTGACAAGGGCTTTAGCTGTGGATAAGGCCGTATTGTCTTTTAGGGGATATGCTTCTATCCATCTTGAAAAAGCGCAAACAACAACCAGTACATATTTCAAATTGTTGCACCTTTCCATGTGGATGAAATCTAGTTGCAGAACCTCAAAGGGATATGATGGAGGCGCAAAATGACCAGCTGGAGTTGGGGTTCCCCTACCAGGATTGTGTTTCAGACATACCATGCAATTTTTGACCACATTCTCCGCACCTTTGGGAATTCCAGCATTCTGCCATACTGGAGCCAACAACTTACAAATCCCTTTCACACTGATATGTGCCATTCCATGTGCCATCGTAACCACTGGAAGCACATATGCATCAGGTAACAACCATCTCCGATGTTCTGACAAATCAACCCAACAACCATTTTCATCCAATTTACCCTTACTCTCTTTCCACATACTCAATTCTTTCTCTGTGGCTTCAGCTTGAAGGGACTTCACACTCTCTATCGTGTCTTCACACATTCCAACATCACCAACCCATCTTGCAGGGCCTGCAACATACATTCGAGTTGTCACACCTTTTGCTGTTTCTTTCGCGATTTCGTCAGCAAATGCATTACCACGGCCAACATCTTCGGTAACCTTCTTGTGTGCGCTACATTTCACAATCGCAACTTGGAATGGTAAGGTCAGTGACTCAAGGAGATCATTCACTAACTGACCATTCTGAATCTTAGCTCCATGCGAGGTCAGGAACCCACGTTCTTTCCACAAACGCCCAAAACTATGGGCCACGCCAAAAGCATACTGACTGTCAGTATATATGTTCACTTTCATTCCTTTCGACAACACGCATGCTCTTGTAAGTGCAATCAATTCTGCTGCTTGGGCTGAACCATGTGGTACACGTGTAGTTTCAACAATCGTGTGCAAAGTCGTGACAGCATATGCAGCAGTCGTATCACCATTCGGAAGCTTGAAGCACGAACCATCCACCCATAAGGTACCGTCACATTCAACCAGGGGAGTATCTTTAAGATCCACTCTCCCTTTTGTTTCTTCTTCTGTTCTGAACAGACAATCATGTTGTTCAACCTCATCTGTGTCTGCTGAAATTGGCAACAATGTAGCTGGATTCAGCGTGTTGCACCTTTTTATGTGCACATGGTTTGCTAACAGTGTCAATTCATACCCTGACAATCGAGCATTAGTTAAATGCTGTGTCTTGGTCCTGTTTAACAATGTGTCCACTGCATGGGGAACCATTACGATCAATGTGTTATTCATCACTAATCCGGCAGACTGTCGAATAGACACAGCTGCTGCTGCTGTGGCTCTTAGACAACTTGGCAATGCCCTCGCTACCGGATCCAAAGTCGACGAAAAAAACCGCGCATGGACGCGGTCTGTCTCCAAAAGGCTGTGTTAACACTGACAATGCGCAACCTTCTTTTTCATGAACATACAATGTAAAAGGCTTACTATAGCCGGGGGTACCCAACACAGGAGCTGAACATAATGCCTTGCGCAATTCGAAAAAACATTTCTGATACTTTTCAGACCATGGGACAGGATTCGGTGTATTTTTATATTTTAATGCTATCAATGGTTTTGCCAGCAAAGAAAAACTCGGGATCCAGTGCCTACAGTATGAAGTAATGCCCAAGAAAGCACGCACTTCTCTCTGTGTCCTTGGCACGCTTAATTGTGCAATGGCCTGGATTCTTTCTGGGGTCAGCTTCCTTCCCTCCTTCGATAAGAGATGACCTAAATAGGTCACTTCTTGTCGACAATATTGCAGTTTAGAGAGAGACACTTTGTGATGAAAGGCAGACAAATGACGCAACAATGATGATGTAGCTCCTTTACAAATCTTTTCAGTATCCGCGGCGATTAGTAAATCGTCAACATACTGAATAAGGGTAGCACCACTAGGTAAAACAAGGGCATCAAGCTGCGCTTTTAAAGCCTGACTGTATATTGATGGACTTTCACAGTAGCCCTGTGGAGCGCGTTTAAAACGGAAGCTTCGACCTCCTAAACAAAAGCCAAAAATATCTCTGCTCTCCTCTGCAATCGGGATACTAAAGAAAGCATTCTTTAAATCAATCACTGAGAACCAAGCAGCGGAAGCTGGGATCATAGTTAACAAGGCAGTTATATCAGGGACCACTGGAAACTGTGGCACAACTACCTTATTGAACTCTCTAAGATCGATCACAAATCTGTAAACAGGTGGCTGAGAAGGGTCAGTATGTTTTAAAACAGGCAGAACCGGACTATTACAAACGTTGCCTCTTGTCTCTTCAATTACATCCTTCTCAATTAAATCATAGATAATTGCTAACAACGCTTTTTCACCTTCCTTAGAGATCTTGTACTGGGGAATGCGGGGCAATTTAACATTGGCTTTCAAAGTGACAACATACGGCGGTATTTCCAAAAGGCCCACGTCATTAGGGCCAGTGGCCCAAAGGGCATCAGGAAGAGACAACAATTCAGCTGGCAGTTTATTCTTTGACAAATACATGGGAGAAATCACTTCCTTACCCAGCGTAAGTTGTACTCCCGAGGGGGAACAATATAATGTTGCATGTAATCTCTTTAACAAATCCGATCCTAACAGGTTTTCACCACATCCTGTCGTTAGGATAAGGGGTGCTTTCAGCTCACAAGGTCCAACAGAAAGGGCCATAGGACTTGAGATAGGGTTCCTAACCGGGGCGCCAGAAAAACCTACTGAAACATTCATTTCGCCAGACAAAGGCGCGCCAGGGAGTTTGGAGCGCATAATAGAACTCTTTGCAGCACCAGTGTCCAGCAGAAAGGGCTCTGTTACACCCGCTGTAGTCACCTTAACATACGGCCCGCTCTGATCCACTGGCACTGAAACAACTCCCTCTCTCTGTCTATGGCTGTCCTAGTAATCATTACCGTCCGTATTATCATCTTCTACATAATAGTCATTATTATAGTACTGAGCTGTCTTGCCAGTTACATTGGCTTGCTGATCAAAACTATTCATCGTATTTTGAGGCGGAAGAGGACGCGCGTTCTGGGGAACATTTCCACGCCCTCTACCTCTTGGAGCTTGCTGGCCTCCTCTACCTTTTGCACCATAAGCATTATTCGTGCGCTGCAACAATCTAAGACAATTATTTTTAAAATGACCTTTCTCCTTGCAATATGAACACTGATTGGGACCGATAGGGACACGTGGTTGATAATACCCATACATTTTCTGATTATTCTGAAACTGTTGGGGTTGCTGATAGATACCCTGGGTTTGCCTATAATTATTCTGACCTCCACGTGGCGGATAAGCCTGCTGTAGAAGAACCTTCGTTTTCAATTCTTTCGTTTTCTTGTCTGTTCTATCCTTCTCATCTTTATCCCTATTTTCGTAATACTGTGCAGTAGCCAGTATTTGCGCTGAAGAGGAAACGGCCCAAGAACTCTCCGAATCTTTAAATTTTTTACACAACTCTGGAAGCAAATTATGCACAAATTTATCAACAAATAACCGTTGACCACCTTCTGTACTCATGTCTTGACCACTGTGGTCGATAAATGTTTCTTCAAACCTGGCGAAGAAATCGGACACTGTTTCATCTTTCTTCTGTTTGCATGCGGATAATTTATCCCAATTTACACGTATTGCGGGCATTAAAGTCTTCATATAGTTAATTATTCTACCAGGGAGTTCTGCTACCGCGGGCTCAGGCTTGGCACCACCAACCTGTCTATTGTCTGCATTAATGATATTAGCCCACGTGTCACCTAGTTCTGCAGCATGATCTGCATTACGAATCAATCCCCACAAAGGCTGTGGAACAACATTTCCGAACAACATATCTATCTCAGCTAGATTCATGACACATGATTCTGCAGTCTGTGATAACTCCTTATAATATCCTGCAGGGTTCTTACGGGGGTCAGGCAATGTCTGCTTAAGCGCTAAAACTTCAGATCGTTTCCAGGGAACATGTACCCAAACACGCTGAAAATGAGCTGGCACAGCAGCAATACCATGTGCGCCATCAGCCGCAACGGCTTCCTTCCATACCATAGGGACTTCTCTCATAGGGTACTGTCGCACCTTTTCACCAGAGGAGTCAAGCCCAAACAGTGACTGAGAAGGATCCCTAATCCTAAAAGATAGCAATGTCGCAACTGCTTTCCTAACATCGGGACCCACAATCGTACCTTTTCCAAATTCAAATCGCACTTGACACAACTCCTGCGGGTTTGAGTCTAAATCATTATCTTCCAATTCCTCACATAGGATTTCACACATTTTCTCAAAAACGTATCTCTGTTGTGGTGCTTCCCATTGATGAAAAACATTCACAACAGACTCTATATCATATCTAGAAGGATAAACAATCCACCTATGTGCCATGCGGTCCAGTTCTTCTTTCTCTCTCGGACCAGGTATTTGACTACGTAACTGCTTACGTTGTGGACCAGGGGTCGTACTAGATGACCCAAAGAGGGGTGATATAAGACTAGTGACTGCAATAGCTATTCGTTGTCATGCAGAAGGAGAAGTTGAGGCAAGAACCGGGGGAAAAACAGAGGGAAGAAAAACGGGTGTAGATACAGATACAGAAGTAGTAGTAGGTAGGGCACCAAGGGAGGCAGCTGATGTGTTAGGTAAAGTCGCAGGGAGCGCAGAAGAGGTAGGTAGCAAAATCGGCATCCCTTGGGAAGGCTGCGCTACAGGGATAGGAGCCGGCTGAGGAGGAGCTGGCGGCTGCGGGAAAGCTTGCGGTGCATTAGCTGGAGGCTGTACATTTAAGGGTTGTGGAGGCGCTGTAGCATTTTGCGCATACGGGGGTGGCGAACTTAGCAAATGCGACATTAGGGGGACTTTCTCCTTTTCTTTTAATGCATCTTGCTGAAGGGGCGGCAAAACTGGGTAACATTTATCAATGACTAGTTTGCGTTGCCTGTGCAACTGCTCATTCATTTGGTCCTCTTCATTATCTTTAAACTGCAAAGCTGCTTGCATTATCGACATACCTCTCTCTCTTTTTCTTTGCTAATTTAATTTCTTTTTGTTTGGCTTCCTTTCGCCATAGGCGGAAAGAATCAAACATCGCCGGCCGGGCTTTCATCTTGAATCATTTAACTTCTAGGTTATCTAGGATCTCTGTGTCGAAACTACCATTTTGGGGCCATTTTAAAACACCATCCTTCCTGGTGTATCGGGTCCATACTTCATGATACGTAATGGGGCCCACGCCATGTTTCACATAAAGCTCATAAGTTGGAGTTCCAATTGGAGGAACCGGACACGAATCCTCTAATCAGGAATCCCTTTTACAACCAAAACAAAACAAATTTCCAAATATACTAGAACCAGGCATCTTCGCTCACTAGTCTAGTTTCAAACTTCAAGGGATTATCGAATACGATAGTCTCGTGCATACACGAGTCCTCTGGCTTTGGCACTTGCAAGTCCCAAATCAAAGCGATCCCGAAGGATGCCAAAATCCCGAAGGATACCAAACAAACTGGGAGACGCTCCACTTATACTTAACTGAGGTATTGATGACTTCACCAGAAGACTCTCTCAATTGTTTCGCTCTACCAAATCGTCAAGGGTCCAAAACAGGGCGATAATCAGGGCAGCAGTCCTTCGTAGCCGTCGGGACGCGGAGAACCTCGCAGAAAAGACTTTCGGACCACGTCGACATGCAGGGGTCAATGAAGTGGCGGCCTTCCTCCAGAATTTCCACACAAAGCTCCTCACGAACCTCTGGCTTGGACCGGTACCGATGAAATCGCCCCGAGTTGGGCGCCAACTGAAGTACCGGGTTTTTAGAACCCAGCGGTGCAGGGGAACACACCCTAAGACTTCGGGTTCTTCCTGTTTCAGACCCACAGAAACACAGAGTCTTCTAGATTAAATCAAAGATCGTATTTATTGGCTGCAGACCAATCACAGGTATCCGAGAAGTACAACACGATGTATGTTCTCAGGAGACTGCTCCCGAACCAAAAACCAGTCTTTACTTATATACACAAAATTACGCTTGGGGGCAACACCGCCCCTGTTTTACAAGTGGTCATTCACATATTTTAGTTTCAAAGAAACAGCAGAGACATAACGACAATCCCACATTTCAGTTCATTAAGCATACAGTCATTGTACCCAGCAAGGCTCAGAACCCTCATCAGATAACAGCGGACCCCAATAAAACGGGCACCTCCTGCTCGTAAAACAAACCATAAAGTCGGAAACAGAGTTAGGTGTGAAATAGCTTAGTCAGAGATCGTGTGCGAACAAGGACTTTATGATGGGTCGAGCCCTGATGCTAATCACATTAGGCCGCGAGGAAAGGAACTGGCCGGACAGGATTGACCTCGGGCAGCGGAGTCAGTTTGCACAGGTCAGAGAGAAGTCACAGAAGGTGTACGTGTCCTTTAGGCCTAGGCATGGCCTTAGTGCGCAGCCTATGTGAGGGCAACCACAAAATGGCTACTGTTCTAAAATGGAACCCAAGGGTTCAATATGTGGTATCATATGCAGAGTGAATTCATCAGTGAAACATGACGAAAACACTCATACATACCGCGTTACTCATTTGCGGTTCGCTGATACCAAAATTGGCATGGTGGGACCATGCCACCGACACGGTTCCGAATTTTACAGTACCACACATGCAGACAGGGGGGCACAACTTGTGCCCCGTGCATACATCCCATGGCGCAGAGGCCCAAGGGAGCTGTGTAGTGCCCACTTTGTTTCCTCACCACCACACTTTTCATGGCGGTTGCAGTGCCATGAAAGTGTGGCATGCGACAACTCGTGATATGGTTGGCAGGGCCACAAACATATTGCGGCCTCAAAACTGCTGCAACACAGCCAGGGTTCTCTGATCCCTGGTGTTTGTGGCAGTGCCAATGCAGACCCACCACCGAAGTTGTAATGGGGCAGTGGGACCGCCTGTGTGGCGGTGCCCGCACCGCCATCAGGCATGCACGTTTAGATAAACGATGTGTCCCTAACACAGGGAGTAGAACCTCTGCTCCCCATATGACAGCGGCTGATTCATACATGCACTGAGCTTTGTTTCAACAGTATGTTGCTCCTAATCAATGTGACTTGGGTCACTTTATGATGTATATGTTCTGCACGCATGTTTCCTAATCGCATGGAGCAGCACTGTAGTCATTCTTTACTCACATGGGTATGAGGCCATGCCCTATTGTTGGGGTAGATTTTATTATATGTAATAGTGCTAAAATCCAGGTTGACATTGGTGGATATATTTTTTCAGATATCGTCAGTCCAGATTGGATTTGATAGACTTACATAGAACTTAGAGGTAGTGCATCCTAAGTAGAAGATACGTACTCCCACAGATGTTATTCTCATTCTATTGATAGACCTTCCAATGGGTGTGCAGTGGACATACAGTGACCTTTTTGTTGCACACAAACCCTACTCTGTTTTGCATTGGTGAGTCAATTAGTAATAGACACAGTATATAATACACAGACAGTAGTGTTTTCCAATGCAGACTGATGATTGGTCTGCTTTCTTTATCCCGACATATGCAGATATTGAGGCAAATGACTTAGTCCTGAAGAGACCCTCTCACATACAAGGAGTTGAAACGTGGACATACATCTCCTTCGGTTCCTTGAACATTTGATTAGATTATTTGTAATCCGACTACCTAGAACGAAACCACCTACTTGACGCATCACAATCAGCTTTCCAGGACATCCATAGCACTGCGACCGCACACATTGCTGCAACTGATGACATCAGAGCACTCCTCGACCAAGGAGAAACAGTGGCTTTGATTCTACTTGACCTGTCTGCAGAATTCGACACCGTCGCCCACCACATCCTCATCGACAGATTCCAAAACATAGGCATTCATCAACACACCCTCAAGGGGATCCTCTCATTCCTCTCAGGATCCACCCAGAGCAATCATCTGCCTCCTTTCACCTCCACTGCCAAGGACATTCCCCAAGGATCATACCTCAGCCCCACTCTGTTCAACATCCACATGACCCCCCTTGCGGACATCATCAAATCCCACAGACTCAACATCATTTCCTATGCCGATGACACTCATCTTGTCTTCAAGCTCACCAAAGACCCCTCTCACACCAAACCCAGCCACGGCAACACCATGACTGACGCAGCTGACTGGATGATAAACAGCTGCCTCAAACTGAACTCGACAAAACTGAGGTACTGATCTTCGGAAATAACACCTACACCTGGGACCACAGCTGGTGGCCAGAACACTGACCCACATCCACACCTAGTGACCATGCTCGCAACCTCGACATAAACCTAGACAGCCAACTGACCATGAAACAACAAGTCAACGCAGTCACCTGTTCTCGCCTCTTCGTGCTTCCACACCCGCCACATGCTCTGCAAAATTTTCAGATGGATTCCAGTAAACACTAGAAAGATTGTTGCAAAAGCTCTTATCACCAGCTGCCTCGACTATGGCAATGCGCTTTACACTGGTATCTCCACCCAGCTGCTCAGAAGACTTGAGACAATACAGAACACAGCAGCCAGACTCCTCCTGGAGATCCCAAAGAGTACCCACATCTCTCCTCAACTCAGAAACCTCCACTGGCTCCCTGTCCAGAAAACGTGCCAGTTCGAGACGCTCCCACAAACCTACAAAACCCTCCACAAACATGGACCTTCCTACATCAACCACTGACTGAACTTCCCTCAAGACACCTGCACTCCACTTCACTCGCCCTCGCACATGTCCCCCGCATCCATCGCACCTGCAGCAGGGGCCGCACATTCTCCTACATTGCTGCCAAAGCCTGCAATGTCCTCCCCCTACACCTCAGAATGGCAAACTCCCTGGCAGTCTTAAGAAAGCAACTCAAGACCTGGCTTCTTGATGCAGAGGCAACAACATCAGTGCCCAGATACCCCTAGAGGTGATAATGATTGATAGTGCTATGTTGTATGCACATGTGTGTCTGAATAACTTGACTTAAGAACCACGGATCATTTATTGTGTCTTTTATATATATTTAAATGTTTATGTACACACTTAAGCACTGCGCATCTGCACATTTTATGAGTCACACTGTTATTTGCATTTATATTGGAGGGGAATGCACAACAGCAACAGAACCTTTTCCAGACTCATTGTCTGTTTTATGTAACCCAAATGAGAACTTTCCATTAGGCTGCCTAAATAATACATTCATTGAGGGTTTCCCTTGATTTATACAACAGAATTCCATTTTGACACAAAGAGCACCATAATGCTTATAATGTATTCTGATCCTGGTCCCCATAGGCATGGAAGGTTGTCCTTGTGACACAATACACGTAATTTCAGTGGCCATGGTCTCAACGCATGTTTCCATAAGTGGATGTCTCGCTCTCGCACGCACCAAACACAGAAGTTTATGTTTGATGTAAGACTGTTTAAATCCATTGTTTGGAAAGTCTGAATGTTTTGTTAAATGTGTAGAGCTCACTAACAGGCTACTAGAAACTGATCTAATTTAATACAAAGAAATTTAGAAAGAGACAACCATTGGTTTTGAGAGTAACTGGTGAGGGCTTCTGTCTACAGCAAGAGACTGGGAGATATCCATTGAGGAGAGCAGAGGGGAGGTAGAGCAATAAGGGCACCAAATGTGATTTCGCCACGGGCGCCATTTTAGCAAAGTCCGGCCCTGTTACAGGGACTATAAGTAGTGCTATTGGAGATGCCTCCTGAAAAACCTCGGCCAATCTGCTCCTCCCCACAGCATAGAGAGCAGCACAGGACTTGAAGGTAAGTCAGAATCAGAGGGAAGCAGGTGACGGTTCATAGGGGTTATAAGCATCCACGCAGGAGATGCATTTGGGCAGCAAGGAACCCCTAAACAATTCATCTGCATAAATACTAATAGACCCGATTAAGATGGGAGACTCCTGATTTTTTAAGCCAAAAATGGCTTGATTTTACTCATCTCACATCTAAAATTGATTCAGCTTCAATTTAAGTAAATGGGTAAAATATATTGCCCCTATTTGTTTTTAAATTCTTTCCACTTTCCCCTTTTAAAATGTTGGCATGTATGCATCTGCATAGGAAAGTTATGCTTCTGGCGCAACCTGTGGCAGTGGCATAACAAAACAGGATGGGTCCTTCTCCATAATGTGGCAAGACTCCTATATCTCCTTGGGTTTAAGGGGGCTCCCTGAAAGGTGGGCCCCTGCACCCCTCCTCCATCGCTGGCAGGGCTGGCATAAGAGCTGTGCGACTGCACCGGGTGCCGACTTCGGGTGAGGGTGTCGTGACTGCGAGTATATTTTGGTTTTAAAAGCACCTTCCGCTGTGTTCCTGGCCTCCAGCAATTTTTAGGCAACAATAAACAAGTCAAGATAACGGGTTATAAATGTTTTCCTAGAGAGAGGTTGGAGGTTTGTCTATTGGAGTTTTGACTCATGGTAAGAAAGAGAAGAGGGTTAATAAACCTGCTGCAAACAATGTGTACCGTGCAGATCAAAAAGTGCATATAATGTAAATAGGTCAGTGGGTTTCTGCTTTTGTCTGAGAGATCCTTTGTTGCTTGCAATTTATAAGTTAAAATCCTTACATAAAACAGCGCGTTATTGACTGTCATCAAAAAAGCTGCCTCCAAACTGCAAGGTATAGATTATAGCGTTATGATTTTTTCCCAGTCTTTCATTATCCTAATGTTGGGAAAATGGTTCTTTTAGATAGAAATCAATTCTGATTATTAAAGAGAACTACCCAAACATGGTGTTATGTTTTAAATTCTGAATTTGTGCTTCTCCAGACAAACCACTATTAAACTACACTGTCTACCAGTGTGGATGACATGTGACTCCTATACCTTGCAGTCCCTTGTCTTAAGTAATATTTTATAGACACTAATTTACACACCTATGATTGATTTTCTTAGTGTGGTGTAAAGTGCTCTGACATCCCACACTGGTATGAGTGGCGCTATAAAAAGAATTAAATGCACCTGAGAGGGAGTGGTTATGGAGACTTGAAGGGTGGTGGTGAGGCAAGGGAATCGGTGGCACACTGGCGGTGGTGGTCATTACGCAGCGCCAACAAACATTGTCGCGCGCCACCAGCGCGAAAGCCAGCCTTCATCGCAGGGGCTGCAGGGACCTGTGTCACGCCCCTGACCTATGAGGCACTGTACAGCAAAATGAATAATATATGTGGTAGAATAAATTAGATTCGGACTGGAGTTTAAATCAAAGAATTAAAAGGGTTCTGAAATTCAGCTCTCCGACCAAAAGCACGTGAGCGCTCATTGTGGTGTGATGTGCGTCTGCTAAATTATTTCACCCGATTGCACTGTTTGCTGAGTGAGGAATGTGACAAAGTCTGCACCGTGAACTCGAAATGAACTTATCATGTGAGCGGCGTCGCTCGAACCATAATCCCAGTCGTTGCTTCATTAATTCATGGCTTCCAAATACAGAAGATGGGCTCGTGCCTGATAAAATACAAAATCTCTACGGAGCAAGGATTTAAAGTGGAAGAATAACAACTAGAGCAAAGTTTGCTAAGGAGCAGAACCGACCAACGAGAGCCAAAGTGCGGCGCGCGCCCAAAGAGCAGCCAGATGCACACACCGCGCGGCTGCCAGTTCATGGCCTCGCGGCCGATGGAGCAGTCCCACACAGTGCAGAGTCTGATCCCAGGAATGTGCATCAGTCCTGACCGATCAGTGCACACGAGCAGAATTACAGTGAGTGTTTGCAGCCAGGCGCAGGCGCAGAGATGAAGCCATGCAAGGGAACGCAGAACCCCCTCTCTGCATTTCTACAGCCCTGGTCCTCTTGCAGTACGCAGGGTTGCGATGCCAACATAGGCAGTAGGTCATAGGCTGCTAGTCTTTTGACTTTACCACTGCTTGTTTTGTCGTGTCATTGCATTTGTAAAACTTTATTGTTGGAGGAGCCATCAGACCTTCGTCCAAATAGAAAAAAAGACCTACAAGCAAAAATATGCTTTTGATCATCGTAGCCTCTAGCATTCAGGGAAACACTATGGTGCCGATCACGATCCGGTAAAAATTTTCCCCGTACGACTCGTATCCGGCCTTTTTACCGTACGAATCGTACAAGTGCCGTACAAACTGCCGATCACGATTCGCATGGTAAAAAGTCCATACGAACCGCATTGGGAATGATTCCCCACACATCCTCGGGTCAGAAAATGTGTCCGACACGTCCTCGGACGATTTACCGTACAAATGTGAAAAGTGAAGTCCGACCGAGGAATCACGATCCATCCCGTGCGTCCGATGTTACAACCGTATGGAACAAACACCGTCCGCACCGAACTCCCATAGCAACCATGGAGACATGGGCCTGCATACACGCCCAACACTCCCCCCAGCCCCCGTACGTTCGAGTCGTACCCCCCGTGTATGTACACCCCCACCCGTGTATGTACACCCCTGTACGTTCGAGTCGTACCCCCACCCGTGTACGTGTCGTACCCCCGTGTATGTACACCCCTGTACGTTCGAGTCGTACCCCCACTCATGTACGTGTCGTACCCCCGTGTATGTACACCCCTGTACGTTCGAGTCGTACCCCCAGCCGTGTACGTGTCGTACCACCGTGTATGTACACCCCTGTACGTTCGAGTCGTACCCCCACCCGTGTACGTGTCGTACCCCCGTGTATGTACACCCCTGTACGTTCGAGTCGTACCCCCACCCGTGTACGTGTCGTACCCCCGTGTATGTACACCCCTGTACGTTTCCTACCCCCGTGTATGTACACCCCTGTATGTGTCGTACCCCCGTGTATGTACACCCCTGTACGTTCGAGTCGTACCTCCACCTGTGTACGTGTCGTACCCCCGTGTATGTACACCCCTGTACATGTCGTACCCCCGTGTATGTACACCCCTGTACGTTCGAGTCATACCCCCACCCGTGTACGTGTCGTACCCCCGTGTATGTACACCCCTGTACGTTCGAGTCGTACCCCCACCCGTGTACGTGTCGTACCACCGTGTATGTACACCCCTGTACGTTCGAGTTGTACTCCCACCCCTGTACGTGTCCTACCCCCGTGTATGTACACCCCTGTACGTGTCGTACCCCCGTGTATGTACACCCCTGTACGTTCGAGTCGTACCCCCACCCGTGTACATGTCGTACCCCCGTGTATGTACACCTCTGTACGTGTCGTACCCCCGTGTATGTACACCCCTGTACGTTCGAGTCGTACCCCCACCCGTGTACGTGTCGTACCCCCGTGTATGTACACCCCTGTACGTTCAAGTCGTACCCCCAGCCGTGTACGTGTCGTACCACCGTGTATGTACACCCCTGTACGTTCGAGTCGTACCCCCACCCGTGTACGTGTCGTACCCCCGTGTATGTACACCCCTGTACGTGTCGTACCCCCGTGTATGTACACCCCTGTACGTTCGAGTCGTACCCCCAGCCGTGTACGTGTCGTACCCCCCGTGTATGTACACCCATGTACGTCAGAGTCGCACCCCCACCACAACCTCCTAAGTACGGAGCGCACCCCAGGCCCCAACATCACAACCGCATGTACGAGTCGTACCAAGCCACACACAAGGACAGCACTGTACAACCAAATGGCCCATGTACACACCGTACACACGCTAAAAACGCACGTACACAACCAGGACAAACCAAAACAACACAAGAATACACCATTCGAATGGCACAAAGCCACTAAACATGTCCAACAACCACTAAAACAACACATTCACTGACCTGCAACTGCCAAAAACAAACAGAGGCCCAAAACACCACCACTCCTTATAACACACCCACCCAAACTTCAAACACAGCCACACCCACCAATGGACCAATAAAAAGGGCCCACACACACAAACCATGAACCTTTGCAACAGACTCACTGCTGCCAGACCCCACAGACAACCTACAGCACCATACTACAAGCTTCACCACACCTTACACTTGCACACCTTCACACAACCACCTTCACAAACACCCCCTCATCACATTCACACACACACCTGCACAACCACACCCACACACCCACAACCATCCACACACACCCCCCACCATCCACACCCACACCCCTCACCATGCCCACTAACAAGAATCCAAAGTTCAGTAACCGAGAGTTGGAGGTCCTTGTCGATGAAATCCTCAGAGTCGAGCCACACCTCTTTGGAACATTGGTCAGACAGACCAGCATTTCAGAAAAAACAGCCATGTGGCAGACCATCGTCGATGCTGTGAATGCTGTTGCGGACACCAGAAGGAACAAGCAGGAATGCCAAGCCAGGTGGTACGATCTGCGGAGGAGGGTCCGAGCCAAGATGACGGACGAACACAAGGAGGAGGGCCGTCCCGCAGACCCGTACACTACCATCCCTGGGAGGAGAGGGTGATGGCCATACTGCCGGTGGAGGCAGTCGAAGGATTAGGAGGACTCCGAGACCCGGGTGAGTACACAAACAACGCACCTCACATGGGGGGAACGTCATACACAACCAAACCCACAAACAGGCACGCAACCACCCCAAGCTATCGCATGACTCAACCACACTCCATGAACACGCACATGCCACTGGCGCCACCATGCCCCATGCACCCAGCTGGACAATGTCAAGTCACAGGCCACAGAAGACACCAACACATGACACGATAAGCCGGATGGCGGGAGGGTGGGCCCCAAAAATCACATAGTGCAACTCAGAAGCAGACAACAATGCCCTCTGCCCATATGGCCTAGGTCACAGCCAGACTAACACTGTGTCCCCACACAGGAAAGACTCGCCAGCAAATGGCGGACGCCTTGCATTAACACATGGGGGTGAAGGCACGTTTTTGCACATGACAGCAGCTAATGAACAGCCAACACTGTGAAAGAGTGGCAGCACACACCACCACAGCAGCAGCGCAGACACACACACTACACCCAATGGGTGCCTGGAGATCAGAAACAAACTCACAGCAACAAGCCAAGGGCCATTCAAAGATCTGCTAACAGTGTGTGCCCAGGAAGCTGGCCTTAGGTGACAGAGGGTGACACGCAGAGGGAGGGACAGGGGGACACAGAGGGAGGGAGACACAGGGAGACGGACAGAAGGAGGAGGCTGACACACAGAGGGAGGGAGAGGGGGACAGAGAGGGAGGGAGACACGGGGAGACAGACAGAGGGAGGAGGCTGACACACAGAGGGAGGGACAGGGGGACACAGAGGGAGGGAGACACAGGGAGACAGACAGAGGGAGGAGGCTGACACACAGAGGGAGGGACAGGGGGACGGAGAGGGAGGGAGACACAGGGAGACGGACAGAGGGAGGAGGCTGACACACAGAGGGAGGGAGAGGGGGACAGAGAGGGAGGGAGACACGGGGAGACGGACAGAGGGAGGAGGCTGACACACAGAGGGAGGGACATGGGGACACAGAGGGAGGGAGACACAGGGAGACGGACAGAGGGAGGAGGCTGACACACAGAGGGAGGGACAGGGGGACACAGAGGGAGGGAGAGGGGGACAGAGAGGGAGGGAGACACAGGAAGACGGACAGAGGGAGGAGGCTGACACACAGAGGGAGGGAAAGGGGGACCGAGAGGGAGGGAGAGGGGGACAGAGAGGGAGGGAGACACAGGGAGAGCAAATCAGCCTTGTGGTGTGTGGGAATGTCTGCTCGTCAGCAGGTGGACTGCGTGCATGTAGACAAGGGTGGCCAGTGCCAGAACCCCCCCTCTTCTCCATGGCAAAACACAGGGCCATGTCACAACCTGTGCACGAGCACAACGACAGCTACCTGCATTATATAAGTGTGTGGATCCACTCCATGTGCACATGTACAGTGCTACACGGAAGGCGCCAATGCATGGCTCGCCACACCTGCCCACTCCACTGCTGACTGCAGTCACACTTGACGCAGCAAGTAAGACTGTGCCACACATAGTTAAAGGCGCCAAAGTGGTGCCCAAGGGACACACCCATGCACAAGTGCACTGTGAGTGGAATGCAAGACAGATCCTAATTCCAAGAGGAAATGTGCCAACTTTGAAACTGATGAAACATGGATGTTGCATGGACCAAAATTAACATTGTCTCTCTCACACACAGGTCAACCTCGTGGTTCGATCCCACCGGCAGCGACGACTCTCACCACTCTGTGGACGACCCCGACCAACCTGGCCCCTCTGGTGTCCAACCACCTGCAGCACCTGCGTCAGGTACAACGGGGCCAACTACCACCCCCACTCCTGCCACATCCCAGGAGACACCCAAGATCCCTGTCCCACCACCACAAAGCAGCCAGGCTGGCCAGGAGGGACACGGTGTCCCGGGCACCCAGGAGGAGGCAGGCGACAACGCCAATGCCACCCCTCAGGGGTCCCGGAGACCCGATGTGCCCACAAGGGCAGGCCAGGTGCAAGTGGGCAGGGGTGGTGGGAGTGGAGGACGGCGGAGGCGCCAGCCTGACCAGTTGGCTGGGGAACCGGTATATTCCCATGTCCGTAACATCCTGGACACATACCGGCAGGACACCACGGGCATGGCCCAGGTTGTGTCCACCCTCAATGAGATGAAGGGGACCCTCGATGAGATAAAGACCCAGCAGGCCCAGCAACATGCCTGTCTACTGCAATACCAATGGAGGATGGAGGACAGACAGGCTGAGCTCGTGACGGTGTTCCAGGGGATTCACAATACACTCCGTCGGATGGCCGACAACATGGGCAACCCTCCCTGTGCCAGAAGGCGTAGAACATCACCACCCACAGGGAGGGATCAGGAGGAGGAGGAAACATCCGATGGAGCATCCCAAACATCGTCACGGCCTGCTTCTGAGGGTCCCCGCAGGAGGCCGGGTCGTCCACGGAAAGGACCTTGAGGGTCGGCGCTACATCACCATCTCCCAGGACACCTGGCCTGGCACCTGGCCCACTGGAGCAAAAGCATCACAGCATCAAGAGACATTCTCTGCCACATGGCCTTGCTGGTCACTGTCTGACCAATGTTGACAATGACTGTGGCATGGACTCTGAGGATTTCCAATGGCAAGGACACCAACTCCCCTACTGAACTTTGGATTCCAAACTCCCGGAAAGCCCCTCACGTCATACCCCCCCACCCCCCCACAAAAATAAAAATTCACACCATGAAGAGAAGATGCCTGCTGGTTGCATTATTAAAAAATTCACACCATGAAGAGAAGATGCCTGCTGGTTGCATTATTACCTTACATGTGTCTTGTAAAGTCTAAACATGCCTGACTTCTCTTTTGACTTCAACCATCCACACCCTGGGGCCTGAGTCTGTCACAGGACACACGAGTCACAGTGTATTAGGCAAGACAGACATGGAGCACCATACACACCCGTGATGGGCCAAACCAGCTGAGGGGGTGGCCGCACAACCGTGCTGACAGACACATTGAGTACAGCAACAGTCATGCGCAGAGGTCAGGGATCCAGTCCAGTGTCCTGGGGGGCACCCAGGTATGTGTAGACAGGTGGCAGAACCATGTCCTGCAAGCTTGAGTCCGGTGGATGCAGAGAATGGGGGCCTGGCCAACGTTGGATGCATGGGGATGGCACATGTCACAATACCCACACAGTCATGGACATCATGCACAATACACAGTCTCATCCCACACACACAGCTTGCATCTTGCTACTCGACACATAGACACATAGCCACTATCAGGGAAAACCATGCCAGACATGCTGGATGCACCGTGGCAACACACCAGCATTGACTGAGAAGAGGCACCTTGGAGGCATAGGGACACCTTTATTAGTCATGTTTTCGGGATTGCAGAGGCAACTTGAAGTACACATGAACACTTCATGTGGAGTAACATGTGGGTCCAACACTGGCACCCCCCTTCTGCAGCAAAAATGCGTGATAGCCATGGAACTGGCACACAATTGTCGGCTAACAGCTAAACACCCACAGCTGCTCACGGAGAGACTGCCATACACCATTGATCCGCTGATGTAGAAGTCCCACACCATGTCAAGCCAATGCAAACCGTATGTGTCCGAGGGCAGTGTTACACACATTGATGCCATCATCACAATCCACTATCCCATCACTGATGACTGTCAACAAGTCAGACCATCTATTCAGGTGTACACAGCTGCATGTCGTGTCCCATGGTGATGCTACATGGCTGCCGAGGAACCAAACATCGACAGGGGCAGTGTGCATACATCGTGAACAACTGCCACACCCAATACACCCCTGATGCATCCCTTACCCTAAGGAGATTTCCAAACTTGTCCGTGCGTGTAACGCTGAGTCAGCACAGGATGACGTGTCCATGAGGAATAGCAGTGCCACAACAATGCAAGCAGCAGACGGCATGCGCAAGTACCTGGGGAAGAGAGACACACAAGAAGTCAGCCACAAAAAGCACAGCCACTTGCATGTGCATGTACTCGACACATGTATGGATGACAACATGCTAGGTCACAATTATGACTGGGGAAATACAACCATTACTGCCACCATCACTCCAGTGACACACCCACACACACCTCTGACTCACATGCCATACATGCAGGTGGAGACACACATCACAACACATGCCACACGTGGAGCAATGTGTGCACACTCAGACACTGGTACTCACCACTAAGCAAAGAAGTCGGGTATGAGCCGAGTCCGGATGTCCTCTTGCGGCTCCACATCCTCCACATCACTAGCCCCATTGCCAAGCCCTTCGTCCTCCACGGGTGGATGGTCCTGGTCATCTTGATCCAGGATGAGTGGCACAGCTTTCTCAACTGCCATGTTGTGCAGCATGCAGCAGACCATGAAGATTTTGCAGACCTTCGCAGGGGCATATGGGAGCGCGCCGCCGGTCTTGTGTAGGCACCTGAATCGGCTCTTCAGCAGGCCAAACGTCCTCGCTATCACTCGCCTTGTCCGGCCATGGGCAGTGTTGTAGCGGAGCTGGGCCGGCGTGATGGGGTTGCGGAGAGGTGTCATCAGCCATGGCATGTTGGGATAGCCAGCGTCCCCTACATGGGAAGCACATGGACATCGTTAGAACTGGAGAAGCGGTCGTGCTGGTAGGCTACGCAAAATACAGGACAGACAGACTGTACCCACCAACAACACATGCTCGTTCGTTGCGCAGCTGCGTCATCATTTCAGGCACCCTGCTACGCCTCATGATGTAGGCATCGTGTGCTGATCCTGGAAAACGAGCACAGACATGTGAAATCACCATGTTGGACAGACACACCACAAGGGCATTGATGGAGTGGTAGTGCTTCCGATTGCGGTACGCTACCTCCTGTGCGTGTGGTGGTACCAAAGCAACATGTGTCCCATCTATGGACCCAATGACATGGGGCATCCCTCCCAGGGCATAGAATCCACGCTTGACCCCAGTCAACATTTCAGGGGTTGGGAACTTGATGAAGTCATCCAGGTGAATCAACATGGCCTCTAAGAAATCATGCAGCACACGGCAGAACATGCTCTGGGACATGCCACCAACATGAGCTATGGTATTTTGAAAGGTACCCGTGGCTAGAAAATGTAGGGCTGCCATTACCTTCAACTTGGGTGTCAGTGCCGTAGGATACCTGTGCAGCGGTTGCAGGTGTGGTGCCAGTTTCGCCGTCAACTCCAGAATCAACCGTTGGGGGAAGCGGTAGCACCGGATACGATCATTCTCCCGCATGGCAGCCAAGTCCGGAATTGCTCGGGGAAGAGGCGGCGCTCTGCAGTAATTTGGAAGTGACAAGGAAGAGTGAGTGCACCACAACAACAAATAATTTGTACTGAGCACATGTTAATCTGTCTATACACATATGCTACATACGGAGTCAGGTATGTGCCACATGCCCTGGACACGTATGGCTGCCAGGTGACACTCCTACCAAGAGCCAGCTACACACGGAGATTGAGAACCTCCACATGCCATGCCATGGGATTAGCTGTGTCCCAGTGCAAGTGAACAGCCAGACGCAAGACAGGAGTGACATACACCCACACATCAGCAGAAGTAGGATGCCGATTGCAGAGACTGGTAGCGGAACACTAGAGCCACAGGTCACATGACATTACACTAGGACAGCCCACACACCTTGCCATGAAGGTGCACATGTCATGACTCACCACACATTCAGAGGATGCAAACATGTCCTTGTTACGCTACTCCGTGTCACATGCATACATACGCACCTCACATCCGATACCACATGTGGCATGGTGTGCGGAACAGTGTGCAATGTCAATCTACACACAGACACATGTTGGTTGCTGCAACAGCTGCAGCTTTTGAGGGTGCTCCAACATCAACCTAATGGGAAGCCCCCACACATACATGACATAGTCACATCGTGCACCGTGGGTAGTGACAAGTCAGGTGTGGTAACCCCTGTACCGGGCATCAGGGGACACTTCCGTGTGTTGGTGTCCGTGCCATGCCAGTGTCGGTCATCCCAAGTGTGCAGTACGACATGCACACATGTCCAAGGAGTCAAGGGCATGCCTGGCACACATTGCACCGTCACACATTACATCTGTACACATCTCATCATACATCTGGTGCCTTCTCGACTCAGGAGTAATGTTCCACATCACAGCCTGTCACACCTGTGCCCCACACATGTAGTAATGCACAGACAATGCCTTGATGTCCATCCATGGACAAGTATGTCCGCCCTATTCCTTCCTGTGTGCTGCCTGTCACCACTGTGATGTGTGAAAACCGCCGTACTGCTGCTAAGAGGGCCTGTGTACGTTCCCATATCACTATGGGAGTGCTGCCGTATGTGTACCCATCGTGATGGTGAGCATACAGGCATGTGTACGGTCAAACCACTACGAGTACGCATACGCAAGAACACCCATAGTGGTAGGGCCGTACACGCGCCTGTACGCTCCCTATCACTATGGGTGTCTTCGCGTATGCGTACACGTAGTGGTACGGGCCGTACACGCGCCTGTACGCTCCCTATCACTATGGGTGTCCTCGCGTATGCATACACGTAGTGGTACGGGCCGTACACACGCCTGTACGCTCCCTATCACTATGGGTGTCCTCGCGTATGCGTACACGTAGTGGTACGGGCCGTACACTCGCCTGTACGCTCCCTATCACTACGTGTACGCATACGCGAGGACACCCATAGTGATAGGGAGCGTACAGGCGCGTGTACGGCCCGTACCACTACGAGTACGCATACGCGAGGACACCCATAGTGATAGGGAGCGTACAGGCGCGTGTACGACCCGTACCACTACGAGTACGCATACGCGAGGACACCCATAGTGATAGGGAGCGTACAGGCGTGTGTACGGCCCGTACCACTACGAGTACGCATACGCGAGGACACCCATAGTGATAGTGAACGTAGGCACGCGTGTACGGGCCGTTGCTATGCATTTGGGGTGCCCTAGGGCCCCGGAACGCACCGTACCTGTGTGTGAAGCTCCAAATTACATAGGGGACACATGAGGGACAAGTATTAAGGCCTACATGCATGCTGGTTGTCATGGAGACCAAGTTCAAATTTTGAATTTGTTCTGGAAGGTGCACAGCAGAAGTCAGTTGGAATGAATCTACTTTGTTGCAATGTGTTTGTGAGGCTGACATCATGCAGGAGAAAAAAACAGATTAAGAACCCACAGACTGCTAGGTTTGAAGGGATTGGAGGAAACATAGGATGCAAATGTGAGTGACCAATCACTCTGTACTCCTGTGCATGAGATGGGCCAGCAAGGCAGATATAAGGCAGCCAGGTCCCATGAGGGAGCACTTGCCTGCACATCTCTGTATTCCACGACCCAGCTGCTGCTACTGATTCCCTGGAACCATGTCAAGGGTTGTGGAGAGGTCACAGCCATTCACCCTGGAGGAGAACATGGCTTTGGTGGATGTGATCCTCCCACGGTACCCCATGCTGTATGGGCGACCAGGTTATCAGGTGAGTGCAGTGTCCACTGGCACAGACTGTGTCCCTTTTTTGTGACTGTGACTTCTGCCATTGTGTCCAGGTGTGACACACATGCTATGTACTGTAGGAGGGGTCCCAGGGGGGGGGAATGCCTGATGTCTCCCAGCAGTGCCCAGAGACAGGAGGGGTGGGTGCCTATCACTCCCAGCAGTGCCCAGAGACAGGAGGGGTGGGTGCCTATCACTCCCAGCAGTGCCCTGAGACAGGAGGGGTGGGTGCATATCACTCCCAGCAGTGCCCAGAGACAGGAGGGGTGGGTGCAGAGTCCTCCCAGCAGTGCCCTGTGACAGGAGGGGTGGGTGCCTATCACTCCCAGCAGTGCCCAGAGACAGGAGGGGTGGGTGCAGAGTCCTCCCAGCAGTGCCCAGAGACAGGAGGGGTGGGTGCCTATCACTCCCAGCAGTGCCCAGAGACAGGAGGGGTGGGTGCAGAGTCCTCCCAGCAGTGCCCAGAGACAGGAGGGGTGGGTGCCTATCACTCCCAGCAGTGCCCAGAGACAGGAGGGGTGGGTGCAGAGTCCTCCCAGCAGTGCCCTGAGACAGGAGGGGTGGGTGCCTATCACTCCCAGCAGTGCCCAGAGACAGGAGGGGTGGGTGCAGAGTCCTCCCAGCAGTGCCCAGAGACAGGAGGGGTGGGTGCCTATCCCTCCCAGCAGTGCCCAGAGACAGGAGGGGTGGGTGTGATGCACAGTGTGAGCCTGGATCATTGATTGTGTAGTTGCCCTCATTCCACCTGTGTCCTTTCAATGGCACGTACTGCTTTTGGCCTTCCCCCAGAGGATCATGTCCCTATGACAAAGGTGCAATGCGTTGGATGCATACTATGCCTTGTTGTAAACAGCAAATGTGTTCTAATCTGTGTCTCTGTGACATGTGCCAGGTGTATTGATGTAGTGTCACTTGTTCATCCTCACAGGTAGACGCCTCTGCCAAGGAGCAGATATGGCTGGACGCCGTCAGCGCCGTGAGGAGTGCGGATGGTCGGAAGCGGCGCCTGTCCCAGGTGAGGAAACGCTGGCAGGATATCCGGTGCTGGACGCGGAGGATCGCACGGGTCCTGCTGGGGGACTCACCTGAGAGCCATAAGAACCGCGGGCGCCGCCGTCTCTCCCACATCCAGAAACGTGTGCTGGCAGTGGTCTTTCCAGACTTGGACAGGCACCTACAGGAGATGCAGCAGCCGGAAGGGGGTAGGTACATGTGTGTTTGTTGTGTTTCACCAGCATTTGTAAGTGCACTGTTCCATGGATACACTTCCAGGGTTTATGGTGCTGTGCAGATCCTGTTACCCACAGTATTGCAGTGCTCTCCTGCCTCCCTTCCCCTCCTTGCAATGTGTTCCCTGGTCTGTGTGTAGTCACTCCATCACAAGGTTATGTAGCCTGACACCTTCTCCAAGTGTACAATGCCTGCAGCATCATGTGTGGGGGTGGTGTGTAACAGGTTTTGTGACCTTGCCTGTGCCCTGTCTAGTTCTGGACTTGTGGGTTCCATGTCAGTTGGCACTAATGCTGATTCCAGACATGGGAGTTAATCTCTCAAGTGTGAGGCCTTCCAGCAGGCATGTCCCATGTGGTGGCCTGTGACATGATGTGCATGAGTGTGCGTTACGCATAGTGCAGGGATGTTAGCGTGTGTTGCAGTCATTCCCATTCAGGAGCATGGAGTTGTGTGGCCACTACTGTCCCCAGGGGCATCTTTTCCTAGGTATCATGTGTGTAATCCGAGAATGTCGACAATCTCTGTGTCTACAGCATAGGTTGTGCTCTGTGCCATTGTCCCCTGGCACCATGTATATTGACGTGAGATGTATTACAAGTGTCCACTGTCCAGCCTGACCTGATTTTCCAAGTACATACTCACGGTGGCCATCGCCTGTGTGTCTTGTTGCAATCATCTGATGATGCCCATTTGTACATGATTATTTGGACAGGCGCACCTTGGGTATTTTGTGTGCAATATTGAATTTTTGCATCCCATGTGTATTTCACCCAGACTAAGAGATGTAAGTGCTTCCTGTGTCTCCACAGATTTGTCTCATGTAGGGGGTGGGTGGTGCGGGCATGGCCTACATGTCAAGACCTGTAATCTCCTTGCTAGGACTGGCCAGTGTGTGATGTTTGTCTGGACATGCACTCAAGGTGCAGTGTGCCAGTCAGGGTGGGCATGTTATCAGTATTACCTATGCTGCATGTGCCTCTAGTTCCTGGATGTGGTCCCTGCTCATCCCTATTGCCTGCCACGCTGTGTGGTGCAGATGCAGTGCTGGATTGTCCCCAGGGCCTTGCTCCTCAGTCAAAATTCCATGTCATCTCATTTGCTATTGTGTCATGCTCTCCATAGTTTTTCCATGGCATGGTGGGTCACACAACTGTGTCTTGCAGGGCCTACATATGTACCTTGTTTTGTAGTTGTGACTCTTCCTTTGTTTCAGGCTATGCACTGTAACCTAAGTAGATTGGACTCATGTGACATATGTATACAGGTGTATGATTAATTTCTGTCTCTTCACCCTGCCCACAGCATCGTCGGGGGACACGGAGGGAGACATGGACACAGACGGCGCGGAGGGACTGAGCACCAGTGCCAGCGGTGACATCGTGCCTGGCACATCGAGTGGGACTGAGGCGGAGGAGAGTGAACCCGGGGACCTGTCGAGTGGCACAACAGAGTATGAAGCTGACGGGTCCGAGGATGATCTCTCCGAGTGGGCGGTGGCTGCACCACCATCTGACAGCAGCCCTACATCTCGCACCGCCCCCTCCATTGGCATCAGCCGCCTCCCACGTGCTCGTGTCCCTTCCCAACGTGCCCGGTCACCACATGTCTCCTTCCTGCCAGGCACCGCACCCCCTGCCCCTGTCTCCACTGCTGCCGTCAATGCTAAGTCTGTGGACATCCAGCGGCAGTTGCAGATTGGTCAGACTGCGATCCTTAATGTCCTCCATGCCCACAGCCAGGTCCTCAACAACATGGAGGCATACTTGGAGGGCATTCATTCATCGCAGGCTGACCAACGCAACTTGCTGAGGTCCATAGACTCCACACTGACTGCAGCAGTGGGTCTCCTGCAGCGCTACGTCCCAACCCCTACCCCTGCCCCTTCCACACTTCCCACTCCCATGCCTGTCCCACATACACCCAGACGTCAGCATGCACCCACCACAACAGACACAGGCACCACACCAGCAGGGAAGGTCAGCCGCACACCTCCTGACACGCACACACAGGGTGAAGTAGGCACACCCACTGGGTCGGGGGGCAAACGTGTGACACGCAGCCAGAGTGGGAGTCCACATTCCACCCAATCTACTCCCTCCAAATCCCCTCCCCTCAGCTCTCCTGGCCACATCTCCCCCAAAGACTCCTTCATGGCCGCTCTGTCCCTGAGCCCCACAGTGACACCACCCCGCAAGCGGTCAAGGAAGTCCACGGTCAGGGTGCTTGAGTCCCCCACCCTGTCCACACCCTCCCCCAGTGGCGCTGCAACCCATCCCTCTGACCCCCCCCCCCCCTCCTTGGGGCCTGTGGTTCCTTCGGGTGCAGGGGATTCCCTGGAGGACCTTGCTAAGGTGTGCAGCGCGCTCCTAGAATCCACCTTTGGCCCTGCCCCCCCCTTGTGGTGGGGTCCTCCATCCCTGCACCCACGTCGCCTACCCTTCACCCTCCTGTCCCTGCGGTGCCTGTTCCTTCCCCCCCACATGATGCCCTCACCCCTGTTGAAGACGACGGAATGTAACTGTGCAGGCAAGCTAGGGGACACGCATCCCACTGTGTCCCTGTTAGACGGACCGGGAGGGTCGGCCGAGGACAAGGGGAGAGGTCTCCGGGGAGAGCCGTCTCCAGCGATCGTACAGATGAATAACTCCCCCCCCACAGATATACACCACACAAGGATAAGATTTAGCGTTCTTTATAGGTGATTTCTTAAGGTACGATGAAATGGTACAAGGAGGTCTGGACTCAGGGGTCCCCTCGATTCGAGTCTCTTGGTTTGGGGAAAGGGGGTAGCGGGACAGTCTGGTTACCAGTCTGGTAGCTGAGATGGTATGGTGGATAGCTCACAATCCTCGAGCTCGGTGTTCTAGCTTGGATGGGCCGCGGCAGCGCCAGCAGGTCCCGGTGAAGATGGTCGTTACACGGTCCGCGGCAGCGCCAGCAGGTCCCGATGAAGGTGGTCGTACAACGGTCCGCGGCAGCGCCAGCAGGTCCCGACGAGGATGGATGTTGCAGAAGGCCGCGGCAGCGCCAGCAGGCAGGACGATAGTTCACAAGGCAGGGCTACGGCAGCGCCAGTAGTCCGTCAAGGATGAGTTCTCTCGGTGTCTCTCGACTCCAGGATACAACTGTCGTCCTGCTCCGGAGCTGCCTAGTTATAGGTCTGGCGCCCGTTGATGTCCGGACCCTCGCACTTGGAGGTCGGAGGGCCCGGGATGAAGGTGTCCAGACACCCAGCAGGGGGTGGAGCCAGTGCCTGGGGGAGCTGGAGGCGATCGGCACCTGGCGGGGGAGAGCCCTTGACGCTTCGTTCTCCCATTGACCTGCCAAGTGGTCCGCTCACCTCCTGGGTGGATGGTGGTGCCGGGATGTCGGGGCCGGCCAGGCCCAGGGTTAGGGTCGGGTGGAGGCCACGCGGCCTCGTGGTGCAGGGCCCAAGATGGCGGCTTGAGCCGGCCGGGGGAGCCGGTGGTGGCTCGGTCCCGTGATACATGGAGGTCCGGGGGCAGGAGTTCCGTCGGGGGACGGGGTGCGGGTGATTCTTGTGGGTCACGCCTGGCGGGCCGGGGCTGGGGCCCTGTCGTGCGGGGAGGGAGCAAGCCCTTCGTGTGGCCTGTCCAACATGCGTCCCCCCCAGCTGAAGGCGGGGAGAGTCACCCATCTTCCTGGGGACTCTCCTCATCGAGGCGGAAAAAGCGTGACAGGCCATCTGCGTTGGCGTGGTCTTGGCCCGGTCGATGTTCCACGGTGAAGTCCATTCCCTGCAGGGAGATGGACCAGCGCAATAGTTTTGGGTTCTCCCCCCGCATCTGCATCGGCCACTGCAGGGGTCGGTGGTCAGTTTGTACCCGGAAGTGGGTACCGAAGAGATAGGGCCGGAGCTTTTTGAGGGCCCACACCACTGCGAAGGCCTCCCTCTCGATTGTGCTCCAGCGCTGTTCTCGGGCCAGGAGACGTCTGCTGATGAAGGCCACCGGCTGGTCATGACCCTCGGGGTTCAGCTGGGAAAGAACCGCTCCGATGCCGTGGTCGGAGGCGTCTGTCTGTACAATGAATTCCCGACTGTAATCGGGGGCCTGGAGCACAGGGGCAGTGCACAGGGCGGCCTTCAGCTTTTCGAAGGCCGCTTGACAGTCGGGGGTCCAGTTAATCCGCTTCGGCTGGTTTTTGGACGTGAGACCCGTGAGGGGCCCCACAATGCTGCCGTAGTCCCTCACGAACCGCCGGTAGTAGCCGGTGAGCCCCAAGAAGGCTCGGACCTCGGTCTGGGTGACGGGGGGCTGCCAGGACTGGATGGCAGTAATTTTAAGTTGCAGCGGGGCCACCAGCCCGCTTCCCACCTTGTGCCCGAGGTAGGTCACGGACCCTTGACCAATTTGGCATTTGCCGGCATTAATCGTGAGGCCGGCCCGCTGGAGGGCCTGCAGGACCTCTTGGAGGTGGAGGAGGTGGTCGGACCAGTGGCGGCTGTACACAGCGATATCGTCCAGGTAGGCGGCGCTGAACTCTTCGAGCCCCGCCAAGACCTGGTTCACTAGACGTTGAAAAGTAGCGGGGGCATTCTTCATGCCGAAGGGCATGACCTTGAAGTGGTAGTGGCCATCGGGGGTAGAGAAGGCGGACCGTTCCTGAGCCCGGGGTGTGAGACCGATCTGCCAGTAGCCCGCTGTTAGGTCGAAGATGCTGAGGTAGCGGGCGGCCCCCAGCCGGTCGATCAATTCATCCGCTCGGGGGATAGGATGAGCGTCGGTCCGGGTGACAGCGTTCAAGCCCCTGAAGTCGACGCAGAATCTCAGTTCAGGTGTGGTGCCGGGGGCAGCGGCTTTGGGGACCAGTACAACCGGGCTGGCCCAGGGGCTGTCCGAGGGCTCGATGACCCCGATCGTGAGCATTTTGGCCACTTCCTCTTGGATGCAGGCCCGTACCCGATCTGGCACGCGGTAGGCCCGGTGTCGGATAGGGGGACTGTCCCCGGTGTCCACGTCGTGCAGGCACCAAGGGGTGATCCCGGGGGTGAGGGAGAACAGTGTAGTGAACCGCAGCAGGAGGTCCCGGCAGCCCTGGCGTTGCTCTGGGGTGAGGGCATCGGAGAGCCGGACCCCGTTCATGGAGCCGTCGTTCTCCTGAGTCTTCAGGAGATCCGGGAGGGGTTCGGAGTCTTCTTCCGCCCCACTGTCCGTAGCCATCAGGAGGCTGAGTTCTGAGCGCACAAAGTGTGGTTTGAGTCTGTTGGTGTGGAGGACCCGGAGGGGGTTCCGGGGGGTCCCCATGTCGATGAGGTAAGTGACGGGGCTTTTGCGCTCGACCACTTTGAAGGGCCCCGTCCACTTATCTTGTAAGGCACATGGTTCGGTGGGGGACATCACCCACACTTGTTGACCAGGTTCGAACTCGACGGAGGAGGCATTGTGATCGTACCATTTTTTCATGTCCTCCTGACTGGCCTCGAGGTTCGCCTTGGCCATCTCCCTGAAGCGCCGGGTCTGATTGCGTAGGGCCAGGAGGTACTTGAAGACGTCTGGAGGGGTCTTTAGGGGGGCCATCTCCCAACCTTCTTTGACCAGGCTGAGGGGCCCTCGCACAGGGTGCCCGTACAGGAGTTCGAAAGGGCTAAAGCCGAGGGACTTCTGGGGAACTTCTCGATAGGCGAAGAGGAGGCACGGGAGTAGTACATCCCACTGGCGACGGAGGGGCTCTTCCAATCCCCCAATCATCCCCTTGAGGGTGCGGTTGAATCGCTCCACTAGTCCGTTCCCTTGGGGGTGATAGGGGGTCGTGAATCGGTAGGTGACCCCGCACTGTTGCCAGAGGGACTTCATATATTTTGAGATAAAGTTCGTGCCTCGGTCGCTGACGACTTCTCGGGGGAAGCCCACCCGGGAGAAGATCCCCATTAGGGCCCGGCCAACCACCGGAGCTGTTACAGTTCGTAGGGGCACCGCCTCGGGGTAGCGGGTGGCGTGGTCCACCAGTACCAGGATGGACCTATGTCCTTGTGCCGTGCGGGGGTCCAGGGGCCCCACAATGTCTATTCCTACCCTCTCGAACGGGGTGGTGACCACTGGGAAGGGTTGCAGAGGGGCTTTCAGCTTACGGCCGCTCTTCCCACTGGCCTGGCACGTGGGGCAGGACCGGCAGTGGTTAAGGACGTCGTTCCGCATCTTCGGCCAGAAAAAGTGAGTCACTAGGCGACTGTAGGTTTTGTCCTGGCCCAGGTGTCCAGCCAGGGGGACGTCGTGGGCCAGAGTCAGTAGGAAGTCTCTGAAGCGGAGAGGTACCACCAGCACTCGACTGGCCCCTAGCTCTGCGATTCTTTGTTCTCTGTATAGCAGGTCGTTCGTTATCCCAATAGACCCAATGAGTTCCTGTGGAGTCCCCTGCGCTCTGGGTGCTGGCTTGCCGGCGGAGTCCCTCGAGGGAGGGGCAGGTCTTTTGCTCCTGGCGGAACTGTTCTTGGGTGGGCCCCCCTTCTTGACGCCACTGAGCCAGGCCGGGAAGGTCCGGGGGTTGCGCGACCCCTTCGGCCGTTGGTTCTGGGGGGTTGGCCTCGTCGTTGTCCTCTATTGGGGCGACCGGGGGCGGAGGTGCTGGCCATTCTGGTTCTTCTGATCGGGGGACGGCACGGGCGGCCATGGACCGGGTGGTTACGCAGGCCCAGTCCGGGAGGCCCAGCATCCCCAGGTGCTCTCTTCTTTCGACGGTGGCCCACGGGGAACTCTCAAGGTCATTCCCCAGGAGGCAGTCCACGGGGGCATCATCCCGGACCGTCACCTTCAACAGGCCGGAGACCCCTCCCCATTCGAAGGGGACGCAGGCCATCTGACACAGACTTTCGGAATTGTCGGCGGAGCGGACGGGGCAGAGAATGTTCGGAATGATCTGCTCGGGCTTCACCAGGTGACAGCGGACGGCCGTCACACTGGCGCCTGTGTCACGTAAGGCCTCGGCCCGACGTCCATTAATGTTCACCCACTGGCCATATTTCCGGGTGTTGGCGGGTAGGGGAGCCCGCGGGACCATGTCTTTTCCCCCTAGGCACGCTAGAACCATGGCGGCCGGTTCCCACTCTTGTTGTGACTGCTCATATTCTTCCTGTTCCTCGGAGATTTGTTCTCCCCCCAGGGCGGCGGCAGCTACCTGGCGGGGCTTTGGCGTTTGGTTCTGCGGGCAGCTCGGGTCATTGGCGTAGTGGCCGACTCGCTGGCATCGGTGACACGTGACGTTGGCTCGGAACCCCGGGCGCATCGGGGGGTTGCCCCGGCCGGCCGGGGGCGGGGTGCTGGCCGCGGGAGTGGCCGGGATGGTGTCTCTCCCTCGCCCCTGGCCTCCTCCTCCTCCTCGGGGACGGTGCTGACCTTGGTGGTTTCGGTTTTGCTCGTGTGGCCCTCTCCGGCCCACTCGGGTGCTTTCCCACCGGTCAGCTTCGGCGGCGAGTTGCCGTGGGTCAGTCAATTTACTGTCGAGGAGGTGCTGCCTGAGCTCGACGAAGCAGTTGTTAGACAGGTGCTCCCACACCATAAGATTAAAGAGTTGCTCGTAGGTCGTTACGTGGCTTCCCTTGATCCAACCCTCGAAGGCTCGGCTGAAATAGTTGACGTATTCCACCCAAGTTGTACCCGGGATCCGGGTGCAGTCTCGGGACCTCTGGCGGTACATTTCGGGTGTGAGCCCATATCGGGTGAGGAGGGCAGCCTTCATGTGGTCATAGGATGACATCTGATGATCTGGGAGCTGTAGTAGGGCATCGCGGCCTTCGTTGACGAACCTCCCCCATAGGCCGGCTCCCCAGTCACTCCGATCGATCCGGTGGGAGGTCATGGCGATCTCGTAGGCTTTGAACCACTGTTGTATGTCGTCCTCTCGGACATACTCTCGGACAACATCCTTGGGGATGTGGACTTTCTTCTCGGTTGCTCCCGGGGTGTGCGGTCGCTCAGGCACCCCCGGTTCTTTATTCTGTTTCCGAAGTTCTATCTCCGCCAGTTTGCGCTCGTGTTCGAATGTTAGTCTTTTTTCTTCGAGCTCTCTCTGCCTCTGTTTTTCTTCCCGTTCTTCTCGGAGCCGCAGATGTTCTAGGTTCAGTTTTTGCTCGGCTAACTTTAGTTCACCGTCCATCTTGAGCCGTGCCATTTCCAACTCATGTAATCTGGTTCTTTCTCTTTCTTGAATCTCTCCCTGCGAGAGGCCCGTTCCTCGCTCCTCGGGAGCTGTGGCGTTCCCCTCTGGTGCTACACCGTTTTGGTCGGGGGATCCGGCGACCCCGGTTTCCGCCCACGACTCAAGGGCGTGCTTCAAATCGTCTTTGGTACTCAGGCCGGTGGTAGCAATGCCTAGTTCCATGCAGAATTGTTTCAGTTCGCGATGGCTATACTCTTCCAATTTATCCATCTGGAATTTCTCGGTGGAACCGCTCTCTTTGGTTGACATTGTGGTTTTGTCGTGGGGTGAGCTACTCTCTGTACGATTACGCGTTGATTCGGATCGCGCCGCTGGCCACCAATGTTAGACGGACCGGGAGGGTCGGCCGAGGACAAGGGGAGAGGTCTCCGGGGAGAGCCGTCTCCAGCGATCGTACAGATGAATAACTCCCCCCCCACAGATATACACCACACAAGGATAAGATTTAGCGTTCTTTATAGGTGATTTCTTAAGGTACGATGAAATGGTACAAGGAGGTCTGGACTCAGGGGTCCCCTCGATTCGAGTCTCTTGGTTTGGGGAAAGGGGGTAGCGGGACAGTCTGGTTACCAGTCTGGTAGCTGAGATGGTATGGTGGATAGCTCACAATCCTCGAGCTCGGTGTTCTAGCTTGGACGGGCCGCGGCAGCGCCAGCAGGTCCCGGTGAAGATGGTCGTTACACGGTCCGCGGCAGCGCCAGCAGGTCCCGATGAAGGTGGTCGTACAACGGTCCGCGGCAGCGCCAGCAGGTCCCGACGAGGATGGATGTTGCAGAAGGCCGCGGCAGCGCCAGCAGGCAGGACGATAGTTCACAAGGCAGGGCTACGGCAGCGCCAGTAGTCCGTCAAGGATGAGTTCTCTCGGTGTCTCTCGACTCCAGGATACAACTGTCGTCCTGCTCCGGAGCTGCCCTAGTTATAGGTCTGGCGCCCTTTGATGTCCGGACCCTCGCACTTGGAGGTCGGAGGGCCCGGGATGAAGGTGTCCAGACACCCAGCAGGGGGTGGAGCCAGTGCCTGGGGGAGCTGGAGGCGATCGGCACCTGGCGGGGGAGAGCCCTTGACGCTTCGTTCTCCCATTGACCTGCCAAGTGGTCCGCTCACCTCCTGGGTGGATGGTGGTGCCGGGATGTCGGGGCCGGCCATGCCCAGGGTTAGGGTCGGGTGGAGGCCACGCGGCCTCGTGGTGCAGGGCCCAAGATGGCGGCTTGAGCCGGCCGGGGGAGCCGGTGGTGGCTCGGTCCCGTGATACATGGAGGTCCGGGGGCAGGAGTTCCGTCGGGGGACGGGGTGCGGGTGATTCTTGTGGGTCACGCCTGGCGGGCCGGGGCTGGGGCCCTGTCGTGCGGGGAGGGAGCAAGCCCTTCGTGTGGCCTGTCCAACAGTCCCCCATCCAGCTGTGACTCCTGGACTGCCCTATGGGCTTTGTAAATATTGAACTTACTACATACCAGTTTTTGGATCATGCTGAATAAAGCTATTTATTTTTTGCCCTTGGAACACTACTGCTTTGCTGGTATTGCTGTTGGTGGGGCTGCTACATGGTTGTGGGTGGTGTTCATGTGTTGGGTGTGTGGGAAATGTAGTAGTGTGCTGCTCATAGGGGGGACCCTGGGACCTGTGTGCCATCACACGGTGTTAGCTAGCTTTCTCCATTCATGTAAGCAGTTGCTGCATGGTGCAATTGTCCCAAGGTGTATTCCTTCCTCTATGTACCCTGACTTCTTCCCTGCAGGGTGTCCCCAGACTTTAGCGCAGAGCTGTGTGTACATTAGCTGGGTGTGTGACGGAGTCCTTCAACTTTGCACATGCATGCTGAGCGATGTCTCCACCTGCATCATTCGTGGCATCCTTGGTAGTCATTGTACTTGTGTATGTGGACTATTGACATGACTTCATGTGGACATGTTTTCTTTTTGGCCCTATGCATGCGTATACTCCCAGCCTCGCACACATGTGGTACATGTACTGCAGGGTTTTTGTGCACCTGACTGACATTTGTGGGCATGGTATCTGTGGGTACTCCACCCTATTCTTTGCAGGGGCACTGCTGTGAGTGTTAGGCACCCACCCCTCCTATGTCTGGGCACTGCTGGGAGAACTCTGCACCCACCCCTCCTGTCTCTGGGCACTGCTGGGAGTGATAGGCACCCACCCCTCCTGTCTCTGGGCACTGCTGGGAGGACTCTGCACCCACCCCTCCTGTCTCTGGGCACTGCTGGGAGTGATAGGCACCCACCCCTCCTGTCTCAGGGCACTGCTGGGAGGACTCTGCACCCACCCCTCCTGTCTCTGGGCACTGCTGGGAGTGATAGGCACCCACCCCTCCTGTCTCAGGGCACTGCTGGGAGGACTCTGCACCCACCCCTCCTGTCTCAGGGCACTGCTGGGAGGACTCTGCACCCACCCCTCCTGTCTCTGGGCACTGCTGGGAGTGATAGGCAACCACCCCTCCTGTCTCTGGGCACTGCTGGGAGTGATAGGCACCCACCCCTCCTGTCTCAGGGCACTGCTGGGAGGACTCTGCACCCACCCATCCTGTCTCTGGCCACTGCTGGGAGGACTCTGCACCCACCCCTCCTGTCTCTGGGCACTGCTGGGAGTGATAGGCACCCACCCCTCCTGTCTCAGGGCACTGCTGGGAGGACTCTGCACCCACCCCTCCTGTCTCTGGGCAGTGCTGAGAGTGATAGGCACCCACCCCTCCTGTCTCTGGGCACTGCTGGGAGTGATAGGCACCCACCCCTCCTGTCTCTGGGCACTGCTGGGAGTGATAGGCACCCACCCCTCCTGTCTCAGGGCACTGCTGGGTGGACTCTGCACCCACCCCTCCTGTCTCTGGGCACTGCTGGGAGTGATAGGCACCCACCCCTCCTGTCTCTGGGCACTGCTGAGAGTGATAGGCACCCACCCCTCCTGTCTCTGGGCACTGCTGGGAGGACTCTGCACCCACCCCTCCTGTCTCTGGGCACTGCTGGGAGTGATAGGCACCCACCCCTCCTGTTTTAGGGCACTGCTGGGAGGACTCTGCACCCACCCCTCCTGTCTCAGGGCACTGCTGGGAGGACTCTGCACCCACCCCTCCTGTCTCTGGGCACTGCTGGGAGTGATAGGCACCCACCCCTCCTGTCTCTGGGCACTGCTGGGAGTGATAGGCACCCACCCCTCCTGTCTCAGGGCACTGCTGGGAGGACTCTGCACCCACCCATCCTGTCTCTGGGCACTGCTGGGAGGACTCTGCACCCACCCCTCCTGTCTCTGGGCACTGCTGGGAGTGATAGGCACCCACCCCTCCTGTCTCAGGGCACTGCTGGGAGGACTCTGCACCCACCCATCCTGTCTCTGGCCACTGCTGGGAGGACTCTGCACCCACCCCTCCTGTCTCTGGGCACTGCTGGGAGTGATAGGCACCCACCCCTCCTGTCTCTGGGCACTGCTGAGAGTGATAGGCACCCACCCCTCCTGTCTCTGGGCACTGCTGGGAGTGATAGGCACCCACCCCTCCTGTCTCTGGGCACTGCTGGGAGTGATAGGCACCCACCCCTCCTGTCTCAGGGCACTGCTGGGAGGACTCTGCACCCACCCCTCCTGTCTCTGGGCACTGCTGGGAGTGATAGGCACCCACCCCTCCTGTCTCTGGGCACTGCTGAGAGTGATAGGCACCCACCCCTCCTGTCTCTGGGCACTGCTGGGAGGACTCTGCACCCACCCCTCCTGTCTCTGGGCACTGCTGGGAGTGATAGGCACCCACCCCTCCTGTCTCAGGGCACTGCTGGGAGGACTCTGCACCCACCCCTCCTGTCTCAGGGCACTGCTGGGAGGACTCTGCACCCACCCCTCCTGTCTCTGGGCACTGCTGGGAGTGATAGGCACCCACCCCTCCTGTCTCTGGGCACTGCTGGGAGTGATAGGCACCCACCCCTCCTGTCTCAGGGCACTGCTGGGAGGACTCTGCACCCACCCCTCCTGTCTCTGGGCACTGCTGGGAGGACTCTGCACCCACCCCTCCTGTCTCTGGGCACTGCTGGGAGTGTTAGGCACCCACCCCTCCTGTCTCTGGGCAGTGCTGGGAGGACTCTGCACCCACCTCTCCTATTTCACAATATGTACGCTCATAACATACACGGATGTGGGTACGCTCCATGCATTCGAGGTGGGGGTACGTGTCGTACTTACACTGTTGGCATGGGGGGTACGCTCCATACGTACGCGGGTGGGGGTACGTGTCGTACTTACACTGTTGGCATGGGGGGTACGCTCCATCCATACGCAGGTGGGGGTACGTGTCGTACTTACACTGTTGGGGTGGGGGGTACGCTCCATGCATTCGAGGTGGGGGTACGTGTCGTACTTGCTCTGTTGGCATGGGGGGTACGCTCCATGCATACGCGGGTGGGGGTACGTGTCGTATTTACACTGTTGGGGTGGGGGGTACGCTCCATGCATTCGAGGTGGGGGTAGGTGTCGTACTTGCTCTGTTGGCATGGGGGGTACGTCCATGCATTCGAGGTGGGGGTACGTGTCGTACTTACACTGTTGGGGTGGGGGGTACGCTCCATGCATTCGATGTGAGGGTACGTGTCGTACTTACACTGTTGGCATGGGGGATACGCTCCATACGTACGCGGGTGGGGGTACGTGTCGTACTTACACTGTTGGCATGGGGGGTACGCTCCATGCATAAGCAGGTGGGGGTACGTGTCGTACTTAAACTGTTGGGGTGGGGGTACGCTCCATGCATTCGAGGTGGGGGTACGTGTCGTACTTGCTCTGTTGGCATGGGGGGTACGCTCCATGCATACGTGGGGGGGGTACGTGTCGTACTTACACTGTTGGGGTGGGGGGTACGCTCCATGCATTCGAGGTGGGGGTACGTGTCGTACTTGCTCTGTTGGCATGGGGGGTACGCTCCATGCATACGCGGGTGGGGGTACGTGTCGTACTTACACTGTTGGGGTGGGGGGTACGCTCCATGCATTCGAGGTGGGGGTACGTGTCGTACTTGCTCTGTTGGCATGGGGGGTACGCTCCATGCATACGCGGGTGGGGGTACGTGTCGTACTTACACTGTTGGGGTGGGGGGTACGCTCCATGCATTCGAGGTGGGGTATGTGTCGTACTTGCTCTGTTGGCATGGGGGGTAAGCTCCATGCATACGCGGGTGGGGGTACGTGTCGTACTTACACTGTTGGGGTGGGGGGTACGCTCCATGCATTCGAGGTGGGGGTACGTGTCGTACTTGCTCTGTTGGCATGGGGGGTACGTTCCATGCATACGCGGGTGGGGGTACGTGTCGTACTTACACTGTTGGGGTGGGGGGTACGCTCCATGCATTCGAGGTGGGGGTACGTGTCGTACTTGCTCTGTTGGCATGGGGGTACGCTCCATGCATACGCGGGTGGGGGTACGTGTCGTACTTACACTGTTGGGGTGGGGGGTACGCTCCATGCATTCGAGGTGGGGGTACGTGTCGTACTTACTCTGTTGGCATGGGGGGTACGCTCCATGCATGCGCGGGTGGGGGTACGGTCCGTACATATCCGTACCCACGCTATGGACTGCTTGTGCGGGCCGTGCCCGGGCCTTTGCCACGTGGGTACAGCTGTCCAGCCATTGTTGGGGTGACGTAGGTGTGGGTGTGGTACGACTCGTACCCACGCTCTTAAGGCGTGGGTACGGGACGTACCTGTATGGTTGTGTTGCCGGTTCGCGTCGTGAAGGACTTCCGTTGTGGCGGTCGCTGGCTTGGCTGGACACGCCCCCACCCCCTCGTAGTGACCAGGGCCTGAGGGTCAGGTATGTCCAGGGCATGTGTGCTGTGTGACTTGGGTGGGGGTTATGTGTCCTGCCCCTGCCCCCCCCCCCCCCCTTTGCCCATGGGTGTTGTTCTGACCTTCTGCGGCGTCTGCGGCGGAACCTGTAGAGGAGGTCGACTGCTATGAGGGCCGGGATGACACGTAGGTTCGGGTCCATGTCTGTCCGTCGCGTACAGGTCCTCCTTGTTCGCGTCGTCCTGATATCCCGGCAGTTTTTGGCAGCCGGAAAATATTCACCGTGCGGGATGACGTCGGTGCGAATCGTGATTCCTGGGTCGTGAATGGCAGGCTGCGTGCGTCCCGACGTCACGTCGGCGCTTTCCCGGTTCGCATTTGTACGTTTCTTTTAGTCGGTCGGTGTTTTGTACGATTCGTACGGAAAAGGTGTTTCCGTACGAATCGTAATTCCATGTTTGTATATTTACACGACCGAGTACGTGTCGGACGAAGAATATGCTCCGTCCGACGGTTCGTACCCGGTTTTTACAGGATTGTGATCGGCACCTTTATGTATGGAAGAGTCCCCTGTGAAAGAGCAGAAGGTGTCACTCTCAGTGAGGCTATCGGTGACTGAAGTGGCATGACCTGCTGCCCCACCGTGTGTGCTGTGGAGACAGAGGCGTAGCTAGAGCTTGTGGCACCCGGGGATATCCCTCAGATTGCCGGCCCAGGGAGGGGGAGGGTTTGCTGGGGGAAAAGTACGGCAAGCACTTGAAAGAGGACCGAGAGACACGTAGTATCGCCGCGAATAGTTACCTCGATCATGCAAGTTACATGCACATACATGACACGGTCGAAGGCTACACAGTTGAATACACCGGTGACTGGCAGTGACTGGCAGTACAAAAGAGAACACACAGACTGCATGATCTATCTGTGGACTCAGAAAAACGGCATGTGACATCCATCAGAGAGCTGCGTGAACATTTACCTGGTAATCCCCTCAGCACAATGCAAACATGCACATACATGACACTGTTCAGGGATCCATCATCTACAGCTGACATTAAATGACCATTCATCATGGTCCCCCCATTCAAGCAGTGCACTTTGTGATCTGCATGGTACATGTTCTTTGCAGCAGGCACATTAACCCTCTGTGCTACCTTTCCAGGAGTCAACCCTTCCACTAGACAAAACTCGGATCTCTCTCTAGGAAGAACATTAATCACCGAAGTTATCATGACATTTTTATTGTTTTTGAAAATTGCTGGAGGCCAGGAAGGAGGCAGCAAGTTTTTTTAAAACCATAATATACTTGCAAACACTACGCACCCACCCGAAATAGGTACCCAGTGCGGTCACACCGATCGCACCGCCCTAACCTGCTCAGGGTTCATGTGACCTCAGTGACAGAGTCACAGTGACTGGATCACTGTTGCTCTAGGGTGTGCTGCTTCGTAGGCCTGCCTGCAAGACTGGAGATGAACTTCAGTATGGATTGTGGTGGACAGGCCTTCAAGGTTAACTCACAATTGACACCTCTAGGGTACACCTGCTTGTGCTAAGACATCAAGCATTCTAAGGTCTAGTGGAGCCTTCTAAGGTCTAGCATGGGAATATGCTCCCTCAGTAGAGTGGTCTAGTGGACTGGTCATGAAGGCTGAACCCAGTTCCCCAGTTCCAAATTCAACAGCTCAGGCCATAGTGCCACATCCTCTCCCCCACTGAACACCATACTGCCCCACTGAGAGAAACTCGCACTGCCTTCAGCTACAACCTAATTGTGCCCGCTATAAACACTTGGATGTGGATCAATTCAAATTATGCACTTGATAAGAGTAATATGCTGCCTAAAAAAAAAAAAGTAAAAGCAAGCACTCATAGGGAATGCAAGATTACGTAAAGCATGTGAAATGTAAGCAGAAACAACATGGTTACCTTAACGATCTCTCACTCACTATTCAGAAATCAGAAAACATAGGCATTCATCAACACACCCTCAAGGGGATCCTCTCATTCCTCTCAGGATCCACCCAGAGCAATCATCTGCCTCCTTTCACCTCCACTGCCAAGGACATGCCCCAAGGATCATACCTCAGCCCCACTCTGTTCAACATCCACATGACCCCCCTTGCGGACAATGTTAGAAGGCGACAGGGAGGTTACCTGAACACCCTGAGACCTACCCTCGGGGTAACGTAGCTGGGCACTGGCGGGAGACTCCTCAGGGGAAGAGTCTCGTATCTAGGATCGCACACACGGCACCACACGACAAGGAGACACCACACGGTAGGTTCTTGGGAACAGATCTTTTATCTACTCAACTTCGTCGGATCTTTATGATCACCAAGGTGGATATGTACAAATAGAGCACGGGCTCAGAGAGTCTCGGTAGGGAAAGGGGGTAGCGGGACAGTCTTTGGGGATCCGGATCAATGCAGGGGCGTACCTAACGCACAGCTCACAATCCTCGAGCTGGGGGATACGCTGCGGTCCAGCCGGACCGAGGGAGTCGTTAGGAGCCGCGAGTCACTCAGCAGGGCTCAAGCACAAGGTCGGAGGTCTTGATCTTCAGGGGAGCCGCGAGTCACTCAGCAGGGCTCAAGCACAAGTTCGGAGGTCTTTTGATCTTCAGGGGAGCCGCGAGTCACTCAGCAGGGCTCAAGCACAAGTTTGGAGGTCTTACAATCTTTAGGGGAGCCGCGAGTCACTCAGCAGGTCAGCAGGGCTCAAGCACAAGTTCGGAGGTCTTACGATCTTCAGGGGAGCCGCGAGTCACTCAGCAGGGCTCCAGCACAAGTTCGGCGGTCTTACGATCTTCAGGGGAGCCGCGAGTCACTCAGCAGGGCTCAGAGGTTCCAAGGTTGCAAGGGAGCCACGACCACGTCAGCAGGGCTCTCGTCGTTCCAGAGTTGAATCTCCAGATAGTCTCAGAGCACCCCTTGTTATAGGTCCGTGTAGGCAGGGGTCTTAGCGCCTGGGGGCCGCTCATTGGGGTTTCCTGCCATGTTGTCCTTTGATCCTTTCAGGGACGGGTCGGTAGGAGTCCCAGACACCCAGCAGGCGTGGAGCCAGCCCTCAGGGAGGCCGGAGGGCCGATCGAAACCCATCTCCCGAGGGGAGGCCAGAGGTGCGATGGAAACTGCTCCTCCCTCTCTCACTCCATGGGAGTGCGATGTTCCCCAGCCCAGCGGCGCCTCTAGGCCTGGGTTGTGCTGGGGCCGAGCGGCCATCGTAGGTACATGAAGTGAGCACGCGGGCCCTGTGGGGCTGGGAAGATGGAGGGCACGGACAGGGAAGTCCGGGTCGGGTGTGTGTGGGTCCTGGCGGGCAGGACCAGCTAGGCCGTGTACTGAGGGACTGAATGAGGTGTACGGGTTAGGGGGTGTGGCTAGTGGTCAGGGATGGCCATGCCACAAGGCCGGGTCTAACAGACATCATCAGATCCCACAGACTCAACATCATTTCCTATGCCGATGACACTCAGCTTGTCTTCAAGCTCACCAAAGACCCCTCTCACACCAAACCCAGCCACGGCAACCCCATGACTGACGCAGCTGACTGGATGAGAAACAGCTGCCTCAAACTGAACTCCGACAAAACTGAGGTACTGATCTTCGGAAATAACACCTACACCTGGGACCACAGCTGGTGGCCAGAACACTGACCCACATCCACACCTAGTGACCATGCTCGCAACCTCGACATAAACCTAGACAGCCAACTGACCATGAAACAACAAGTCAACGCAGTCACCTGTTCTCGCCTCTTCGTGCTTCCACACCCGCCACATGCTCTGCAAAATTTTCAGGTGGATCCCAGTAAACACTAGAAAGATTGTTGCAAAAGCTCTTATCACCAGCTGCCTCGACTATGGCAATGCGCTCTACACTGGTATCTCCACCCAGCTGCTCAGAAGACTTGAGACAATACAGAACACATCAGCCAGACTCCTCCTGGAGATCCCAAAGAGTACCCACATCTCTCCTCAACTCAGAAACCTCCACTGGCTCCCTGTCCACAAAACATGCCAGTTCGAGACGCTCCCACAAACCTACAAAACCCTCCACAAACATGGACCTTCCTACATCAACCACTGACTGAACTTCCCTCAAGACACCTGCACTCCACTTCACTCGCCCTCGCACATGTCCCCCGCATCCATCGCACCTGCAGCAGGGGCCGCATATTCTCCTACATTGCTGCCAAAGCCTGCAATGTCCTCCCCCTACACCTCAGAATGGCAAACTCCCTGGCAGTCTTAAGAAAGCAACTCAAGACCTGGCTTCTTGATGCAGAGGCAACAACATCAGTGCCCAGATACCCCTAGAGGTGATCAATGATTGATAGTGCTATGTTGTATGCACATGTATGTCTGAATAACTTGACTTAAGAACCACGGATCATTTATTGTGTCTTTTATATATATTTAAATGTTTATGTACACACTTAAGCACTGCGCATCTGCACATTTTATGAGTCACACTGTTATTTGCATTTATATTGAAGGGGAATGCACAACAGCAACAGAACCTTTTCCAGACTCATTGTCTGTTTTATGTAACCCAAATGAGAACTTTCCATTAGGCTGCCTAAATAATACATTCATTGAGGGTTTCCCTTGATTTATACAACAGGATTCCATTTTGACACAAAGAGCACCATAATGCTTATAATGTATTCTGATCCTGGTCCCCATAGGCATGGAAGGTTGTCCTTGTGACACAATACACGTAATTTCAGTGGCGATGGCCTCAACACATGTTTCCATAAGTGGATGTCTCCCTCTCGCACGGACCAAACACAGAAGTTTATGTTTGATGTAAGACTGTTTAAATCCATTGTTTGGAAAGTCTGAATGTTTTGTTAAATGTGTAGAGCTCACTGACAGGCTACTAGAAACTGATCTAATTTAATACAAAGAAATTTAGAAAGAGACAACCATTGGTTTTGAGAGTAACTGGTGAGGGCTTCTGTCTACAGCAAGAGACTGGGAGATATCCATTGAGGAGAGCAGAGGGGAGGTAGAGCAATAAGGGCACCAAATGTGATTTCGCCACGGGCGCCATTTTAGCAAAGTCCGGCCCTGTTACAGGGACTATAAGTAATGCTATTGGAGATGCCTCCTGAAAAACCTCGGCCAATCTGCTCCTCCCCACAGCATAGAGAGCAGCACAGGACTTGAAGGTAAGTCAGAATCAGAGGGAAGCAGGTGACGGTTCATAGGGGTTATAAGCAGCCACGCAGGGGATGCATTTGGGCAGCAGGGAACCCCTAAACAATTCATCTGCATAAATACTAATAGACCCGATTTAGATGGGAGACTCCTGATTTTTTAAGCCAAAAATGGCTTGATTTGACCCATCTCCCATCTAAAATTGATTCAGCTTCAATTTAAGTTAATGGGTAAAATATATTGCCCCTATTTGTTTTTAAATTCTTTCCACTTTCCCCTTTTAAAATGTTGGCATGTATGCATCTGCATAGGAAAGTTATGCTTCTGACGCAACCTGTGGCAGTGGCATAACAAAACAGCATGGATCCTTCTCCATAATGTGGCGAGACTCCTATATCTCCTTGGGTTTAAGGGGGCTCCCTGAAAGGTGGGCCCCTGCACCCCTCCTCCATCGCTGGCAGGGCTGGCATCGGAGAAATGCTACTGCACCGGGTGCCGACTTCGGGTGAGGGCATCGTGACTGCGAGTATATTTTGGTTTTAAAAGCACCTTCCGCTGTGTTCCTGGCCTCCAGCAATTTCCAGGCAACAATAAACAAGTCAAGATAACTGGTAATTAATGTTTTCCTAGAGAGAGGTTGGAGTTTTGACTCATGGTAAGAAAGAGAAGAGGGTTAATAAACCTGCTGCAAACAATGTGTACCGTGCAGATCAAAAAGTGCATATAATGTAAATAGGTCAGTGGGTTTCTGCTTTTGTCTGAGAGATCCTTCGTTGCTTGCAATTTATAAGTTAAAATCCTTACATAAAACAGCGTGTTATTGACTGTCATCAAAAAAGCTGCCTCCAAACTGCAAGGTATAGATTATAGCGTTATGATTTTTTCCCAGTCTTTCATTATCCTAATGTTGGGAAAATGGTTCTTTTAGATAGAAATCAATTCTGATTATTAAAGAGAACTACCCAAACATGGTGTAATGTTTTAAATTCTGAATGTGTGCTTCTCCAGGCAAACCACTATTAAAGTAATATTTCATAGACACTAATTTACACACCTATGATTGATTTTCTTAGTGTGGTGTAAAGTGCTCTGACATCCCACACTGGTATGAGTGGCGCTATAAAAAGAATTAAATGCACCTGAGAGGGAGTGGTTATGGAGACTTGAAGGGTGGTGGTGAGGCAAGGGAATCGGTGGCGCACTGGCGGTGGTGGTCATTACGCAGCGCCAACAAACATTGTCGCGCGCCACCAGCGCGAAAGCCAGCCTTCATCGCAGGGGCTGCAGGGACCTGTGTCACGCCCCTGACCTATGAGGCACTGTACAGCAAAATTAATAATATATGTGGTAGAGAAAATTAGATTCGGACTAGAGTTTAAATCAAAGAAATAAAAGGGTTCTGAAATTCAGCTCTCCGACCAAAAGCACGTGAGCGCTCATTGTGGTGTGATGTGCGTCTGCTAAATTATTTCACCCGATTGCACTGTTTGCTGAGTGAGGAATGTGACAAAGTCTGTACCGTGAACTCGAAATGAACCTATCATGTGAGCGGCGTCGCTCGAACCATAATCCCAGTCGTTGCTTCATTAATTCATGGCTTCCAAATACAGAAGATGGGCTCGTGCCTGATAAAATACAAAATCTCTACGGAGCAAGGATTTGAAGTGGAAGAATAACAACTAGAGCAAAGTTTGCTAAGGAGCAGAACCGACCAACGAGAGCCAAAGTGCGGCGCGCGCCCAAAGAGCAGCCAGATGCAGACACCGCGCGGCTGCCAGTTCATGGCCTCGCGGCCGATGGAGCAGTCCCACACAGTGCAGAGTCTGATCCCAGGAATGTGCATCAGTCCTGACCGATCAATGCACACGAGCAGAATTACAGTGAGTGTTTGCAGCCAGGCGCAGACGCAGAGATGAAGCCAAGCAAGGGAACGCAGAACCCCCTCTCAGCATTACTACAGCCCTGGTCCTCTTGCAGGACGCAGGTTTGCAATGCCAACATAGGCAATAGGTCATAGGCTGCTAGTCTTTTGACTTTACCACTGCTTGTTTTGTCGTGTCATTGCATTTGTAAAACTTTATTGTTGGAGGAGCCATCAGACCTTCGTCCAAATTGAAAAAAAGACCTACAAGCAAAAATATGTTTTTGATCATCGTAGCCTCTAGCATTCAGGGAAACACTTTATGTATGGAAGAGTCCCCTGTGAAAGAGCAGAAGGTGTCACTCTCAGTGAGGCTATCGGTGACTGAAGTGGCATGATCTGCTGCCCCACCGTGTGTGCTGTGGAGACAGAGGCGTAGCTAGAGCTTGTGGCGCCCGGAGCTATCCCTCAGATTGCCGCCCCAGGGCGGGGGAGGGTTTGCTGGGGAAAAAGTACGGCAAGCACTTGAAAGAGGACCGAGAGACACGTAGTATCGCCGCGAATAGTTACCTCGATCATGCAAGTTACATGCACATACATGACACGGTCGAAGGCTACACAGTTGAATACACCGGTGACTGGCAGTGACTGGCTGTACAAAAGAGAACACACAGACTGCATGATCTATCTGTGGACTCAGAAAAACGGCATGTGACATCCATCAGAGAGCTGCGTGAACATTTACCTGGTAATCCCCTCAGCACAATGCAAACATGCACATACATGACACTGTTCAGGGATCCATCATATACAGCTGACATTAAATGACCATTCATCATGGTCCCCCCCATTCAAGCAGTGCACTTTGTGATCTGCATGGTACATGTTCTTTGCAGCAGGCACATTAACCCTCTGTGCTACCTTTCCAGGAGTCAACCCTTCCACTAGACAAAACTAGGATCTCTCTCTCGGAAGAACATTCATCACCGAAGTTAACATGACATTTTTATTGTTTTTGAAAATTGCTGGAGGCCAGGAAGGAGGCAGCAAGTTTTTTTAAAACCATAATATACTTGCAAACACTACGCACCCACCCGAAATAGGTACCCAGTGCGATCACACCGTTCGCACCGCCCTAACCTGCTCAGGGTTCATGTGACCTCAGTGAATGAGTCACAGTGACTGGATCACTGTTGCTCTAGGGTGTGCTGCTTCGTAGGCCTGCCTGCAAGACTGGAGATGAACTTCAGTATGGATTGTGGTGGACCGGCCTTCAAGGTTAACTCACAATTGACACCACTAGGGTACACCTGCTTGTGCTAAGACATCAAGCCTTCTAAGGTCTAGTGGGGCCTTCTAAGGTCTAGCATGGGAATATGCTCCCTCAGTAGAGTGGTCTGGTGGACTGGTCATGAAGGCTGAACCCAGTTCCCCAGTTCCAAATTCAACAGCTCAGGCCATAGTGCCACATCCTCTCCCCCACTGAACACCATACTGCCCCACTGAGAGAAACTCGCACTCCCTTCAGCTACAACCTAATTGTGCCCGCTATAAACACTTGGATGTGGATCAATTCAAATTATGCACTTGATAAGAGTAATATGCTGCCTAAAAAAAAAAAAGTAAAAGCAAGCACTCATAGGGAATGCAAGATTACGTAAAGCATGTGAAATGTAAGCAGAAACAACATGGTTACCTTAACGATCTCTCACTCACTATTCAGAAATCAGCGAGTGGTTTTACCTGAAAAGTTAAGGACATGACTACAGGGCCCTGAAGGGAACCGTTTCAATGTCCATTGCTTATATCCTTACAAAACGTAAGCAGTATGGTTTAAAAAGACCACATCCATAAACACAGAGCCATGGTACACATTTTGTTTTCCAATCCACCCATCAACCAGGTATTGCAGTACCTCCAGGAATGGTACACTTTCCCACCTGGGGACAACAATGCTGTTTAAAGAAAGACTAGAAAACAAAAGTAGAGCTTCACTGGTAAACTCTGTAAAGTGAGGCTGATGTATTTGGATGTGAATTAAACCAATCTGTCCACTTTGCAACCACTCTGTCTTGCTTTATTTAGTTATCTATTTATTTCTCATATTTAAAACCTTCCATTTCTCTCCATCCCGCTGCACTTTGGAATGGAAAAATGTCAGAAAAAGGGCATTTCCCGCAAGAGTGTTTTTCTTTTTTGGATCCATTTCACCGGGAAGCAACTAAATGAAAGAAGGAAAGAGAGGTTGTGAACCGTTTCTTCAAGCTACGGTTTTCAGTAAGTGAGGAGCAAGACAGGAAGAGAGGGAATAATAGGGAGAAAGGGGGGGGGGGCATCTGCCAGCACAGAAAAGAAGAGGACATTGCCCGAGTCCTATTCCTTCTCTGCCCGTCCACGAAAGCAAGCCAAGCCTTATCTGAATGCCTTTGTCCGCCCCCAAAATAGTGCCGCCTGGGGCGGACCGCCCCCACCGCCCCCCCAGCTACGCCACTGGGCCTATCTGAACTCGCGCTGTGCTGATGCTAGGCCTCGTACGTATGCAGCAGTAACCCAGTAGACATGTACAACAGATACTATGTACGAGCCAAGACCCCGAGCGGTCTTGCGCTCCTTTATTTATGCCTTCGGGCGAGCCCTCCCTCCGGGTGCCTGTAATATCGCAACAAAGTATTGTGCGGGCCGGGTGGCACAGTCACTGCATCCCTCAAATCTTTTAGATGCTATGTTAACGTACTGTTCACATATTAGTCCTTAGACATGCGGCACACAAAGTCTCTGATTCTTTGGCTGGGGACAAGGTTCGTCCGAAGACCATACTTCTGGCTCCGGGAGTTGTAATCAGTCCTTGCCTCCACAGAGTCATCTCCTGATGACGACATGGTCGCACTGGGGCTTGTCCGCTGAACACCAGCCGGTGTTCCTTCTTCTGGACGCATTGGCGCCATGATGTGTTGTTCCTTGGGGTGCTCGGTGGGAGCATTTCGTCTCCCCATTCTTCCGTTCTAGTCTTTCCCTATTCAGCTAGGGGTCTCGTCTCCACCTTCTTGAACCATGAGACATTCCTCGTGACCGTCCGAGTCCCACGTTTGGCTGACACCATGGTTCCTTGCACATCGGTGACCTCCCACACGTCTGGTTCATACGGGGTGCGATACTTCCAGCCAAGGTACCGGTCCTTTACTGTGACTTGGTGGCCCTTCTCCTGGCTTGCATAGCGGCTTGATCCAGATCTGGGGGGCTCCAGGATGGATCCGCAGGAACGCTATCTCGAGGCGCCTTCCGGAACAACAGGTGTGCCGGGGCACATTGTGTCGTACAGTGGGGCGTCTGGCGGTACGCACTCAGGAATTGTTGTAGGCAGTGCTTGACATCATCACCCTTTTCAACGCCAATACAGAGAGCCCTGTTCAGGGTCCGCATGTAGCGTTCTACCTTGCCATTCGCCTGCGGCCACTGCGTTGTGCTCTTGCGATGTGCGAATAGCAAGGGACATGTGGTATTCTTGGAATTCTCTCCCTTGGAAGAGTGGTCCGTTATCTGACTTGACTTCTTCCGGAAGTCCCATCATCGCAAAGATGCGGTCCTGCGTGGCTTTGACCTGGGGAAACGCTGTCGACGCCACCACCTCTACCACAGGGAATTTGGAGTGGGAGTCAATGAGGACTAGAGTGTTTCATCCATCGAGGAACAACTGAAATTCGATGCTGACCTGAGTCCACGATTCAGGACACGGTGCTTCTGTAATGACTGGATGGGGAGCCGGGTCCTGGCTAGTGATGTTGCACGAGTGGCAGGTATCGATGGCATCCTCGACCTTGGTGTTCATGCCTGGGAACCATACCTTGTGTCTTAGACAGGCCTTGGTCTTGGCGATCCCTTGATGCCCTTGGCGAGCCAGATCAATCACTCTCTTTTGAAGGCTCTGGGGTATCACCAGGGTTGTGCCGCCTAGGACAACCCCATGCAGTCCTACGCTTAGGGGCTCATTATGATGGCGGAAGGACCACCACCGCAGGGCCAGTGGTGGTGGTCCTTCTGCCATTACATAGTGATTTACCCACCGCCAAATTAGGATGGCGGTGGGTACCGCGGCGGATGAAAAGTCAGTCTGCTGCTTTTCTGCGCAATCGCACGGATTGCCTGGTGGACGGAGCAGAGCCACTAATATGGTGGCAGTGCCTAGCAGGCACCGTCCGCCATATTAGGATGTGGGTTTGAAGAGGTCTTTCTATGGCAGCCTTGGTCTGGCGGGCATTGGGTTTGGGGGCCTGCAACCCCCGTTGCTGAACTGGGGGTACCATGCATTTCCATGCACCAAGTGGCAGGCACTGCTTGGTGCCTGCCACGTGGTGCAGGGAAATTTGGTGCAAGCACCTTTAACATTGCAGACGGTGCTGCAGCCAGCAGCACCGCCCGCAATTTTAAAGCCCAGAATGCACCCGCCAGCATGGTGGGCGCATCCTAATCTCAGTGGTGGGGCTGCCGCATGTCTGGGGGGCGGTCCCAAACACCGCTATGGTGACGGGCGGACCAAGTTCGCCTGCCATCGTAATGAGTCCCTTAGTTCACTGCGGGCCCTCCATAGCTGTTGGCATGACATTCTTGCCTCTTCAGTTAGGGCCCGAGTCCCATCGAGAAAGTGTTACCAGCTCCGGTCAGCCAACGTTTCTTTGACTTTGGACAGACCTTCATTGTTCTCCGTGGCTCATCCAACATCTTCAAGCATGATCGCATTGGGACATGCTTCCTGAGATATCATCCGGACAAACTCTTCCGTGTTGTCCTCTTCGGCGAGCCGTTCCATCGAGGTCATCTTGGCAGAGTGACGCGATAGAAAATCAGCCGGGTTGTTGACCCCGGGGCGAGTCACCACTTAGAAGCAATAGGATAGCAGTAGTACTGCCCATCTCTTTATCCTCGGGGGAGCCAGCCTGGCGGTCGATACCCTGAAGCTCAACCTCTTGTACCATCGTAGACCCACGTGTGTGGAAAACGTCGTTATGTTCCTGCTATCCGGATGTGGTTCCAACTGGTGGTAGCCAGCGTTGAGATCAAATTTTGTGAACCACTTATTGAGGTCTGCCACGATGTCATCCATGGTGGGCATGAGATGTCGCTCTCGGTTCACGGCTTAGTTCGAAAAGCACATGTCGATGCATAGCTGAATGGCCCGAGTTGTTTTGGCTTGCACGACCAAGGGTGACACCCACGGGGTGAGGCCTGAGACCTTCTCTATGACTCATAGCTACTCCAGCTTCCGTAGCTCCTCCTCCACTTGGGGGAGTAGGTGGAATAGCCCCCTTCTGTGCCTCAGGGCCGGGGGTTTGACCGTTGGATCAATGTGAAGATCTGAGGGTCGAAGTGCCTTTCAAAGCCGTCACCGCTTCATCATAGTTGTCTTTGGCCCCGGTGTTTGGCAGGGTTTCGAATAAATCATACAGTTCTCCCCCTCCCTAACACATAAGGCGCAACCTTTTCACCCTTCCGTCTGTCTCTCTCATGCCCACAAAGTAATGATCCAGGCGACCAATCTATGACTTCCATCGCGCCGCCACAGTGGCCGGATCTGCAAGTTCACTGAATGGGGGCAGGAGGGCCGCCGTGGCATGGCCTGGTTGCGGTGGCACATGCAGTGGTGCTTGTGGTGGGGCCTGTTGCTGCAGCGCAGAAGCACCAGCTCCATCTGGGTTGTGGTGCTCATGTTCGCTTGTGCGGACTGTATCTGGGCCTCTGCCTTGCTCCTATTCTGTTGCACTTGCCAGTGCTTGATGGCTGGGTTTGTCTGGGTGGCCTGCGTACTATGGGCGTTGGGCTGAGCAAATAATTTTTTTCCTCTTGTGGCTGCCAGTGCTTGTTTTCATTGGTGTGACTGTTCAACTTTTTGCACCGTCTCCCTTAGCAGTGGAGCTTGAGGGTGCAGTCGGGCTCCCTCCCCCTGGGGCTGCAGGCTCGACCATGTGGCAGTGGGAGCGCTGTTCCAGGCCTGAGTGGGCGTGCGCGTGTAAAACAGGCTTGGCCTCACCTGCGTCACACAGCACCGACTGTATCCATGGCCTGCTGCTCTTGCTCTCGGCTGGGCCGTCGTGGCCGATCAGGTCTTCCGGCTGCTTCACAGTGCTGGGTGGGCACCCGCCGGGGCAGTATTAGCTGGTGCTCTTCCTTCTAGGGCGTCGCCGCTGCTCCGGATACAGCGGCGGTTACCGCGCACCGTGCTCCTCGTCAACAGGGGAGGCTGCAGGAACAGGTGAGATGCGGCAGAGGCGTGGGTGGGACCCACCTCATCGCTAATGTAAAGTCCAAGTCCAAGCCTAGCTGAACTTGCACTGCGCTGGGGCTAGGCCTCATACATATGCAGCAGTAACCCAGTAGACACGTACAACAGATACTATGTACGTATGTGTGAAGTGCTAACAGGGTGTGAGACTTTGTTCCCCCTCTGCGGCATTTGCTTCTATGTGTGAGGCTCTTGACCACTCCCAGCCATGAGACTCCAACAAAAGGAGGTCTGATGACTGTAGGAGGGTAGGATCTGCTTCACATGGGTACCCCCACTTTTTGCTGGTGTTTCACTGTTTTTCGACCTTAGTCTGGCTGTGGCCCTGCTAATCAGGACCAAAGCCTAGCTGCTGCCTCTCTAAAATGGTCTCCATGTACATTAGGTACATATCTAATTGGATTCTGGAGTGTCTTATAATCCCCTAGAATATGGTATACTATGTTCCTAGGGCATAGGTACCTCAGAGGCCTACCAGGGGCTGAAGCATGTATTTTGCCATCCCTGGGAAGCACTCCAAAATGGCACCACCGGTCTGCTACTGCAGCCTGGGTAAGGGTGTGCTTGCACCCCTTACAGTGGTATAGGCTACCTATATCACTACCATTGCACACATATATTAAACCTATAAGTCACTCCTATGGCAGGCCTTAACAATCCTGAAGGCGGAGTGCGTGGGTTTTATGTGAGAGGGTGCCCCTGCATGAGCAGAGCCCCTCTGCAGCGTTCGGAGTACCTCCTCTGATGCTGTTTGTGTTACAGCCTGACCATATACTCTTAAGTGCATTATAACCTCGCGGTAAATGCTAACTTTGGGATGGCTGCACGGAAAGATGCCGTGTTTGGTGTTAAACGCTTTGGAATACTACCCCCCACCAGTTCTGGTGGCGGGGTTAGCATTCCACCCTTCTAGAGGGAGAGACATGTTTACACTGGTCTAACCCGGTAGGACTTTCTAAAGCCCTGGCATCACAAAATGGATGCCTCTGCCACAGACACGGGTCTGGCCTCCTGCTGCTGACCGAAACTCTGGCAGGGGAGGCCTGGACAATAGGTTTCCTGTCCCAGGGAGGTGTAACCACCTCCCCAGACAGGCAGATGTGTTTTGGGGCTGGGCGGGAGCACTCTCTGGTGCTTTGAAGTCCTGCACTGGGGGCACACTTGGTGTGCCTATGCGTAGTACAGTTCAAACCGATTGCAGGGGCTCCCTGCCCCTGCTCTGGCGCGAAACTGGACAAAGGAAATGGGTGTAACCATCCCTCTTTCCAAACCCTCCCATAGGTGGGTCCCTGAAGTATGTCCAACCCCCAAACTTTGTATACGTATTGGAACACAGTCCTAGCGACTTTAGATTACCCTGGACGAAACTCTGCAACATATATCCTGGACCTTCAACGTTCTACTTTGCTTAGAAGACTGAAGAAATCTCCATTGTGGTCAAGGAGTGACTCCCCTGCTTGGCAGGCACCAAAGAAGCAACTGACCGGTCTGCAATTCTGAAGCTCCCACCGGATGCCGAAGTCTCTACATCCACAGAAGTGGATTTCCAGACTTCCCCGAGGCTACCCTGAGACCACAGCAAAGCTGAGGCTTCTTGGCTATCGTGGGTGACGTGGAACCGTGACCCCTGGACACCGTGAACTTTTACAGCAACATCATCTTCCTGGTCTTCCTCGAAGTTGTGCTTTTGGGCTCTGAGTAGATCCAGCCTTGAGCATCTCCTGCACCGAAGATTTCTGGCCCGTGGGCCAGTTTCCAGTGCGACCGCTCGAGGCTCCTTCGTGATCGCTAGCCCGTTGGCTAGTAGGTCCCCACGAAGGCAACTCCTCTTCCGATTGGGCTTTCCTGGTTGCTCCAGAAGTGCCCCGACTTACCCTTGCTGGGTGAGTCCCCCAGACCTTGCTGGTCTGCACCGCATTCCTTTCTCTGATTTCCAGTGACTTGCCGTTGCCAAGGCTTGTTTGGTCCAATCTGGTCGCCGACACCACAGCACTCGACAGACTTCGTAGGACAGCTCGAATCCAGCTCCTTGTCATCATTGGCGCCTCCTGGACCTCGTGGCTGAAGAGTCAAGACACCCGTCAACTCACCTGAAGCACCCGACATCTGTGGGCATTGGTCCATCCTGCCCTTGGTCACTGGTAAGTAGCCCAGACTTTGTCCCCTCTGCTCTCAGGTTCCTTTCATCCTAGATCCAGGCTTGGATCGCTTCGGACACTTCTCCTCTTCACGGCCAATTCTTCGCATTTCCATTGAAATCGACAACGCAACCCGACACCAAAAGACACCTATGCACCCGGCTTTCCTGGGTGAGGTAACACGAGTACTCCGGTGCTCCTGTGGGTGCTAGCCCTAGAACTTCCTAAGTCCAAAAGGGTTTGGTCCTGACTCGATTCTAAGTGTCTCTAATCTTTAAATTTCCAAACGCGACATTGCCCATAGAAGCTAACGGGAACCCATGGTTGTGTTTACACACTGCACACGGCCCCCGTGGGTCCCCTGCGTCACTACCTTGGGTGGTTCCTTGGGGTCCCAGCGATTCTACAGGCTCTAGGCCTTGTGTCTAGTTCAGTCATGGTTCTTATACCACTATTGGTATATGGTTTGGTACGCCCCTAGGGCCCAAACATGTATTTGTGCTATTACTGTTGATTGCTAACTTGTAAATTAAGTACTTCGAACTCCAGCCTCATAAACAGACTAGTGGAGTGTATTTTATCTTAAATACATATATTTTAAATATATACCTGGTGTGGTTGTCCTTTCATTTGATCATTCAAGAGATTATAGACTGGTAAAACAAGCTGCCTTACATTCCTTCAAGACTTAGCCTGAAGGCTGCTCTCCATAGCTACCACTAGGATAGCTTTCAATAAAGGTTGTCTTTGACCTATTTACCAGTAGGGGTTGTTTGGACTGATACAGGGTGCCCACTATAACTAGTGGACAGCATATATCAGGCCAACTTCTCACAATGACCCCTTAAATTCGGCATTTGTTTTGGGCCCAGCAGGAGTCTAAACTAAGAAAGCCCAATCCGTCCCCACCTGCAATTGTTGCGGATCGAAAGCAGACAACAACGTGCAGGCCTGCTGAATGTGTCCCGTGGTTTGCAAATTACACCGGGACGAATTCAGCATATTTTTCAGTGGGACCCAACTTCTTGGCAGGGTGGACAGCGTCCACCCAGTGAAAATAGTGGGTGAATGCTGTCCACCTGCGTGTACCCTCGACTCGTGCCCAGCTGATATCTGATGCAATTTAGTGCTCCAGTCAGTGCGACAGCGCTGTGATGCGTGACCGGGAGCGAGTCAGCTCACCCCATCTACAAAGATCTGGTACTGGTGGTCTGTTCCCAAGGACAGGCGCACACTCAGGCTGCCTAGCACCTGCCTGCATCTTTGCACCACAGTGGAAAGCTATGCAGATGATGTCTAGCAAAGGTTTGTTTACTAGAAGGGTACCTTTCTAACACAAAATACTGTAGTCGGACATACTTTCAAACTTTTTCCACTTTGTATGTGTGCTGTACAGTGCTGCACAAAGGCAAAGTTTTGAGAAAAAAACATGTATCCCATTTTGTACTTATGTCAATGAGGTGGAGTTTTTTGGTACAAAGTCCTGTTTACAAATGCTAAAAGATAGGGCTTTGCATCAAAAATCATAGGTGGCAGGGTGGGAATGCACACATGGGAAGCCCCCTGACCCAAATGCACTGCTTTGTGTTTTAGCCAAGTTTCCAGCACCAATAAAGCACATATAAAGAACTCGACACTTTCCATCAGTTTGTGTCGCTTCTGGTGATTTTGCACCTGCGAAAGTGTTGATGAATCATTCTAGCCCCGTGTTTTTACCTTCCAGGTTGTTGATAGAATGTTTCTTTTGGTGTGCGTTCCAACAGCAAACATTACTAACTTTGTGAGCCAGAAAGATAAAATGAGGAGAGACATCCACTGTGATGTGCAGTAGAAAATAAACATTCCCCACGAACAAGCAGCGCCAGCACACCTGGAACTCAGTTAGAGAGCACAGTGGCTGCAAGAAGTTGTGAGAACCCGACGGGTGTCACAGTGGAAATGCTATCTATGCTGTGAGTTATGTCGGTACCGAAGTATACTCACACAGTGCTCCTGAAACCAACCAGGATAACGCCCTCTACAACGCAAGGCAGTCCTGTCTGACGCCTCACTCTCTGATCTTGGCAGATAAAGCAACAACTCTGAAACATAATTGAAAATATGATGTTTTTCTCAAATTTCTGGAGGGGAAAACGTAACGTTTTCGGAAATATATGGAGGTAACAGTGGAAATGTGCTTTTACATTTTCTAATTGAAACCTAAAAATAATGGGCCAAACACATCGAAGTGCACTCGTTGCACGAAAATATTCCCAGCACTGCTGGATGTAAAATGGATTATGTCAAGTTTCTGTGCCCCTCAAACAAATTTCTTAGCTGTCACTTTGTATCCAGAGGTCAGGGTCTCTGCACCCTCAAACACCTCGCCACAGCACATTGTTTGTACCATTAGAGGACACGACCTTGCATATTCATTCACGGGGCATAGGAAAGAGCAACAAATGGGTGACTGAGTAACTCGTCGAGGTGCTTAGCTACAAAAACCCATTGTTAAAGTGCCCACTGCTCAGCCCATTCTGTAGGTGTGCTGCCCTTACAAAGCATTGGTAACTCAGTATCAGCAGGGTTAGCTGTTGCTGAAGGCCATCTCCTTGGCCCCTGTCACCCTTCCTTCGTTCTTCTGCAATCTTTATTTTGCCTTAACACTCAGTCAGATACAAACACTGAAGGTAATTTCCAAAATGTCCAAACTTGTCATTACATTTTAGAAACAGACAGACAGCACCCGAGTCTCAAAATGTGCAGACAAATCTGTTGAACTTGCATGAACTCATTCAGTTAACTATTTGCTAAGGTTTTCTCTATGGGTCTGACGTCAGACCTACTGAAAAAAGTATTGCTGTTTCTCAGAGCCCATTTCGCTATAAAGCATGGAGAGAAGCTTTCCGTCAAGCCCCCTCAGCAATTCGTCGCTTAGCTTCAGCCATTGCTTGAGTGCGCTTTCCATTCTTAATGGTCGCCTCTGTGTGACCATACATTCTGGTGATGGCGAAAAAGAAACCATCTCCAGTATGTGCACGTCGTAAATCAATGTGGACACTTCCTTCAGGTAAGTAGATTCGTTTTAATCAGCAGATAACCAAACGTACACTCCGCCAGCTGATCAGACCACCAACTGACAAGTGTAGAACTTTACACAATAGAATAGAATACAGGCATTCTGGAAGGAAGAGATGTCATGAACACAAAGGAAAGCTTGTAAGATACAGGTAGCCATGTTGGAATAAAAATGCATGTACAACACATCTTCAAGAGGCAAGCGGTCAGCAGGACAGCACAGCAGAGTAACAGTTCCTTCACAGCAGCAGTCCAACCAAGCGGCAGTACCGGTAGCAGCACAGCAGTGCTTCTTCCTGCAGAGTGTCTGCAGATGCGGAAGTGAACTGAAGAGCTGATGTCTGAGGTCCAATTTTAATACACAGTTGTGTCTTTGAAGTGGGGAAAAGAGACGCTTCTAGAGCAGGTGTCTCCAGACAGTTGATCGAGCGCAAACAGTAGCTACCAGACACCTTCAAAATAGCTTGCAGCCTTGAGTTCATTTTTAAATAAGCACATGGTCACATTTTTCTTTTAACATTAAGGGAAGGCTGTATTTGTTTTGCATTATTATCATGAGGCTGCAGACAGCAGAGTATAACAATGAGCAATGCTCAGTCAGAATTATGAACCAGCCTTGGTCACAGAGAAGTATTTAACTCTTAAATACAAGTCATTGTTGACTCAATATTGGAGCATGAAGATAAAATGATGTTTCTGAATACTTTTAAATGGGAGGAAATGAAAAAGAAAAGTTATCTTAATTCTGTTCTATTCTATGAGTATTTATAAAGCACATGGCTACCCATAGGCATCCTAACGCTGATAGTTCAGCACAGAGAATAAAAGAAGGATAGGCTGAGAGTCCTACTGGAATAGCCATGTTTTCAGTTTTTTTCCCAAAAAAAAGTTCATTCTCTTCTGCTCAGAGAGCAAGTGGAAGGTTGTTCCACAATGTTGTAGGAGAAAGTATGCCCACCCTAGCTGACTTTTTTTATACGAGGGTTCTTGGCCAAGTAGGTGTTTAACGAGCACAGAGTTCTCCCAGGGACAGTAGGAGAAATCAATGACCAAGAGATCAAAGGTCCTCTCCCTCAGAATGCACTATATGCAATGCAGAGGGACTTAAATTTTATCTTCTCAGAGAGCGGTATCCAATGCAGGTGGCGTAGTGATTGTTGGGCGGATTGAGGTCTAGGAATGTTATGAAGTAACTGAGTAGCGATGCTCTGCACGACCTGGAGCTTCTTTATGGTGGATTTTGATGCTCCTAGGTACCGCGAGTTGCCATATTCAAAGTGCCAGAGGATAAGGGCCTGGAAAACCAATCTTTTTGCAGTCACCGGGAGGAGAGGTAGAATCTTCTGCAGCATGAATAACATGCCTTAGCAATTGGCTGCAAGTTTACCAGCTTGTAAGTCAAAGCTAAGCGATTTGTCCAGCCACATTCCAAGGCTTTTTTATCAACCATTTTGGGGTCAGAGGAAAGCCCGGAGCTTAGCCAACCCAGGGCCATCGAAGACATCAGGTTTCTACCCGGAAACATAAGCTCTGTTTTGTCGCCATTAACGTAAGGCATGGCCTCTTCATCCAGTCAGAAACATTCTCTAGACAGGGGCCTAATGATGAGGAGACTGGATCATAGCCCTGCATCAGGGAGAAGATCAATTGCATAACATTTGTATATGATATTAACGAGATCCTGAAAGGGGTGAAGATACTGGCAAGGGGTCTCATGTAAGGATTAAATAGAGGAGCCCTGTAGAACTTCACATTTAAGCAGGAGGTTGTCAGAGATACAGTCCCCCACAAAAGTTTGGAATGGCATAAACCAGGCCAGGGCATGTCCAGCAATTCCTGCATTCTGCATTCTCTCTGCTAGTATGTTATGGTTTACGGTATCGGATGTTGCACTGAGCTCTAGAAGGATGATCAATGGTGAAGCTCCCTGATCAAGAAGCCCTTTCGCTTGTTACAGCACTGCCAGGAGAGCCGTCTCGGTGCCATTATGTGGCCGAAAGCCAGTCTAGGTGGCATGTAAAATGTCATGCTTTTCTAAAAATTTCAAAAGAAAGGAATTCGTGTGTCTCCCAAGTACTTTACTGAGACCTGGTAGCAGAAATATTGGACATAGTTAGCTAAGACACTGTTACAAATGGTGGTCACTAGTTGGCAGTGGCTTGTACACTATCCAAGTTGGGACCCTAATTCTAGCCAAGGTAAGGGAATTACACAGCTAGGATAACCCCTACTCACCCCCTTGGTAGCTTGGCACGAGCAGTTAGGCTTATCTCAGAGGCAATGTGTAAAGCATTTGCACCCACACACACAGTAACACAGTGAAAATACTTCAAAATGACACCACACCAGTTAAGAATAATAGCTACTATTTATCTGAATAAATGAAGTCTAAAATGACAAAAATCCAACATGGACAAGAAAAGATTTTTTTTAAATGTTCTAAATAGTACAGTCCATAGGAAACTAAGGATTCATCACTTTTATCACAAAGGACCTGGGATGCGTCAAAATCAAACACGAAAAACAGGCGCTGGGGAGGTGAGGTGCCGGAAAGAAAAGCGATGTGTTGATTCCTTAGTCCCTGGGGAACGGAGATGTCAGTTCCTTCTGCACAGCAGGGAAAGTGTTGCATCGATTCCTAACTGCAAGGGGAGGAGAAGCATTGATTTCAGGACATGCAGCCTCAGGTACGTACTGTGGGGCTGAGTCGATGGAAAGCGTGGCGCACAGGTATGATGCGTCAAAAATCCGGGCACGTTGGTTCAATGAAGCGGCTAAACAGGCGCTGCGTCAATTTTCCAGCCGTAGGACAGGAATGCATTATTTCTTCAGCGGCAAAGCAGGGCCTGCATTAGAGTCAGTGCGGGTGCCTGGGAGGTCAGCATTCTTTCCATCATTTGTTTGCATAGCACTTTTCGCCATAAGTGCGCCAGGAATTCCCAGACGTGGGTCCCGGGCTCACTGTGAAACTAGATTCAAGCTAGCCTGGCTGATGAGGAGTGAAACCCCGAAACCGGTCCTAGGATACTAGTTTCTGTTCCAGGGAGGGCCTGGCTTGGCAGTTCGGGCTGGACTGTTTTGCATATGGCTTGGTCTAAACTTGGATGGCATGGTGAGCAAAAGAACAATGGATTTAACCCAGATCTCTTCACTGGGGGTGAATGTTTTGATTTGTTCCGCATTCCGTCCATCATTTGTGTGTCTTTCACTTTCTAAAAGCAGCATTTTCAAATAAACAATCCAAAAACCAACTTCACTAAAAGATGTTTTTTTAAATTGTGACATTAGGGACCCCAAACTCCAAATCTCTATCTATTCCCAATTGGAAGTTACACTTGTAAGAAGTTACAAGGCAGCTCAAATGATAAACTATGTGAGAGTTTGTCCTTGCAATATTGAAAAACGAAATTAGCAGTATTTCACTATTAGGACATGTAAAACACACTAGTACATGTTCTACCTTTCACTTACACTGCACCCTGCTCATGGGGCTACCTTGGGTCTACCTTAGGAGTGCCTATCATGTAGAAAAAGGGAACGTTTGGGCCTTGCAAGTGGATGCACTTGCCAGGTGAACATGGCAGTTCAAAACTGCACACACAGACACTGCAGTGGCAGGTCTGAGACATTTGGTGAACAGGCCCTGGGCACACACAGTGCACTTTACTAGGGTCTTACTAGTAAGTCAAATGTGCCAATCATCGATAAACCAATCACTTATACAATTTATACAGACAGCACTGATCAGAAGTGGTAAAGTGCCCAGGCTCCTAGAGCCAACAAAAACAGGTAAGAATAAATCAGAGGAAGAAGGTAAAATGTTTGGGGATAACCCTGCAAAAAGGGACATGTCCAACACAACTGCCTTCCAGTCTAAAGCCATGATAGACTAATCAATACCTTGATGGACTTCTCTGCTTAGGGTGATAGAACATGGACCCTGGGCCGCAACAGCTGCAGTGGAGTAAGGAAACTTGAGGGCCCCCCTGCAGGGTACATGGAGGGGCCCACTCTGGACTCAATCAGGAGCTCTCTGACCAGGGTACTGGGCTTAGGGGGCCCCCAGGAGCTTAGGGGCCCCCTCACTGAAAGGTCTGCAAGGGCCTTTGTTACGCCACTGAACAACAGGGGCACATTCCAGTTCTATGCCTCTCTGAACCCCTCTGTCCATACTCTCATGGCCCACTAAGCTAACCCACAGGGAATCCTCCTCCTCACCTGTGGAAAATAGGAGGAAGAAGGCAAAATGTTTGAGGATAACCCTGCTAAAAGGGCCAGGTCAAACAGACACTTTGGTCAGAATTGAGCTTTTTCAAAAGTGCTTAGACCACCGCATGTTTCCATGCCTTTGGTACAATGCCTGCGGTCAAAAAGAGATTGAATATATCGAGTTGAGTGGGACCAGTTACCTCAGCCCCCATGGCTAGAATACGTGGGAGGACAGGATCCATAGGAGAGCTTGAATTAATTCTACTCAGTATGTCTGAGAGGTTATTTAGGGTCAAAGGAGGGAAAGCAGACAGTTTTATAGGATTCAATATGGCCCACAGTGTTGGCTTGATGGACAGGATTAAATGTGTCATGAATGATCTGGATTTTGTTATGAGAGGGGCTAGAGGAAACTGGTTCTAAAAGAGTGTTCACTTCGCAAAACATTTCCTGTGGCGAATTAGCTAAGGCATTTATTTTCTTCTCAAAAAGGTAGCTTGGGCCTGTTTGATTGCCGCCTAGTGCACTCTAATTCCTTCCCTGTATATCTGTTTTGAGTTCTCACCATAGTCTCTTACTCAGGTTCTTTCTGCTTTTTTGCAGACTTGTTTGAGTTTCCTTAACTCAGGAGAATACCATAGGGCAGATCTGATTTTAGCTCTTCTGCTTTGGATTTTTTGGTGGATCACTGAATTCAGTGAGGATTCCAGCCACAATGAAATCCGTTAATTTGCAAGTGCTTGGTCAGGAACCAAAGATGATTTTGAATTTTTGAGGGCTATTTTCTCAGAATCCAAAGGTAGTTTGGGCCAGGCCCAAACCATCTAAGTGACCTGCAGATGAGTCGACTATATAGAAAACTAGAATTTAATGTGATTGAGATCAGAAAACGATCTGACCAAGTGACAGGAATTGGTGCAGATACCTTTAGAAAGTTATAGGATGAGAACACGGGGTCAAGTAGATGCCTGTTGCCATGAGTGGGGCATATCACCTTTTGCAATAGTTGATTCACTGTCAAATACTGGAGGAGATTTGCAGCTTGAGCATGCATTGGTTCATCAAAATAAACGTTGAAATCCCCAAAATATTGAAAAATTAGCTGTGGTGCAGGCTAAATTAGCTATTGCTTCCAAGAACGAGTGGGAGAAATTTGCCATGGGTTACAGGTGGTCTATATTGGATAATCCCAGAAAAGGTGATGGTGGGTGAAAAAGAGATTGCAAAAGAAACACTTTCGCAGTATGCAATAAGCACTGATTTGAAGAGACAGCTATATTCTGTCTTCAGAATAATAGCCATCCCGCCACCTTTCTTATTCTCTAGGTCTTGCCATAGGATATAATATCGCAGGGGCTAGCCTTGAACAACATCTGGCCAGACTCCTCATGAAGCCAGGTCTCGGAAAGAAAGACTGCATCAGGTAGTTTGTCTTCAATAAGAGCAAAAAGCTCTGGAATGGAGCGGCAGTTAATTCTATACATACGTCACCCAGCGGTATCGGCTGCATCTACTCTTGCGTTCTGTATGTTGAAAATGGATAAGGAACAGCTGTTACAGGACATTTGCTCTAGACTGAGATCTAATGAATGGAAAAAATGTACATTAATAGTCCCTTTTAATGCCTGATGCTGTAAAGAAGAGCATACTTACTTCCTTGGAGGTAAAGGACCAGGGTACCTGGCCCCTGGTCCCGTTCGGGCGTGGATGGGCGCTGACAGGCTTGTCTTAGGCGTGCCTACAGAGTTAAATTTTTTTTTTTTTGAAAACCTTTATTAACCGTAGTTGCATCAATTGGCAATGTACAGTCCTGCGCCAAAGCATCAGTTCGGCAATACTAGAATACACACATTCAGATGGTTAGACACAGCCATTTAGCCGACAACCCGGAGGTCCGGCGGCGGAGTTCAGTTGAACGTATGCAGAGGAATTAGGTACGTACATTGCATATAAGCGAGTCGATGGTGCTTTTCTGTTTTTCGTCGTGTCTCATCTAAAGCGCATTGCCTGCAAGTGAGGGGGCGCTGTGTGCCAGCCCGCAGCGCAGCGCCGTCAATTAGCCCCTAGGCTCATAGGAGGAAGTGCGCTAGGCGCCGGGTTCTCCGCCAAATGCCCTGGTCTCCAGGCATCGGAGTCCCGGTGGCCCGCTCGTGGCGTAAGCTGGAGCGCGACAAGGAGGTTGCAGCATAGCTCGCAAGGACGCTCATAGCAACCGTTGCTGTGGTGGAACACAGGTTCTGCCAGGGAGTGTAACCAGTCGCTGAACTGCTCCCCGTGTGTGCAACATGAACGTAGGGGTCAGGGCCAGGGTCGAAAACTCGGGTGGGGACTAGAGTAAGAGGGGTGGGGGGGGGGGAAGTGGAGATCGTTCTGCAGCAGTGTGGAAGGAGATAGGAGTTGCCCAGCGGGGCAGAGCCGGGCTATGTGGGAGGCGCGTCGAGTGGCTGGTCGCGAGGGGGGGGAAGAAGAAGGGGGGGGGAGGGGGCCAGAGGACCATCGGAGGGGGGGGCTAAGAGTCCGCAGCGCTTGTGTTCGCAGTCTGGGATTGTCCGCTCATATGAGGGAGGTTTACCTCCACAGCCAGTAAGGGGCATCTGCGCGGGGCGGAATGATCGTGGCTCCCCGGGTGTGTCCATGTCCCAGTAGTGCACGCGCCCTCTCAAGCAGCAGCGGCAGCAAGCCCCGCGCGCGCGCCACAACACACTACAGGGGATATCTAACAGTAGTAGCCTGCAGCACAGTATGCGAGACGCGCCAGGGGAATAAGCAGGCAGAGGGGGCCGGGAGCTATCCCCGCCATGGTCTCAGGGATGTCGCCATCTAGCCAGTAGTGTATCAATGCCCACCCAAGGTTCAGGTTATCCCTCGGGTTCGGCAGGCCGTCTGAAAGGTGGCAAGGAGGTCATCGTGCCTACAGAGTTAATGATTAACTTTTCATTTTAATTTACTCCCATTTCAAAGTGTTGTATTTACAAACAGCAGGCCTTTTGTTCCCATATATAACTGAAAAATAGCCATTTATTTTCAAGTGGTAGAAATTTAAAGTGATAAAAATGTTTTCTATGAAACATTAAGTACCAATGTCTTTTTCCACTTTCAATTAAGCCAAAAATCTCTTAATGTTTTATGAAGCATGTTTATTCACTTAAAATTCCTCCCATTTAAACAAATGTATTTTTCTGTTATAAATATGGCACCATGTCTACAGGTTACTTGGAGCGAGATGCTTGGTGTTTGTAAATGTGACACTTGGAAATGGGAGAACACAGTGCCACATTTAAGAGTGAAAATACAGCCATTATTTTAAGTTGGAGAAATTTAAAGTGCAGAAAAATGTTCTGTACTCTGACCAGTTTTACAGAACCTTTTTCTGCACTTTAAATTTCTCCCATTTGTGTTAAACATGTAACAGTGCCACATATGGCGAAAGGTATGTCCTCTGCCACAAGTACATACGACAATCTCTCATTCACCCATACACAGATATCCCATTCATACCCACACATGTTCATACATATGAACTCCCTGCCACACATGGCAGCTCTGCCATAGTGCCCCTAGTCATAGTATTTTGTTCAAACAATAACATTTGGCTCTATGGAAATTGGGCTTAAAGCCGTGAGGGTGTCTGGTAACAATGAGCGAGTTGCTTAGCCTTCAGTAGCTCACTGATCTGAAGTAGCTCACACTCTCAAAAAGGATGGAAATCCCTGTTCTAGAGGCATGCTTTTGAAGCGCACAGATGCCCTGCCTTTTTGGCTCTGGTTCCGGACTAATTACAGGTGGTATACAGCCCTTTGTGTGGAGACAGGACACATCCTATTCAGTTGTAAGTAGGGCTGGGCTCAGCTCCTTCCACCCATTCTATCCTGCCACTGATCACACATCCAGCCACACCTACTTTCCCCATTGTGTGTGGCTGTCTAGGAGGAATACACAAGCCCAACTGTCAGCTTCAACCAGTTATGTGATCAGAGACAGGCTACAGGCACTAAACGGCTAAATGCCAACGTTCTAAAAGTGCCATTTTCACAATGACAATTTAAAATCCAACCACCATAATTTAGGATTCTAAGTTATGATTCCAGAGACACTAAACATGAACTGTTCATCTACTCCCATTTGGATATCACAAATAAAATGTAATAAGGCAACTCCAATGTTATCCGATGGGAGTGATAGGCCTTGCAGTAGTGAAAAACAAATTTAAGAGTGTTTTACTACTAGGATATGTAAAACTTAAAAGTACATGCCCTACTTTTTAAATACATTGCACAGTGCCCTCTGGGCTGTCCGGGGTCTAACCTAGTAGTGATGTATATGTATTCAAAAGGAAGGTTTCGGCCTTTCAAAAGGTTTGTTTTGCCAGGTCGAAAGGCAGTTTGAAATTGCACACACAGAGGCTGCTATGGCAGGCCTGAGACATGTTTAAAGGGCTACTTAAGTGGGGGGACACAATCAGTGCTGCAGACCCACTAGTAGCACTCAATTTATAGGCCATGAGCACATGTACTGCAATTTACTAGGGACTTATAAGTAAATTAAATATGCAATTGGGTATACGCCAATGTTGCCATGTTTAGAGGAGAGAGCACAAACACTTTAGTACTGGTTAGCAGTGATAAAGTGCATAGAGTCCTAAGGCCAGTAAATGAGGTCAGGAAAAGGGAGGAGGAAGGCAAACAGTTTGGAGGAAGGCCACCCTAAGGCTGACAAGTCTAACACTGTCTGATTGGCTTTGCCAATGCTGGAGAAAAAGTAGCAAAAAATGATTGTTTTCTGTATAGAATGCATAGTGGGGATAAGTAATTGAATGTGAAAAACAGCAGGATGATTGAGTGTATTTTTCAGGTGTAAAATAGTTCCTCATTCACTCCAATGGAAGCATTTCCTGGAAGATGGAATGATACTTCAAATAGCCAATAGGATAGAGAATAATACTCCTATGGTTAGAGCCAAAAGCCACTCACTCTAATTATAGAGTTTTTCCAGGCTAGATCTACAAATCAAAATAGGACCAATCTGTGAACAAGACGGTATAAACAATCAGGCTCCTGATGGACATATATCAGGTATTGACCAAATAGGATTCAAAACAATCCCCAGCACTGCCAGCTAATCTTTGGATATAAAAGGGAAACTGTCTGTTGTCACTTCCTTTCCAACGTGACACAGCAGAACACACAGGACTCTAATATTACTGACACCATGAGATGTATTTGTCTGCTGCTTTTTATGTCAAGCCTACCAGTCAGCACAAGATGTCTGGTTGCAAAATACCTATTGTGGGCTTACCAACAACATACAAGGGCTCAAGTGCTCACAGCCTGCCCATTGCTTACCATTGATCGGCTTTATTGCTTGCTTCTTATGCAATTGAATTATGTGTTTCAATTTGTCCCTCGCTTGTAACATAGCTTCTTCACCATCTCTCTGATTGGCTGGCTATCCTACCCCTGCTCACTTTTAGGGAACTACTTCTTTAAGCACTCCATTAGCGTACACGCGTTTTCCAGCTGTCGCCCTCAACTGTTGCTTCCCCCGCCTAAATACCTGTGTACTGTGCTCTATGTTGCTTTCTCAATCTTGTTGCAATTGTCTCTTCTGTGCTTCTCCCACGGCCAAACTCCCTACCTCCCCAACACTGTGTTGCTTTCTAGGTCATGTGCTTCTTCTCCGCTCCTCTGTTGCCCTCCCGCAGTCACCATCTTTTTTTACAAATAATTTTTTTAAGGGGCAGGGGGACGAGTATGGAAGCAAATTGGTTACAACCTCCGACTTACCAAGATAAAAAAATGCTTTTGCAGTTTCTTTTTCATGCTTTTTTTTTTATTCACCAAGCCACCTCAGAGCGGTTAATAACAAAACAAATTGGCTGTAGTGTCATCGCCTGCACATGCACAGTGGTTATCCCCTTTTATGCCCTCTCCGCATACCGCTGCGGTACAGGCTGTGTGATTGGTTCCATGTCCACCTCTCCTACTCTCTTAATGCTTTACTTGCCTGCACTTTAGGCACCTCCTCCAAATATCAATTATTAGTACTGGCACTCCTTTCATCTGACAAAAAGAATGATAAAACCGCAAGCCCTTTTATCTGCACAGACATCTGTGTGAACATGCATCATTGTACTTCTTTATCCAGCCTACCCACGTGATCTTGTTGCTACGTTTGTTTTAATTGGCTGGTTTAAATTCAATTTCAATCTCACATAGAGTGAGTTGCTAAAGGGTGCTGAGGAAACAATCCGAAACATACCCATAAGACACATATATTTTAATGTCGCCCTGTTTCTATTCCCATTTTCGTGTGAATAGTTTTCTGTTCTTGGTCTCGTGAGTAACACTGTTTCTCTCACCTGAACTTGCCACGGGAACTGCACGTTTCCCCCAGCGTGCTTTGCACGTCTCTTCCCTTAGTGACCACACCGTCATCCGCTTCAGTCAACACGCATACACAGACGTCACCCAATGATTACACTGACACTTTATTTGTGGGTGAAGAACTGCTGCAGGTTTATTTCATACAACATAGTATGATAATAAAATTGGGTTATCTTACGGGCGATCCAGGGCAGGCAGCCCCTTGCTGCTCCGCCCGCCTGGTGAGCCAGCACACACGGTGGGTCGATGCCCGGCAGTGTGGCACATAATTATTTACAGATCATCCACTGGGTCACGTGATCTGTCTCCTACTCCCGCCCCTTCCGACAGGGGCGGAGCGTGTTGTGGCACACCCCCGGTTGGTCAGGCCCCCCAACCGCCCGAAGGACTAACGGGGCGCCGTCGCGGTCTTCCCAGAACCCCCTTCGGCTCCTGGACCTTGGCTCGGGCACCCTTACTGTGCCGGACAGGGGTACCCTTACTGTACCGCCTGTCGCAGAGGTACCCTTACTGTACCCGTCTGCATCCAGATCGCCCTGTAACTCCGCCTGCAACGCAAAAGAAAACATTAAAACATTCCAAATAACGCGCTGTGCCTGACACGTGGGGTAAGTGGAAAGGGTGGGAAATCGCGTGTCCAGGCTGGCGCGCCGCACAGGAAACAGAGGAGGAACTGGGCGAGAGGGCCTCCTAAGTAAGGGGGGGCAAGCCGCGCCCCCCGCCCCAATGGCCCGCCTCCAGCTCCAACTATAGGGAGTAATACCTTAGTGGGCGTAGCCTCGCGCGCGAGGCAGCAAAGGGGAAGGCTCCGACGGGCGGCCACTAACATGCTGCCCTGCTGATGTCCCACTGCTTGGGACGCGGGCAGCGGCATAGTGACCACACCGTCATCCGCTTCAGTCAACACGCATACACAGACGTCACCCAATGATTACACTGACACTTTATTTGTGGGTGAAGAACTGCTGCAGGTTTATTTCATACAACATAGTATGATAATAAAATTGGGTTATCTTACGGGCGATCCAGGGCAGGCAGCCCCTTGCTGCTCCGCCCGCCTGGTGAGCCAGCACACACGGTGGGTCGATGCCCGGCAGTATGGCACATAATTATTTACAGATCATCCACTGGGTCACGTGATCTGTCTCCTACTCCCGCCCCTTCCGACAGGGGCGGAGCGTGTTGTGGCACACCCCCGGTTGGTCAGGCCCCCCAACCGCCCGAAGGACTAACGGGGCGCCGTCGCGGTCTTCCCAGAACCCCCTTCGGCTCCTGGACCTTGGCTCGGGCACCCTTACTGTGCCGGACAGGGGTACCCTTACTGTACCGCCTGTCGCAGAGGTACCCTTAATGTACCCGTCTGCATCCAGATCGCCCTGTAACTCCGCCACAGCTCTGGGGAGGCTACCGTCGCTGCCAGAGCCCCCCTTCCTCCCTTCGCTGTTATAGGTGCCCTGCCCCTGCGAGCCAGCTTAGTGGGCTAAATTATGGGTCCTGTTCTGCAGCCCGTAAATGACGGCATTAATTTTGCAACATTACTCAGGAGCCCGGGGCAGACTAACAAAGGATGTCTTTTAGCCCCACTGCCGTTCAGCTTAGACGTTACTGGTGTCCCTAACTTTCTTTGCGATGCCCCTGCAGATCTTCTAAACGTAATATGGGAAGATCTAGCACCCACATGTGGAGCCAGAACTGAACCATAGCTGAATTCGTCAATCCATCGATTCTCTTATATCCTAGCACGAAGAAGGTTTTAATTACCACTTTGTCTACAAAGGTGATGTATAGCTAGCGTCATGGTTCCTGAATTGCTGCTGCTGCTGCGAGGGGTGCATGATTTCTCGGCAGGACAAAACATTTAACGTAACTGCCAAATGGCGGCTTTTATCATGCTCCGGATAAAGCCAATATGACTGACTGCTGCCGAAGAATACATCTCTCAGCTCGAGGACCAAACTTGTGAACGTTCCCCACCTCCCTGGCTCCAAGGAGAGGGTGAGCGAGGAGAGCAACACCTAACTGTTTCTCAGGCTGGAAAATATGGCATGGGTAACAAGGCGTTGGTGAAATAGGCGCTTATGGACCTGCAATCCTATTAAGATTTTTCACTTGGCCAAATTAGGTGCCTTCCTGGCTTGGAATTGTGTTCCCCCCCAGCTGCAGCACAATAGCAGGGTGAAGGTAACGTGTGAGTTAACCACTCTACCTACATATATAAACACAAGCTGACATCGCGGGTATCTCAATTTTCTTCCTACACATCTTATTATCCTATTGTTTATTACAAACTGACCCCTATCTTCACAACATCTCCTCGTTTTAGCCTTTCTCCTTGCAAATAAAGTTACATTCCATTTGACGATAGTCTGATACTAGTCCCGCTGTTTCCCAATCTTTCCGTACTCTCCACTGGGACAGCGTAACCAATTTCCTTGCTTGTTGAATAGAAGCTAGCTATTGGACTTTATTGCTGCTGAGGGAGTTAATAGGTTTGCCTACAGTCCTTGCTATACCGGTGTTGCTGTGCTATAAGTAATTCGTTGCACCGACATCGTGGCTTGAAAATGAAACTTCTCATTTTATCAAATAATATGTTGTGAGCCCCAGTGATGATTTCGTTGACATCTTCATGGTTGGCAGTGTCTCTATCTTGCCAATACCTGGGTCACGTCCGCCTTAAATGACGACATTACATCTGGCTTTTCCGCTAGCCTTGCCCATTAACCTGTCAAATGTCTGTGGAGGTGTTAAGCCCTTTCCCTTACTGGAAAGTTTAAAAGCAAATTCAAGAGGTATGGTCGCTCCCTCAATTATTACCATGTGGCTGAGGGCATGCCATTCACGGGTGTCTGGTTGAAGTATGCACAGGTCATTGACACTCTGCCACGTGCCGTGCTGTGAACCGTTTGAAGTAGTTCATCAGATTCAGCCAGCCACCCCCTAGGTGGAGGCTTGCACTCCCAAACTTCTGCTCGTGTAAAACCCGGCCACACCTCCAGTTCAGTGAAATTTAGTAATTCATGACACTGACAACCCCAGGGGCCAAATACTGGGCTGTGTAAATGCGGCCCAATACCACCATGAACAATTAGCTTGGAGTGGATGGGTGTTAACCTAGGCTGGCTGAATGCAAAACCTTTGACAATCACTCCTGGCAAGATGTGCCAACGCAGGTCGAATAAAGAGTTATCCAGCCCTCCTTACTTCCTTTCCCAGTTCGACACAGGTTGAAGAAGAATGCCCCTTCCAGAAGGTCATGGCCTTATTCCCTGAAGCCTATCAACAGCATTCTACCGGAAATCAACAGCATTGCTTTGTAAAGCTTTTTCTGGTTCCACAATTATTAGTGGTCGATATGCTATCCCTCAGTTTGAACAAAATCATAGCTAATCGTCCGCCTGCCTAATTCCCAGGGCTGTCTCGCTTAATGCTTTACGCCTGTAGTTGCCCCCACCCAACGTGGCCTAGCACTGAAAGTTAACTTGGTTGTCTCTACTTTCCTTTTAGAGCTAGGAACGCCCCTGAGCTGCTTGTGCTTACTAGATGGACCCGCTCCTTAGTTTCCAGCACACAATGCACTCAAATGTCATCTGGCCCTGGCGCCTCTCAAACAGAGACAGCCTCTGTCACCGTCATACAATACATAAACAAACCTCACAAGGTCGCAGAAGCGGCAAGCCAGGCTAAGTTTCGGTAAACCATGTCACTCTGTGCTTTCCCTGGCCCTCTGTGGAACAGGGAGAATAACCTTAAAGATGTTATGTATGACACACAAACCCAGGCATTCCGCTTGTCTCCAAACAGCTCAGGCTGGTGATTTCCTGTACAAACTAGCTGCCACTATGACTGAGTTGCAGAAAACATTACACCAGCTCTTTCAGAATTGCAAGGCTAAAGATGAAAGGCGGCAGCATCTCGTGACTTAAGCGTGGAACTCACAGTAATAAATACCTTCACGATGTTCTGTATGCCCCACAAACCCAGGCCTTCAGCTTGTCTCAACACAGCGCAGGCTGCTGCCTTTCTGTATAGACTGAGCTGCCACTATGACTGATTTGAAAGAAACCTTACACCAGCTGTTTTCATACTGCAAGGCAAAGGGACGACTTACACAAGAGGCTGGTAAAGCAGTGGGTACTGCTGGATGTTGCACTTGGCCACACAAGAACTCACACACTAGGTCAGCCTGCCTGTCCCAACGCAGGCAATAACCGAGAAATCACACCTCCTTCCCGGCCAAGAGCCATTGACGTATCTCTAATAGAGTGGGAGGGCAGAAGATTGTCCTTGGATAAGGGTGAAACCCATCAAAATTAACAATGTATATGTAGACTCTATGAGTCACACACTGCACAAAAGGTTAACAAATTGTGACACCTGGCAAACTTCACCGCACTTTAACACTAAGTAAACCCTGGCCACCAGAAGCGGCTTCCGTGAGATGGCCTTCTCAGTAGAGGGCGTGGAGCAAGCACCTCAACAGCAAAGTGCACCACCCTTCGCGCAAAAAACAGGCCCGAGAATCTCGCAGAGCATATTCCAGATAGGCCAATCATGCTGCGTGAAAATGCAGGATTCTGCAGCATATTCATTTGCTCCTTTGTGCCCCCTGCCACAAACTTCCCTGTGCAAGAGTGACAGCACCATCAGAAACCAGCGAGATGAAAAAAGGGGTGCGCCTGGGTGGAAGCATCTGCATACTGAAAAGAAAGGTCAAAGGACTGAAAACAACAAGCACCTTTGCCAGGTGTAAAACCCACTCTGATCTACGCGCATTGCCGCCAAATAGACAAGAGCAGTATAATACCGATAAAATCTGTCTCCAAAAAGCATCATCCTGGTGTTCCCCTTTGGGCCTCCCATCCAAGTACTAACCAGGCCTGACCCTGCGTAACTTTCAGGATGACCCATGAACGTGACATGGTGGCGTGAAAACAGAAACCTTATTTTATCAAACAATTCGTTGTGGGCCTTAAGAATCTGGCGCTTCCTGATCACATCTGGGATGACACTATGACCTTACATCCTTTGGCGCCCGATAAATGGAGTACCATTCAATTGCGCATTAATAGAACTTGTTATGCACAGCGTGTTGTAAGTAGTGCTGGGCTCTGATTAGATGCGCCATATAACAAATAAGTTGTTATTATTATCACTCGTGTTCCATTCTGGGGGCTTAAAAGAACTATCAACAGGTTGTCAGGCTTGGGACACACTGCAGCTGGCCCCTACGCTACTCTGTCAGTCTCAGGCCTATGACCGCAAAGCGCAGCAGCACGGGGCGAACACAGCAGATATTCTATGCGCTTACGGGTGAAAAAATGTTGCATATTTATATGGCGCGAACTCGTCCCGATGTTATGGAGCGAAAATTTCAATCTTTCTCGACCACACAGTGCATTTCCGGTAAATAGAATGCTTTAGACCACACCGTAAATATCCCTGCAGTACAAGCGGCCGGAATTTGTACCGTTACGTTGCTGCTACGAAAACAATTGACGCCCCTGCCATTTAGGCTCGTCCCTCCGCTGACTATTACTTCTTGCCCAGAGTTCAGATATTAGGCCAGGCTCGACCGGGAGTCTGATGGGAGGAGCCATATATAAATTGGGCATGGCCCGCGTCATCCGCAATTTTACAGACACTGGTTGCGTGTCGAGTAATAGAACCATCCCCATAGTGTCCGCCAGGTGGCATATATCTATCCCCAGCCGGGACCCCAAACCACGCCACTAATGCTGTGTACTCATGGTGTGCAGGCCAATTTCCCAGATTCAAATAGTGCGCCGCCTTTCTTACCCAGTCCTTCGTGCTTCCTATGGGTACATGAAATCAACAGTATGGGAACGGACCAGACTGCAGTTGGAACATAATGCTCACCGGGGACCATCACACGTCAATAACATGCGCGTATTAACGCTGCACCCAAGCCATAATTATCCGCACATTCAACTGATGTCCGAGGGTTGCCTGACGTCTAAGTATATCCCACTTTAACCCCGAGGGATGTGTCCCCACCAAAAACACAGTGACTTCACCGCAAAAGCATTTCCAACAATGAAGCACAATTACACCAATACGGAATCTTTCCAGTTTCCTGCAGGCTGCTTGAGGTGACCCAGGCCCCACGTGCGTTTGGAGGCTAAACATAGGAGGAAGAATCGATGAAGCGCCTGGGAAAGGATTCTTGTGAAGCTGTGTTACCCCCAGACTTGCTCCCGCCCTGTATGTGTCATGTGCTCACCCCCCGCACTGGATATTGAATTCGATAATTCAGTCATTTAAAGTGCCATGGTCAGGTTGTTGTGGAAATGGATCTAATCAATCAAATGTACGATGGAGTTACTAACATTGTAGGTGTACATTATGGGGGTCGAAGCACGATAGAGGATAGATTGTGCTTGCCCAGGTCTGTCATGGCTGAAACGTTGCCGTCATTGAGAATTAAAGTTACTATACACCACAGGTGTACAGTTATTGTATATTGCAGTACAGCATTATATACAACAATATTGTATACCACAATTTTATATGTGCTAAAGTCCAAGTTTGCCCCACTTGTATACAATTCCTCCGCTATCTGTTTAGAATTTATCATGGCATTCCTTGTGCATTTAGAAATCGGCTAGAATTACATATGTAAATTCTGTGATTTAGCTACCCCCTTGTACGTTCCTCCTGGATGTAAAGCAGGAGGAGATTGCCCTGTTAGACTGATTTTCCTGTGGGTATGAACTGCCTGCTATAAAACATTTATTTGCCCGCCTAAGAGGGGCCTAACTCATAGCAAAGACACCAGCATCCAACATATCCCATTCTGGCCCCCCATCCAAGTGCTAACCAGTCCCTACCCTGCTTAGCTTCCACGGCGACCGAACGTATAATTTACCAGGACACGGTAGCGCGAAACACCGCAAAAGCAGAGGGCCTGCAGTGCAACAGAGGAGGCTGCTTCCCCACCGCAGCGAAACACGGACTATGCGCGTCAAGCCTGCTGTGCCCACGCTGAAAGAAAAGGAGAAGACGGGAGATCTACCTGAGACCTCATGCGCGAAACAATGATCACAGCTGCGGGGGGCTTGTCCGCTGTCCGTTGCCCCGAGCAAACTGCACCACACCCAAAATGCCAGCGACGGACGTAACCCTAGGCGCGAATGGCCCGCTCTTCTCCGTTGAATGCCTGACCCGAACTGGACCCAAGTGAGTATCGCTGTTCCCGCCACCAGATAAGACCGCTCGCAAGCAATGGCCATCCGATACCTCCAGGATGCCGTGCTCATTACCTGGCCCTGACGGCTGTTCAAATCCGAAATGCGGGGAAACTGTCTACAACATACCCTTTGCCGCTCATTATCCCTAGTGTCCGCCATGCATCAACTTTCCAAGCAGCCCGTCGTTGCTTTGGCAAAAAATTCCAGCACATTTTTAACAGTGCAGGACAGCATAAATCCTGGTGAATCGCGAGGCCTCCCACTTCCGTAAGTGGGAAAGTAAAACCCCACTCCACGTGTCCCACCCTCGCCAGATCAGCCCGGACGCTGCCCAATCACCTGCAACCCTCTCCCGCCGAACTCGACCGCCGCATGAACAATGCCCCCCTCAACCAGGCACAGCTCGCTGCCCTCCCCTTATTTCAGAGGCAAGCGCGGCTCAAATGGGGATCTCGAGAACCGGGCTCCACCCTTTGCGAAATTAACCTTACACTTCGAAGGCCTCTCGTAGAGAAAAGCTTTGGCCTTGTTGCGCTAGAAATTAGACCAAGTTTAAATTGTGCATAATTATTGATTAACGATCTTGCCAAGCAAAATCCGGAGAGCCCGCGCCTCAGCCCCGAACCATCATGCCACCCTGGCTCTCGACATAGAAAACGGTTCATAATTAAGACGGACGTCCAGGCTGCCCTTCTCTTAAAAGTTATACGGAAGTGCCCGAGCAAAAGCGGAGCAGTGGCCGTGACACACGAGGGTGCTTGATTTACCTCGCTGCGCGTGAAATACAGCGGATGCCCGTTTATACCACATATTACGGGACACCTATTGGTCGCGCAGGAGTAAAAAGGGGGGGGGGCGCTCCCTGAACGCCCAGCGACTTTACCCAAATAAATGTAAGACACGCGCCTCAACGGCCCACAGAGTACCCGATAGGTGTCAGACGTGCTACAACGCAGCTCCAGACGACAGACCCTCCCCGCCGTGATAAAAGACAATACTGACTCTCGCACCCTGGTCCCCCGAGGCCTGTCAGCACGACGCGGAGCTACCGGGGAATCGAACCTGGGGCCTCAGGCATGCACTGCATGCGCTCTACCATTGAGCTACAGCCCCGCAGGTACAACCGTTACTTACACAAACAAAATTAACATTCTCGACCCGCAAATTCACAATACATAGGCGACACAACCCGGTCCCCTGGCACACAATTACCGGCTCTTTTCCGGGTAAACGACCACGACAAACGGATCCGCCAGCCACCGATGGAGCCTCCACCGAGCACAGCCCCACGCACGAACAGGGCGAAGCGCCCATCCGACTCCAGGTTACACGGCGCCATACGGATCCCGCGCGGGAAGGAGCGCACCAAATCGCGTGTCCAGGCTGGCGCGCCGCACAGGAAACAGAGGAGGAACTGGGCGAGAGGGCCTCCTAAGTAAGGGGGGGCAAGCCGCGCCCCCCGCCCCCAATGGCCCGCCTCCAGCTCCAACTATAGGGAGTAATACCTTAGTGGGCGTAGCCTCGCGCGCGAGGCAGCAAAGGGGAAGGCTCCGACGGGCGGCCACTAACATGCTGCCCTGCTGATGTCCCACTGCTTGGGACGCGGGCAGCGGCATTCCCACTGTATTCCTGATAAACCTGTTTCCCGCTCGTTAGCATCTTTGCGGTTTGGGAGGAAAGTTTTAAATAATGCAGCTTTTTTTTAATCACGTGTACACACATCTCACATGAAAAACGTGAGGCTGCTGATCGCCCTTTCCCTTGGACCGATCCCAGGTACTGCAGAGCGGGCGTTTTACCAGGGTACGCTACCTTCCCTCGTAATACAAATCTGTGCTATAAATAAACGCTGGTTCACGTGTATCGCCTTTAGTTCCCTGCTCGATGCAAAAGTCGTCGATAAGGGCCTACCATCACTCAAACTATGCTGATGCACAGGCCACCTGCCGCTGTCTTTTTATAAACCATGGCAAGCCTCATACTTCTCTGCTGAAGCATGAAAGATTTAAGAACACGCCAATAATTGTAAGAATGTCTAGATTACTTACTGGTAATCTTCATTACACCATTTCTTCCTTCCTCGTTAAAGTACTTACTCTTTGAGTGCGGCTCCGCCCTCCCGTGTAGTCACTTCTTTTCTATAACCATGAACCTATTAGGTCCTCTCTCTTTCCCACCGGCATTTGAGGGCCAGGCCAGTCCATATTAATCTCTGCCACCCAAATAACCCAGGCAGTTGGCACAGCACTTACTGAAAACTCGCTTTAACTAAACATTTGAATGCATACAATCTACTCCATGGGGGATGCTGCAGTACGGCTATGCCTTCGGACAATCTCGCTAGGTACAGGGAGTTCGAAAACTAAAACCGTAGGATGTCATTTGTTTTCTAATACGCAGCCAAATTTAACTGCCTGTAAACTAATATTACACTTATTTAAAAAAAAAATCAGCAGTTGTAAGGAGCACAGATGAACCACATTTTGTAATTCTGAAGTGTAATTAACAGGATTTCAATGGTATCAAAACAAATCTCGATGCTGCACAAACATTAAATATTGTATTGCAGTATTTGCATAGCGCTTACTACTCCTTTGTGGGGCACTGAAATGGTTACCTCCATTGACCCCAAGCTGCACCAGGTAGGATGTGTGGTTGAAAGGATGTTGTCTTTGTTTTGCATTTCTATGTGGGAATTGTTTCCATGCCATGCGTGATGACCATGAAGGTGTAGTTATCGTGTTATGGGACGCAGTGTGTAGCAGTATTGGGGATGATGAGGTGATAGATACAATGGGCATTAGCTGAACTCCCTTCTCACCATTCACATATGTTGTGTTAAACAAGAAGGTGCTGTGCGAAAAGACTGCACAACTATTGAGGACATTGCGTCATGTTGTCCTAAAACCAGCTACTTTCTTGACTTGCTATTCCTGATACATAAGTGGTTCTCACTATCTAAACCTACCAGCCATTAAGAAGCAGTGTGAATCAGGAAATCACTAGATAGTGTGTTAGGTTAATTTGACTGCAGCAGAGGGCTACAAATACACTAAATAGCAGTAGTGCGACCTGTCTAGACATCTCAACACAACAACAACTAATATTTTCTGATTTCCTCTATATTGTAATCTCAGATCTGTGTAATGTGAGTTTGCTTTTAACATTTATTGACTTCATTGGAATTCTGATTTATCTTTATCTAATTGATGCTCTCAGCATGTAGTTATTGTACTAAATTCATAATACTTGGTGAACATTTGGGACACAGTATTTTTTGGAGAAGTGTGGGAATGCCGAGTGGTAGGAATTTTATGGATTTTATGTATTCTCTCAGATTTTATAATTTTTCTTCACAGAAATATAACGAAAATCTGGTATTTAGCCAACAGTTTGGTGTTTGCGAGGTATGTATGCAGCACATAACCAGTAATAAAGTGAAAACACCACAAAAGAGCATTTCCATACCAATTCCAAAAATAGAGTAAATTTAAATAAATAAAGATATACCAGAATGACAAAAATCCACTCAGTAGAACCAGAGGTAGGTCATTTAAAAAAGTCAGGTAGGTATAGCGCCTAAAAGTACAAAGCGACACAAGCTCTCTTCTGCTCGAGCTATACTGGGGAAAGTCACAAGTTCATGGCGCCTGCGATGGAACACTGGTCAGATATAGGAACCAGGTTAGTCCAGCTGAAAAAGTTACCTTCTCAATGCCCAGCATGACGAGTTCAGTTTGTGGTGGATGGGGTCGTGAGGAGCAGGGAGAGCATTGTGGCTGGCTGTCACTGTAGCGTGAAGACCAGGCTTGGCGTTGTCTATGGTGGTTGCTGTAGCACCAAGATCCTGTCGGGCGTTGCGGATGGTCATTGCTGGAGCTTCATATTGGCGATCACAGCGGGTTGTCACTGCTACAGTGCAAAACGGAGATCTCGCATTACCGGTCACCCCTGACTTTTGCATCAGTGCAAATACTTAGGTTCACCAGAGCTTTGCGTTGGAATCCGTTGCAGGCCGCAGTGTCTTGGCATGAACAACCCCATTTACGATCGTGAAGAGCCCACTTCGTCAGGATTTTTTCTTTTCTTCCCAGGGGAGTGAACTCTGATGCCAGCTAAGGGTCCAAGACCTGGGGAGCCTCTCTTAGGGATCAGGGACTCACTCTAGCAGAGGTCAGCAGGTCTCAGGCAGGTCCAGGCAGGTTCAATTGCAGTAGGTCAGCTGGGCAGTTGCAAGGAGATTTCTGGAGCTTGTTGTGTCCCTGTAGCTCAGAACATGAGGTCAGTCAACTGACCCTTAAAGCCACTCAGGTTAGCCTGGGATGAAGGAAGCAGGTTCAGCCTACCCTTAAAAGAGGCCAGGCCTCTGGCAAACAAGTCAGGCATCAACGGCGCTGGCAGTCCTCTGGTAGCAACAGTCCTCTAAAGAACAAGGCAGGCCTCAAATAAGAGGGAAGTCCTCTGGGTAACAACTGACAGCCCTTCTTCTGTAGTCCACAGGTCCAGGAGTGTTTCGAAAAGGTGGTTCAGGAGGTCCAATATTAATGCCTGTTGCCAGCCTTTGAAGTGAAGGTGAAATCATATGTACCCCTATCTTTGTTTCTGGAAAGTTCTTTCAGAAATGTAAAAGGGGCAGAGAACAGCTCCACCCCACCCATCTGGGCAGGATGGCCCATCACCCCAGCACCTAGCTCCCCTTTGTCTCACTTTCTGGGAGGAATACACATAGTCTACTTCCAAGCTATTCACTGTCATGTCACTGTCATGGGACACAGGCAGCAGGTAAGGACACATAAATGCCAACTTCCTAAAAGTGGCATTTTCATAAGTGTGAATTAAAATCCGAATTTACCATTAAGAGGATTATAAATTACAATTCTAGTCCAAAATTGACATTCCCCTCTGTCACTAATCAAACGTAAGCACTTATTGACTAATAATAAGGTAGCCCAATGTTATCGAACAGGAGAAATAGGCCTTGCCGTAGTGAAAAGCAAATTTAGGACTTTTCTCTACTAGGACATGTAAAATGTAAAAGAGCATGCCATACTAGGTAAATACAAGGCACCCTGCCCTGTGAGCTCCTAAAGGAATACATTAGGTGGCACATGTGTTTTAAAAAGAAAGATTTAGGCCTATCAAAAGGTTTATTTTGCCAGGGCGAATTGGCAGTTTTAAAACTGCATCACAGGCTGCAGTGGCAGGGCTGAAACATGTTTTTAAAGGGCTACTTAAGTGAATAGCACAATAAGTGTTGCAGGCCCACTAGTAGCATTTGATTTACAGGCCCTGGGTACATGTTGTACCATAAATTCGGGACTTATCATTAAATTAAATATGACATTCAGGTGTAAGCCAGTTGTACCATGGTTTAGGGAGAGAGCAAAAAGCACTTAGGGACTGTCTAACAGAGATAAAGTGCACAGAGTTTTAATGCCAACAAAAATCAAAATTCAGAAAACAGGAAGTGTGAAAGCAACACGTTTGAAGGGAAGACCACACCAAGGATGACAGGGCTAACAATTTTCTTTTCCAGTATTGTGGACAACCCGTTGAAGTACACTACACTGCAAGGGTAGTGCAGCAGACATCAACGGGTTATCCTCTGCCCTAAAGCAGTTAAAACCTACAAAATCAAAGCAGCCTGATTCCCTGTTAAATAAGCATGGTGAGGGTGCTGCAGGGATACGATGGCCACATTGCACTAACATCTTTGGTCCATGGTCGTAGGAGACTTGTCCAGTTACAGAAGGCCCCCAGGATGGTGGGCTTCCGACAATGGGGAACAATGAAAAGCACAGTAGCCTAAAAGGTTCCAGCTGCTGATCATGGCCAGGTCCAAGAAAATGTTTCAATTGCCATATATGGTCGGTTCAATGACACAATAACAATATACAAAAATATCAGAAATTAAAAATCGTTAACAAAAATATTGCCTTCCTATACCTAACTTATAAAACCCAAAAATATCAAGAACACAAATATTGCTGTTAAAAATATAGTTTTCTACTAATATCAAAAACAGAATTATTGGAACCATAAATATTGTTACCTTTAAATAAACATATAACTAGTTAAAAATATCGCATCACACTTTTTTTACAACAATTATATTGGCAAAATAATTACTTTATCCTTAATAAACATAAAATAACTAGTTTTTACATTAAGCAAATCATGAAAATGGACATTAAACAACGTACACATGTTTTAATAATTAAATAAAATATATTACATCACCGAAATAATTATAAATCACACACAATAAACATATACCTAAATACATAACAACATTAGTTAAAAGAATATTTACATAAACTACAACCATTTATACAACAATCTAAATATATATATATGTTATATATATATACATATATCTTCACGTTTTACCCACACAAAACCATAGAAATTTGGCAGTTATACTTATAATTATAAGTATACTTATATTAAGAAACTATATCTCATGGCCTAAAGTCACTTAATCAATAAACAAAGGGGGGTCGTGGCTCTTGATCAGCGCGGCTGAGCTTGATTCTAACAAAAACTACAAAAATGCCAATACTGGTACGCAATTCTTACCTTGCACCCCGGTGCATTGAAATAAAACAATGCTACCAAAAAAACTCTTTTTCGTTTGACTTAATCAAAATTTACTATATACTTTACATAAATAAATCACCAACAAAGTACATAATATTTAAAAATTCTGAAACCAACCAAGCTCCCCTTACCCACATACTTTCTAATGATACATCTTTTCACCCATTCAAACTTCCCTTCATGCACCCCTCTCTGCCAATCACATCTATTCAATCATACATTCATTACACTTCCCTCACATACCAGCACACCCATACCCATATCTCAATATAACAAAGTTATACACATACAAAAAAGAATCTCTAATGAATAACAATGGTCAACCAGACAAAAATTCTCAAAATACAAAGCTTTCAATTTTTAACAACAATTTGTATACTTGGTTGGCCCCACAAAAAAGGTCGACGTGTTTCAAACCTCTTCGCATACAGGGTTCTCTTCAGGACCCAAAAGCTTATTCTGAACTGCGAGATCAGCCGATCCCTGCTATGTTCTTAAAACCCAATCGCTAGTAGGCTCGTTTTAATTGGCAGACTGTTGAAAGCCAGTTGGTCAAACAAAAACGTGTTGCACATCCAGGCGTAAATCCTTAATGGCCCTGTATTTTTGATAGTATTTTTGCCTGCGTTTTTTTCTTGCTAAGCTCCCTGGCGGCCCAGGAAGATTAACAGTGCGGCGGCCCAGGCCTTTCACGAAAGATAAACGTGCAGCGAACGGCATAAAAATTGATTCTGAAGAAAAAAACGCGGGTGTTTGTCTGTGTAACCTAGCCCAAAGGAGTGGCTACCATCTGACTACATTCCCCTTACAGTCTCTCTCCTAATCTAATTAGGGGGCTTCTATCTGGCCGAGGACCAAGGAGGTGGAGACAGGCCTAGGTCCTGTTCTGCCTTTAAAGACCAGTTTATCTCCCCAACCCCTTCTCTCCCTGCTCTGTAAATCTCCACCCACAAAATGGATGTATTGTTTCAGCCCCAGTCCTCTTCATACCTACATTGGGAGCAGATTGGCTCAGGCTGCCAAAGGCTGACCAATCAGAAGAGGCTGCTACAGGGCTGCTTTAGGTAACATCATGATAGTGAGTTCCAAAACTACTTTCCTGTAATAGTTAATAAATCCGACCTTTGCAAATTGTTGGAATTATTGTACCCAATATTTTGAATGATATTGCTAGCTAGCTCTCAAGCAAAGATAAACTACATTACGTTTAATAAAGCCCTCTTATGTTAGTCTATGGGGCTAACAACACTTCAAGAGGGAAAAGCGTTTTTTGCTGTTTTTCCCTACCAGGGCATGTAAAGCATCTTTTATATTGTCCCTGATTTTTATAAGAATGCACCCTACCTTCGGGGCATGTAGGGCAGACCTGAGGGGTGACTATGATAAAATCCTTTTGGGCTTTGGAAGTACTTTTAATGGCAAAGTCGAATTTGGACATAGTTTTATTTTAAAACCAGCCTACAAGGCAGGCCTGGCTTTTGTAATTAACCCTGATACCACAGCAGTGCACACTTGAATGCATTAAGTCAACTGGGGTCTCTAAACCTGCATGCTCTACTATATTCTAGGGACTTACAGGTAGGTTGTCTTGGCCAATTAGAATTATACCAATTACCATATACCTTTAGAGTACAGAGCACTGGTCCTGGGCCTGCTTAGCAGAGCACTTTCAGAGTCAGTAACTCCCAGCATCAGTCAAAAGAAGGGCATGATCAGGACATAAAGGATGACTTTCCTACACTGCCAAAAACAAAATAAGGAAAACTAGTTGAATAATTTTACATGTAAATAGAAACGGTATAAACATTTATAAATTGTAATTTATTATACAATTACATTATTTTCATTCATAATGACAGAAAGAGCAAGATATATCACATCACAGAAAGGAAAGTAATTAGCAAAGGGCCTTTGGCGCTTCCACCGATAGTGCAACATCTTGTTGTGGCAGGAAGGTGCAGGTGGTCGTACTTCCATAAAAAGGGTGGCAGTGAGGCAACTCAAAATATGCTCGGCGGTGCAGCTGCGGCACCACCAGCATGTTTGGCCTCAGACTGCTGCTAGACCATCATGGGATCCTCGATCCGTGGTGGTCAGACCGCCTCACTCACTGCTTTCCTCAATGTCTCTGTGTTCAGTGAATTAAATTATATTTATATAATTCGTCAGTTATGATAGGGTGCGCATTTGTATGATAGATTCTACTTTAATCAAAATAAGAGAGGCGCAATACTAAATAGATGGATTATTGGAAACTAGGAAAAATAAAAAAGGAGAGCAACTTTAACCTAAAACACGAGAAATAACAGATGAGTCGTGTTAAGGAGATAAAATAAGGTTGTCCAAATAGTCTCTGTAAGTAGAAGACCCGTTCAAAGATGGGGGCGACTTTTCCTCATCAATGGGAAGCAAGAGTTAATAGGAACCACTTGTCGATTTCCATACCGGATATGAGACAATGGCAAAGCGCGAAGGAACGAGAAAGGTGAAGCGCGCTACAAGGATCCATACAAGTGTTTTCAGGTGGACTTGTTACTGACAGATATAAAACAAGGGGGGTAAGATCCGGATCAGTTATTATCGAACTGATCGGAAGGCTGATCCAACGTGTTGAGCAGTAGAGAGGTAAGCACGAGTAGCAAGATGACTGTTTGCGCGCCTGGCAGGGAAATTCTTACTTGTAGCGGGGATGTCCAAACAGACTTCCCCATAGACACGAACATAGCTGTTACAACTTGGGGCTAGGACGGCGAGGTTTGCCAGCATACATTTTTCTTGATTAGAAAAATGTTACTCTCCCAGGAGGAGGGACCCTTGTTTAGTTTTTTCAATTTTGGAGTGAGACACACTATGGTTTTGCGTAGTGGCACAGCAAGTTATTAACATCTCTGGGCCAGCGTATATAAATGTAAATTTGATACTTGTATAGCACACTACTCACCCATAAGGGTCTCAAGGCGCTTGTACGAATACTGCTGTGGAACCCATCCTGGCTTTCCCTGTGAGGCATCCACTCCTGGGCACCCCCAAGGTGGAGGCCAGGCATCCTTAGCGTTGTGGGGGCTGTTGTGGAGATTAAGCAAGCTATTGCCCAGAGTTGCAGAGTGGGACTCCATGATTGGAATAGGCACCAAGACGAATTATCAGGTCCGTGGAATTTTTGAGCCCAAGACCCTCCGAGGCGGGGAATTGAACCCTGGTCCCAGGCTAGACCTCTGCATCAGGGTCTGCCGCTCTAATCATTGAGCCACACTTCTCCACATATCATATGTTTATAGCTGTGAATAATAGTTTAAAAATGTTTGCCCTATTTTCTTTTTTACTTTGAAACCATCTCGATAAAAAACACCATAGAGTCGGGTTAGATCTCTGTTTGCCCCTTCAGGGAAATAGACCACGAGGTTGTGACTGACAGCAAGTTCACCTACAAGAAATCGGGTAAGGTGAAGCAGGGGTGATAATATAATATTCTCTCGTTTTTTTGCAGACCCGTTTATATAATGGGCATGAATAATACTGAAAAGATAAGCAAAAGATAAGAAGCAATTCGTAAGAGCAGCATTATTCACTAACTAGGTAAACAAATCTTTAATAGTAAAATGTGGAATAAGTAACAGGACCACGGGAAAGAAAATAATCTAATGGTCATTATTTGTGTACATTTAGGTAGACTGACTTTAACAAAAAGCCTCTGGATAATTTACATGAGTGACTATTTTCCCACCCAAGTTTTGAAAAAGGAGCCGGTGAGATATTGATTCTTATATAAGAGCCCTGAGAAAATTTTATAAAACTACGAAGTTCAAAACCAGTTGTAATGTTACTTTATAATAATTGAAGGAAATTTATTTTCCAAGTAATGTTCAGTAATTGAGGCCTCCATATCCCTAAAAGGCTGGAGATAGGATTTATCCCCTAAGACACTAAATCAACCAAGAATACTACCCAAATTAAGAAGGGATTAGTCTCTAGGTGAGATACAAGAAATTAGTTACTGACAGTGTGAATTGGCTGGTCCTAATGACTGTAGGATGGTGGGAGAGTGAGAGATATGCTAGTAGTTAAATCGTAGGTCAAATAGACTAATAGTGTGAGGGAGATGTAATGTTTTGGATGTGCCAGCAAGAATATACCTAGTAAGAAAAAGTTATTCTTCCACCTTTTTTCTTTCACCTCCCTCCCTCCCCTTTCTCTGCCAAAATTCTTTCCCCCGCCCCCCTTGTCCTTCCTCTTCCTTTATTTATACAGGTTAGAGTCAATAATAAGGGGAATAGCAATATAAACCCAAACTAAAGTAATTCTTTCTTAAAAATGTGTATTTGTTGTGTTTTCTGCTTGATAAAATGTTATAAGAATATGTTAATAACAATGGTAAATATAGCATTGTGTAAAGGGTAGTAAAATAATTGTCGTGTGTGAAAAGACAATATGAAAAGAAACTGTTCTATGTACATTGATTAGTATATTTTATCACACAGGTATTTGTAAAACCAGTTTATGGAAAAATGTTAGAAATCAGGAGAGTCGCAAAATACAGTCTTGATAAAGATGGTGTAATAATCCTTTTCCATCTAAACGCGTTGACGCTTTCTTACACAATCCGAGAACTTTCTGGAACCACAGATAATTTTTTTTTTTTTTGAAACCGTTTATTACAAAATTAAAAAAATATACAAAGATGGGCCTACAACCTTCAGGCCGGCCGCTAGCAAACAGAAGGAGCATATGGTACAAACAATAGCGCGCATGCTGCGGCAAAGGGAAATGCACAGGAGTTAGCAGCGTTGATAGCCACACCATCCGGACCCCATATAATGGTTTCTTTTTGATATAAATAACAACAGGAAACAAATCCACAAGGCAACCCACAATCGGAAACAGCAACATGTGCTCCCCTAGAAGGGGGACCCTACCAATCCATAGGAGTATCAAGGGGGGGAAAAGGTCAGGACAGGGACTAGGTGGACTCAGTGCCCGGTACCGGGGCGATAAACCGGCTAAGGGGACGGGGCCGGAGACGGATCGGGCAATAACGGCGGGGTACAGATTCCCCCGCGGTAGGCGTTCCAGGGGCCCCATACTTTCACCCATGTCCCAGGCTTACCTCTCGCAACATACACCACCTTTTCCCGAAACATGCACCAGTCCATGTTGTCCTTCCAGGCCGAGACGGTCGGCGACCTCTGGGAACCCCACAGTTGGGCAATGTCGCGTTTGGCCACCATATATCCCAGAGTCACCCACCACGTCTGTGGCGCCGAGTAGTCGGTTGGTTCCCACACATTCAGAAGGCATCTCCTCGCTTCAGGCAGCAGCGACACACGCGTAACCACCCGCAGGACCTCATGCACACCAAGCCAGAATCGCTCCACCTCCGGGCAGTCCCACAAAATATGAAGAAAGGTCCCCAAAGAACCACACCCACGCTTACACAGCCCGTCCACAGCATAGCCCATACGCAATAGCCTTGGCCCCGTAACGTAGACCCTATGGAGTATCTTGAGCTGGACGAAGCGAAGGCGGGCCGGTATGGCCACCTCTTTCGGGGAGGCCACCGCAGAGACCCAGTCCTCGTCGTCCAGCTCCAATCCATCGGCAACCCATGCCTCACGAAGGCTAGTTAGCAATCCCGCGCGGTCATTAATAAGTTTTTTATAGATTAGTGAAATCGTGCTTTCCGGTACATGTCCATCTAGCACTCTGTCCTCCAGAGGGGAATACTCCGGGATGGAGGCAACATCCGGGAAGACGGAGCATAGCGCATGACGGATCTGCATATACCGAAAGTACTCCCTGTCCTGCAACTGGAATTCCGTCTGCAGCATCTCGAACGTTTTGAATCCCCCCCTAGTCCAGAGATCACCCACCCTGCTGATGCCTATCATGTCCCACCTCTCGAAGCCCTTCGAAGTCCACAGGGTGCCCAACTGCTCAGATGCGTATAGTGGCGAGGACCCGGGTCAAACGATCTTTCCACCCCATCGCTACATTAGCCGCGTGCCACACTCGTACCATGACACGCGTGGGGCCCGTCAGACGTGCGTCGAGTGAGCTGGAGTAAAGCGCTCGGTTATAATCACCACCCGGCAGTAACATCTTATCCATTTCAAAGGCCGGGTTTAGAGCGGGCCCGTACATGCCGTGATTAATCGCAGCCAGCTGGGAATCCCAATAATACCGTTTGATATCCGGGAGGGCAATCCCCCCGTCATACCACGGGAGCGTCAGCTTCGCCAGGGCGATACGCGGTCTCCCCTCCCAGAACAGGCGGCGTTGCAAACTCTCCACTTCGCGGAAGTAGCGCGCCGGGACGACGTCCATTGTGTTCTGCAGAGCGTACAGGAAACGCGGCAGCGACATCATCTTAAACAATGCCGCCCGGCCGAGCGGCGAGAGCGGCAAGCGCCTCCAACGTGCGACATCCTCCTTCAGGCGCTGGAGGGGGGGAAGCAAGTTCTGACTATATCGGGCCTCCGCATCCAGGGTAATGAAGACACCCAGGTACCTAAATCCCCGCGGGGCGCTCTGGATAGGACAGCCCCGCGGAAGGATAGGAGCCTCCCCGGAGAGAACATACACGCACGATTTAGCCCAGTTGATGACAAGGCCGGAGTTATGGCCAAATGAATGCAGTACATCAACCAGTACTATCAGTGATTTACGTGGGGAAGCCAGGTACAGGAGAATGTCATCAGCGTATAGGGATACGCGGTCCTCATACTCGGGGGTCCAGCGGAGACCACGGATAGAAGGATGCCACCGCAGCCACTCCGCCAGGGGCTCCAAGGCGAGCGCGAAAAGGAGCGGCGATAACGGGCAGCCCTGCCGCGTGCCTCTGCCCAGCTCGAACGGAGCCGATACTCTACCGTTCACGACCACCTGTGCCAGCGGGCCAGAGTACAACAATTTAACCCAACTGATAAACCCAGGGCTAAACCCAAATTTCGCGAGCGTCGCCCAAATATATGGCCATTCCAGTGTGTCAAACGCCATAGTGGCGTCCAAGGACGCCAAGATGGCCGGCTCCCGTATGTACGGGACACGTGCGAGCACCCCATGCAAACGCCGCAGGTTAAGCGCTGTGTTGCGATGGGGGATGAAGCCGGACTGATCCTGGTGAATCAAGTCACACACTACGCCGACCAGCCGATTGGCCAACACTTTGGCAAGAATTTTGGGCTCCGCATTCAATAACGAAATGGGCCGATAGGATGTAACTCGGTCCCGCGGCCTCCCCTCCTTGTGGATAACCACAATTGTAGCCAGACGCTGGTCTAGCGGGAGGGAACCCGTCGAGTGGGCCACAAGGAACATAGCACGGAGATGTGGTGCCAGCGTATCCGGTCGCAGTTTATACAACTCGATGGGAAGACCATTAGGACCCATGGCTTTGCCGGAAGCGACCGAGCGTATGGCGAGGGCAATTTCTTCAGAAGTTGGAGCGGCATCCAACGACACTCTGTCCTCCTCCGAAAGGGAAGGCAGCGCGATATCTCTGAGCAGGGCATGGGAATCCTCTTCAGAGCGGGAGGACACCGGGGAATACACCCCACGGAAATAGTCTGCAAAGCAAGAAACAATTTCTTCCGGTTCAGTGACACACACACCATTCTGTTTCTCAATCAAAGGGACAACTCGACTCGCTCTCTCCTTTTTGTCCAGCCACGCAATCAATTTACCAGCCTTATCACCCACATCGTACAGTCTCCCCTGTTGCTCTCTACTGAGGCCCCTGGCCGCCTCCGTGACGAGGGCCTTATAGGCCGCTTGCTTGAGTCGGAGAACATGTAATTTATCATCCGTCACCCCATATTCTAGATCACCCTCCAACTCGGTTATCTCAGCTTCAACACGGGTCACCTCCTCCTGCTCGCGCCTCCGGGAGTGGGAAATAAGGGACAGGGCCTCTCCCCGGAGTACCGTTTTGAACGCCTCCCACAGTGAGACCGCCGATGACACAGACCCCACATTCTCGTCAAAGTAGCGCTTAAGGGATTTAACCAGCTCCGCGCGAATGGTGGGGTCACGCAGGTACCAGGGATTAATCGGGGCCACCCTACCCTCTCCCCTCGGAAGAATATCAAAGCGCAACAAGAGCGGGGAGTGGTCCGAGATACCCCGTACCAAATGGCTCACCTCTCCCACCCTCCCCACATGAGCCGCCGGAACTAGGACATAATCTAGCCGTGAGAGACTACCATGAGCCCCGGAATGGAAGGTGTACTGTAGCTGCGTGGGATGTTTCAAACGCCAACAATCCACCAGCCCCAAGGTATCCAAGAGGCCAGGCAACCACGCCTGGGCCCGGGGGAGATCCCTAGGGGGGTGACGGTCCACCGTTCCGGAAACCACAGCATTAAAATCCCCCCCCACCACTAGAATCCCCTCCGGAAGGCCAAGGAGGAGGCGCCCCAGGTCCGCAAAGGTGGTCGTCTGCAGCCCCGGCGGGACATATACTGACACAAAAACGACCACTCTGCCCTCCATTCTGCCCACCAAAACCGTGTAACGTCCCCTGTCGTCATGGAGCACCTCATCAATCTCCAACGGGAGCGAGTTCTTAACCATAATGCCCACACCCCTTGAACCAGACGTGAAGCCCGAATGGGCCACAAGGCGGTAGCCCCGTCGATTCATAGCACGAAAGGAGTTGCCAATGAGGTGTGTCTCCTGCAGAAAAACTATATCTGGCGAAATTCGCTTCAAGAACTGCAGGACCACACCTCGTTTTATCCTGTCCCCCAGTCCATTAACATTCCAGGACAACAAACTCAGTCCCCTACCCCCCATCATAAACAGAAGCCATCACTCGTCCCCCAGAGAGCACTTTAGAGATAACACAATGATACATTTGCCTTGTGGTGTAAACGAACAACACCCCACCCCAACCCACCCGCCCCAACAAAACTCCCCCCTCCCTGCACCCCTGCATGAGCCCGGACAGCCCCCCCAACTTGCAGTGTGCCTGTCGCCCCTATATAATGAAACTAGCTAGACCCCCTAGAGGAGGAAAGAGTACCCCTTCCAGACCCCACCCAACCTCCATGGGAGAGGAAAGAACAAAGACAGAAGCTTGGTCGAAAGTGGCATCATAGTCGTCCAGAGTGAGGACCAATATCAACCCCTCAGTCCCGATCCAGTGGGCCGTCTCCTCCCGCCGCCCCCCCCCGCCATCTCGATCACGATCCCCAGACAGAGTATCCAGCCAGTCCCCGGCCGCTTCGGGACGATCAAAAAAGTGCGTGCGACCATCCACCTCCACTCGCAGCTTGGCCGGGAAGAGCATGGCATATTTTAGGTTCATGTCCCGAAGTCGGCGCTTGACGCCCAGGAAGCTCAGTCTCTGCTTTTGGACCGCTTGGGTAAAATCAGGGTAAAAGTTCACCTCCATATTTTCCAGCTTAATCGGCCCTTGCAGTCTGGAGGCTTGCAAGATCGCGTCCCTGTCCCGAAAGTTAAAAATCCGGGCAATGAGAGGTCGCGGAGGGGCTCCGACCCTCGGCCTTCCCCCGGGAACTCTGTGGGCCCTCTCCACGGCAAAAAATTTACTCAGTCCCCGAGGCTGGAGATGGGTAGCGATCAGGTCTTCCACAAATAGATCCGCCGCCGCTTCCTCCCGTCCCTCGGGTACCCCGATGATGCGGATGTTGTTCCTCCGGGCCCGACTCTCGGAATCCTCAAGGCGCCGATCCATAAGTGCACTCGCCTGACGAAGTCGGCGCACCTCCGTTTGTAGGGCCGCCACCTCAGTCGTGAGGCCCGATGCGGTTTGGGCCAAAGAATCAACCCGGTCGTTGGTCTTGGAGAGATCAGCCCTCACCAGGCCAACATCCACGAGGACCGCGTCGATCTTATGTGCCAGGGTATCAAACCGCTGGCCCACCGAGGCCTTCATCTCGGCAATGGCGCCCATGACGTCTTACAGAGTCAGATCCGTGGGCAAGTCCGGGGCATCAGAAGGGCCCTCAGAGGACTTGTGTGGTCCGCCAGGAGATCCCCTCTGGAGGGTATAGCGGTCCATGATGTTGGCCTGATGTACGGCGCCACGCCGGGTCGACTTGGTCTTTGATCGATCTCCATCTTGTTTCGTGGCCATCGCCACAGTTCTCACACTCGCACCAGCGACGCCGTAGAGGGCAGGCAATCGGGGCCACGAGCTCCGGGGGGGGCCACCCCAGATCGGCAGGGTGGGTCACAGCCGGCAGGCAGGCAGGGTCCCCCAGCGAGGCCACACCAACACAAAGAGCTCCGCGATCTCACTCGCAGAGAAGGCGAGGGGGTGCGAAAGTGAAAGCGAAAGTGCGGGGTACGCGACTCGCCAGGCCCAGCCCGCCGTTGTTGTTCACTTTGCCACCAGGTCACCCCCCAGCGCAAATCCGGGGTCCGGCGAGGAGAAGGCCGCAAACTTCAATCGGTGCTCACTCCGGCACCCGAGGTCCGATTTGAGAACGGAAAACGGGTACCACCTCAGCTCAGGCTCACCAACACAGTCCCCTCAACCGAGGCAGGATGAATACAGGATAAATGTAGGAGGTTGCGGAGGTCCTCGGGAGCCTCGCACCTACGCGGCCATCTTGGTTGCGCGCTAGGCTCCTCTGGAACCACAGATTATTAATCAATTGGAATATCAGGTTCTAGTTTGTGAATATTGTCTTACCTCGAATGTGCATGTTATGACAAAGCTTGTTGTCTTCTTTTATGTGTACTCTCTTTGTATATTTTATACTCTATTTTTATGCACTATATATGATTGATTTTAGATTGTTTTTATCCACTGAATTTTGTCTTCGTTCTTTTTATATACACATTTATAAATAAAATGACATATTGGTTTTTTTAAACAAACGTGTTCTTTTAGTTTGAGTTTAGCTTTCTATTCGCACTGCAAGAACAACAAAGGTGGTGTGTAAACTGTTTGAGTGAATATCAGGAATTCTTTCAGATTGGTGAGTGTGTGATTATTGGAGTGAATCAACCACGCTTTGCTGGTTGTATTTTCAATATTTAGTCCAAAGGAAACTTTCTTTTTGACATTAATGTTACATCTCTCACCCGAAATAAATAAATTAAATATAATTTACTGTTCTAAAGCTGCAGATCATCCTCTGAATCCATGTAGTCAAAAACGTATAAAACACCAAAAACAGGATTTTGTTCCCAAAAAGCCCAAACAAAAATGCAAAACCGAAACAAATCCAATAACGATTCATTGTAGTCAACCAAGGAATCCGGGAAGCAAAAACACAAAGGTATTTGAAAAACAGAAACGCTACTGTACACTCCGAAAAAAAAGAAATCAAAGTAAAAAATATTTCTTTATTAGAAACCAAAACAGATTTTCTTAAAAAAAACACTACATCCAAATGTCCATAGGACACGTTCATTAAGGAAGAGCTGCAAAGTAAAACAGAATACCCACCCAGAGAAAACAGTACAATCAAACATTACATATGCATTACATTTAATCATAAAAAAACAATTAACTTGACCCACTATAACAGAAAAGATACGTTACTAAAACACAATACAAAAACCTATACCAACACACTAGTGAAAAACGATGCAATTACTATAACTCAATGTACTAAAAACCCACAAATAACACTATAACTAGTCTCTAGAACTTTCCTTCATCCCCCCACCCTCAAGATCCTTAGGACTTACCTATTCTGACGAACAGCAGCACCTTCACACAACCGGGTCCTGGAAAATAGACTAAAATTAGACATCTAGATTACAAAAAAGAAAAGTAGCAGTGAAAACGAAATGACTGCCAAATGAAACAAAAAAAAGAATATCTCCCCATAGGAATAAAGTAAGAATTAAATAGTAGTGTAAAAAAATACAATTATTTAATACATACTGAAAAAACGTGTTTAAAAAAATTTGTGGCGAATATGTATATGAAACAACTGGATTAATGTAAAAAAGTTATTAAACATGTAAAAAAAACCTGAAAGATGTACAATATACTATAGTAATATGATTTACACAGTTTATTTAATAATACAAATGAATACATTTTTTGTTTATCAATACATATTATAATTATAACTACATATGTTAAAATAAAATTAAATATACCTTTAATTCCCTTTGGGAAAATAAAGAAAGATTGAAATTTATTTGCATATCTTAGTCTATGAAACTATGTAAATAATAATGTTATTTATTATATATAAACAACCTTCTATTTTAAATATCTTTCTAAACATCAACAATAATAACTAAATAACATAAACTACTCGTATTGCAGAGAAATACCAAAGGAATTTAACACTAAAAGAATTAGATTAAGTATTCCCACTCCTATTGTAAACCATATATGGAGAAAGTGTTGGACCCTAAGGGCCCGATTACGATTTTGGTTGAAAAGCCTCTGGATTACGATGCACGGTTTCCGGCAGGGTGTCCATGCTGGCTTTTTGCGACATGGAAACCCTGATCGAAAGCGTGTTTGGTGCCCTAGCAGGGCCCCCTTCTGTGTCTCGCCTCTGGTTGGGGGCCGAAGAGGCGCCATAGGTGCCCCTCTCTTGATCCCTGCACCCCGTGGTAGGCACCTTAAAGTGCCTGCCACAGGGTACAGGGATAAACACAGACTCCCATTCCTTTATGGGAGCTTGTGTTACGACCAGTTTAAGGCTGTAGCACGAGCTCCCATACAGGAATGGGAGTATGCGACCACACCATGTGATCTGGCGGTCGGGAACGCCGCCCAGAGGTCGGTCGGTCTCTGATCTGCCTTACATCAAAAAAAAAAACTCAATGGATGGCCCTTACTATTCCCACTCCAATCTAAACCATTTTGGGGAAAGTGTTGGCCACAAAAGGGGTAGCATTTACCTTTCCAATTTCAATCTAAACCATTTTAGGGAAGGTGTTGGAGCTAAAGGGGTGGCATTTACTATTCCCACTCCAATTTAAACCAATTTGGGAAAGTTGTTGGACAATAAAGGGGCAACATGTACTATTCACACTCCAATCTAAACCATTTTCGTGAAGGTTTTGGACACTAAAGAGGTGACATTTATTATTTCAACTCTAATCTAAATCATTTTTTGTGAAGGTATTGGACACTAAAGTGGTCACATTTACTATTCTCATTCCAATCTAAACTAATTTGGGGAAGGTGTTGGACACTAAAATGTTTATATACTCAATCAATACTCCATAGTCACACATAATGTTTATGTATACAATAAAGTACTTGGAAGACCTATATAATCAAAATGAAACATTAATATATTAAAGAAATGATGTTTTATTAGTATTTATTATTATTCCTAACTTTTGAAACATAACATAAAAAATAAATACATAATTTAAATTTAAAAGCTTTAAATAAATAAAAGATAAATACAAAAATTGTAATTATATCATAAATATAAATTAGAACACTTTAAAATTCCTAAATATTAAAATATATGCTACCAACAACAGAACGTATTCCAATAATATAAATAATAAAAATGTAATTATTATATGCTAGTCACATTTAAATAAATTCACCTTTAACATATACATACAAATACATATTAATTCATACATCATAATTATTACATATTTATTCTGTTTTCATAATTTAATTAAACAGAATTTTTTAAATAAACTTACAATTAAAAGAAAAAACATCATGTAAACAACTTATTGGCAATTACAGTATAACTTTGAGCATTGAAAAACATACATTTTCCCAGAAATATGTTATAACAAAACATTAATTAAATTAAAAAATGTGTAATAAAAGTACATCTCCAAAATATTTTTATTATTCAATTTAATGTAATACATTCTATTTTTTTCTACAATTTCCATAATTATTTTTAAAATATATTTATAATAAAATACCAACTTTGAAAATAATGACTGTAACTTATCAATACATTAAAGTAAATATGAAATATATCTAACAAATCTGAATAATTAAAAATTAAATCTTGGAGGAGGAGCTTAGCGCGTGATCAAGATGGGCGCGTGAGCCTAGAGCTCCCGAGACCCTCGCTCCCTCCGGCATCTATCCTGTCTATTATCCTGTACTTGATGCCCGGACTATTGGAGAGGATCTGCTGCTGAGGCGGGAACCGTTGTCCGGGTCGAAATCGCCCACCGGAGACCGAAGTTATACTGCCTGGAAGTTTGGGGCCTAATCCCCGCACGGTGCCCGGGACTTGCGTTGGCACAGTGCCCGTGCCCTAATTGAACAACAGCGGCCTGGTCGGGGAGGAGTCGTCGGAGGTGGAGGGGACTTCACTTTCGCTTTCGATTTCGCCTTCCAGTCTCCAGGGCGCCCGGGACGGGGCGTGCGTGGCGCCAGCCACTGGTTGCATGCCCATTTACCCTGCACGGGCCAGGAGATTGTCTACACGGCGGATTGAGATGTCGACCAGGTCGGACGCCGAAAAGCTGAAGCCCAAGAACACCAGGCGGGGCACCTCCACCCAGACTAATACCATGGATCGCTATGCCCATCAGAGGGGGTCCCCGGGAGAATCGGGCCCGACGTCGGAAGCCTCGAAGGACGCGGCGTCCCCCTCCACAGAATTAACCCTGCAGGACATCATGGGGGCCATCGAAGGGATGAAGTCCTCGATTGGGCAGCAATTTGAGACCCTGGCACAAAAAGTGGATGCCATATCGATAGATGTCAACCTGGTTCGGGCCGACCTCGGCAAAACTAATGAGCGGGTTCAGTCCTTGGACCTCAAGACTGCCGGCCTCCTGGGCGATGTCTCCGGCCTCCAGCAGGAAGTCCGTACTCTCCGGGCAGCAAATGATCACTTCGCCCGCCGGTTGGAGGACTTCGAAGGCCGTGCTAGGCGCAACAACGTCCGCATCATTGGGGTCCCGGAAAATTCGGAGGAGCAGTCGGTGGACCTGTTCGTGGAGGACCTGGTGGTGAACCATCTGGCACCCAAAGGCCTTAGCAAGTTCTTCACCGTCGAACGGGCCCATAGAGTCCCTGGCGGGAGGCCTAAGGTGGGGGCCCCACCAAGGCCGATTGTCGCCCGGATCTTTAATTTCAGGGATCGAGATGCCATACTACAAGCATCGCGGATGGCCGGCCCGCTGCCATTCCAGAACACTACTGTAAGCTTTTATCCGGACTTCACTCAGATGGTGCAAAAGCAGCGGCAAGGCTTCATGGCGGTCAAGAGGAGACTGCGTGAGATGGGACTAAAATATGCCATGCTCTTTCCTGCAAGGTTGCGGGTGGTGTTCGAAGAGCGAACTTTCTTTTTTGAGGCACCCGACATGGTCGGAGACTGGTTGGACACTCTGCCCCAAGGGCGGCATGGCGTGGAACGCTCTGGTGGCGCGGATGGTGCCGGTGATGAACATTGACCCGGGACTTACGTATCACGACTCCGATCCCTCCGGGAGGTTGACAGTCCGGGGGGTGGCGGGGGCGGTAGGGGAGCTTTTCCTCCTTTGGGGTTCTTTCCGTAGACTAGTTTTATAAGGGGCGACAGGCACACTGCAAGTTGGGGGGCACTTTAGAGCTTACGCAGGGGTGCAGGGTGGGGGGTGGGGGGGGTTTGTTGTTGGGGTTGTTGTTGTTTTTGGTTCTGCAAGGCGTCATGATGCAAGCTCCTGTGGTTCGGGTCGGGTTCCGCGTGGGTGGTGGTGGTCTCCTTACATGCTGGGATGGGGGGTAGGGGCCTCAAAATACTCAGTTGGAATGTGAATGGCCTGGGGGATCGTATTAAGCGTGGGATTGTACTGCAATTTCTGAAGAGATGTGCCCCTGATATTGTCCTCTTGCAAGAGACGCACTTGATTGGCAACACGTGCCATGCACTCAATCGTAGAGGCTATAAGTTCGTTGCGCATTCCGGGTTCACCTCGGGTTCCAGAGGGGCGGGAATACTAGTCAGGTCCTCTCTCCCATTTGAGGTTGACTCTACTACTGTAGACGATAGGGGGCGCTTCGCGGCAGTAGCAGGACGGTGGGAGGGCAGGACGCTGGTCCTGGTGTCGGTTTATGTCCCCCCTGCATTGCAGCCCACTACCCTAGCGGACTTAGAGAGGACTTTACTGGGTCTCCCAGAGGGCGTGTTGGTGGTGGGTGGTGACTTTAATGCAGTCGGCTCAGGCCTGCTTGACAGGCACCCGCAGAGGATTTCGGGGGGGGCTCAGAAGTGGCTTCCTGATTTCATAGACACCCTAGGGCTGGTTGATTGTTGGAGAATGTTGCATCCCACACAACGGCAGTACACTTTCCACTCAGGTGCGCACGGCAGTCTCTCCAGAATTGATTATGTCCTTACTTTGGCCGCACACGCTTCTAGTGTCTCTGAGGCCAGGCACATGGCACGAGGTATTTCTGACCATTCTCCGGTGTGGATCTGTATGGATGTTGCCAGAGGAGTGTGTGGTAGGGTGGCCCCAATTAACCCGTGGCATCTCAGAGACCCTGTGACTCGTAGTGCGGTACTTAAGGCGATCGACCGTTATTTTCAAGAAAACCTCGGTTCGGTCACGTCGGCGGTGTCCTTGTGGGAAGCATTCAAAACCGTGATTCGGGGTGAGGCCCTCTCCTTGATTACAGCGGCCAAGCGTCGGAGGGACGCGGAGGTCGCCCAGCTTGAGGCGGAGATCGCAGAACTAGGGCTGGCCCTGGAGGGTGAGGTCACGGAGGAGGCGCTGCACGAATTGAGCCTTAAGCAATCGGAGTACAGGGCCCTCGTGACTGACGCAGCCAAGGCTCTGAGTAGGGAACAGCGGGGCCGTCTGTACGACGTCGGGGACAAGGCCGGGAAATTGATCGCGTGGCTGGACAAGAAGGAGAGGGTCAATCGAGTGGTGCCGGACCTAGTGACGGAGGCTGGCGTCCTGGTCACGGAGCCGGAGGACATAGTCCAGTGCTTTGCGGATTACTTCCGCACGGTCTATACATCCGTGTCGGACAGGCCTGTGGAGGACTCATGTGCACTCCTGCGCGATCTCGCCCTGCCTTGCCTCTCCGACGTGGACAGGGACGACCTTGATGGCGACATCACGGTCGATAAGATCGCGGGGGCGATCCGTTCTTTGCGTCCGGGCAAGGCCTCGGGTCCGAACGGCCTGCCCATGGAGCTCTACAAACTCCAGCCGGACAAGATTGCTCCGCATCTACGAGCCATGTTTGTGGAGGCGCGGGCGACGGGTTCCCTCCCGCCCGACCAGCGCCTGGCAACGATCGTGGTCATCCATAAAGATGGCAAGCCTAGAGACAGGTGCAGTTCATACCGGCCGATCTCGCTCCTTAACGCTGAGCCTAAGATCCTTGCTAAAATCCTCGCAAACCGGCTAGTCAGGGTGATCGGTGACCTGATCCACCCCGACCAATCTGGATTCATCCCACATCGGAATACTGCGTTGAATCTTAGGCGCATTCATGGTGTGATCGCAAGGGTCGGGACGATGCGGGAACCGGCCGTGGTGGCGGCGCTCGACGCAACGATGGCATTCGACACGGTTGAGTGGGCATATTTGTGGGCCGCGCTCGCGAAGTTCGGCTTCGGGCCCGGATTTGTGGGCTGGGTAAGGCTCTTATACGAAGGACCTCTCGCCAAAGTTGCGGTTAACGGGAGGGCCTCCAATCCCTTCGACTTGGGAAGGGGTACCAGGCAGGGTTGTCCCCTCTCGCCGCTGTTGTTCGCTCTCGCCCTTGAGCCGCTAGCGGCATGGATACGGTGGCACCCAGACGTGAGGGGGATTCGCTGGTCCCCCGACCACGAGGACCGCATTTCCCTCTATGCCGACGACATTCTGCTCTATCTTACCTCACCCCGGAAGTCCCTTATAGTTGTCTGCGACATCTTGACTTCCTTCGGGAGGAACTCGGGGCTCACCATCAACTGGGGTAAGTCATATCTGTACGCCCTGTGTGGAGACGCTCCGGTTCCCCCGCGGAATTGCCCGATCCAGATCGCCCGGGAGGGCTTTCAGTATCTTGGGATCTATATTTCAGCCGACCCCACGGTACGGTATGAGCGAAACCTGCTCCCTCCGTTGGCGCGCCTGCGGCGGGACGTGGCGGGCTGGAGGCGGCTGCCGCTTTCCCTCCTCGGTCGTGCGGCGCTCTTTAAAATGATGTCGCTTCCCCGCTTTCTCTACGTCCTGCAGAACACCCAGGAGCTGGTCCCGGCCAGTTACTTTCGGGAGGTCGAGAGTCTACAGCGTTCGCTGCTGTGGGACGGCCGCCCGCGTATAGCGATAGCAAAACTAACTCTCCCTTGGTATGACGGTGGTATCGCGCTTCCCGACATCCGGAGATACTATTGGGCCTCCCAACTGAGCGCAGTCAACCACGGAGTCTACGGTCCTGCGCTTAGCCCCGGCTTCGCTATGGACCGGTGGTTGTTGCGGGGTGGTGGCTACTATAGAGCACTTTATTCAAGGGCCCCGGCTGGATCCCTCACGGGGCCGACCGGGGTGGCGGTGCACGTGTGGAAGGCAGTCACGAACTCCCTGGGGTGGAAGGATAGACTCACACTGGCCACTCCGCTGTTTGACTCGGAGATGCTGGGGAAACTCTGGAACTCTAAGGGTTTCGACAAATGGGACCTGATTGGTATCTCCAGGGTGGGGGACATGCTGGCCAAGGGGCGGATTAAGTCGTTTACAGAGCTGCAGACGGAATATGCGCTAGAGGGCACGGAATACTTCCGGTACGCGCAGGTACGTCATGCGCTGCGGTCGGTCCTCGTCGAGGGGGAGAAGGTGCCTGAATCCTCTCCGTTGGAGGACCGGATCTTGGACGGCCATGTGCCGGAGAGCACAATCTCTCTCATTTACAAGAAGCTGGTGAACGTCCGTACCGATCTCCTCCTGGGGGTGCGGGACCAGTGGACTAGAGACGGTCTTGAGCTGGACGATGAGGACTGGCAGTGCGCTGTCTCCTCCCCGAAAGAGGTTGCCATCCCCGCCAGGCTGCGGCTGGTCCAGCTTAAGATACTCCACAGAGTCTATGTCACTGGTCCCCGGTTGGTCCATATGGGTTTCTCCGAGGACGGGCTTTGTAAGAGGGGCTGCGGGATGGTGGGCACCTTTCTGCACATTATATGGGAGTGTGGTGTGATTGAGGAATTGTGGAAGCAGATTCATGTTGTGATGCAGGAGGTCACGGGTATTGTGTTGCACTCAGAGGCGCGGCGCTGTCTCTTGAACGTGTGGGGCCCTACAGACTACGACGCTGCGCAGACTCAATGGGTGACCCTTGGTAATATGGTGGCCAAGCGGGATATTGCACGATTGTGGGGATCCCCTAACCCGCCCACCCTGGATGCATGGAAGGATAACATGGACTGGTGCATGTTTCGGGAGAAAACAGTGTATTGTGCACGGGGGAGGCCCAAGAAATGGCACAAGGTGTGGGGGGGGTGGAACCAGTATAGGGGGTACATCTGCCTGCCTCCTGCCGCTGACCCGCCAGAGGAGCACCTTTCCCCCTAGCCCCACTTCCGACTTGAGTTTTGCGGATGAAATCTGATAGAAAGTTAGTGCCTCTGCCTCTCCCTCCCCTCCACACTTGAGGGCTGATCTGATGGTGGATATGGGGCCGCCTCATCGGTGGGATCTGGCGCGAACACATGATGTACATTGCCTTGCTTGTTACGTTTTTCTTTAAAAATTGAAACCTTTTTTCTCTCCTGCATTACAACTGTAGAAGACTACATATGTTGACTGACGAGCTGCCGAACCTCCGGGTTGTCGGCTGAATAGCTGTGTATCTGAAATATCCGAATAAAGGTTTTTAAAAAAAAAAAAAAAAAAAAAAAAAAAAATTAAATCTTAATTTTACAATATTGATTTGGATATCAAAAAATAGACATTATGGGGGTGATTAGGATGGCGGGTGGATCGCCACCGCCGGCTCGGCACTGGCGATCCGCCCGCCATCCCAACCTGATTCACCCCCGTCATATTACAATGGCGGGGGGTATCGTGGCGGACGCAAAGTGCATCCGCCGCTTTTCCGCCGGTCGGCAATCGTTCTGATTGCCGGCAGGGCAGACTTGGGTCTCAATATGGTGCCATCCATATTAGAATGCAAGGTTTCACATGCCTTTCCATGGCGGCTTTGCTGCCATGTAAAGGCTGGCGGTGAATTGCTTTGAGGGCCCGTTGCGGGCCTCCGGTGTGGTGAGGGGGTGGGGGGCTGCACTTGGGGGGTACCTATGGTAACCCCCTACATTGCCATGCACAAGGTGGCAGGCACGCGTGGTACCTGCCACGTTGTGCATGGCAATGCACAACATGGCACTTTGGCATTGCGGTGGGTGCTGCTTGCAGCAGCACCCGCTGTAATGTCAAACATGCAGAATACGACCGCCAGGGTGGCGGTCGCATCCTAATTGGCAGTGCAGGACCGCCACATGCCTGGCAGCTGGTCCCAGCACCGCTAGGGTTTAGTCCGCCCGCCATCCTAATAACCCCTCAAGTTTAAATGAAAATATTCACTTTTTAAAAATCTGCCCACACTTATCCCACTACTAAAAAACATCTGGCTACTGAAACAAAATACATATACATTAACTTTACACATTAATGCAATGAAAATAAAAGTTTCAAAGGTAATAAATTATCTTACTAAATACTCACATTAAAAAATAGCACACTGTAACAAAACATTTTCTAAAATAATATTTTTTACAACAATATTAAAAACAACACTTAAAATGATATTCTTACCTTTGATACTCCAGTCTGCAATATTTTTGTCATCACCTTAAGGATTCTATTCGGGGAGTCCGCTACATGTCAAATAGAGGGAAATGTCTATAATTCAGTAAGTGGAGGACTCAGTAGCATCTAAATAGGATGTACCATCCAAGCAGCATCAAAGACAGTGGTGCTCACTGAGCAGGATCCTAGATGCAAACTGTGAAACCATCACGCAGAGCTTTAGAGGCAGTGCTGCCTGCCCATCTATGGCTTCTCGATATGGAGATGAAGCAAGTGTCCTCTGTCAGGCACAGGCCTTACATTGACCCATCCCAGGCTGACACAATCACCTATTATTTACAATGCCTATCTACCTATCTTGCTGTCTGACAAAGGTCTCCTTTTGTACAGCACCTCTCGTGCAATCACCTCGCAACTATGAGGGGTGTATGCTAATTTCGAAACCTGCTTCTAGTCTTTGAAGTTTAGACTGATGCTTTTGATCAAATTTCATTGAACTCTATATCTGTTCATGACCTCTTTCATGAGAGGATACCTAATCATGTCTCCTTTCCCTAGGGCTAACAGGAAATCCATCTCTTTACTGGGAATGGGCCTCCAGAGGCAGGACCCCAAATCATCTTTAAAGACCTAATTCATCTCCAGGGCAACCTCATAGGCCTCAGATTAGTTGTCCATGTCACCCCCCACAACAACATTAGGTACAACATCCTTTGGGATGGTGACCCTCCTTCTCCAGAAAACACTGGAGAAATGCTGCCACCATTGCTGCTGGGCTCTGGGGTCTGCCTGGATTCAGCTCCTTCAGACCCAACTCATGAACCAGTAAAGGATTCTTTTCTGCCAATGTCCTTTCTGCCCCAGCTTTCTCCCTGACCATGGCTCTCTATGCATCGACCCTCATCTCCTCTGCTTCCATCTTCATCTTGGCTAGGTGCAGCTTGAGATACCTCTCCACCTTTTTGTTCTCCAGCTCCTCTGGTAACAGACCCGTGGCAGACACACCAGTTCCTGCCCTTCGCGTGCATCCTGAGTATCCTCTGGGTGTGGGTCAAGCTCATCCTGTTACTCATGACCGTGGTCTGGGTCTTCAATCTCTCCATCATTCAAGTTTGCCCCTTCATCCTCTCGATTGTCTTCCTCTGGGTATGCCTACCACCTCTGTACCTCCTCAAAGGCTCTGAGGGCTACCTACAGATCTAGTTTGGTAGCCTTCCTGCATGCCTTCAGGCCCTACTCTTTGCAGAGCTTCAGCAGCTTAGCCCTGATGAGGTTGTCATAGTTGACCAAATCTATCTCCATAGTACAAAAAAAAGGAGGTTGGGGACTTACATTTTGAAAAGGGAGAAAAACAGCCAACAGAAAGCTAAGAAGAATTTAAAAAGAGGTCAACTCTAGTATCTATTTATATAGAATTTTGTGTTACACAAACCACTATATGGCACAAACACAAGTCCCGTCCACACCGCTGAACACCAATGTGAGAAATTGGATTGTTGTTTGAAGGGGGGCCCTATTCAAACAACAGCCACAATCCTTGTCAGGGTGAACACAAAAAGTCCGAAATTAACCTATGGTTAATTTTCTGGTAGCTTGGAACAAAAGCTTAAATTAGAGGCAATGTGTAATATGTTTATGCAGCAGCACACAAACAGTAATAAAGAGAAGACTAAACACAAGAAAAATCCCCCACCAACTTTGAAAAACAGAGTACATTTTATAAAATCATTTACCACCAAAACAACAGAAATAATATCAGTAGAACCAGAGGTATGCAATTTTAAAGATTTCAGGTAAGTAAAGACCCTAAAAGCAAAAAGTGCCACTCATGGTTCTCAGGTCGTGTGAGACCAGGTGAAAGTCGCAGGTTCAGGTCAACCATGATAGAGTGCAGGCAGAGTCCATGGACAACATTAGTTCAACTGAAAGAGTTACCTTCAAAGTCCGGTGCAAAGAGATCCATTTGCGGTGGAGTGGACTGCGAAGAACAGGGAGAGAAATGTGGATTGTCACTGATGTCGCGTGAAGAGCAGGCCTGGCATTGCAGATGGTCATCGTTGTAGCATGAAAGTCCTGTATGGTGTCACGGATGGTCATTGCCGGAAATTCTCATTGGCAGTCACCAAGAGCGGTCGACTCATCTTGCACTGTTAGGAGTCGTTGGTGGTCACTGTGGTGTGAAGAGTCGGTTTCACCAGAACTTCATGTTGGCAGGCTGCAAGGGCAGCAAGATCTGTGACCGTTCACAATGAGCTCAAAACTTCAGGATTTGTCCTTTTCTTGGGAGAGGAACTCAACTAAGGCCACACAAAGGGTCGACAACCTAAGGGGCACCCTTTGGGGGTCAGAAATTAACTGCAGCAGAGACCAGTAGGGCTCAGGCATGTCCAGTTGAAAATCCAGGCAGCATGTCAGCTGGGCAGTTGCGGGGAGAATCTGGAGCTTTATCTTAAAACAGGTGGTCTGCTGGCTGACCCATGGAGTCACTTCAGTCTGGGATGAAGGGCACCGGTCCAGTCTTCCTTCTCAGCAAGCAGGGCAGCATGCCCCAGAGCAGCAGAGTAGCAGGGCAGCGGATTGACAGTCCTTCTGGCAGCAAAGCAACACAGCAGTCATTCTTCTGTAGTATTCACAAGGTTCAGGATTGTACGGAAGAGTGGGTCTTATGGTCACCTTTTTATACATGTTGCCTTCTTTGAAGTAGTAGATGTTTCTAGAGAGTTCCCTTTGAAGTACTTGGATTTCCTGACTCTACTTCCCTGGCTCCAAGCTGACTGCATGAGCAATGCAGGAGTGACAAGTCTTTTGTGTGAAGACAGAGCACAGCCTATCCTGTTGCAAGTGGTCTCTTCCTAGACCTCCCCAACCTGCCAGTTGATGACCCATCCAGGTACTCATATCCCTCTATTGTGTGATTGTCTGGGCGGAATAAACAAATTCCAACTGCCAACTAGACCCAGTCATGTGACCCAGGAGAGGCTGAAGGCACCAACCTTCTAAAACCTTCTGAAAGTGTAACTGCAACAAATGATGGACGGAATGCTGAATGATTCAAACATTCTCCCCCAGTCAAGAGATCTGGGTTAAACCCATTGTTCTTTTGCCCACTACGCCACCCCAGTTTGGACCCAGCCATATGCAAATCAGTCTTGGCCCTGTGCCTATCCTGGCTGATGAGGGGTGAAACCCCGAAACCGGTTCTAGGATGCTTGTTTCCAGTCCAGGGAGGACATGGCCTGACAGTTCGGGCTGGACTGTTCCCATTGGGTGCAGGGTCAAGACTGATTTGTATGTGGCTGGGTTCAAACTGGAATGGCACGGGGAGCAAATAAACGATTGATTTAGGCCCAGATCTCTGTACTGGGGTGAATGTATGACATTGTGCTCCATTCTGTCCATCAATTGTTGTTTTTGTATTTGTCACGCAGATTGGAACTGGTATGCCCAGACGTGGGTCCAGTGCTCTCCATACCACTGGAGTCAAGCTATCCTGGCTGATGAGGGGTGAAACCCCGAAACCGGTCCTAGGATGCTTGTTTCCAGTCCAGGGAGGACCTGGCCTGGCAGTTTGGGCTGGACTGTTCCCATTGGGTGCAGGGTCAAGACTGATTTGTATATGGCTGGATTCAAACTGGAATGTCACAGGAAGCAAATAAAATGGATTTAGGCCCAGATCTCTGTACTGGGGTGAATGTATGACATTGTGCTGCATTCTGTCCATCAATTGTTGTTTTTGCATTTGTCACCCCGAGTGGAACGGGTATGCCCAGACGTGGGTCCGTGCTCTCCATACCACTGGAGTCAAGCTATCCTGGCTGATGAGGGGTGAAACCCCGAAACCGGTCCTAGGATGCTTGTTTCCAGTCTAGGGAGGACCTGGCCTGGCACTTCGGCTGGACTGTTCCCATTGGGTGCAGGGTCTAGACTGATTTGCATATGGCTGGGATCAAACTGGAATGGCGCTGGGATTAAAAAAACGAAGGATTTAGGCCCAGATCTCTGTACTGGGGTGCATGTATGACATTGTGCTGCATTCTGTCCATCAATTGTTGTTTTTGCACCATTCTAAAAGTGGCATTTCAAAAATGTAACTTAAAATTTGGCTATACAATTAAAAAGGATAGTTGATTACAATTTCTCAGACACCAAACATGAAATACTTACCTGTTCCCAAACAAACGTTATCACTTATTAAATACAATAATGCAACTCAATGTTATTCCATTGGAGAGGTAGGTTTCACAGTAGTGAAAAAGAATATAAGGGTTTTTCGCTACCAGGACATGTCAAACTTAAACATACATGTCCAACCCTTTAGTTACAATGCACACTGCCCTATGGGCTAACTAGGGCCTACCTTAGGGATGACGTGTATGAAATAAAAGGGGAGGTTCATCAAGGGGGTTATATTGCCAAGTCAAATTGGCAGTTTAAAGTGCATTCAGACTGCAATGGCGGTCTGGGAAATGTCTTTAGGGGCTACTTATGTGAGTGGCATAATAAGTGCTGCAGGCCCACTCTTTGCATTTAATTTAGAGGCTCTGAGTATATGGTATACCACTGTACAAGTGACTTAAAATAAGTTAAATGTCCCATTGGACATGAGCCAATTTCACCAAGTTTAAAGGAGAGAGTACTTGTACACTGGTTAGCAGTCTAAGACTAACAGAAACAAATTTCAGCTAAAAGTGAAGGGTAAAAGCAAAACATTTGGGGAGTGACCCTTCAGAGAGGACCAGGTCCTACAGGCAGACTCTGGGACATTAGAGGCAAGCAACCCCAGCCCCATGCCTGTAGCCCAGTACACCCCTGCTATTCTGTGATCCCCTGAACTGGGTCTGACATCCAGCACATACTAAGTTAAAATGACTACCTATGACACCCTCCTTACACCTTTAGGCTAAAATATTCACTAAAAAAGCCTCCAATCAATCCATCAACATAGGCTCTCCTCCAATGAAACCTGCCCCATAATTACCTGTATATTTATCACAAAGACGATGGCACAGCACGGAGAGCCCCTAGTACCAGGAAGGCTGAACAGTGGGAGGGTTGAGGTACCAGACTCACCTGTGAAATTCTGCTCATCTTGTTACTTTACGTGCTGCATCCTAAGGGTTGTGTTCATGCAATTCGAACACGAATAGGACAAAGTACACCCTTTTAAACAGATTCTCATGGGTAGACCTCCATAGCATGACCCTCCAATGAGGCTCTGTGAGGCAACTAACTGAGCAGGAGACCAACAGATGGCATGTGTTGCATTGTACCTGGGCAACATAATGTTTCTACACAAGAGAGAAGAATTGTATTCCAAGATGAGTGGAGAGGTTGGGGCGGGTGCACGCTGCCATGTAAGTATCTGCCATAAAAAGCCTTCTGGACGCGATGCAATAAATTAAGCAAGTGTGGCTGAAATCAATAGGTGTCACCAGTCACCTCAGCAATGCCTTATGGTTGGTGTATTCTTCTATATCATTTTTATTTCCTTACGTTACAACACCACTTTACCGTCACCCAAATGCATCCAGCCCTGAAAAATCCATACGTTTCTTAAGCACATATACTCATCGGAGGACAATATGTATGGGGGTGGTACCCGTATGATGCCATGGAAGTGTCTGTGGTTAAATACCCTATGAGGCTTGGTAGATGCTTCTGGATGGGGTGGCTTCAGCTGACATGTCTTCAAACACCACACCAACGCCTCAAGTTAGATGCAGTTTTTCGTATCATTTTCACTTTCCTTGCAGTAAAAATAATGTTTTTAGTTTTGCATACGGCTTGAAAAGTTCAGAAATCTACATACATGTGTTTCATTGCCATTTTCACTTATCGGGTGTGGTGTGCATAATGTGCCCCGGTAATGATCACAGGAGCCGCAGGTACAATAACTTGTGGTTTATTATTTCACAGAGGGAGAGCTGTATAGGTGCTGTCTGTAGTGTCCCCGTACAGTCGCACTCTCGATCTAACGCAGCGCGAGCCTCGGCTATCCTTTGAGGCACCGTGCTCGTCAAGTGTCTAGCAAACACTAGACTGCAACACCACACATCTCTCCCCTTTGACGACAATACAATTGCATGTGCAAACAATTACCTACGCTTACTAAACAATGATAATACATAAATTGGTGGACACAAAACTTTGCATGGAGATTCCTCAATGGAGAAGCCCTGGAGTAACGCTGCTGCTGCCTACAGGGGGCTGTGGTTGCTGATGGGGTGTGGGGTGAGGAAAGGACATGACGGGTGGGGTAGTGTGTGCTCCGGCTAGGGCTCCCGAGGAGAGGGAGGTGGGAAGGCCCCTAGCGTGTCTATGTGGTAAAGTCATTGTACCTATTAGGTCGCACCACTAATCTACCTGTGAGGGTGCGTGTGCCAGAGGTCTGTTTCTCATGTGATTCTCCCTCCAGGCTGTTACCGTGTGAAGTGGATGCTCCCTGTCTTATCCCTCGGGTGTCTGTGTGGTCGGGCATCAGGGGTGGTGTGTGTTGTGCGAAGGCGTGGTTGTCCTGTACTGCTGAGGTCTCAGCACTGCCCTCTGTCCCCCCATTTGGGCCACCAGACCTGGTTCCATCGGTGGGGGTGTCGTCATCCAGATCCATAGTCTCACTTTGGGATCCCGCTTTGGAGGTTGAGCCATTTGTCTGCCACTGCAGGACCTTGTCGCACTTCGCCATCTGGCTTTGGGACCATACTTTTCCGTCGCTCAGTAATGCAGATCAAGAATACAGATTTGTCGAGGCTGCTGAATTTACTATTGCCTTTCTTTCCGTGGTGACCCACTCTCACTCACACCCAGTCTCCTCGGGCTAAAGAGACTTTCCGCACTCCATGCGTCTTGTCGTAATAGTCTTTGTAGATCTTTTGCGCTTTCAGAATGTTGCTTCGGACCACTGCTGGAGACCATTTACTTTGTAATTTTAAGTCCATCCATACAAGGTTGTCTCTCGTGAATGGTTTCCTTCCGTGCAGTATCCGGAATGGGCTGTACCCTGTGAGGGTGGGAGTGATGTGATAGGCCCACACAGTGTTTTTTACCTCCGTCTCCCAGTTCTTTCCTGCGCCGATGGCGACCTGGACTGACCCCATGATCACTCGGTTGAACCGCTCTGCTTGACCGTTGCCTGCGGGGTGGTATACTTGTGTGTGTTTGTTCTTGATGCCATTTCTCCTGAGGAAAGCAATCCATTTTTCCGAAGTGAATTGGAGACCGTTGTCGCTTGTGATGATTCTTGGAATGCCTTCCCTTAAGAATGTTTTTGTCAAGAACGTGATGACGGCATCGGCGTCTGCTGAGTCGCAAATGCCTACCTCTGGCCATTTCGAGTACCGGTCGACAAGAACTATTACGTATTTGGGTCCTCCCCATGTGTCCAGGATGGGGCCCAGGATGTCACTGACAGTTCTTTCCATGGGTTTGTGGGTGTAGTGAATTCTCACATTGGGGGTCTCAGCAGCTTGTGCACTTTGTCTACATGGACGCAACGTTGGCATGCCCGGACAAATCTTTCCACTGCGTTGTCTACAGCTGGCCACCAGTATGACTGCTTCACCCTGAGTTTGGACTTGATGATGCCCAGGTGGCCTTCATGCAGTATGCTGAGGAGGTGGCCCAGCAAATCCTTGGAGGGAATAACCTTGTCCCCTCTGAGGAGGAACGTGGCATCGTCGCTGAGAGATAGCTCATTGCGCACTTCCCAATACTTCCTGAGCTTGTCCTTCCAGTGCTTCTTCTCCGGCCAGCCCTGGGTAATGAAAGTTTTTACTTTGGAGAGATCCGCGTCCTGTTTGTAGGCCGTTTGCCACTCTTGCGTGCTGATGATTGACTCTTGCTCCGTTGTGAGTGCCACTTGATATTCTTCCCAACTGTCGGCGTTCGTGGCAACTTCCATCGCGGCAGAATGGCTGAGAAAGTCATCTACTTTGTTCTTGTGGGCAGGTAGGTATTCCACTTCGTAGACGAAATCGAGGAGTCGCAGTGTCATTTTGGCGATGCGTGGGGTGACTTTAGCGTGCCCACTGGACGTGAGGACCTTGATCAGCCGTTTGTGGTCCGTGCAGAGCGTGAACTTGGAGCCCCAGAGATATTGCCGAAATTTTTCCACGGCCCAGATGGAAGCCAGCATTTCCTTCTCGATGACGCTAAATTTTTCCTCATTGAGCACCAGTGAGCGGGACGCAAACCTAATGGTAACTTCCGTGCCGTCCTTGGAGCGCTGCGATAGAACCGCCCCTAAGCCCTTCTTACTGGCATCGGTCATCAGTATGCTGGTGGCTGAGCTGTCAAAACCTTGCAAGGGGAAGGCGTCGCAGATGTCGCTTTTGATGGCCTCAAACTTCGTAGCAGATTCTGGCGACCAGTGGAACGTGTTCTTTTCCTTCAGCAGCTGGCGCAAGTTGTGAGTTTTTGTCGTGAAGTTCCTGACAAATTTGCTGTAGAACTCTGCCACTCCAAGAAACGGGCTTACCTCGTCTTTGGTTCAGGGTCTGGGTGCCGACTTGATGGCTTCGACGTTGGCTTTCTTTGGAGATATTCCGTTTTCACCGATCTCGTGCCCAAAATATGTGATGGAGCGTAGACTGAACCGGCACTTTTCCAGTTCGGCGATGAGACCATTGGTTGAGAGGGTTTGCAGGACTGTGCGGAGGGTCGCATCATGTTCTGTCTTGGTTTTACCCATCACTAGGATGTCGTACTGGAAGTATAAGACGTCACGGCAGTCTTTGAACAACTAGTGCATAAGCTTCTGGAACACCGACGCTGCGGAGGCCAGTCCAAAGGGCAGTCGCCAAAAGTGGTAGCAGCTAAACGGGGTAATGAAGGAGGTTAACTTCCTTGACGACGGGTGAAGCAATATTTGGTGGTATGCGGCCTTTAAATCGATGGTCAAAAACGACTTGATTCCGGTGGTTTGGCCTAGCATGTCGTTGATTCGTGGTAGTGGGAATTTGTCCACCAGTATGTTTTTGTTTAGCTCGCGAAGATCGATGCAAAGGCGTACTTTGCAGTTAAGCTTGTGCGCCTCTACCAAGGGCGCGAGCCACTCTGCGCCTCAATGGGTTCTATTACGCCGTTGTCTTCCAGGCATTGCAGTTCCAGTTGTACGGCTTCCCTGCAGTTGAACGGGATGTTCCTCACTTTGTGGTTGACTGGTACCGTGCCATCCATAAGTTGGATTTTGTGTGTGAACTTCGACAGTTGCCCGATGGTCCCACCAAAGACGTCGGGGAATTCTTTGCGTAGGTTGGCTACCTCTTGTTTGGGAGGGTCGTCAGTCATTAGTACTTGCGTTACTCCGCCGGGGTTGAGTTGGATGCCCAGTGCTCCTTGGTCGACCCATCCGAGGACCGGGGGACCTGTTTCGGCCACATACAATTTTCCTGCTGTCTCTCACCCCTAGAACTCGAAGTGTAGTGGCCGGAACCCTACCATGGGGATCTTTTCCCCTGAGAAGGTGACAGGATGTACGTCAGTAGGGTATAGGTGGTGTCCTATGGTGTTGGCAAAATCTTTGTCCCATATGTCTTTCTGTATGATTGTGAATGGGGACCCTGAGTCTGCCACCATGGAAATCCGGACCCCCTAATGATTAAGAGACAGGACGGTTTCCTCCTGGAGCTGCTCTCAAGGCCTAACACTTGTTCATCAATGCACAAACTGCAATCGTCATCTCCCTCCTCTTCCCTTGCTTCGTGCTCTGAGTCATACATTTCACTCTTAACAGCCTTGTTGGTGGGTCTCTGCCTGCAGACTTTGCCAAAGTGCCCCGTCACCCCACAAAAAGAACACTTTACGTGGAAGGCAGGACATCGTTTGTCGTTGGCCATGTACGTCTGGCTGCCACATCTGTAACAGGAGCTGTTCGAGTCATTGGAAGGCCAGTGAGGCCCAGCGGAGGGTTTTGTGGGTCGTCGACCATATTTGTGTCCTGTGTTGGGGCTTGATTTGTCCCTGGGGTTGTTCTTGTCGCTCACCTTGCACACTGTTGGCTTGACGTCGTGGTCTGTTTTTTGTGGCTGCAGCGCATCGTTTGGACAGTTCAACCTTTTTGACGATCGCTATGATCTCATGGAGGGGCGCTTCTCCACTCACCCACAACTTTCCCTGCACGCTGGTGTTGACTGTGTGCGTTATTATCTGATCTCGTATCAAGTCGTCGTGCAGATGGCCGAACTTGCAATTTACCGCTATTTTTTGTCGAGAGCTGCGACGTAGTCCTCTACTGTCTCAGTGTCACTTTGTTTCTGTTGGAAGAAGTTGTACCTATCTATGGCCGTGCAGATGACCGGCTGGTAATGACCATCTAGGTCATCCAATGCATGTTGAAACACGTCTTCATCCGTTGCTGCTCTAGGCTTCTTCACCATGTTCTCGTAAACACGTAACCCCTCCGGGCCGAGATTATGGAGCAGTATTTTCTTCCTGCGCTTGCTGGAGTACTCTTCTTCTCCTTCATCCTCCAACGCTGATAAATAGTTGAGGAAGTACCCTTTCCAATCTGCCCATTTCATGGCCGGTTCGCCTGGCTTGGGGAGGAACGGTACCGGATTGGTCAGTGAAAAGTTCTGTGCACACATTGTGAGAGACATGCAGGTGTCCGCTGATAATGACCGTCACAGGAGTGCCTGGCTGGTAGAGTTGGAGTATGGCAGAGTAGCTAGGGAACAAGCCCATTGACCACTCCCTCTGGTGTCACAGAAGGTCAGGCTGTGGGTCTGGGTCGCAGCGGAGGCGTGGGAGCGCCGTAATCACTGACTTGTCCAGTTCAGGAGATGGGCAGAAGGGCGTTGCCCCGTTCGACACCAGTGCTCAGGCGCTATGCAGGTAGGTGCGGGACACAGTGGCAGTAGGGTGGCCAGAAAGCAGAGGATGGTCGACTGGTGGAGGCGTAGGGGTAGCAGGAGCGTGAAGCACTCGTCAGCTGGAGCGCATGGATGGGGCACCATGTGCGCGCACCCTTCTCATGCGTGCTAGAAGGCTATGTGGAGCTTCTGTGGCAGGCTGCAGGGCTTGGAGCGTGCGTAGGCGTGCTCCTTGCTGGAGCGCTACTCCCCTACCTCCCGTCTCAATGCGCTGGGTGCCGGAATGTAGCCACACTCCCCCATGGGTGGTCATGGGCGCGTGCGACACTCTCCCTCTGTGATGCGGGGACTGGAAGCTGCAGGCGAGGCGGGCGTCTTAAGCAGTGCAGGCGGGGTCCATACAGACTCGTCGCCAGTCTGTGGTGTGCATAATGTGCCCCGGTAATGATCACAGGAGCCGCAGGTACAATAACTTGTGGTTTATTCTTTCACAGAGGGAGAGCGATGCAGGTGCTTTCTGGAGTGTCCCCGTACAGTCACGCTCTCGATCTGACACAGCGCGCGCTCATTAAGTGTCTAGCAAACACTATGACTGCGACACCACATCGGAGAAGACTATTCTTTTAGATGCACCTACCACAGTATGACTCCATTACTGGTATGATAAAGCAACTTCTGTGAAAGAGTGCTCTTATACGTACATATGTGATGACAATTTTGGAATGAGTTTTCTAAGAAAGAAACCCCATTCTAAGATGGCCTCCGGCATCACGACGCACACGCAAGCACACATTGTGACGCAGGCATTATGACACGTGCGTGCACATACATGCTTTGTGTTGCTGGCACTATCTTTAATTTACCAGTTTAACTTGTCAGACATCCATATTACACTGGTAGTTTACAATATTGTTGAAAAAGATGAAAAAAGCTGACCGTTGTTAGCAAAAGTAATCTAACAATCAGTTTAACTGAATGGCTGTACTCCATATGTGACAGCAATCCAAGAAATACTTTATTTTAATGCAGTATTGTAATGCAGTATTTTGTAAGTGTGAGATGCCTCAGTAAGTTAATGCTTGCCGATGGCAACTGCTGTGATGAGCCGGTTATGGGCAATGAATCCCAGGTAGGGTATCATTCTGAGGTTGGTAAACTGAGTACTATCAAATTAGATAATTGTTACAAGTCTTATTTACAGTGCTTACAAAAGTCAGCATGTGGCAATAAAGTGCTGTGAAAAAACAGGACAATTGTAATTATTTTTCTTAGTTTCGTTTCATAGTTAAAGTACTATATTTAGTTTTAGCTAGCGCTCAATTAATTACGGAATTTCCTTACACGTGGCTCCCGGTCATTCCTGCCCGTCACAGGAGAATATTCTTTCAAGGCTGTTGTGCCTGCATGTTGCCTCATAAGTGGCTTCAGTACAATACTTTCATGGGCGTGGTGCACTCTACTGGCTTGGGCACTATTCTAAATCAATTTCACAGTAGTAGCTGTATTTGGTAAAAAACTGCATTTAGCATATCGCTTTGCTGGAATGAGTGCTATCACATGTCTGACCTGTTTGTATTTATGTATATATTTCTATAGCACAAACCTAGCCAAAAAGCAGTGAAGCGCTATACTTGGGTAAAAACAAGCATAAAGTCGACGAGTAGGAGGAGAGGAAGCTGGGCTGTAGACGGTTAATGAATTTTGTAGAGGTGAGTCTTCAACTCTTCCCTAATTTGGAGCAGCTTTGGGACAGTCTTAATGGGTGTGGTGATGTAGTTCGAGATCCTGGGTACATTGATGGAATCGTACTGCTATCTTGTGTTTTTTATTTGCACTCCTTAGTCTACAGTCTGATGGTGTTCTGGCTGTGGCTGTGCTGGAGTAGGGCATTGTCACCATACAGCTGTGAGAATATGAGGACTTGAACAGCAGTTATGAAGGTGCTGTCTGGAATAAATGTGTTTTTGCGGAATCCACTGATGATAGGGATCTTGAGTGAACTGGAGGTGCCCATTAGGGGGCACACACTTGACCTAATCTTTAGTGAGGAAAAGGTCATTGGACATGTGATGGTGCTCCCAGTGGATTGGACCGATCAACATCTGGTCAAATTTTTGACATTTATCCCCAGTAAAGGCTCACCAACCACCCGGGAAGCTAGAAGTTTCTCAAGTAGAGATTGGAAGGGGATTTTGGGAAAAATAATGCTTTTACCAATGTTTGCCACCAAAGGGAATTTTGATATTTCCATGTCAGTAGAGGAGAACTATGTGGATTTTTATAATCAAATTATGATAACAATCAATCAAATTGCCCCTTTGAAAGACCGAAAGAAAAGTGGTAGACCTTCTGCCAGATGGTTCAATGATAAACTAAAAATCCTGAAAATGAAATGTAAACAGGCTGAAAGAAAATGGAGAAAGTTTTATGCAGACGAGGACAAGAATGCATGGAAATTGGCCTTAGCTATATATAAAAAATAAATTCTCTCCACTAAAGCAGAGTACTTTGCAGAGATTATCATGAACTCGCCAACCAAATCCAAATGTATTTTTAAAATAGTTGATGACATCACTAATCCGAAGTCTATACAAAATATAACTCAGCCAACCCAAGATCTATGTGATAAAAATAATTTATCAGCAGGGGAAGAAGCTATGATTAATGGGTCGGTAGTCCCGACCACAGGTATCTTTTGCAGAAAAACAGTCTGGCGTAGGGATTGCCAATACGAGTCTTCTGGATCACTTTGAGCTTCCTTTAGAGGAAGAATTCTGTAGGATTGCCTTGGGTGTCTCTTCTGGCTCCCCGTTGGATAAAATCTGGAAAAAATTTGCCTCAGAACTTTTTCCTAGACGTCGGCAGATCTGCATTCAATCACTATCCAGTGGGGTTGTACCATCCGTTTGGAAACAGGCTGTGGTTACGCCACTTTTGAAGAAGGCCACTCTTGACCCAACCTGTCCGGGAAGTTATCAGCCCATTTCTCTCCTACCTTACCCAGTGAAGATCCTTGAACGGCTGGTCAGCAAATCTCTGTCACAGTTCCTAGAACTTAACAACAAGTTGGCGGATGTACAATTTGGCTTCCGCCCAGAACATGGGACAGAGACTGCTCTGGTAACTGTGATGGACGATCTCCGTCTATTGGCAGACAGGGGACAATCGGCAATACTTATTTTGATTGACCTGTCTGCCACCTTCGACACGGTTAACCATGGCATTTTACTGACCCGCCTAGAGGAGGTGGGAATAGTGGGTACTGCCCTGGATTGGTTTAGATCCTATCTTTCCGGTAGGGGTCAGGCAGTGGCTCTTCCTCCGTTTCAATCTGCCTTTTCCAACATTTGTCATGGTGTTCCTCAAGGGACTGCCATCAGCCCGATTTTGTTCAACATATAGCTGAGCCCATTGATTGATATAATTTGGGCTCACAGTGTGAAATAAGTCAACTATGCTGATGACACTCAGATTATCTTATCCTTGGATGGAACCCAGTCGAACGCCCTGGAGAACTTTCACGCCAGTATGCTTGATACTGCGCAGTGGTTATGGAACAACTTTCTACAATTTAACTCGGATAAGACCGAAATTCTATACTGTACAGGTGGGAAGGTTCCTCCGCCCCTCCCTCATAACTTCTGGCCCCTAGCAACTTCTACTCCTCTGGCTCCGACTAAAACGGCGCGAAATTTGGGAGTTACATTTAGCGACAACCTGTCTTTGGATTCGGAAGTGAATAAAACGGTGGGATGTTGCTTTGGTCTGATCAGGGCTCTGAGAAAGATCCTCCCGCTGCTTCCTAACTCGGTCAAAGCCTTAATAGTACGAGACATTATTTTAAGCAGACTTGATTATTGTAACGCCCTACTGCTGGAGTCACCTAAGTATTTGCTTCAGCATCTGCAACGCGTCCAAAATGCGGCGGCAAAATTGGTGCTGTCCAGATCACGAGACTCTTCTGCATCACTGTGTTTAGCCGAGCTACATTGGCTGCCAGTGCTGCAAAGAATACACTTTAAGTCCCTATGAATAGTGTTCAGGGCTTTGCATGGATCTGGCCCTAAGCCTCTACAGAAGAAGCTGGTTTGGTACACTCCTACTCGGAGACTCCACTCTTCTTCTGCTTGTTCAGCAAAGGTTTCTAGATTCAATAAGGTTAGAATAGGAGGGAGGGCTTTTAGCTTTGCTGCTGCGAGGCTATGGAATGAGCTACCACTGGAAATTAGACAATGCAACATCTTGTTTTGTTAAGAAAACGGATTAAAACATGGCTGTTCCCTAGAAAATGATCTCCTGTTTTTAAGTGCTGTTCAATCAGTTTCTCTCCACTTCACGTTCTGTTGCATCTTGTACCACAGCGCCAGGGTACCCGCAGGGTGTTTGTTGCGCTTTATAAATGTCGTATGCAATACAATACAATTAGGGGTGGGCGGAATGTTTAATTCCGCCTGAGAAATTGACAGAATTTGGCGACTCCATGTTACTCTTGTAACATAAGAGTTCCAGCCAAATTCTGCCAATCGCTGGCATTCGTCTTGATTCCGGTAAATCAGGAGAATGCTTTGAGTGCCAGCCACATCCATCCCCTGCACCATGCAGGGAATGGATAGAGCTTGATTTCAAAGACTTTTTCACAGCGTTCTCATGTCTCAAGGTTGGGATTTATCTCATAAGTATTAGCGTGAGGATGAATAGGGCTAAGTGTAATGAAGATTACTGATAAGTAATCAGTGTATTATCCTGCTGAGGCTTGATCACAGAGTCCAGGTTCCAAGGGCATCCTTTGGCTCCCTCTATTGATAAGTATGCTGTTCAAGATACAAAGGTTCCTACTCAAGTCATTGAATGCATTGGAAAATGAATGCCCAAGAATCGTGGTTCTACGTAAAACAACTCTTATTATATGCCTTATGGGCCTAAGAATTTATTTATGTGGAGACTGTGGATGATAACCTTCACTATAAGACCACTGGAGCTCTCTGAGGAAAGCAGACCCAATAAAATAAAAATGGCTTTATATGTCAAATTCAATCCAGACTGTCATTGAAAGTGCTACCATTGTAAAAATGTAAGTTGAAAACAGTTCTATTCATGCATTGCCTTTTCTAATAATACTGGTAATTCATTCATACATAACAGGCAAATTACTAAAATAATCAAGAGCAGGAGCTTTTCCTTACCAATGTTTTTGTTTCACCCCTGACGCTCTAAGAAAATAAAGTCCCACTACATAACACATTTCAAAGTTTTAAAGTGGCAACATGCAAACATGCTGGCCTGCACTGTCTACATCCCAATATCAAGTGTAGGCTTTTTCTATGTCATCTACACATAATACACGTAATACTTTGGTCAATGCGTTCCTGCACAAAGTGAAAGCAGGCCATGATCTGTTCTCCTCTCAGATCCCTCAATTAGGCAATATCCCTGTACCCATGACCGAAAGTGGAATCAGGTCCAATTTTTGTGACTTCACCACGGCCATGTTAGACCAGTGTTCCAATTTATTGAATTCCACCTCCTCCGATTCCCCCCATAATCCTTTCCCACCTACTGTAGCCAAATTAGTGGGTAAGACTATTGCTCACCATTATCTCCCAGCCTATGAACTCGACTGGTAGTTTTCCTTCCATCTGGAAGAAAGCTTCCATACTTCCATTATTAAAAAAGGCAATGCTAAATCCCAAAGACCCTTGCAACTATCGCCCAATTTCCTGCCTTCCCTTTCCATCTAAAATCATAAAAAAAAATCATGAACAACCAGTTGATGGAACATACCCACGTATTAATCACCTAGACAACACTCAGTTTGGCTTCCAAAGCGAACATAACACCGAAACAGCTCTGATCAAGGCCACTGAGGAGATCAGGCAGGCTCTGGACCAAGGGAGAGGGGTAACACTCATCCTGCTGGATCTCTCAGCGGCTTTTGACACAGTAGATCATGGATTGCTGCTGGAACATCTGCTAGAAATCAATGTCACCGGTCAGGCCTGGGATCTATTAAAAATTAAAATCATTTTTGTCGAACAGAGAACAATCTGTCAGGCTTGACACATTTACTTCTCATCCTTTCTCGTTCCCATGCGGGGTCCCTTAGGGATCCTCGCTCATCCCAACTTTATTTAATATATAGATTATACCCCTAGCTGGGTTAATCAAAAGTTTCAGCTTCTCTTTGACCTCCTATGCAGATGACATCCAGATAGTCATCTCACTGAGCAAAGATAACACAGATATATCTTCCACATTCTGCATTTGCATGCAGGCAGTCAGCACATGGATGAGTAGACATTGTCTTGAACTGAACACATAGAAAATGGAAGTGATGCTTTTCAGAGAACAAACTTCCTTCTGGATTCCTCTTGTTGGCCATCAGAGATTGGCCCTCTCACAACTCCTGTCATCAAGACCCAGATCCTGGGAATGTATATTGACAACTAATTATGCTATTCCAACCATGTCAGTGCCCTATCCTCCCCCACTTTTTTCACCTTGAAAATGTAAAAAAAGATTCTTCCGTTTAATCCAGTCCATCTTCAGAAAACTCTAATAGCTACTCTTATAATGCTCAAATTTGACTATTATAATGGCCTACTACTCACAGCACGCCAAAACATCCTTAACAGACTGCAAGTACTACAAAATACTGTGGCAAGACTTCTCCTAAAACTTCCAAGACATCACTCTGCCATCAGGAACCTACATTGGCTCCCTATTACAAAGCGCTTTGCTTTCAAGGCACTCTGCATTGCCCAAAAAGGCACTCCATGGCGCAGATCCCTACTTTTCCCAACAAAACTTCAAATGGTACATAGCAATTCCTACTTTGCGCTTCGCCACGGCCAAACATGTCATCATTCTGAAATTTTACCACTCAACCTGGGGAGCCAGGAGCTTCCTTTTGGGAATGAAAGCAACCTGGAATACCCTACCACTCCATATTAAGAGCACACCCAATCTTACCGTCAGGAAGCTCTTAAATACCTGTTTTTTCAGTACTTGCTAGGCATGTTTGTTTCTCTTTCACGTCTTTTCTCCTGCATTAAAGCCAGTGCCAGGACCCCGCAGGCCTCGGGGTATCAAGCGCTTTAGAAAATATATTAACATAACATCGCATACACAGATTATCATAATGTGCATGGGAGGACGCAAGTGTGTGTTGGTTTAAGTACATTTTATCACAATTTTAAATAGTGTCCTTCTATCTTGCTTTGACTCATTTGACATATTAGTCATCATGTGTAACACATTAAATCTGATTCATTTCTTCATGTTTCTTGGATTTTGATCGTTAAAGTTAATGAGTAACAACACAGTCCACTATAAACATGTACTTGATGTGATTTCTTCATTGTACTATTTTCTTTCTATTTTCATGCTGAGGTAGATTATCAAAAATCCAGTTTTTGCCCCCCCCCCCCCTATTAAATGTTATGAACTTCAAACAGTAATTCAATCTACCAATTTGTATATACATTCTGATCTAATAAAATTAAAGTAAGTAATTTGTCTTTCTGCCTTTTGTGATCAATCAACCTTAAAACTGTACAATTCCACCAACCTCTTCTTCAGTGCTAAAACCAGTGAACATCTGAGAGTACATTGATAACAATAATCCTGCTTTACTCAAACCTACTCCTCCATGTAGCATCCTGTAATGACCTTCTTTCATATCCCGGTTGACTGCTGATATTGCTGATTTATTCATCTGCATCAAAGCTATCTCCTATGATGATGATTTCTTACCCTTGTGCGTCATCGAAGCCAACTCCAAAACAAAAGCATCAACAAGTTGTCCTACCATCACTCAGCAACCTCTTTCCCCAACCCTGAGAGACTATCCAGAAGATGAAACACCCCAGCAACTCTCTCCCCATCCCACCTTCGCCCCAGCCATGAATGCTTGCCCACACCTTAGCCCCACTACCTAGTCAAACCCCATTGCTATTGCCTGAGCAACTTGCCCCACGCCGATATTTCTCCCTGCCCCCCTGTCCCTCTCCCCAGTTACATGTTTTTCTTCCATACCCCACTAGAGGTTTATCTTAACCCCTTCAACTTAATCTATCCTGATTGAAATGGATCCTTGAGCTACCCATAACCCACTGGGACATTGGTTCACAACAAATGCTGTTAAGATTATGCACATTCAGCTGGAGCAGAGTTAAAAATATTATTGATTGTGCACGAATACTTAACTTATATTGATACTTTACAGTCTGTTCTCCTTTTTACCTTTCCTTACCTCATGAGTGCTTCTCATTGTTTATTGATATGAACCGCACAACTATACAAAGACTGTATACCGCTATTCACGCCTCTCTTATTAATCCTTGTACCCGTAAGGGATGTAAAATAAAAAACCCCAATAAAAAATATTTGAAAAAAAATCTAAGCCAATTCAAAAGCTCTCTCACCCCTACTTTCAGCTCCCTCACGCAGACATATTCCTAGAAGCTCTCAAGACAGGCCGAATGCTCCCATTCCTGAAGAAACTCACATAAACCCAGATGACCTTGCATACCACCTACCTTTCATCTGCGAGATGACCGAAAAAGCAGTCCAAGCTAAACTCCAAGATCACCTCAGCATCAACTTTCTCCCGCGCAGTTGCCAATCTGTCTACAGGGCACACTGAAACACAATCATTAATTCACATATTGCAAATCCCCTCCTGTATAGTGGTGTTCACAGTTCACTCCTGTGCCACTGCACCTGCAACACTCTTGATAGCTATGCCCCTCCATGACAATGACCTATACCTCAAGTAGCACATCATGAAGAAAGCCATTATGGCCTGGTACGAGCTCTGCCCACTAAAAACAGTGAAACTGTTCCTCCCAGAAAGTGATTTCAGAACTACAGATCCATCCAGCACATGCTTGCATCTGGATGCTGGCAACACCCTGCTCCATTGCCCCCCAGACTTAAGACTGCCCCTTTTAAAGGCATACTACATGCATACAGCATGCCTCATCAATGGCCTGAAGAAATATTACCACACCACCCCCTACCCTCCTGGAACTCCACTGGCTACATACAAGATGCTTGAGAAATGGACAGTCTTTCATTTAATAGCAGCTCGGAACAGAAAAAGGACGTATAATAATAGAATTACTCATAGCTTCTAAGGCAGTTTCTTGAGATAGAGGGTACATAGGTCCTCATTATAACTGAGCGGTCATCAATTACAACGAAACTATTATCCCGCATACCATCACTCCGCATACCTTTAGAACGAAAGTACCATTACCCCGCAATACCATAATAACGCATGGCATTACATTTTATATGCTTTTACCACGCATGCTTTTACAACGAAATTCGTTGTACAACCATGTATGGTAAAATCATGTTTGTTTTATATTTAAGTTTAAGATAAGTGTATGGTTTTAGTTTTGGGGTTCAGGGGTATTTTAAGGTTTAAGGGTGGGTTTGGGTTATGGGGTGCACAGGGTATTTTTTGGAGTATAGGGTTGGTTTTGGTTTTGGGGAGCTTGGGTATTTTTAGGGTTAAGGGGGTATTAAGGTTTTGGGGTGCAGGAGATATTTTTCGGGTTCAGGGTGAGTTAAGGTTTTGGGGTGCACAGGGTATTTTTAGGGTTTAGGTTTTGGGGTTCAGGGGCATTTTTAGGGTTTAGGGTGGGTTTGGGTTTTGGGGTGCAGGAGATATTTTTAAGGTTCAGGGTGAGTTTAGATTTTGGGGTACAGGGGGTTTTAATAGGGTTCAGGGTGGGTTTGGGTTTTGGGGTACTGGGGTATTTTTAGGATTTAGGCGTATTTCGTTTTTGGGGTACAGAGGTAATGTTAGGGTTCAGGATGGATTTGGGTTTTGGGATGCTGAGGGACTTTTTAGGGTTTATGGGTATTAAGGTTGTGGAGTACAGGGGAATTTTTAGGGTTTAGGGTGGCTTTGGGTTCTGGGGTAAAGGAAGTATTTTTAAGGTTGAGGGTGGGTATAGGTTTTGGGGTACAGGGACATTTTTAGGGTTTATGGTGGGTTTGGGTTTTGGGGTACTGGGGTATTTTTAGGGTTTAGGGGGTATTTAGGTTTTGGGATACAGGGGCATTTTTAGGGTTTAGGGTAGGTTTGGGTTTTGGGGTGCAGGGGTAATTTTAGGGTTAAGGGTAAGTTTAGATTTTGGGGTGCAGTGGGTAATTTTAGGGTTCAGGATGGATTTGGGTGGTGGGGTGCTGAGGTTTTTTTTAGGGTTTAGGGGGTACTAAGGTTTTGGGGTACAGGGGAATTTTTAGGGTTTACGGTGGGTTTGGGTTTTGGGGTAAAGGAGGTATTTTTAAGGTTGAGGGTGGATTTAGGTTTTGGAGTACAGGGGCATTATTAGGGTTAAGGGTGGGTTTCGGTTTTGGGGTACTGGGGTATTTTTAGGATGTAGGGGGTATTTCGTTTTTGGGGTACAGGTGAATTTTTAGGGGTTAGGGTGGGTTTAGGCTTTGGGGCGCAGGGGTCTTTTTAGGGTTAAGGGTTTGTTTGGGTTTTGGGGTACAGGTGAATTTTAAGGGGTATTAGGGTATATTCATTTTTTTATGGGTAAGGGTGGGTTAGGATTTTGGGGTGTAGGGGTATTTTAAGAGATCAGGGTGGGTTTAGTTTGTAGGGTGTAAAGGGTTAATTTTAAAAAAGAATACATATATGTGTGTGTGTATATATATATATATAAATAATTAATATTTTAAAAAAATGTTTTGATATATTTTAAAAAACATATATATAAATATGCATATATAATATACACATATATATATGTGTATATGGCATGCGTGGTAAAGTCATATGCAGGGTTAAAATTTGCAGGGAGATTGAATCGCAGAGTAATTGCACCCGCGTTGTAAAAAATGCGGAGTGATGGTATGCGGGGTAATTGCGGGATATCTGCATATATTCTAACTGAGCTGGGGAAATTCCATCGTATTCTTGCACCCAGAATTACGGGTACCATGGGGATTATTAATTCTGAAGTGCAGAGTGTTTCCCCTTAGAAATGGGGATTAACCCTTGGAAACAGTGTATGTGCACCAGATATGTGTGATAATTTCTTAATGGCATGTAATTATCACGTCTCCAGTGTGCTAGGTCTTTGCTGGTGAAATGCCGAGGAGGAGAAACCACCCAGACCCAGATTTTCAAGACGACCCAAGGCAATGCAAAGCCTTAAGTTTTATTTACAAACCCAGGCAAGGGGTAATTTGCGTTCCCTTGTATGACTTTATAAAGAAATGTAATATAAAGTAGCGGCTTGCGATAAGTTGCATTTCATTCTGTAGTGGTAGATATTCCATGGGTGGAGCATGGGCATTCCTCTGCAGGGCCGGCTTTAGGGCGGTGCGACCGGTGCCACCGCACCAGGTGCTGGCCTCCTGGGGGCGCCATGCTTGAAAGTTTATTATGCTTTTGAAGCACCTGCTGCAGCGTTTCTTTCCCCCAGCAATTACCAGGCCTCACATAAATGTCACAATAACTCCTGTGATTAATTAACGTCCTGGAGAGAGATCAGCATGTTGCATAGTTGATGATTTGACTTATGTGATATTAGTGCAGAGGGTTAATATGCCTGCCGCAAAGAACGTGTACCAAGTAGATTACAGAGTGCGTATGATGTAAACAGATCAGCAGGTTACTGCTTTCAAAAGAGACATCCTTTTGTTACTTGCAATTTATAATTTAAAGTCCTAATATAGAATAGTGAACTATATACTTTCATCCTAGAACTGCATACACACTGCAAAGAATACATTATTAGAACATTGATTAATGTTGCAAAAAGGATTTATTTGGCTAGAAATCGATTCTTAGAGAGAACTCCCAACTATGCTGTTTCTTTTTCGACTCTGAGTTTGTGTTTCTCCACACCAAGCACTCCACAACTATACTGCCTACCAGTATGGATGACATGTGACTCCTACACTTTTAGTCATTTGGCTTATGTAACATTTCCTATACACTGATTTACACACGTATGATTGATTGTCTCTGTGTAATGTGTGTGTGATGCAAAGTGCTCGGACACCCTACACTGGTATGAGTGGCGCTAAATAACTAATTCAATAATTGGAATAAAAATTTGCCGTACCAAACGTTTAAACAAGTTGTAAATAAAGCGTCAAAAACTCACTCTCTGCTACTGGACAAAAATATTCTAAGATCAAGGTCGCACGCCTGGATGGTGATAAACCACTATAAGTCCCTCGTTCCGGCGGCTTATCTATGTGAAACTTACTCGATTAATATAAAAAAACAACTTATGGCACTGCGTTTTGGATCATTACCATCCCTGGCTGAGCAGCCGGCCTGGCAGCATACAGGCCCTAAAACGTGCCGGCTGTGCAACCATCATAAAGAAGACTTTATTCATATAATTTGCACATGTAAAAAACTGTGGATCGAACGAGTAATCTTTCTAAAGACAAGTTTCAACGAAAGAGGTATTAGATCCTGCAGAGCCGCAATAATGGCGTGCCTAAGCCCCTCAGACCCCTCACTGCATAGCAGACTAATCAAATTTCTTAAAGCCTTTAAAAAGCATTGCTAAAAGGGTCTGAAGCTGGGCAAATGAGGTTTAATTTTCTGCATTGAACTTTTAAGAAACAAAATGATTTTATAATTAAATTTCTGTTTTAACTGCTTACTGTAATTTTGTGCTTTTGCTACCTGTTTTAAATTGTTATGGTTTTAACTAACTAAACAATAAACATTACTTTACTTACTTTAACTAATTCAATGCATCTGAGAGAGTGGGGTTATGGAGACTTCGTCACTGTTAAAGGGTGCTAGTGAGAGAATCCGTGGTGGAGGTGGTCATTTGGGGGGCGCCAACAAACATTGTCGCACAGGACACCCCCAGCACTAAAGCCGGCCCTGTTCCTTTGCATCCACCCATTAAATCTGACACAATCCCAGAATTACTGTAATCAGTAAACCTGGGATTGTGCCAAAATGGTAAGCCACCCGCACCATGGCATAACAAATATGGTTCATTCTCCTTGTTATTTCCTCTTAGGATTGTTTTTATGCAGGAAGGTATCCATTCCTGTACCAATACAATCTTGCAACACTGGCCCCTGCACTGGCCCTAGGCAGGGCGGGCGGACAATTTAAGAGTTCCATTTCCTAGTAGATATGGTGCTGTTCAGCTCTCTCCCGTTAACAAAACGCAGCGCAGACACTTTGCCTGCTGCCCTGAGTTGTGCATGACTTCTAGTACACCGGCGGCTAGGAGTCTGGTTTAGTGTTGAACTTGTGTTGCTGATTCAACTGGTCACCTGTTGAATCTGGATTAAAGGGTGGCTCCTGACGGGGGCACGCTACCCAGAATAACGCCCTGGGTTTCTGATTTTTGTATTCACTGTATTCCTGAAATGCTAAAGCAGAGACCAGGATGCTGATGTTTAATGATTAATAGTCTACATGCATTACATAGAGAATGCATGACATAACATTTTGCATAATTTAATGCAAACTGGAAAAGGAAACAGAGAGAATTTCACGTTTTGGGCTGTGCCAGTCCTTGCAAATAGAAGAGCGCGCTTTTGTTTGAAGCCTCCCTTCTTCCCAGAACGCAAACAAAAACCGATGCAATTAGTACAATCATCTGCAACAACAAACAGGCCACAGAGCAACCCTCAAACATTAGGCAGTAATGCCCCAATTAACGAACAGTCGGGCATTTGTAAGCCATCTCTTACCTTGGGCTGAGGGCAAGCACTTGTATTCTCGCAGTATCTCATTATCAGGCAGAGGCCTGGTCATTCAAGGGTGCTTACGCAACGGTCTTTTCATTTCCTAAGCTGCCTGCTGGCACTTGGCCCAGGCTTTGGGCAGGTCACTGGACTGCCTGCAGAATCGTGCCGGTGTACGCCATGACGCAGGCACTTTTGTGAGTTAAATGTTTAAACCAAAAGCAGTCCTGGCAAACGTGCTCACAGTAGCCCTGCTCCCTTCGTTTTCTTGTGCAATCGCTCTCTCCCTCTATCCATTCCCTCTCCCCCCCCCTCTCCTCTCTCTCGTTGCCATTTTAGCTCACTTTGGGCCTCATTTACAATATTTTGATGCCCAGCTGTGCAGCAAACCTTCCTACTGCGCCCCCATGAGCCAAAAGAAAGGGCAGGAATGGGCCGTGTCTACAAGATACGGCCCATTCCTCTCCTTTTCCCCTGCACTGTCACACAATGGGCTGCCGTGCGCCAATGTAGGCACCCTTGCGCCATGGTACAAGCATGGTTGGTTCCCCGTCTAGGACGTCGGGGCTGTGTCTACTTCATTTTCTACCTCCAAATTCCAAATTAATGAGAGTGTTTGTATGCCTTTAACAAATAACGATACACAAACACGGAGGCTGAGGGTTGCACTCACCCCACCCTGGCTTCCTCTTTTGATGATAGAAATGTCCTGGTGCACATGTGCAGACAACTCATCTCAGGATGACTGCAACCAACTTTTCCAGGCTGGTAATCTCCCAGTCTGAGATGCCATCTGACCAGTAAAACCATGACCTCCTAGGCTAAGTCCCGCCCCCTGATGACGGCATAGTAAAGTGAGCCCCAGGCGCTTCAGGCTGAAGCTCTTCAGCATCAGGGGCTCATGTCAATCAAAGACTTGAGCCTTTCACGACTCGTCATAGGGTGGGGAGGGCCAGTGAGCCTCGCACCCTGGGACTCTTTGCACACGGGTGGGGCAGAATATGCAGGAAAGATGTCCCATCGCGAGATTGAGTTAACTCTAGATTGCAGCTCTCGGAGACAGAGTACCTCGTTGACACGCACTTACCTCTCTGTCACCTCCATATTCAGAGTGGACACTAACTTGCTGGCATGGGTTCCAGGTTTATCCAGTACCCCCAGGAGCTCAGCCAGGATTCAGGAGAAGAGCCGCAGGTTTGAGGTGCACAAACGTGTGATTGGCTGGGCCCAATTTAAGCCTTTAAATAACTGAAAATTGCCACAGGTGCTAAATTAGTTATTCCAACTCTGTATAGTGCTTCACTTGCTGATTGAATGGAGCGCATGTGGATTCTGTGATTACATCATTTTTTATTTCTTTCCATGGGGCTCTGTTTATGATCCAGTGTGAATTAAAACAAACTTTAGCTAGACAATTGAATCCCAGGCAAAACTGAGGCTCTCGGTCCCTGCAATGACTGCTAATGTAGACTCCCCTGGCAGGTGTGTACGGTTATCAGTTTGTGTCTGTTGTTCTGTGAAATGGCTGTCAGGAAGAGTGTACACTGTCCATAGTTACTGGGACTTCTGAGGTTGCCAGAAAGGGATCAGTTTTACAAATTACCAGAAAAAGCAGGAACACTGAGTCACTTCTCGTATAGCACACACAGCAGATATACACATATACTTGGCTTGCACTACATATATAGACACCACACACAAAATACCAGACAGACACACAAAAACACATTCTAAACACACCGAAAATACTAGCATGCATCTGGCACTAATTATTTGTTAATCTAAAGCCATCCAGCAAACCCTTTTCCATTCACGACCCCTGACTAGACCATATCTGGCTCCGTGGCTCTATGGCCAAAGGTCAAGGGTCGTGATTCTAGATTTAAAAATATTGCTTTGCTGCTGCTGTAATGGCTTGGGAAGCAATACTGCACATGAGTTGCCAAATGCTCTATCTGACAGTCCCACTTGCTCACTGCACTTCCTCTCTATAGCAAAACAATTGTTTCATTTTTACGCCTCACCACTTATAGACTTCACGAGCCGCCACTGGGTGCAAGGGGTGATTGTTTTTGTGCAGGAAGGGCCACCTTCTTGCATGAAAACAATCACAAGAGGTGTTTTCCTCTTTCTATGTGTTTCTAAAGAATGTAGGAGACATAGAATAGGAAAACCAGGTAGAAATAAAGGTATTTCTCCTCATTGCGCCTCCCTGACTCTTCCCCTGAGGAGACGTAGAAATCTAACTCATTCCTGGATTCACAAAACCTTGTAAATATAGGAATTCGTCAGGTTCCATGGATGTTGTGTGGGATCACCCACAGCAACACACATGGATCAACTTCTTTCATGCAGAGTAAGGAATAAATGGCGGCCATATTATACAGGGCCATGAAAAGCCACGCAGGGTGGCTTTCTGTGGCTTTGTAAATATGGGAAAACACACTGTGCTGCTTCAAAAAAGTGATGCACAGAGGGCACAAAGGACTTGTGAATAAGCCCCTTTCTCTCCACCGTGCCCCTCGCCCCTCTCTTTCTCTCTCTCTTTCTTTAAGTCTCCCCATGCCTGCTGCTATTAACCTTGGAGAGCTGGGGAAAGTGAGAGAGGCACCGGGAGCTGCTCTGGGCTTCCAAAACAATCCGCCTCCAAGGGCTCCAGCCCACAGGGGAAATGCCTGGTAGAAAATGCCTATCCTGCCTATCTGGCTCCAGTCCGAGTGCTCATTAAGTATTACCAAGTGAAATATAATTATTATTATTCGCTATTAATTATGAGAGATATGGCTACCCAAATTGGCGGGAAAATCCTCGAACCGAAAATTACAGGTTTTAATCAAAGTGTTCACCAGAGTACAGAAAATGTTCTAAAGAAAAACGTCTCACACTCCTACATCTGATACGATTTTTAAACCCTTAACTCCTGCTGTCACCCCTCAGGGTGCCCCAGGCTATTGGGCACTTTGAATCTTGCGGCCCAATTGGGCTCCCTCTTTTTTGCGGGCCTGTTGACTGCTCGCCTTCCGCTCAGTCCCGCCATCCGGCAGGGGTTTGTCGCGAGCGCCTCATCGGACCGGCATCGCCTCCCGGCCCGCTCGCTTTTCAGAGTGTAAGACACACACATATGGCGATATAATTTACTTTTTGCCTAAATTCATACCAGTTCTCTCAAACTAAATGGATATAAGCATAAATAGATGGCCAACGTCTGCACAGCAAGTATTTTACACCACAGGAGAATTAAGTAGTGGAGAGGTGAATACATTTCCCATGAGAGCTTGGTGTTAGAGTCACTCAATATACTTTTAGGGCATGCAGTAGAGAAGCTGTGATAGGTACCTCTGATATTGAAGAGCTTACAGGCATAATGTGCAAGGAGCGCTCTAAACAGACTCCAACTAGGAAAGGCACCAGTATAGGGGAAGAGGGGAGATATGATGACCCCATGGTATGAAGTCTGCTGAAGCACAAACAACCATCGAAAGAGAATAAAAGGTAAATTCATTGCCACAAACAAAGCTTGCCAGACAGAAATGAGAGTATAAGTGGCTAAGGTACAAACAACAGAAATACAGATATGTTTGGGATTTCATGGCAAAAACAGCAGAGGCCTGAAGTACCTACGTTTTTTGGGATTTAGAGGCGAAACTTTGGACAGTGCTAGAAATAGACATGGGGAGGCCAGGGACTGGCATTTCACAGTATGGACTTATGGTCACGCTCTGAGCCCTGTACCTTGGAACCACGTTCCACACTCCCCTCTTTCCCATGTCTGCAATAACACTTGCCCGCTCTTAAATGGTGGAAAGCCTGCAGCAGACCCGGTTTAGCTAAAGCCAGGACACTATCTTGTCAACACTGAGTGGTTGGCCAGTATAATGGTTCTTGTTGTGTGCTGCCACAGAGGCTCACAAAGCCCGTGGAAACAAGCATTGACAAAGGCAATAGGTCTGGTTTAAGTGCTAACTCAAGGAAACAGCTTTTGTGTCTGACTGTCCTTGCAGTCATTAACACATTATAGCCAGGCCTACTGGCTTTAATGCTCATACGCACAACTAGAGGCAGACAGTGCCAGAGCTCACCCTGCCCCTCCACTTGATGTTGGGTGTCTTCCGTTCTCCACTGATACTTGCTGTGGACTGGGTTTGATAAATGGGTAGTTTTTCACCTCGTTTGTGGGTGGACTGGTGCCTTCAGACCCAAAATGGGGAAAGAGAGGCGGGAGCCGGACAGACAGGGTGGCAAGAAGAGCAGACAGGCAACCGGGGCACGGACGGAAACGTGGTGGACTAGAAAGCAGGTACAGAAATGCGAGCGAGACCAGAAACAGAAGATGCGCACAAAAGGTACACATTTTAAAAACAACACGAGTTCTACATTAAAATGTTTGCTACAAATATTTATCTTAGAACAACAGAATTCAAGACAATAGAGATTCTGATACATGTTTGCCAAACTCCGCGCATGTTTGTTGTGACGCATTGCCTTGTTTTGTATTAAAAGTGTTTCACCTTCTCTCTGCAAGAAAACCAAAGGAGCTCCTGCAGATTTTGGGAGATTACTAACCCGAGTTCCTGCAAGAAAACCTAAGGAGCTCCTGCAGATTTTGGGAGATTACTAACCCAAGTTCCTGCAAGAAAACCCAAGGAGCTCCTGCAGATCTTGGGAGATTACTAACGCGAGTTCCTGCAAAAAAAAAGACCAAGGAGCTCCTGCAGATCTTGGGAGATTACTAATCTGAGCTCCTGCAAGAAAACCAAAGAAGCTCCTGCAGATTTTGGGAGATTACTAACCCTGGTTCCTGCAAGAAAACCCAAGGAGCTCCTGCAGATTTTGGGAGATTACTAACCCGAGTTCCTGCAAGAAAACCCAAGCAGTTCCTGCAGATCTTGGCAGATTACTAACCTGAGTTCCTGGAGAAAAAAAGGAGCTCCTGCAGATTTTGGGAGATTACTAACCTGAGTTCCTGCAAGAAAACCCAAGGAGCTCCTGCAGATTTTAGGAGATTACTAACCTGAGTTTCTGCAAAAAAACAAAGGAGCTCCTGCAGATCTTGGGAGATTACTAACCTGAGCACCTGCAAGAAAACCAAATGAGCTCCTGCAGATCTTGGGAGATTACTAAACTGAGTTCCTGCAAGAAAACCCATGGAGCTCCTGCATATTTTAGGAGATTACTAATCTGAGTTCTCAGAGCCTCATTTAGCAGGTTTTTCTGTAGGGCAGCACCGCAGGCCTTCTGCAGAGCTGCCCTACGGCAAAAGAAAAGGGCAGGAATGCGCCATATCTGTCAGATACAGCGCATTCCTGTCCTTTTCCCATGTGCCAGCGCACAATGGCCTGCTGTGCGCTAATGCAGGCACCTTTAAACAATGGTGCAAGGGTGCCTGCGTAGTGGGATGATTATTTTTGTGCAGGAAGGGAAACTAATTAAGGGGTTTATCACATGCTGGGCCATCCATTTGAAGATGTAAAGATATTTTGTGCTTGAAGAACATGATAGAAAAGACTAGAACCAAGACCTGTGCATTATTTTTTTATCACGCAAGCATATTGTCAAATATAATGTTCAAGTTACTTGCAGCGTGTATAATATTATTCTCTTTCTTACACTGATTTTGTAGCTTTCTTTTATTGGAGGGGCGATCCAAGTAGACATGTTTTGCAGTAATCATTGGTGTCGCAAGTCGTGACAGATGGACACAATAGGATGTGGCGTAACGGCCAGAGCTGCCGACTAGAGAGCCTGGAAACCAGGTTCGAGTCTCAGCATCAGCTCAACATCCTCTGATTCTGGGCAAATCACTTAATCTCTCTGTGCCTACAAAAATGAATGTGCTCTTCTGTAAAGTAACTGAAAGCGCTCCAGTGATTAATGTCTTTGTGTGAAGTGAAAGCTCTCCAATAATAGCTTTGGGTGGTGTTCGTATATAAATCTGCATGAAAAATAAGGGGGAAATGCAATAGATCTCACATTTGATTCAGTTAGAGCTATTGGCAGTTGTAAATGACAATGTCTTTTACCCATGTGTTATGGAGTGTATGTATTTTGTCTAAAGTGGAGGTATGTGGGTTGGGCTGGAACTACAAGTTGTTGAAATGTGTGGCATTGAATTTTGTGGTGTGGAGTGGATTTGTGTATTGGAATTATGTGGCATGGTGTGCAGTGAAATTACGTGGATAGTAACTATGTGGTATTTAGTGTACCGGAATTATGTGGATCGGGATTGTGTGTTATGGAGTGGAAATATGTGGAATAATATTTGTATTGTGGAGTAGTATGTAGTGGAGTTTAATTATGTGGTGTGCTGTCGAATTTTGTGCCTTGATGTGGAATTCTGTGGTTTGGATTGGATGTATGTGCTGTGTAATTGTGTTGTTGAGTTGAATTAGGTGGTTTGTTGTTGAATTATGTGGTGTGGAATGGAAATGTGTGGAGTTGAAATGTGTGGCATTGATCTGTGTGGCGTTGAGTGCAATTATGCTGGTTGGAATTATGTGGCATTGTGGGGAGTGTATTTATGTGGATTGTTGAAATGTGACAGAGTGGTTTTTTGCATGTGTATTCATGTGGTAATGAGTAGAGTGTAATTATGTGGAGTTGAATCATGTTATGATACTTTATGACATTTTGTGTTATGTTATGTAACAGTGTTTCTGTATCCTACTTTGTGTTATCCTTCATTTATGTTAGTCTGTTTGTATTTTATGTAATGCTATGCTTTTAATGTTATTTTATTGTATCCTTTGTTAAACTGTCGTATTCTAGTTGTTACGTTTTATGTTGCAAATACTTGTTGGTCCTTTTAATGTTATGCTGTTTTATTTTGTCTTATCGTTTCAGGCCCCATTACGATGGCGACCGTAACGGAAAATGAGACCGACCGCCAGAGGTGCGGCAGTCCCACGAGGCCAATTAGGATGCGCCTGCCACACTGGTGGGCGCATTCTGGCCTTTAACATTGCGGCAGGCGGTGCTGTAAGCAGCACTCGCCGCAATGTTAAAGTGGCATGTTGTGTATTGCCATGCACAACATGACAGGCACCGTGCGGTGCCTGACACCTTGTGCGTGGCAATGTAGGGGGGTACCATAGGTACCCCCAAGTGCAGCCACCTACCCCCCACCACTCCGGGGGCCCGTAACTGGGCCCCAAAGCAACTTCCGCTGGCCTTTCCATGGTGGAATCGCCGCCATGGAAAAGCCTTGAATAATGCACATCATAATATGGATGGCGGTGCCTACTCGGCCACCATATTGTGCCCCAGATCCGCACGGCAGGCAATCGTAATGATTGCCTGCTGGCGTAAAAGCGGCGACGGTCTTTCCGTCTGCCGCGGTACCCCCCGCCATACTAATATGGCGGGGGGTAAATCATATACTGATTGCGGGCAGATCGCCACCGCCGGTCCGGCGGTGGCGATCCACCTGCCATCATAATAGGCCCCTTGGTGTTTTGTGCTATTATCTTACCTAAGTTTATGCTATCTAATCACATCTTACATTATGCTTTTTTATGCTGCTATGGTACCTTATCTGCCCTTTTTAGGTCTCGCCTGACCCAGCGCATGAGTGCAAAACGATCAAAACAGAGCCATTCTCCTGCATCTAAGGGGAAAGACATCTATAGAATTGCCAAGAGCCGACCCCCAAAAATTATCTCACACTAATTGAGGCTCTGTCAGCACACTTTGAACCTATGGCGAATCAAGATTACGAATGCTTTTTATTCCGTCAGGCACGCCAACAGGCAGATGAGTCTATTGACACATTTCACGCTCACCTCAAGGACTTAGCAAGCACCTCTGGGTTCAATGATGAGGTGAAAGAGATAAGAGTTCAAATTATACAGGGCTGCGCCTCCATAAACAGAGAATACTGGAGGAATCTAGGAAGCCCCTAGCCGACATCCTAACCCTAGGGCGGACTAAAGAACTTTCGCCAGCGAGGTCAGACCACATGGAAGTGGCCCTACAAACACCAGTGAATGTAGAATCAGTCAATGCAGTAGCGACCCGGTCATCGACCACATCAAGCCAGAAGGAGCATGGGCAGGCCACGAGCTGTGGGTACTACAGAGGAAGCCCGCACAACACAACAGAATGTCCAGCATGTGGGAAAAGGTGTGCAGGGTGTGGGAAAATTAACCACTTCAAACGAGTGTGCAGTTCACGGAAGAATCGAAGACCCAGGCCTGCAGTTAACCTCATCCCTGAGGTGCGTAGTGGGAACAGTGACATGGATGACGATGACGGAGAAGAACAAACGGTTCACACGGCATACATGATAGGCACAGCTGCCCAAACTTCATGTTGGCTTCCGCAATGTCAAGTGCGAGTGGAAGAGCAGGAAGTCACAGCTGTTGTAGACACGGGGGCCACCATTAATATTATGTACGCAGAACTCTACAAGGCGATGAAGCCAACTCCACCGCTGAGTACCACGACTATCAAAGTCTTTGCATACGGACAAGACCAACTTCTGCTGATGCGAGGAAAGTTTAAGGCGACAATCTCCTACTTCCCCAACTCCATAAAATCACAAATATATGTGGCGGAAGATGGACAGGGCATGCTGCTAGGATGCCGAGCTGCAGAGGATCTGGGAGTTGTGACATTTGCTTTTTGGATTCACCGGGAGACGATCCAACACATCTTAGCAGAGTTTCCGGCCATCTTTGAGGGGATTGGAAGACTAAGAGGGAAAGAAGTACATCTGCATATAGATCCCATGGCTCGGCCAGTAGCCCTACGCTACAGTCGCGTAGCCTTCCACCTAAGGCTGTTGGTGGAAAAAGAACTAGCCAAACTGGAATCTGCCGGAATAATCAAGAAGGTGACGGGGCCCACCCCGTGGGTATCACCCATTGTTGTCACTCGAAATCCAAAACAACCGGAGGTGGTGCGGCTCTGTGTCGACATGAGACAGAATAATGCCGCAATAAAAAGGGAAAGACATCTCACCCCCACGATCGATGATCTCATCGGGGAACTGAGCAGAGCGTGCTGGTTCTCAAAGCTTGACCTTCGATCTGGATATCATCAGCTGGTGCTGGACAAAGAGTCACGTTACATCACAACCTTTTCCACCCACGTAGGTCTGAGGAGGTACACCCGTCTGACCTTCGGGGTGTCGAGCGCAGTGGAGGTATTCCTGAAGGTGATTCATGAGCAGCTGATTAATCTTCCTGGAGTGGTGAACGTCAGTGATGACATTCTCATTTATGCAAAAACCATTGCAGAGCACAACGCAAGGCTGACCCAAGTGCTTCAGAGGATCCAAGAGTCTGTTCTCACCCTTCATCGAGACAAGTAAAAATTCCCCAAACAGCAGCTCCAATTCTTTGGCTACCTATTCTCGGCTTCTGGTGTAACTCCGGACTCGGACAAGGTGTGCAACATAAAAATGCCCCCCGCTCCCACCAATTTCACCGAGGCAAGAAGCTTCCTCTGCATAGTTAATTACTGTGGCCAATCTATCCGAGATCTCACCACCCTCACCCAGCCTTCCAGGGAGCTCACCAAAGGCTCCGCTCCCTGGACATGGAGTGAGGTACACGACACAGCATTTCAAGCTTTTAACCCCTTCAGTGCCCGCCCCTTTCCCCGCCCTGTGCCGGCCGTTGTATTAGCGGGCGGGGTCTATGACGAGCTGGACTCGTCATGGGCACAGCGCCACCGCGGCCCATGACGAGTCCAGCTCGTCATGGGCACTGAAGGGGTTAAAGATGCTCTGTCTGCCAACCCTACCCTGGCTTTCTTTGAGCCATGGAAATTGACCATGGTTGCTGTTGATGCTGGTCCAAAGGGACTTGGAGCTGTTCTGCTGCAGTGGAGTCACGCTGAAGAAAACTGGGCACTGATGGCTTTATGCCAGTCGATCCTTGACCGACACAGAGCAGCGATATTCCCAAATAGAAAAGGAAGCCATCGCCATCCACTGGGGATGTCGCCACTTCCACTTATATATGTGTGGATATCCGTTCATCGTGGCAACTGACCACAAGCCTTTTCACTCCCTGTTCGCAGGCACCGCTTCTAAACCGCCCCCACAAATAGAAAAATGGATGCTGCAACTGCAGGAATACAATTGCTGTATTGAGTACCATCCTGGAGCTCAGAACCCAGCTGACTACCTATCCCGTCACCCCCGGGCGGCTACCTCTGAAGAGGAGGATGATGCTGAAGACACAGAAGAATATTTTCGGTGCATAACTGTCAGGTCATGCCCCCTTCCGTTGTCCATGGAGATGCTGGAGGAAGAAACCCGACGAGGTGAGTGTCTCCAGCGAGCCATACTAATCATGAAGCATGGTCGGTGGCAAAATGTGAGGAATGAGTGGAAGATACTCATCACCGAGGCCAAACGACTTATGGAGAGTCTATATCACATCAGGCAGGAGCTAAACGAAGATTCCATGGGATGCCTACTTCGAGGTCATCGCCTTGTGAGCCCTTCAGCCTTGACCACACAGGTAATCCAACTGGCGCATGCCGAGCACCAGGGGATGGTGAAAACAAAAACCCGCCTGAGGACTAAAGTGTGGTTTCCCCTGATGGCCGAAAAAGTATAAGTGGCGGTGAGATCCTGTCAATGGTGCCAGGCCACTGGAGAATGCTGTCCACCAGCTCCGGTAGTCACTGAACCTCAGCCAGACCGCCCCTGAGCATGTGTCAGTTTGGATTTTGGGAATCACCCGGAAGGGAGGCACACCTTTGTACTGATTGATGACCACTCGAAATATCCCCAAGTGAAAGTGCTCCAGTCGTTGAGTATTTCTCAAATATATCCCACCCCTTCCTCTGCAAACAACAGGGCCTGGTCCCATTGAGTTTGCTGAAAACGGGACTAGGTTCATTCAAGTTTACGGGCGTTGTTTGCCTCACGGAGAGGTGGCACAGTGGGCGGGGCACCTTTACTTTTGGTAATGCTTTCCCGGGAACCCAGTTAATGGTGGTCACCAGTTTTAAGGCCTTGCCCATTTCCTGCCTACCAAACATGAAGAGGACGTGAAAATGGCAGTTTGCAGGCTGTGAGCCTGCCAAGAAGATGTATTTCAAGCTAAGAACGCCAGCATTCAAGGGAAGGAATTTTGCATAGTGACATTTAGGATGTTCAGTGAAAGAAAGAGTAACAATTTCGAGACAGTGATTTCTTTGGTGCGAACATTCAAATTTGTTTAAACACAGGTGTTTAGACTGACAATGCAGTTCTTTACCAGCGTAGTTCACAAAACAATATTTTAGGTTCGCTGAATCGCTCCCCATTGTATTTTTCTTATCCATGAATGGAAAACAAATTCCTCTGTCTTAAACGGTGCCGGTAAGGTCCTAGACAGGAGACAGCCACAGATAAACAAACAAATGAGGAATGTACTCAAGTAGGTCCCTGCTAGTGCCCCGGGGACATTAGGTAGTTTGCTCTTCATCCGGAGTTTGGAGAAGTAACAAAAGGCATAGTGGAGGATCTCCACGGAGATCATAACAGTGTGCTGAGCCCACAGCACTCAGGCAGCGCTGTCAAGGTAAAAGGAAGTCATTTAAAAGCAGAATAAGAAAATGTAAATAGTAAACTGTATGCAGCCTTAATCAAAAGAAAAAAGATCCACCCACCCAAGCAGATGGGAACACTATTTCGGCGACGGGAAACTGATAGGAGAAGCAGGCGAGGAACAAGCATTTAAATGCAGGACAATATGCTACAGCCAATAGAGATGGAGGGAAGTAAGTAGCACGCACAGGAACCAATGAGAAGCCAGGAAAGAGAGGAGGCTGGATCTAAGTGCCTTTTAAGTTTACATGAAAAACAATTGATTTCTCAAACACAGTTCAAGCGCTGTGCAGGCAAAACCCACAAACTGTGTTGGGGTGAAAAAGTCCTCTGTATGGTAAAAGACGTGTGCTCCTGTCCTGTGTGCCCAACTGTACTGTTGTCTGGATTCCAAATACAATACCGATTTTTGTTATCATAGGCAAACACGGATCATGCCTGTGCGCCACGACATAAGCCTGTCTCACGGATTATGGTCTTGTTGGACCGGCAGAAGCACCCAAAGCGCTACCCTCATAACATTGGAAGACTACCGCCTTCTCCAAGAATTCAGCAGCATGAGCTTGGTGGTGCCAGCATACCATGTAGTGATCAGTAGACATGACCAGGTCCTTTTTACCATGTGTCACTGCAGTGAGGCCTACAGGCCCACTCACCTTTAGAAAGTCCGCTGCTATGAACTTAACTCACTCTTGACCTACATCAGGTAGATGTAGGAGTGCTGCCCACTGCAGGGGTAGTGGCTCTGAGCTCAATGTATGTGTGCCTGGTAGAGTACAGGGATGGAGCAGTGTTGTGCAGTACATGTATGGTGAGTGCATGTACTAGGTGTTTGTATGCCTGTGAGGATTACATTACATGAGAGATGTAGTGCGTTAATGTGCTTGGTGTGTGTGTGCTTGCGAGATGTTCAGTACATGAAGGGTGAAGGGTTTTGCAGCACGCACATGGGGAGTATGTGCACTGGCAGTGTGTGTGTGTGTTTGCAAATTGCACACCCTGGTACAATACAGAAAGGCTACAGTACTGCACAGAGCACACAGATTGAAAGTGTGTGCTGAATGTATGTGTATATATATATATATGTGTAAATATATTTTTTTCTCCAGGAGTTTTATATAGCACGAATTTGACCCGAAGTTTTCAGAGCGCTTTACATGAGCACCAGTAGGATTACAGACGGACACGGTCATTTTTGGTAGGCACAGGAAGATTAAGTGATTTGCCCAGAATCCCAGGATGTTGGGCATCCCTGCCGAGACTCGAACTTGGTTCCCCAGTGTCGAGGTTGAGCGCTCTAGCCGAAAGGCCACATCCTCTCCCTTTATGTGTCCATCAATTCACAATACATGAAGGTGACATTACTAGATAATATGTGTGCTGTATATGTAAACTGAAAGCAAGTGTGTCTGCACTGGTACATTATATAGAGGACCCTAGCCTCCATTTTGGGATGCTCAGACCTGTCAGGTGAAGACATGAGTAGAGGAATTCGTCCAGACAGATTTGTGTATTGCTGCATTCCTGCAAGCTGGTTGGGACACACTGTAGGAAGGAAGAAAGAGACTTCCCCCATTTACACCTCAAAATGTTTCTCTTTGATTCAGTGATAGATCACAAGAAAGGGGCCTGGACACATCTCAGGTAGGAAATGGGGCTAATAAGCAAATCATAAAGAGTAGGTATGTTAACCCAGAGTTAACCTTTTGATGCACATAGAACTGTGGCTGACATCCAGGTGTGAGCTCTAGTCACTCCTGTGGCAGTGTTGGAGGCTCACAGCTTCGGAGTCTTTCCTGTTGTGACAAACAGCCTTTCAACAGGAAAGAAGAGCAATAAAACTGTACACCTCAAAAGAAGCAGACCCCAGCAGAAAACTTCAAAGGCTGAGACCCTACTTCACATTTGGGGCCATATGTAGATGGGCTAATACCGGTCGGTAACGGCCGAAAATCTGTAAATTTCCCGTTAACGACCGGTATTTAGCCCTTTGCGATGTAGGAGGCTGGATTTAATGATTCGGTAATTTACCGATTCGTTATTTTAAGGAATCGGTAAATTACCGAATCCTTAAATCCTATGTAGCGAGCACTCAAGTGAGTGCATTTTTGGTTTAAGGAATCGTTATTTACCACCAACTACAAGTTGGTGGTAAATACCGAATACCTTTCCAAAAGCAATTTTGTGCTTTGTTAAAAGTGCCATATGGCAGACATACATGCCCTTAGGGCATGTATGTGTGCCACATGTGCATACATGCACGATTCAGGGGTGCAACAGGGTGTCAATGTGACACCCTGCCACCCTTGGATATGCTCCCCTATTACCGGTAATAGTGAATGGCTTCCCATTTATACCTATGGGCCTCCAGGCCCATAGGAATGAATGGGAAGGTATTCCTCATTACCAAATTGGTAAATACCGAATCTGTAATAACGAATATTACCGAATCAGTAAAATTTACCGATTGTTTACCTACATTCTATTTACCGATTCTTAAATACCGAATCGGTAAAATTCGGTATTTAGGAATCGGTAAATAGAAATTACCTACATATGGCCCTCAGGGTCTGGAAATGGACTATAAGAAGGGGAGGTTGAGATTTGTCATCTGTCAAGTAGCTAGATTGGCTTTGTGAGAAGGGAAAGCTCTGCAAGACTTCTTCCTGGACTGGGGCCAAGCCCTGCTAGTCTCCCTGCCCTGGAGCCTGGAGCACCAGTGCATACCTGCTTGTCAAGACCAGTGTTCCTTGTGAGGAAGAGTAGACCCTTGGAGGGAGCGAGGTCCAATGGGGAGCCCTACCAAGAGGACTCTGTGAGAGGTGTGAGGATATGATTGGATCATATCCCATGTGCAGGATTGTTTCAGTGACCACCATATGCCAGGAGAGGACCGCCATGAAGGGGCGCCACGCCCATATCCCACTGATTTAGCAGCAATCCTGTATGCCAAGAGGAGCCATCGTGGTGTGGGCGATTGCACCGGAGGAGTCTGTGCTGTGTCTTTAAATGCTGGGGCAATCCTGTATGCCAGGAGAGGCTACCAGTTCTAACTTTGCCAAGTGTTCGGGTCATTGCCTGCAAAAATATTGAGGCTGCGACCAGAGGGTCGAGCCTGCGCATAAAGATCTGCCCCTGAATGACCGCCTAGGACTGTGGGGGACACCGAGGAAGACGTTGCATGATTGCAGGGTTCCAGTCGGAAGCTGGAGGATCGAATCACCCCCACCCGGTGTGTGGAAGACTGCCTTACTGCGTCTTCACAAGCTGGTGTTATTTTCGATTACTGAGTAAATCCAGCAATGCTGCCCGGGATAGAGCCTGTGCCTGCAGGATGCTGCCACATGTGCCTCAAGCAGCCCAACTTCTCCGAACAGGACCAGAACTTGCGAGTGCCCACAATCGGGACATCAGCTAAAATGCAGAGTGCTTCCGTACTGCAGGAGTGGGCGAAACTTGAATCAAGCCTGATGGCCCCCGGGGGACCTGCGACTGAAGGTGGTGCTGCCCCCTAGACACATTTAACTAATTCCTAAAGATTCGGAGGGGGAACTCTTGACTGCGACCTACTAGTGAGCCTTCCCTGGATGCGGCCACAAGTGAATGGGAATAACCCCGACCACATTGCAAGGAAGAGGGTGGGGCAGCAAATTGCCAGATAAACACTAGAGCCGGTCTCAAGGGGATTGTGTTTTTTTTGTGTTTTTTTTCATTTTTTTTTTTCATTTTTTTTTTCAAAAAACCTTTATTCAGCATATGATAGCAGTACACAGCATAATGCCCACAACCACAAGTGGCCGGCAGCGGGTTAGAAGGAATGAAAGGCAGTAGTGTACACAGCGATTCGCCAACAACCCAATAAGGGCCGGCCGCGTCACAGTAACCACAGATATGCAAAGTAATGGCCCAAAGGATCTGCAGCATTGACAACAGAACAAAACAACCTAAATAAACCCCGCCTCGCTAGCCTCACGGTAAGTGTGATCAAGAAGGTCAACACCCCGCATCGCCTCATGAAATGTCTAGGGTGCTAAAGCCTAGTCTTAGCTGTGGGGTAAGGGGGGGCAGACCCGCCCGGCAGCTGTGGGTTCGACAGCAAGTAGGACTTCAAGGGCCCCCATATGTCCCGGGGACGGGAAGCCGGCGGCAGGAGATCAGAGTACAGGGCAAGCTGATCCTGCCAAAGAATCATTGTCTTCATCCAATCTTTGAATTTCGGCGCCCTCCCTCTGCCCCACCTGCAGGCCACCCCCCATTTGGCAAGGAGGAAACAGATAGAGGCAAACCTCCGATGCGCTACAGGGAGCATCTCAGTATAACCCAGGACACCCATCAGTGGAGACAGCGGCAGCGGGTCACCCAGCATCCTCCCAACGGCATCAAATACCTGCGCCCAATAATCCTGAAGGGCCGGGCAACTCCAGGCCAAATGCAGCATCGTCCGCGCGGCACCTGTCACACCTGGCATCCACCCGCAGCCCAAACCGCCTCAAACGGGCGGGCGTATAATAGTATCTCTGCACATATTTAAAATGCGTAATGCGCAGCCGGCTGCTAGCAGACACCTTCTCTATTTGCGTACAGCAGTAGAGCCACTACCGGTCCGAGATTTCTTGTCCCAAGTCCTGAGACCATCTAGCTCGCGCCGCACTCTGCGACGCGCCAATTTCAGCGTATAGTGATCTATAAAGAGTGGAGACCAAGTCGGAGGCAGTCTGTGCCGCCATGAGGAGATGCATCTGGGGGAGCACCGGCGGCTCCCGCGGGTACTCCAGGGTGCAGGCTCGCATCCCCTCCCGCAGGCTGGCATACAGAAATATTTCCATAGCATCAGGGGGAGGTTCCGGGCATAGCTGCTGGAGGGTGGCAAGTGTCCAGTTAGGGTAAATATCTCCCCACGTACTGATTCCCCGCCGTCGTTGGAATTTGTGTAATATGCCTTCCCGCAGGAGGGACAGCTGGGGGAGATACGCTAGCGGCATCCGGGGGGAGTAGATCGCTGGGGCCTGTGTTTTGCGCGCAATCCATCCCCAAGCCTACACCGTGCAGTCTATGGTCGTGGGAGCCCGTATGCGCCGCGATGTGCGCTGCAGGAGCGCTCCCTCCAGCGGGTCGGGAGCAGCCAGCCAGTGCTCCACAGCCATATGGGCCGTGTATTTCGGACCCTTAAACCAGTAATGCGCATAGTGCGCCTGGGCACACATATAGTATAATTCAAAGTTAGGCAATTCGAGTCCCCCCGACGCATATGGACTGGCCAATGTTTCCCATTTTATCCGTGGCTGCTTGCCGCCCCACACGAGGCGCAAAAGTGCCGTCTGTAGCGCAGAGAAAAAAGGTCGGCCTGGGAAGTAGGGTATGTTCAGGAAGTAGTAAAGGAACTTAGTTAATACTACCATCTTAACCAGCGAGATCCTGTCCGCGATTGACAGTGGCATGGCTATCCATCTAGTAATCGTGTCAGAGAGCGTGTCCATGGCGCGCCCATAGTTATCACGAATTATTTCCTCTCGGTCCAGTGCAACATTCGCACCAAGGTACCGGACAGTGTCAGTGCACCATTCCAGCGCGAAGTCCAGCACAAAGGGGACAACCGCTGGAGTGAGCGGGAGTATTTGAGACTTCGCCCAGTTGATCTGTATGCCAGACAGCCCGCCGAATCGAACGAACTCCCGCAAGAGCGGGTTAAGGTTATGTTCCGGGTCTTTGACATATAGGGTAACATCATCCGCATATAGCAAAATCAAGATGGGGCGCAGCAGGCATCGCAATGCCTTCTCCTGGTGGTATTGGCGCACCTTCGCCGCTAGCGGCTCCATCACCAGGGCAAACAGCAGTGGCGACAGCGGGCAGCCCTGCCTAGTGCCGCGCGTCAGCAAGAAGGGCCCAGACACATGGCCATTAATTTGTACCCTAGCCGCCGGAGCAGCGTAGATCAGTTTAATCCAAGCCGAGAAGCCCACCGGGACTCCCATATTACGCAGGACAGCATGCAAATATTCCCACTCTACGGAGTCAAACGCCTTGGTGGCGTCCAAGAATACAGCCGCCAAGGGCATCTGCGGGGCCACCTGCTGTTTTATGGAAAAGAGGGTGCGAAGGCTATGGGACGTGGACCTCCCGGGAATGAATCCCGCTTGGTCAGGTAAGACCAACCCTTCCATCAGGAGGTTCAATCTATTGGCCAGCATCTTGGTAAGTATTTTACTGTCCATGTTTATAAGGGACAGGGGCCGGTACGAGTCGCACCTATTGGGTGGCTTGTCCGGCTTCAGGATTGAAATAATTAGGGCTTTTCTCATTGTGGGTGGCAGCTCCTGCATCTCCAAAGCCTCCGCATAAACCGCCTGCAGGACGGGGCCAAGCAACTCAAAATATTGCTTGTAAAAGTCACTCGGGAGGCCATCAGGCCTGGGCGCCGTCCCGGATCGCAGCTGAAAAACAGCTTCTCTCAACTCATCATTAGTAAATGGCGCACAGAGGAATTCCCTCTGGTTATCTTCTAAATACCCTAGCGTAATGTCGCCAAAGAGGAGTGGGAAGTCCGCGTCGTTGGCGCCTTTGGAGCGGTAGAGGTCTGCGTACAAGTCAGTGAAGGTCTGCAAAATCTGGGCCCCGTCTTTGTGGTTGTTACCCTCCCCATCCTCCACCTCCAGTATGTGGTTGGCATGTCTAGGCAGTCAGATGTCCTGCGCCAAGGCCTTGCCGGGCCTGCCTCCCACCCCGTATCGCCTCGCCTGCGGGTATTTTCCCTTAAACTTCACCTCCCTTTCAGCTGTTTCAGCGTATTCTGTCATCAGCTCCCTCATTCTGGCTCTTCCTTCACCCTCGCCCGGCCGCCAGATGTCTGCCTCCAACCTCTTAAGTTCGTCCTCCAATCGTCGGAGCCGTCGGCGGATATCCCTCAATACCCCAAAGCTCTTGGCCATGCATATGCCGCGTATGGTTACCTTAAATGCCTCCCACAGCGTGCTCACCCGCTGCACTGATCCATTATTCCTGTCAAAGAAGTCGACTATGGCTTCCTCCAGTTCTGTCTTAAATACCTCATCGAGTAGGGCCTCCGGAGCCAGTCTCCAACTTCTGGAACCAGCCTGCGAGCCTGGAATAGTTAGAGCGAGGCATACCGGTGAGTGGTCAGACAGCGTGCGGGCCAGGTGATCAACAGCCCGTACCCAAGTGCAGACTCCCCTGGATCCCAGCCAGTAATCCAGCCTCGACCATGAGGCATGTATGGTTGAGTGAAAGGTCCCCTCCCTCATCTCTGAGTGCCTGTGTCTCCACAAATCCACTAGTCCCTCGCCTTCTATTAGTCCTCGCAGTGCCCCTTGGCTGCGCGTGTAGTGGTGAGGTAAGTGCGTAGACCGATCATTGGCAGGATCACAGACCGTATTAAAGTCTCCCGCCCATAAAACATGAGTGGCCCCCACCTCCAATATCTTCCCCCACAACACGTTCAAGATGTCAGGACTATCAGTGTTAGGGCCGTAATAACTAACAATGATCACCGAATGTGTTCCCAGGGTGCCCCAAATCATGCAGTATCTACCCTCTCCATCACCTCTCATTCCTGCACATCTAAAGGGCGTCCCCCGCCTGATCAGGATGGCCGTGCCACAAGCGTATGTAGAATAGGCTGAGAACACCCGGTGGGCGGCCCATCTGCTTCCAAAGGTGGGGGGGCTTCGGGGATCAGTGTGCGTTTCCTGGAGGGCTTCTATGCTTATATCATGTCTGTCTAAGTAAGAAAGGATCTGTCTTTTCTTCCTGGGATCACGCAGCCCCCGTACATTCCATGACAAAAGCTTAATCATATCTCTACGAGTCCCTTCCATGTTGCATAAACAGCTGCAAAGGTGTACGTCCCCACAGGCCTCGGACCCGGCGGAACAACCCCCCAGCCCAAGTGGTGAAAGGTGGACGTGACTTCAGCAGTGTAGCGCAGTGAGGACCCAAATACACCCCAGGGCATAGTATACAGCAGCGATCTCCCAATTCTCCGCGAGGCTTACCCAGAAATAACCCCCCCTCCCATCCCTCCCACAACAGCGCCCCAATCGCGCCGGGATTACAAAGCCCCCCCCCTCCCTTCTAAGATTGAACATATGAAAAACTTAAAACAGACCAAGTATAGAACTCCTGTAACCTTCTTACCCGTAGGTGTGGGGGACCACCCTTGGAGGGGGCGCTGGCGTGCCTCTCAAACCCTCTCGTTTCGCCAACCCGCGGAACTCCCTAGGCCTCTCCTGTGGATCTGAGGTGGAGGAGACCCAGGGTAGAAGGTGCCCAACCTTAAGAGGAAAGACCCCTGCAAGCCCAACCCAAGAGTGTCCGTAGATCTGGGCTGTGCAGATAGGAACAGTATAGGCCGCACACTAGCGTGGCTGCAGCTAGACTCAAACACATCGCACAGTTCGACATCAGGCATTGTCACTTATCTGACGGTGGCAGCATAGGTACAGGAGCATCTCCCCTCCAACACGGGCATGATATGCATCGGGAGCAGCCCCCGCCCACGCACATGAGCAGGCCCCGCCGAGCACGGCCAAGGGTTCGACTCTTCCCCTCGCCGCAGCAGCGTACAGACAGCCCTCAGCAGAGCCGGCCCCCGCCGCCAGCAGCAGCGAGCAACAATTGTCAATTGGCTCCCGTGGGAAACTGTGAGCATGGGCGGGCCTCGTTGTTGGCGTGAGCGGGGGAGGCTCGGCGAAGAGATCCCAGGAACTCCTCCGCCTGCCGTGGATTGGCGCAAATTATCGTGCGGTCACGGTGCCGTATCCGTAGTTTAGCTGGGTAGAGCAGGGCATATTCTATGTTTTCCTTGCGCAACTGCTGCTTCACCTGAACATATTTCCGCCTCGCCTCCTGCACTGCCAGGGTGAAGTCCGGATAGATGGAGAAAGAGTTTCCCTCATATTGCAAGTCCGGGATATCTCACGCGCTCCGTAAGGCCGCGTCACGGTCGCGATAATTAAGCAGTCTTGCAACTATAGGTCTCGGCGGTGCGCCCACAGGAGGCCGAGGACCCAGATCTGTGCGCGCGTTCTACTATTAGGTGCGTCGAGAAGGAGGACGCCCCCAGAGTGGAGGTCAGCAGGCGCTCCACGTAATTCTCCATGCGTCCTGTGGCCGTGGTCTCCGGTATACCTATCAGGCGGATGTTGTTCCTGCGGCTGCGCGCCTCTAAGTCCTCGTTTTTGGCTGCGATCACTTTTAGCAGCTTATCCATTTGCGTCATTTGTGTGGCCATCGCGGCAGTGGTATCCTCAGTGGCCGAGATCTGTCCCTCCGCTTCCTTAATCTGCTCCTCGTGCTTATCCACTTTCAGCACTAAGAAGTCAAGCCGGGTGTTCATGGTGTCCATTTTCCCGGAGAGGGCATTCAAGCTCTGTTGCATCACTGTGAGCATGGTCTTTAGTTCTGCATTGGGATTAGTCTCGGTTGGAGTCGCCTGTGACGGGCCAGGCTCTCCTGCATCCTCAGCAGCAGAACGCGTGGCCGCCTTCTTTTGCTCAAAGGGCAGTTTGGATTGCCGTGCATCAGTTTTCCCCATAATGTAGCCCCAACGAGTATCTGCCAAGCAAAGGTGTCCCACAGTCGTCGCACAGCAAATTAATTCCACCAGTGCGCCAGCCGCCAGACAGTAGCCCTGTTCGTTACCTCCAGTGTCTCTGGCCGCCGCCGCCTCGTATGCCAAGGTCGCTCCCTGTCTCGCTTGTTCTCCGGCCCTGTATGGCGTGTGGGCGAGCGCCCTGTCTCAGCAAAGCGCCTGTTCCTCAAGCATAGGCACGCCTGTCTCTCTGTGCAATTCTTTGTAGTGCCGCAGACAGGCACTCAAGCACCTCTCGTTACCTTCCAGCAATGCGCAGCGAATGTCGCAGCGGGCTTCATACAGCGCTGTACTCTCCACCGTTACTTCGCCGGCGCAGCAGCAGTCAGGCCATCCTCCCGCCAGCAGGCACCGCACCGTCCTCCGCCACTCAGGCTCGCAGGACCGCAGCAATTCGCCGGCGTCCGGGGCAGCCCGCTTGACGCCGCACCCGCAAGCTCTCACCTCTCAGGCACGGCGGCGCCGCACGGCCAGGGCTCCCCAGACACCTTATCAGGGGGGGAACCGGGATCTCCAGGCCCCGAGGGCGGCACCCGCCGCCACCTTCACACACGACAGGGGTTGGCAGGGACGTCAGTCTCTCGCAAGGCACATCAGCTTCCAGATAGTGCCAGCCAGGTATGCCGTCTCGTTCTCCGCCCACTCACTCCGGCGGAAGCGGGCCTCAGCGCACCAAGCAGAGCCCCAGGCCCTGCACCTCGTGGGCACCCCGGGGCTCGAGTAGCCGCACCAGCCGCACCGCGCTTCCAGCAGGAAGGGCTGTCCCGTCCCCCGGCCGCAGTTGTGCGCGATATCTTCGGAGGGGTCTGGCAATCTGCACGAAACTCACGTTGAGTGGTCAGCTCAGCCTCAGCAACAACTGCACAGGTTCAGCAACGGTGGGCGAGGGGTCCATGGGCAAATAATTGATGTGCAGTCAGGTCGGGCAGCCGGATTCTCACAACAGCGCGGCCATCTTGGTCCGGCGCCACCTAGCGCCCCAAGGGGATTGTGTTGTTGCTTACAAATGTAGCTATTTCTTGAAATTATTTGACTGGACATTGATTTATTGACATTCCTGAGTACACTTTAAGCTATGAGTCGTGTTCACTAACCTCTGTCTACACTTCCCCCATGATGGAGCCTTTGACTGCTCATCCACTGCTACCACTAAGAGTCAGGTTCAGAAGGGGTACTTGACCCCATTGCTCAGGATCCATAGTAGGTTGGTCCCTGGGACATCAGGAGAAAAAAGGCCTCAATCACCACGGTTGGACCCAGTAGCCACTACGTGCCCCATGACCCTTTAAAAGGGGTTCTGAAACAGTGTCTGCGAGAAAACTACTTTTTCATAGTGGCCAATCTGCACTGTATCAGGATTGAAATGTTCAGCCATTTTGTATGCTCTGATTCCTGAGCCCATACTTGCAGGGTTAGAAGTGGAACTACTAGCCCCAGGAGCTGTTGGCATGAAACCCAGGACTAGCTGAAGGTGCCAGAATGGCTGAAGCTATCACTCATTACACGATAATTTGGACGGTAGGCTTTCTTAATAAACGAAAACAGCCTTGCCATGCTAAGTTTCCCTCTGGCATCTTCCTCCAGAGCCAGCGAGAGAAAAGTAGGGAATCATTTAAAGCACATGCACACAATCTTTCCTCTGCCCAATTCCATATTGGTTGTTCTTTTAATTAAAACAGTGTCTTCACCCTCTGTGGTCATGGTTTCCTTTCTTTTTCTTGATGAGGGGAAATTCGTTATGGTCAGTGGGAAAGATCCGGTTTGTAAAGATGGTGCTGCCATATCCAGTTACGGAATGTGGCTTTTCTGTATACACTACAAAAATGCATCTAGCAGAGTAAGAGGGATTAAAGGTCAAGGTAGATGGGCCACGTGCAAAGAAGCACACTGACGAACATTCCAGAAACCTGTTTGGAGATAATGTGGAAGACGTACTTGTGATGTTCCCACCTGAAACCATTGATAGAGCAGGTAGTGCAAAATTTTGTATACCTCCTCTATTCTTGCATGAAAATACTAATTATATAATCTATTAACTATAATATCATTAAACGAGTATTGCACGTATACTAATCAACATTATTAAAACTTAAACTACACATGGGATTAGCTATTTGCATGGCTAAATAACTTTTATAACTAAAATCTGTATGCATATTAATGAGTAGTATATGTGGTAATAGAATATTGCATGATATATGTTCCTTTGTGACGTTGCATCATCGAGGAGGACCGAAAAAGGTGAATATAATGGCTTTGAATGTCGCTATATGCTAGATAAATACAAGCACATAGAGGGATTAGCAAGGGGTTAACATTAGAATCACCATTTTTATGTATTAATTATTCTTTTGTGTTTGTTTCGCTTAAGTTAACAACTGGGCCTAAATCCAATATGGCCGCTGACATCGCATGCAGAAATGGCCACTGTCTCGTGAGGCGCGGAGTGAACTGCGCAAGTGCGAACAGTATCCTGAACCTCTTAGCGACCTTTGCTCATCATGTTCCCGGTCAAGGATATGAATTTGGTGGTTCGCCATGATAGGGGAACAATCAACCTTACAGTAAACCGGAACAAGCCAACATTTTGGCTGACAAGTGACCTCACCCCTCGAACTGTACTGAGAATCTGGGAATAAGAATCGGACGATCCCAACCAGCCAATCACAACTGTCCTAAGCCTAAAAATGTATCTTCTTTAACATTAAATCATTATAAAAAAGGGTGCTAGAATAGAGAGTTAAGCTATTCCTGATGGTCCAGATGCTGCCGACCGCTTGATGACTGCAAACGTTTTCCAAATCCACGGGCTATGATAGATGCTGGCACGATTTCTGGTCCTTTGATAAAATTGGGAACTGTAACGTGCTGAGCAGAGGACTTTGTGCTTTGGCCTGCTTTATTCGGACGATTTGCGACAGACTCAGAGCCAATGAATTAGAGGATCCCAAATAGCCAGATTAGGTAAATATGATGTTCTGCGATTTACTTGAATTGATCTAGAAATTCTAAACTTTGACGAGACGAATGCAAATATAAATCATTATGAAATTTTAGATAAACGAATATTGATTAACAAGAAATATGAGTTTGTGGTTTTTCATTAAGGGAAATAAGGAATCTGAATCTTAAATGTGTTTTAGCTGGTTCTAAATCGCCATCAACTAATCCAACTAATTGGTCCGTCGACCAAGTGGGAGGAGTGCCTTGATGTTTAGGATTAGGGATCTATAGGCGACGGATATTAATGTATATTTTGTAAAATAACTTTCTCTCCCTATAGGTTATAAGGTGTTTCCCCCCATATGTCCAGCGCTTGAATTACTCATCCCTCCTATATGTGTAGACTCGTGAATGGTGACATGTGTGAGTTGGTGTTATGGGCCCCACCAATGAATGCGTGTATGAATGAGTGTGCGTGACGACGGGTCTGCGACGCAGGGAGGATATCGGTATATGTCGTTCCACATTTTCCCAGTCTTGCGCTGGATCAGTTTTTCTGGTAGCAGAGTTATGGTTTTATTGTTTTGGTTTGGTGATTATTGCTTTTAAATAGCTTATTGATTATTGATTGTGGATAAGTATTGGTTTATGCATTAACACTCTATGTTGAGTTGCGTCGAGTTCTATGTTGTTTGACGACTTCTGGGATGTAGGAAGTCGGAAGTTTGTAACGGTTTCGTAGTAGAGCAGAGGTAAGCGCTGCTCTCGGGAAAAACGGAATTGTTGCTGTCCTGTAGGTACATGGGGAAAACGTGTGACGATTGAAGTTGCACGACACATTGTCTGGGTTCGATTTGGTAACATCGTCGTGTGTTACTGCTAGGGACATTTTCTGTATGAGAGAAATGTATGATAGCGAAGGTCACCTGTGAAATTGTGGTCTTAGGTACCAGGAGTCCAAAAGGCACTCTGATTACGCTTATCACTGGAAAGGTAATAGGTGTTCCCTAAGCTTGCTAGAAGGATAAAGTAGATGGAAGTGCTACTTTATTAACGAGTGTAATAATTCTGTAGTAGGGCAGACTGTTCGCTGTTCTCGGGAAAGACAGAATTCTGTGTGAATGAACTACATTTTCCATATGAAAGTGCGTGAATGAAATAGCATTCAGGTTCATTGTGAAACTCTGATTTTATTTCTCAGGAGCAGAGCGTCTCCAACTAGGTTTCTTAACTCTAGAGAAACAGTTAGCTAATGCTTGTTAGAAGGGTAAGGTAGAGGGAAATGCTACTTTATCAACGGAAGTAACGATTCCGTAGTAGGGCAGATTGTTCGCTGCTCTCGGGAAAGACGGAATTCTTGTGAGAAAGGTCATTGACTATACTTTTTTTAGCGAAACAGATAATGGTGGCGTTTTTATGTCGTTACTAACAGATCTGTGAGTCAGAAAGAACGTAAGAAAGTTTGCCGATAAACTTTGGAAAGGAGGGGTCAGCAGAAGTAACGAGAGAAGCTGACGTCAGAAAGATCGCGCTGGGATTGGAGAATTACAGAAGTGACATAAACGCTCTGGATAGGTGCGCTAGTGTAAGTCGCACAACGATTGGTTAAAACAACAGAATAGTCGTAGGGAAAATCTAGTGATACACGGAAGACAAAATGATGTATTACGATCCACCAGAAAAGGAGAAAAAGTCCTGGTTTGGAAAAATAAAGAGCTTATTTAAAAAGGACAAACCGATTGTGACAAGAGAGGGACAGTTGCTTCTCCCACCAAAATCGCCCGCATCCTATATGGTTGCGAAATACGGATATCATACCTGTATTTGGTTGGACAATTGGGCAAAGTATACAAAAGATGATGGAGTCTTAGCATTTCCGGAACATGGTTTGTTCAATTTAGCGGTTTTGAGAAATTTGAGAGAGAGAATGATGAATCTAGAACCGAGACCTAGACCAACGCAGTTTGAAGCATTGACAGAATGGGAAGATGAGATGCATGACAGAGAACGACAGAGGAGTGGCGGAAGGTACAAATATATGTTTGGTAGATCATATGGACAGGAGAATCATGATGATAGAATGAGGAGATGGCGAAGCGCAAATATGACTGAGGGTTTGTTTCCTGTGAGAGATGCTGAAGAAATTATCAATAGAAAATGTATGGAAAAGAGAAATAATATCGAGTCAAGAGGGTATGGTGTGCATGATTTGGAGGATGATGTTCTTGACGACATGTTTTATAAAAATCCACCCCCATATCAATCAGATTCCACATTATTGACACCAAGTGCCCCAATAAGAGAGACTCCACGAAATATAAAATTTGAATCAGTACCACAAGAAGCGGGAAAAAACAATCCTTTTAGAGAAATAGAGAAAACACAATATGGTAAAACGGGTAATGAAAATTCAACTGAACTAGCGAAAACCACCTTAGAGTTAACTGAAAAGACGGAATTAACAAAAAATTTGGAAGCTGTAACCGTTCCAGTAACTATAGGACCTCTAATGCCTATTTTTGATAAACAGAAGGATAGTAAGCATTGTCTGACGAATCCTTATAACAGTAATAAACAAACCGAGAGGCCAGGAAAAATTGCATATGAGAACCCATGGAGACAAACAGCAGGTATTTTAGAACAAAGTACGCCTAAAAATTTGACAGTAAATCAAAGTTTAGTGGATAGAATAATAATGACGACAGAATCAGTCCCAGGATCACCGCAGAGTTTAGCACAACAAAATACTGAGAAAAATAGTGTAGGGCCTACTTCAGAAGAATTAAGTGAATGACTGAGGAGTTTACAGCAGAAAAATACAGAATCCCAATCTATAGATGTGGCCAAACTGAAGATTGTTTTGGAAGAATTAATAGTAGGAACTATCCCCACAGAGAAGGTAAAAACCTATCAGGATGAAGAATTACTATTTTTCTGGAAAAGTATAACCTAGAGAGCAAGGAATCTACATGAAAGACTAGAAGAAGTGGCAAATGAAATGGGTATAGACTTCGAAAGAGTAAAAGCTTTACAAAAACCATACCGAGTAGATTTTTCTGAAAAGGATATTGAAAATCTGAACACCACAGGAAGAACAACTCGGATTAAAGACATAATTATTTTGTTAAGAAAATGGGGAGATGTAGATAAATGGAAGAGTAGGTGGTTTCGAAAACAAGATGATGTCTCAGACAAAACGTTTGCAGCCTTCCCCGTAAGAGAAAAGGAAAAGGTAGTAACAGAATGTCCCATGAGAGAAATTCCAGGAGGAGGATATGTACATGTCCCTTGGACTAGACAAGATATTTTGTCATTTACCAATGATTTCCCTCGACTACGCGAAAAGCCAGTTGAGTGGTATAGGCAGGTAGATAGGTTCGTAAAGTTATCAAAAGTTTTATGGATTGATTTAAATAGTCTATTTGACATAATAGTACCAGCAGATTTATGGACAGAATGCAAGATCATGATAAACTTGCCTACACAAGAGTACCCCAGAGACCCAAAAACGGGTGCCCCTGATCCTGAAGTTATGAAAAAATATGAACAGGTAATTACCTTTCTGAAAAACAAAGTACCTCCCAAGGAGACTGACTGGGTAAAAATTGACAGAACTCATCAGGAAGCTAAGGAATCGTTACACGCTTATTATGAGAGGTTAATTCTAGCTTTTAAGCAGTTTAGTGGTGATGAAAATTTGAGTGAAAAGGATTTAAGTCACTTTGTATACCGATTTGTATATGGGCTGCGTCCAGAAATAAGTGAAATGATTAAACAGCATACAGTGGATTGGTAAAATAAGAAAATAGATGAAGTACTTAGACATGCAAAAAAAAATTGTGATGAAATTGAAGCCAAACAGCGTAAATTAAAAGAAAAGGCATTGTGGACACAGGTAAAAGTGGCAGAAAGACAGGAAGCTCAATTGATTGAACAAGCAAAAGGTGCAGGTATGAAACCTAAATTTAATGTTGGAATAGAAGAAGCCAAAAAGAGGTGGCCATGTCATAATTGCGGAAGAATAGGGCGCTGGAAATCCGAGTGTAAATTTCCCCCGAGTACTATGGTGATAATGCATCATTGAATTCGCAGGTGCAGAAAGAGGTGAGTTGTCAACCACAGCGACAGCAGCAGGTTGTTGCCCAACAGAATCAGGCGCCAAAACCGCCTTTTCCACAGAACGTAAATCCTCAGAAATACAGTAATGAGACAGGATTCTACAACGAAGAACAGGTAACTAAGCTGCCGTGCGCTAGTGCTGTTTCACAGTATTGGCTACAACGCGATGAGAGTGAGTCAGAAGAAAGCTATTGACGGTGCAGAGGAGAGGAAGAGGAGTGCGTACTTGGCGCAACTCTAGAAGTAGACCAGACAGGTCCTTTTGTGGATGGAAAGGTAAATGATGAAAATATTACTTTCCTAGAAGATACTGGTGCTACTCGTTCAACTGTCAGGACAGCTGATGTTAAAAACCTTCCTCTCTCGGATGAAGCAATCCAAGTAGTTGGAGTATCCAAAAAACAGATTAAAACGTATCTCACTGAACCAGTGAAAGTTAACATAGGGAAATTTTCTGAAATGCACCGCTTTGATGAAGATGTACTGAACAAAATGACTATGGCTAATATGGAACCTGAGATTACTGAGGCATTTGCTGTATTTAACCCTGAAGAACTACCAAAAGAACTGAAAAAGACAGTAAAAGCAGAAGTCTGGGATTTCACAGGAGAAGATGTGGGATTAATGAAAAATGTAGACCCTGTAAAAGTGACTGTAAAGGAAGGAATAAGTTACCCAAATATTCCTCAGTATAAATTGACACCCGAAATAATTGAAGGAGTTACTCCTATAATAGAGAAAATGATTAAACAAGGTATTTTGAGAGAAATAATGAGTAGTCCATGTAATTCACCAATTATGGGTCTGAAAAAGCCTAATTGAACATTTAGAATAGTGCAAGACTTGAGAAAAATAAACAAAATTGTTGTGTCATTTAATCCTATTGTACCTAATCCATCTGTGATTTTGTATCAGATTCCACATGATGTATAATGGTACATAGTAATTGACCTGTGTCATTCTTTCCTTTCCATCCCATTGCATCAAGACAGTCAGCAGATTTTTGCGTTCCGGTTTGGCGAACGTATTTTGGCATGGTGCCGAATCCCACAGGGGTATACAGAGAGCCCCTCAATATTTAACCAGATAGTGAAAAAGTCCTTAGAAGATCTAGAGATGTCCGAGAGCTCAGTACTTGTAGAATACATTGACGACCTGCTTGTGGCGTCAAAAACACGAGAAGCTTGTGTAGTGGATACCATAGCATTGCTAAATCGTCTAGCAGATGGAGGACTTAAAGTATCCCCATCGAAATTGCAATTCTGTCAGAAAGAAGCACAATATTTAGGCCACGAAATTGAAAAAGGACTGAGAAAAATAACTGCAGAGAGAATCAAGAAAATAAAAGGAATGAGAGCCCCAATGACCCAAAGAGAAGTGAGAATATTTCTTGGAATGGTTGGATATTGTCGTCAGTGGATAAGTAACTTTTCCCTGATTGCAAAACCTTTGATACGCCTGACGAGAAGTGATGTAAAAGACCCCATTGAATTAAATAGGGAAGAATTAACAGCCTTTAAACAATTGAGAGACAGTTTGTGTGAGGCACCAGCACTTGGCATGCCTGATTATGAGAAGGAATTCGAACTATACTGCAGCGAAAGGAATGGATGTGCACTCTCTGTATTAATACAGAAACATGGAAAACTGAGAAGACCAATTGCATATTTTTCAGCTATACTCGACCCAGTAGCTGTAGCATTGCCTGGTTGTTTGAAAGCTGTAGCAGCCACTTGTAAGAGCCTAGAACAGAGCGAAGGAATTGTGATGGGATATCCTGTGCGAGTGTTTGTACCTCATGATATGGCAATCCTTTTAACAAGGAGCCGCACTCAATTCATGACGCATGGTCGGCTGACTAAATATGAGAAAGTCAGTTTAGGGGCAACAAATGTGAGCCTTGTAAGATGTCTGAATGTGAATCCTTCAACGTTATTGCCAGATGCTGAGAATGTGGAAGTCAGAGATGATGTGGATCATGACTGTTTGGATGTGCTTGATTTCTGTACCAAACCACGACCTGATATAAAAGATGTACCTTTGACAGAAAGTGATTATGTGTGATATTAACTGATTGCTCTATTAACACGTGGAATCTCTGTATAGAATTTCACAATACATTCTTTAAGAACGTTCTTGTGTGATGACCAATGTGATTCTATAACTGGTCAGTTGACGTTGGTTGTTGGTGGCTGAGGTTGAATAAACCTTACCTGCATCTTCCTTCTTTCGTGTTCCTGCCTCTTCATTCCCTGAGAACACCACATATTTCTTGGCGACGAGCGAGGGAGTTGATTCACCTCAACACCAGATGGCGCTGCCATTCCTCTTTGTGTATTTCTCCTCCAGCGGCTGTATCTTATTTAAACGAGAAGAATCTCCAGCGGCTGATTAAAATATCTGCTTCTCGGAGTAGAAGTCGTCCCGAGTCTTGAGCAGATTTGAATGGTGAGGAGGATAGAGGGTGGGCTGAGTAGTGAAACGCATTTACGTTCCAACGTTCATAATTTAAAAAAAGAAAAGTGAGGCCTCTTCGGCCGAGACTTTCATGCGTTCCAGCCTCTGACTGACGTAATTGGAGAAGCCTGCAGAGGAGCTGTGATAGGACGTGCCCGTGCGTCGTCACGCATCACATCCATTTTGACAGATTGGGGCAATCAATCTGTATTTCATGTCACGAAAGGCATCCATTTTAGTTGGTTGGGCAGTATTTAATGCTGTTAAATTAAAAGTACGGCGTAATGTGGTGTGCTTTTCTGTAAGTTAGCGAGCGGCAATTTCTCTCATCAGGATACCAGAGACTGTACTGCCATCAGGATACAAGACTGTATTATTTATTGTGATCCGTACGCAAGTATTTAAAGGGTCTTTGCTCATGGTTATTTTCTTGTCACGTTGTGCTCTACTTCCATGTAGGTTAATTGTGCAGTTTTTATTTTAGCCAGAGAACTCGGTGACTGTCACACCTTCAACGATAAGAAGTATTGAAGTACAGTAACTACTACTTGCCTATGGATAATTTGTTTTCTTACTTTGTGCACTATATACAGCTATATTATTAGTGCGTTTTTTGTGTATTGCCAGCAAATTCGGTGACTGGCACACCTTTAAAAAAAAAAAAGGAGTATCGGGTTACTTTGAAAGGTTTTGGTCTCATGCTTGTGCATGATTTATTGCAGGTGTTTGATAAGTAGCACATCTTTTACTTAGGAAAGAATTAAGTCTGCCTTCTCAAGATTTTACTGCATGTTTGTAGGGCATTCATTTTTATGTTTTATTTACAATGATTTGAGTGTATTTGTATGTGAATTACAGTTTATTTTAAGCATAAGTAAATACTCTTTTATTTCCTTGTGCATATAAAATTGTTGTTGATAACCCTTTAAGTAGGTTTTTTTACCACTATTTTGTTTATTAATTAAAACATTTATTTTTATAGTTTAACTTCATTACAAAATGCAGAATGTAACACAACCGGCTTTCTTTCTGACTAGTCCAGGGGAGCCCAATGTAAAATGGCAGAAGTGGTAAAAAATATTTGTAAATTACGCAAGAGTTTGTGGCACGAATTTAAGTGCTGAATGTAAACGTTCTTTATTGTTACACTGTCTTGGGGGAGAAGGGCAGGAAGTTCTAGAGCATCTACCCGAACTCAGTGCAGCTGAAAAAAGGAATCTCAATGAGTATGAGATAGGTATTTTACAACTAGATCATCACTACCTTCCACGTTTGAGCACAATAATGGAGAGGTATCACTTTGGTCTTCGGGAACAGAAGAAGGATGAATCAGTTGAGGAATTTGTCTCAGCCCTAAGGAAACTGGCTTCCTCTTGCAAGTTTGGTCCTGCGGTAGAGGAGAGAATCAGAGACCAATTTGTTTTGAAGTGTGCTCATGACAACATTAGAAAAGAACTATGGCTAAAGGATGAACCTCCTCTAGAGGAAGTAATAACTATTGCAAAGCAAGTAGAACACATGATGAAATGTGTGGATGAACTAAGTAGTGAGAAAAGCAAACCTACCACAACTAGTACTAATGTAGAAGAAGTTGTATGCCAGATCCAAGACAAAAACTTGAATGATAAGGGAAAAAATGCTTCTGTGTCTGCTTCGAAAGGGATCTCTGCGTTTGATAAGAAATCTACTTATTTTAGGTGTGGGCAATTGGGTAATCTTGCAAATGCTTCATTTTGTCCTGCGTTACGTGTTGTGTGCAACACCTGTGGTCGGAAAGGCCATTTTGCAAAATGTTGTAAAAGTAGAGTGAAGAGAGGTGATCTTCCAACAACAAAAAATCAACCACAGGTGAAAGTTGTTACCTTTCAGGCCAATGGACTATGAACAGAACATCCCTCTCACTTAGTGGAAATTGAAGGTACATCACTTGATTTTAAGTTTGATTCTTGTTCCCACTTGACCATGATAGGTGAAGATGTTTTCCGGCAACACTTTCATAACAAAGTTAAGCTTGTTAGAAGTGATCTTGCTCCATTAGGTTATGGAGGTATACCAATTAAGATGTCAGGGTATTTCTTAGCTACCATTGAGCTGTGTGGACAGATGATTGCTGGAAAAGTGTATGTGACAAAACGTGGAGATTCCCTTCTTGGGTGGCCCCATCAATGCTTACTTGGTGTTCGTCTGAATCCCAATGCTTCTCCTCAAGTTCAGGTTCAAGAAGTGGAAGATTCTTCCTCTATGTTTGCTGATCAATTTACTGATGTGTTTACAGACAATCTTGGTTGTCTAAAGAGATATAAACATTGCATCAGGTTAAGGGAAGGTGCTGTCCCTGTTGTCGCGAAAGTCAGGAGGATCCGTTTGAATGAAGAAGCTGGTGTTCAAAAAGAGATTGAAAGATTAGTGGACATGGGGGTCATTGAACCAGTAGAAGCCACAGAGTGGTTGACTCCCATAGTCGTAGCTAAGAAGACTAGTGGAGAATTACGTCTCTGCATAGACTTGCGCTCCTTGAACAAGGAGGTAATCGTAGACAGGTTCCCTTTGCCAAATATTGATGAGATGGTTGGTACCTTGGTAGGTGCAAAATATTTCACTACCCTTGATTTGGCGTCAGCTTATCATCAGGTTGAGTTAGATGAATCCTCGCAGGAGCTTACGGCTTTTGTGACTTCTATAGGGACTTATAAGTTTCGTCGGATGCCATTTGGTCTTATTTCTGCTGCTTCGTTTTTTCAGCGGATTATGTCAAGGATTCTTAGAGGACTTTCAGGTGTCAGGTGTTATCAAGACGATCTGTTGATTTTTGGTTGCTCAAAGCAAGAACACAACTTTCGGGTGTTTGCTGTGTTAGAACGACTCAGAGAGGCTGGCTTATCTCTTAGAAAGGAGAAATGTAAGTTTGGTGTTGAAGAGGTCAATTTTCTCGGCCATAGGATTACCAGACAGGGTGTTTTTCCGAAGAAAGAATTAGTTGAATCTATCGTTAATATATCAGAGCCGTTCAATAAAGAAGAGCTTCTTTCTTTTTTAGGGATGGTTGAATTTTATAGTAAATTCATTCCTGACTATGCTGATAAAACACAAAACTTGAGGAAACTCACTGCTAAGAGCGTAGTTTTTTAGTGGTCGGATGATTGTATGAAGGACTTTGCTTCCATTAAGGAAGAGTTGAGAAAAGCTCCATCTCTTCAAGCATTTCTTCCATGTGATTGTACTTACATCATGACTGATGCAAGTGAGAAGGGATTGGGCGCTATTTTACTTCAAAAGAGAGATGGAAAGGAACATTTGATTGCTTGTGCCTCCAGATGTCTTAGAGGGTCAGAACTCAACTATTCGGTTATAGAAAAGGAGTCTTTGGCCATATTTTGGGCGCTAAAGAAGTTTAAGAATTTAATTTGGGGCACAAGGGTGAATATGTTGTCTGACCATAAGCCTCATAGAGAGGTATTTTCAAAGAAGGGTCTAGATTCCATTTCATCAAGGATTAGGAAGTGGATCATCGCTCTTCAAGAATTTAACTTTGAAGTTGATTACATTCCTGGTGCTGTCAATAAATCGGCTGATTGTCTTTCTAGATTGGTTAACATTAATGAATGTATTGCGGACGAGGAGTGTCTTGATGATGATATGATTAACGTGTGTGAGATCACTGGTGGTGCTGTAAGTGAAGTTGATTGGAAGGCTGAAATTGAGAAGGATGTAGTTATTAAGAAAGTGATGGAGATGTTAATGAACAACAAGCGTCTGGAGAAGCCTTGGGCCTTGGTCTCTGAGGAACTTTCAGTTGTTGATGGTATGCTTGCTCGGGGCACACAATTAGTTCCTCCGGAGGGTATTAGGAACAAATTACTCAATCTTGCTCACAATGGTCACCTTGGAATAGTTAAAACAAAAGAGTTACTTAGATCACAATTTTGGTGGCCTGGCATGGATATAGATATTGAGAGGTTCGTTTGTGAGTGTCCTGAGTGTTGTGCCAGTGACAACATTTTGAAGACTAAGCAAATGCCCATGGTTTGCAGGAAGTTACCTAACCATCCTTGGGATGAGGTTGCCATTGACATTGTTGGTCCACTACACGGTGTAAGCGACACTCCCTATTTAATTGTTGTTTTGGATTTGTATTCCAGGTGGATTGAGGTAGGTGCTGTTAGGGAAACTTCTACGGGATCTGTCATTAAATTCTTAGAGGAAATCTTTAAGAGGGAGAGTTTTCCCAACAGTATCCTCTCTGACAATGGTACTCAGTTTTGTTCAAACGAATTCAAAAGTTTCTTAAATAACTGTGGCATTGTTCAGAAGAAGAGTGCTGTCTATCATCCAGAAACTAATGGCGCAGTGGAAAGAGTCAATAAAACCCTCAAAGAAAGTATACAGTTAGCCAGAGCTAATGGTTTGAGTTGGAAAAATGCTCTTCAGGACAGGATTACTGCTTATCGTATGTCTCCACATTTGACTACTGGGAGATCTCCTTTTGAACTTTTTAAAGGTAGGATTCCCAACTAAAAACTTGTGTCCAGGTTGGATGAGGTTAAATAAAGGCTTTGTTGACAATCAGATAGGAGATTGGAGGAGGAGAGAACTGGATAAACAGTTGAACAGAAAATTGTACTTTGATGATAAGAAATGTGCTCAATCGCAGGAGGTAAAAGTCGGTGATCTTGTAAAGATTAAAGCTCCTGTTGGTTGCCATCCTTGGTCCAAGTATACCAATGTTAGATCTGTAGTTAAAATTTTCAAGAATGCTGTCAAGACCGGAAATGGGAGAATATGGAATAGGAGTCGTATAGTAGTGGTCAATCCTGATGTTCCACAAATTGATACACATAGTGATGCTGTTGACTCTTATTCCAAATCATTTGGTACCCTGTCTTCTTCCTCTGGTTCTGTTAACTTTCAAAGTTTTGTTAGGGAAAGGAGTCAAAGGTTGCGCAGGCTCCCTGTGTATATGAAAGATTATGTATGACATTTTCTTTGTACTTGTTTTCTTACATCTTCCTCCTATTTTATCTCTCTGATTTGCTATGCTTTATTTTGTCTTTTCTTTCTGTTTTTTACTGTTCAGGAGGAAGATGTGTGATATTAACTGATTGCTCTATTAACACGTAGAATCTCTGTATAGAATTTCACAATACATTCTTTAAGAACGTTCTTGTGTGATGACCAATGTGATTCTATAACTGGTCAGTTGACGTTGGTTGTTGGTGGCTGAGGTTGAATAAACCTTGCAAAAACCAAAGGAAATGATGGACGGAGTGTTGAACATTGCAAGCACTCACCCCCAGTCAACTGATCTGGGTTTAATCCATCACCGTTCTTTAGCCCACTCTGCCACCCCAGTTCAGACATGGCCATATGCAAATCAGTCTGACCCTGTGCCTCATGGGAACAGTCCAGCCCGAACTGCCAAGCCATGTCTTCCCTGGACCGGAAACAAGCTTCCTAGGACCGGTTTCTGGCATTTCAGCCGTCTTCAGCCCGGCTTGCTTGAATCCAGTGGCAAAGTGAGCAAGGGACTCACGTCTGAGCATACCCTGCCAACTTATGGCGAACAAAGCAAAAACCAAAGGAAATGATGGACGGAGTGTTGAACATTGCAAGCACTCACCCCCAGTCAACTGAGCTGGGTTTAATCCATCACCGTTCTTTAGCCTACTCTGCCACCCCAGTTCAGACATGGCCATAAGCAAATCAGTCTGACCCTGTGCCTCATGGGAACAGTCCAGCCCGAACTGCCAAGCCATGTCTTCCCTGGACCGGAAACAAGCTTCCTAGGACCGGTTTCTGGCATTTCATCCGTCTTCAGCCAGGCTTGCTTGAATCCAGTGGCAAAGTGAGCAAGGGACTCACGTCTGAGCATACCCTGCCAACTTATGGCGAACAAAGCAAAAACCAAAGGAAATGATGGACGGAGTGTTGAACATTGCAAGCACTCACCCCCAGTCAACTGATCTGGGTTTAATCCATCACCGTTCTTTAGCCCACTCTGCCACCCCAGTTCAGACATGGCCATATGCAAATCAGTCTGACCCTGTGCCTCATGGGAACAGTCCAGCCGGAACTGCCAAGCCATGTCTTCCCTGGACCGGAAACAAACTTCCTAGGACCGGTTTCTGGCATTTCAGCCGTCTTCAGCCAGACTTGCTTGAATCCAGTGGCAAAGTGAGCAAGGGACTCACGTCTGAGCATACCCTGCCAACTTATGGCGAACAAAGCAAAAACCAAAGGAAATGATGGACGGAGTGTTGAACATTACAAGCACTCACCCCCAGTCAACTGATCTGGGTTTAATCCATCACCGTTCTTTAGCCCACTCTGCCACCCCAGTTCAGACATGGCCATATGCAAATCAGTCTGACCCTGTGCCTCATGGGAACAGTCCAGCCCGAACTGCCAAGCCATGTCTTCCCTGGGCCGGAAACAAGCTTCCTAGGACCGTTTTCTGGCATTTCAGCCGTCTTCAGCCAGGCTTGCTTGAATCCAGTGGCAAAGTGAGCAAGGGACTTACGTCTGAGCATACCCTGCCAACTTATGGCGAACAAAGCAAAAACCAAAGGAACTGGGGTGGCAGAATGGGCTAAAGAACGGTGATGGATTAAACCCAGATCAGTTGACTGGGGGTAAGTGCTTGCAATGTTCAACACTCCGTCCATCATTTCCTTTGGTTTTTGCGTTGAATAAACCTTACCTGCATCTTCCTTCTTTCGTGTTCCTGCCTCTTCATTCCCTGAGAACACCACACTATGTGATGTTTGTGGACGGGTCATGCTTGAGAACAGACGAAGGAATTCTGAGTGCAGCATATGCTGTATGCACAGTAGCAGTGGTAATGGAAGCATCTTACCTAAAGGGAGTAAAATCAGCCCAGGTTGTTGAACTTTTTGCATTAACCAGAGCATGTAAGTTGGGAAAGAATGTAAGAGTGACTGTGATAACCAATAGTCAATATGGCTTCGGTGTAGTGAATGATTTTGGCCAAATATGGTCACAGAGAGGGTTTTTGACTTCAAGTTGAACCCCTATAAGGAATGCTGTAGTGGTTGGGAAATTGCTTGAGGCGATACAGCTGCCTAAGCAATTGGCTGTTGTGAAGTGCGCTGCACATTCGAAGACTGGAGATTACATCGCAGCAGGGAACCAGTATGCAAACGATATGGCTCAATATTGTGCGCAAAATCAGAATTCAGTGAATCGGGCAAAAGAAAAGGAAATTAATTCATGTCCCTTGTTGTTTACTAACATTGTGAATACATGGGAAGAAGTGAGGCAGTTACAGGAAGAAGTAGGAGATGAGGAAATGAGACAGTGGGTAAAGGCAGGATGTGCACCAAGGGAAACAGATCATGTGTGGGTTTATCGGGATGGAAGACCAGTTATGCCTGATAGCATGGTGTCCGCCATGGCACAGATGTATCATGGACAAGCACACGTAGGGAGAGATGCAATGCTTAGATTATTTAAGCAGACATGGTAAAATGCAAAATTCAGACTTGCAGCTGAGAGCCTTTGTCAAAGATGCCTTATATGTCAACAGTTCAATCCTGGAAGGAAAACAGTGGTAAGTCTAGGAACAATAGGTCGAGAAGGAGGGCGTTTCACCAGAATGCAAATCGACTTCATTGAGATGCCCCCCTGTAACAGGTTGAGGTATGTTTTAGTGATGGTCTGCCTGTTTTCTAGATGGGTAGAAGCATATCCCACAAGGAGAAGTGATGGAATTACAGTAGCAAAACTGCTTTTGAGGGAGTTCATCCCTAGATTTGGGATTCCAGTCACAATTGAGTCAGATAGAGGAAAACATTTCCATAATGAAATCATGAAGCTAATTTGTGAGGCATTGAATGTACAACAAAAACTGCATTGTGCCTATCGCCCAGAGGCTTCTGGTGTGGTGGAACAAGTAAATGGCACTATTAAAAACAGATTAGGAAAGATGTGTTTAGACACAGGATTGAAATGGCCTGATGTCCTGCCTCTGGTACTCATGACTATTAGATCAATTCCAGATAGGAACACAGGATTGAGTCCCCACGAGATAGTGATGGGAAGAGCATTGAGGCATGTATTCATACCAGTCAACAAGTTATTGCCTATCTCTGATGACTTGGTGTTGGATTACTGTAAGGGGTTGGCTGACTCCGTACATTCTGTGTTTCATCAGGTTGGATCGGATGCCACCACCCTTGAAAAGAAGCCAGCTCATGATCTAATCCCAGGTGACTGGGTGAGAATTAAAGTGCACAGAAGAAGGAACTGTTTGGTCCCACATTGGGGAAAACCACGACAAGTGATTTTAACTACGACAACAGCTGTGAAATGTTCAGGAGTAAAGAACTGGATCCATGCTAGTCATACCATGCGAATTCCAAACCCAGTGGATAACAAGGAAGGAGAGTATTTTGAAGAATCAGAAAATAGCTCTGAATCTGATACTGAGGACATCAGAACAGGACAAAATCCTGAAAGGTGGGAGTCCGAACCAAATGTGACCGTTGCCCCAGAGAACATTCCCTTGAGGAGGAAGTTGCAGATTTCTGACACCAGCTCAGACTCAGAGACTGAACAAGCACAGGTACATACAGGAAAAGAGTATAGCAGTGAAGAAGCCATTAAAGAAGTTTTTGATAAAGAAGTTCCTGATGGAAAGTTGAAAGAAATTCCACCTGAGGTAACAAAAGCAGATGGTCAGGTGAAAGATATAGAAAGTGAGGGAAAGATTTTTGCGGAAGACCCCCGAGGAGTTGTAGGGAATTCAAACATCCAGTTAGAAGAAGGGACGGTTAGTCAGCAGGAAGATTGTGTGGAGGAAACACGAGGAGGGACAGAAGTAGGGAAAATACAAGAAGTGGTGGAAAGAAAAACAGTTGAAAGTAAAAGTCAAGTTGCAACAGAATCAGAGAGCAGTGATGAAGAAGTACCAGAAGGTCGAGTCCTGAGAAAGAGAGCATGGAGAGCTGAGAAAAACGATAAAGGAAATAAATTGAAAAGAACAGCAAGAGATGAAATTTGGTCAAACAAAATGAAGAGATTGAGATACCGATTGACACGAGTGAATTCATCTAGAGCTGAACAAGTGAATGAAGTATCTAGTCAAGAAAAATTGAAAGACGAGGGAAAAATGACAGCAGAGGAAAATAAGAGAACGAGAAAACCTAACCAGAAGTATAAGTCGCCAGAATGGTCATATGTGGCACTGCCTGAAATAAAAGAAGAGGCGGATAGCCAAGAAAATCCAGAGGTGACTGTACCAGAAGTGGTTGAGGAAGACTAAGAATCAGAAATTCTGAGAGTTATCTTGTCCGACATTGGAGAAGAAACGGATGTTCAGGAAGTTCTGTATCAAGATTATGAAAGAAAAGTGAAAGACCATCAAATGCCAAACTGAAAAGGCCAAAAGTGATTCCAATGGAAAGACAATAAATTACTGCAAAAGACATAACTGATAGAACCAAGTAGGTGCTTAGAGCCTTGGGTTAGACAATACTAGTTGTGAAGTAGAAGAGGCTAAGTCAAAAGACACTGATCATTTTTCGAAATGGCAAACACAGAAAGTAGAAAAACTAAATGTGTATTTCTTAGAAGATGGTTTAAAATGTGCTGTTGTTGTACAGGATTACTAATGCTTCTATGGAGTGCGTTGGCTTTAATGATCCCATTTAAAGTTCCACTAGAAACAATAGAAGGACATAGTGAGAATAAAACTAATATAGAAAAGCTTCAGAAAGTATATCCGACTAATATAGATAGAAATTATTTACATAAAGACAGGTCTATAAATGATTTCTCTAACAATGTCTTTTCAGAATTACTGTATGAATATGTAAAGACGATGGATGTGAGGGACTGCCACGTCTGCATGCAGTTAGCTGCATCTGTGTCTGAGGGAGTGACCTATCATCACCTCCCAGTAACGTATGGATAAACATGTAATGTAATAGCAAATTTGTTTTACAAAATAGGGAAATTAGAATATTACTTTTCAGATGTAGATAAAATATTTTCACAAGTACCTGTAATTAACAAATTAAATAAAGTAAAACCTGCAAAGGTGTTAGGTGAATTTTTCTTAGAAACCAAAGAACTAACATTAGAGTCCATATTTAGAACTTCTTTAACCTGCAGTTTAAAGAAGGAGGAGAAAGTGTTCTTGGATATGGTTGAAGAAAGGATATTGAAAATGCAAAAGAAAGTACCCGAGGAAAAAGTGGAAAAGACAGTCTGGGAAGTTGAAAAGGAAAAACATTTGAAAGGAGAAGCTAGTCCAACAATGGCTTTAGATTGGCTGCAGAAAGGAAAGTTGTGCATTAGAAGGAATCAAACTGCATATGATAATTATTTTGTAGGTACAAGTGATTGCCATGATACATATCGAATCATGGGTGGATGGGGATTTAAAGGAGGAAATGGTCCAGTTTTTCCTGGATTATATTTTATCTGCGGGAACAAAGCATATTATCGTTTGCCAGACCATTGGTATGGCCCATGTTATGTAGGCCTGGTTTTCCCAAAGATATTCCATGTGGGAAGAGAAAGAGATGGTGTACATGAGATAGGTAGTCAACTAACACGTAGAAAAAGAGAATCTTGGTCAGAAATTGTGGGAGACATTTTTGGAGCATTGATACCAGCAGTGGGAATATCTCTAAATGCACACAAAATTAGAAAATTATCAACAGTAGTGGATCGCTTGTCAACAAGCACCGCTGGAGGATTTTTATTGGTAAATACTGAGATGGTTGCCATGTGTGCAATGGTAATGCAAAATCGACTTGCACTTGATATAATTTTGGCAAAAGAGGGTGGAATCTGTGGAATGCTGAATGTTCAACATTGTTGTACTTATATTCCTGACGAAAGTCAAGATCTAAAGACATACATTAAAAACATAACTGATTTGCATGAAGAAATTGCACCACTGGAGGTTGAAGGTGTTTGGGAAAAGATTGGAAAGAAATTATCTTTTATTAAAGATTTCCTATTAAAATTAGAGAGTACATTTATAGGTAAGATCCTATTTCCATTAACCTGTGTGATTTTTCTAGTATTAGTTTTAAGACTAGGATGTTTATGTTGTAAAAGAAAGAAAATACAGAAAAATTTTAAAAGAGAAACTTTGAAAAAGAGAGAAAATAGAATTAGAAGAAATGAAAGATAGTATGTATAGAAAAGCAAGAGGAGAAGAAATTGGTGAAACAGAAATGTGAACTAATAATAAATGAATTCATTTTCTTTTTATAATAAGTTTACAGAGTTTTAGCTATTGCGGTGCTATAATCACCAAAGGGGGGATTGATGGAGCCGGTAGTGTAACATTTTGTATACCTCCTCTGTTCTTGCATGAAAATACTAATTATATAATCTATTAACTATAATATTATTAAACGAGTATTGCATTTATACTAATAAACATTATTAAAACTTAAACTACACATGGGATTTGCTATTTGCATGGCTAAATAACTTTTATAACTAAAATCTGTACGTATATTAATGAGTAGTATATGTGGTAATAGAATATTGCATGATATATGTTGCTTTGTGATGTTGCATCATCGAGGAGGGCCGAAAAAGGTGAATATAATGGCTTTGAATGTCGCTATATGCTAGATAAATGCAAGCACATAGAGGGATTAGTAAGAGGTTAACATTAGAATCACCATTTTTATGTATTAATTACTCTTTTGTGTTTGTTTCGCTTAAGTTGACAACTGGGCCTAAATCCAATATGGCCGCTGACATCACATGCAGAAGTGGCCACTGCCTTGTAAGGCGTGGAGTGAACTGCGCAAGTGCGAACAGTATCCTGAACCTCTTAGCGACCTTTGCTCATCATGGTCCCGGTCAAGGATATGAATTTGGTGGTTCGCCAAGATAGGGGAACAATCAACCTTACAGTAAACCGGAACAAGCCGACATTTTGGCTGACAAGTGACCTCACCCCTCGAACTGTACTGAGAATCTGGGAATAAGAATCGGACGATCCCAACCAGCCAATCACGACTGTCCTAAGCCTAAAAATGTATCTTCTTTAACATGAAATCATTATAAAAAAGATTGGTAGAATAGAGAGGTAAGCTATGTTTGTGACACCTTTCCTGATGGTCCAGATGCTGCCCGACCGCTTGATGACTGCAAACTTTTTACAAATCCACGGGCTAAGATAGATGCTTGCACGTTTTTTGGTCCTTTGACAAAAATGGGGTCTGTAACGTGCTGAGCAGAGGACTTTGTGCTTTGGCCTGCTTTATTCGGACAATTTGCGACAGACTCAGAGCCAATGAATTAGAGAATCCCAAATAGCCAGATTAGGTAAATATGATGTTCTGCGATTTACTTGAATTGATCTAGAAATTCTAAACTTTGACGAGACAAATGCAAATATAAATCATTATGAAATTTTAGATAAACAAATATTGATTAACAAGAAATATGAGTTTGTGGTTTTTCATTAAGGGAAATAAGGATTCTGAATCTTAAATGTGTTTTAGCTGGTTCTAAATCACCATCAACCAATCCAACTAATTGGTCCGTCAACCAAGTGGGAGGAGTGCCTTGATGTTTAGTATTAGGGATCTACAAGCGACGGATGTTAATGTATATTTTGTAAAATAACTTTCTCTCCCTATAGGTTATAAGTTGTTTCCCCCACATGTCCAGCGCTTGAATTAATCATCCCTCCTATATGTGTAGACTCGTGAATGGTGACATGTGTGAGTTGGTGTTCTGGGCCCCACCAGTGAATGCGTGTACGAATGAGTGTGCTTGATGACGGGTCTGCGACGCAGGGAGGATATCGGTATATGTCGTTCCCCATTTTCCCTGTCTTGCGCTGGATCACCCTCACCACATAAAAGCCCATATCAGGTACCTAAAGGAAAATTTTGACCGCAGTGCAAAGATGACTATGCTTGCTACACATTCATCATGACATTTCAAGGGGCTGACAAATTGCTAGATGACTACACAACAAGATTACGGAAGCTTTGATTGAAGGGAGAGGGGAAAACATGGCGGCCAGTGTGTAGTAGGTCACGGGAGCACCCTCAAAGCGGAGGAAATGTGATTCGAAATCTGAGTTGGAAACCCGGTTTTCTTCACATTTTTGAGTAAACGAAGGTATGCGGACAAAGGTGAGCTAAAAGGGAAAAGCAGCACAAAAAAAACCCAGCACTTACACAAAGCTTGGTGTGGCTCGGTGCGGCGATGACTCGGGATTGAGGACTGGAGCAAAGGAGGCGTGGGCGGCAGCAGCAGCGGCAACAACAGAGCAGCCGTGGAGAAGGGCGGCCCTGGAGCTCCACAGGGGCAGAGGCACAGCAGTTAGTATCCCCTTGCGGGGGAAAGGAGGTTGTGGCAGCAGCGGATTTGGGTACGCTACCATGGAGGCTGCAGACTGGAAAGGCAGCCGGAGGAAAGTAGAAGGGAGTTGGCAGGCAAACAAAGCTGGGCCCTTCTCTAGGAACCGATATCAGAACTAGAACTGGACGCAACGGAAGATTTAAAGATACTGGACACTAACGTCAAGGACCTTTCTATCCAGGTAAAATCAAATAGAGGCAGAAAGAAGGTTATACAAGGGGAGAACCCCTCACGTTATGCCCATAGGAATTTGAGGCAGGACAAGGGGGAACAGCAAGAGGATTTGATAGGCTCAATTAAGACCACCGGGAACACGCAAACACTTGGGCACGAGAAGGACAGTGAAATAGTCAAGGTGAAGGCTAGTTCAAAGGAAAAAACTATACGAAAGCGCACAGTAGACCAGAAGATAAAGGTCACTCCGTCCCTTTGTGGAAATGTGGATTTTCCTGATCAGTTATGTCCCCTATCTTGGACCCCAACGGTTCTATATGCATGTTACAAGTACATGTATGTTCCCTCCAGTTCCAGTTTCTAAGACGCAAACATATGTGTGTCTACCGTCAACATGTTCTCTGTCAGATCCGCCATCAATGGGCTGGATATTCGATTCCTAAGTATGAAAGGCCACCGACTTTATATGGCTAAGTTACTTCATTTTTACAGTTCAGGCAAGTAGGCCCAATTCTGTCCTCAAGCTTTTCCCTGCTCTCTGTCTCTGACAGCTTCAGCTTGAGCTCGCATCTGTATCCATGAACTTTGTCCTACTCCTTGTGCAGCTAACGGTGCCTGCCTCGGCCAGTTTTCGCCTGTCTGCCAAGAAGTTGTATTTCACCTTCGAATTATCTATTTTGCTCTCCAGCCGATGCATTCCTGTCCAGTGATTTAGGTAAACATTTCCTTTAGCTCACAAGCAAAGGACTCAGCCTTTCCGTCCTCCTGCAAGTGATTCATAGCCCTGTTACCATGGAAAGTTTTCTGCCCCTCGCATCTCATATAGACACTTAGACGCTTGTACACGTACACAGTCAGTATAGAATAGATTCTGTCCGAGAGTCTCTTCCTTGTGGATAACATAGTTCTTTAAACATAGGATGTTAGATATGATTTGGGATTAGGTTGACTTGACCCCAGACTTCTCGTCTCCACATGTAGAGCTAAATGTCAAGTCCCCTTCACCCCCTAGTTGCACGTCAATTACACGTCATGCTGCCGCGCGCGCATCTATGCCAAGTATTATCTTATAGATCCACCTATGTCTGATAATTCTAACCAATCATGTTTCTTTTATTCCTTATTACGCCTAGTTTCGATTATGTCACTGTTTTGTCACTTTTCTTATCAAATGTTACGCCTTCTACATTCGTTTCATTGTAATGTACTTATTATAAAAATACATGTCTGTTAATAAATTATTGTACTTCACTTCCTGAACCCTCGTGGTGACGGAACCTGAAGGCCGCGACTCGAGTCGGCCATTTTGAATGGAATAAAGCCCATTAGAAAACCTCTTATACCACGGATTCTGCCTCTTGTTATTTTGAGCTATTTACTTTATTTTAAGATTCCGTATGAAATTCAGTCCGGTAATATTTATTTTATTTACCACATAATGGCGCCCGAATAGGGACACTTTCTCATCTCACGCGCCGGCGGTGCGTTGCAGGCCCGGTCTCCTGCCACAGCTGGACGGACCATAAACGCGTACCAGCAGGATTTCCTGTAAGCTCCCTCCGGTCAAGCGGGGGCGACTGAGGCTGCGATCAACCCAGACGAGGCGGTGAGAAGTGCGAAGTATCCCGACCAGAGCCTAGCTGAGAGAGCAAGATCCGAGGTATACAGAGGCCCACCAGGTTTTCCGAAATCCCGACGTCCAGAGGGTCCGATGTCCGCAGTTATCGAGTCCTGTCCATTCTCTGAGGCCTTCCGTTTCAAGGAGCTACTCGGTGAGTACCATCGCCGGGGAGGCGTGTTGACGCGCACATGGGTTGTGCCGGTCAAGACGGATTTGGGTACACAAATCCGGTCTGCACTGTTTAGCAGTGTATATGTACTGTTTAGCAGTATATCAAGTATTCCGAAGTATTCAGTTATTGTCAAGAATTCAGCGTGGTGATTAGTTAAGCAGACTGTCATCATTGTCGATCATTGTTATAATGTTTAATGTTTAATGTTTAAAGTATTCAGAAATGTCTTGCATATTGTGGTATGAATGATTGTTCATTGTTCACTGTTCATTATTGTGTTTTTCTCGTATTAAGCAAGTTCAAGAGTAAGTATCAGATCAGTTGTCAATATGCCGCTCTTCTCGAAGTTAAGACAAATTACTACCAGAAAAGGGGTGCTTGAAGAAGCAGTTCCTATTCCTCCTAGAGACACTCCAGGACATTTTATGTACCATAAACATGGCTTAGATGCCATATTGTTTCTTGATCTATGGGTAGATTATACCAAAGGATTACCGGAAAGTCAAAGGTGGCCCATAGCGGGAACCTGGGATGCAGAGTGCATCATGAAAGTGGAGGAAGAGTTATGGAAAAGAAAGGTCAGACAGTCACAGAAAGACGCTGTTGAGTTATGGCGTAAAGAATCTCATAGACGAACAGAAAAAGCACGTAGACAAGAAGAGAGGAGTAAAGAAAGTTCAAATAAAGTTCAAGAAAATCTATTAATTGAGGAAGGTATCCGAGTGAAATCAGAACAAGTGAATAGACAAAGAAATGCTCTTATGAATGGTATGTATCCCCTTCTAGCCGAAGGACTACCTAAGGCTGTTACAGAGATGCCAAAAGACTTGCCACCCCCATTATTTCCAATTAAGGTACATCCAAAGGGGCATCCCAGAACCGCAGAAGATGTTTTTCTTTCCTCATATCTAGACGATGCAGCTCCCGAGTATGCTAACGCCACACCACATAGACCGTCTGGCGGAGGGGTTCAACGTCAGGATCAGGTGTCTGTCCCCGTGCAACAGCAAGTCCCGATACAAGCTTCGGCAAGCACATCTGTTTCCGCATCTGTCTCCGCAGTCGACTCTACAGGGGTATCGACACCCATAGTTGCTGTGTCACGTTCAACGAATCCATTCACACCCGACGCCCCAGATGGGGCCACGGGAGGTGCTAGCAGTACTTTTACACCACCTAGAATAAATAAACTTGTTTTTCAAGAGTCAGCGCATTCACGTACACCTAAATTCGTAAATGAACGTACGCTTAAGGAACTCCTTGTAAATTGTAGATATGACCCCGTGGTCGGTAAAGAGGACGAAATGGTCCTGGCATCATTACGTATCAGGCGAGCCGCAGAGTATTTAGCAAGGTTACCAGGGATGACTACGCATCTAGATAACATATATCATTTTGTTCAAACAGGACGAGATCCAGGATGTATTAACAGAGCTATGGAATTCCAGAAAGTAGAGATACAGGGGGAACTGTTACGTTTCCTCATAAACTGTGTAATCAGAAATCAAGATCGTCCGGGGGTAGACCCGAATGCAATGCTTATTCTTACAAGATGGAGTCAGAATATATCAGAAGGGAGACACGATAAGCAAAATTGTATAATAGCCATGTGCCGAAAAATCCGTAAAGAAATAGAGCGTATTCATGAAGAAAGATTGGGAACAGACGAGTTTGAGCAAGATGAAGTGTCCGAATCAGGGAATTCCGCAAGACAGTCAGAGACCATAGCCTATGTAGGCAGAGGAAGATACTGTGAAAATACTAGATGTTTTTCTGATCCCATACACTCTGTATGTCCAAATAATAGCAGAACGTATCCGACGCCTGTAATAAATCTGAAATCTCCTGAACATTTGTTTCAAGCCGCAGATAAAATACTACGAGAACGAAGAGGTTACCACCTCCTCGATTCCATGGATGAGCAAGAATTAGCCAGATCAGCCGTTCACTGGATTGTTAGTCCTGAAAAATACGGTGATGAGACCGTAGCACACACGTTTTTTAACCTCAGTACAGATGAACAACGTTTAGCTGGAATATATATGATTCAGCAACTCCTCATATTATATAAAAGCCAACATACTGACCCTGGTCCTTTACCTGATATATTAACGGAACTACTCACGAACAGATGGAGAGGTTCTAGTAACAAGCTAATTAAAGAGATATTAGTGTCACGTAAGCAGTATGTCCTTTTTGTAAGTCCGGATTCTCTCTCGCTGCCCCACAGAGAGAGAGCGCCGTACTATATGGATAGACAAAATCCCCTACGAGAAGTGCACCCAATAAAAGGCGAAGACAATGAGTTTCACCGTGTATTTGTTTACACACCCATATCAAAAATGGAATTATTAGAAATGAAGAAAGTAGTACCTAGTCATGACAAAGACCCAGCGGGTTTCCACCGAGAAATTAAAGACATGTTACTGATGGGAGAGTACACCTTTCCTGATATTATGACGATATTAAAGGTGCTTTTGCCTGCTGGCATATATGAAAAACTGAAAGAAAAAGAGTGGGAAGTGGGAGACCAAAAGATAGACTGGACAGCATTAGCAGAGGAAGAAAGGGGCCGAGCTGCAGGTTCAGGGCTCGGGGATAAAGTTAAACTATTACCAGGTTTACTAGTACAGGTACTGCCACGTTTATTAACTACAAAAAAGGAAGATTGGGGTGCAATCACAGCCTGTAAACAAAAGCAAGATGAAGACACAAGCGATTATTATGCTCGATTTGAAAAATGTTTTGGTATAAATAGTGGTATAAAAGCAAGTAGTGACTCATATCCACATTTATTTGTGACAAAATTAGTGGAAAATGCATTGCCTCCAGTGAAGAATAGAATATTGAAATTCGAGAGTACCTGGCAAAGTAACACTCCGTCGCAAATGCTACAAATGTTACAGTATCATCACAATAGAATTAGGGATGAACAAGAACACGAGCATAGACGCATGAAGGATACAAAAATGAAAATGCTAGTTTCTCAGACAGTACCAGCAGATGGTCACAAAAAGGGTGTGACACATTCTGGTGATTCTGCAGTTCCTGTAAAAGGAACCTGCAATTACTGTAAACAACTAGGCCATTATGTACATGATTGTCAAGTCCTGAAACGTAATATAGCTACAGGTATTGCAAAAGAGAGACCACGATTAGTTAGACAAGATCAGAATGAACAAGGAGCTATGCAGCATGGACAGTCCATGCCAGTTCAGCAACAGCCTATGCCAGCCTCACAGCAACCCATACAGTTTGTGCCAGCTGCACCACCGTTGCCTGCTACTGCCACACAAACCACAACACGACAAATGTATCAGACTGCACAGTATGAATACCCTGAGTATCAGCGTTACGCATGAACAAGCCTAGAGAGGGAAGTTGACTTACCGCTTATCGAGATTCCGGTAGATCAAGAAGGACCTTATGTACATAGTGAATTATTAGGTCAAGATAGAAAATTCTTACTCGATACAGGGGCAAGTCGAACAACCATAAAACGTAGTGAAGTTCCAGGGGCACCCCTCTCAGGCTCTCAAAATGTTTCCCTTGGTTTTTCAGGAAAACCTATTGTTAATGAAGTATCACAGCCTCTACCACTTACGATAGGACCTTTGACACGAACTACAGATTTATTGCTTACTAAATCATGCCCAGAAAATCTGTTAGGAATTAAGACTCTGAAAGCACTAGGAGCCATAATATGTTGTTCTCCGGAAGGAGTAAGGTTGTTTTTGCGTGATTTTAAAGGTCACTATGTGTCTAGAGACATGGATCCCCGACTACAGACTTTACCAGTACATCTATGGGCACAAGGCCCTACGGATGTTGGCTGCATGAACATTACACCCTATCGAGTTACATTGAAAGCAGGAGTGGTACTACCACGAATGCGACAATACAAGTTACCGCATGATGCTGTAGTGGCTTTGTTGAAAATCATTGATGAGCTAATTGCCCAGGGAGTAGTTGTAGAAACAGACTCCAATGTATGTAATTCACCGATAATTCCGATTCTTAAACGAACTGATCCTACTGCTCCGCCAGTATACCGATTGGTTATTGATTTGCGTGAACTAAACAAGTGTATTGTACCACAATTCCCTGTGGTCCCTGATATATCATCATTGTTGACAGCAATTGATTCCGAAGCAACATTTTTTACCGTAATTGATCTCAAGAATGCCTTTTTCAGCGTCCCAATAGATCCGGAAAGCCAATACTTGTTCGGATTCAGTTTAAATGGGCGCAGTTTTAAATTCTCACGCGCTCCCCAAGGATTTACAGAAAGCCCCAGCATCTACAGCCAAGCATTGAAACGAGAACTTGACAGTATCCACATGCCAGTCAATACTGCACTGCTTCAATATGTCGATGATCTGCTGATCACCGCGAGAAGCGAGCCAGAATGTGAAAAAGCTTCTCTGACAGTTTTACATTTCCTAGCCGACAAGGGGCACAAGGTGTCCCCTTCTAAGCTGCAATTCTGTGTTCAGCGAGTTATTTATCTTGGTCACTCGCTGTCCAAGGAGGGAAGGCAGCTTACACCAGATCGCATCCAGTTAATTGCTAACATGTCAATACCCCAGACACAAAAGGAGGTGCGGGCTTTCATAGGCCTCACTTCATATTGTAGGCAGTGGATCCCTCAGTACGCATTTCTAGCAAAACCACTCATTCAGTTAACCACACAGGAGGCAGCCACATCGACTGTTCTCCCTTGGACTCAGGAACATACACAAGCTTTTGAAAGCCTAAAGGAAGCTTTATGTCAAGCACCTGTTTTAGCAACACCATGTTATAGCAAACCTTTTACACTCTTTGTTACAGAACGCGAAGGTACTGCCTTGTCAGTACTCACTCAGGATCAAGCAGGATCACGCAAGCCATGTGCTTATTTTTCCAGTACATTAGACCCCGTAGCTCAGGCTTTGCCTGCGTGCCTGAAATCAGTGGCAGCGACAGCTTTAGCAATCAGACAAAGCGATGCCATAGTATTAGGACACCCATTGACAGTTCAAGTACCACATGCAGTAGAGGTTCTTGTGAACCGAACACAAACACAACACTTGACCATAGCAAGACTTACCGGTTATGAACTGACATTGTTTCAACCACACATAGAGATCCGACGGTGTAATACATTGAATCCTGCTACACTATTACCTGTAATTGGAATAGACCCACTAGCTCATGATTGTGTTGAAATCATTGAAATAAAGACGAAACCTAGACAAGACTTGACAGACGTTCCATTGTTAGATCCAGACCTGACGTTGTATGTAGACGGATCATGCATGAGAGCAAGTACAGGAGATTTAGTGGCAGCGTATGCAGTCACAACAGACACTGAAGTTATTGAGACACATTGTATAGATACTCTGTCAGCCCAAGCAGCAGAACTTATTGCTCTAACGCAAGCCTGTATTCAAGCCACAAATAAGAAAGTTAATGTATACACTGACTCACGTTATGCATTCGGAGTTGTACACGACTTCGGCGTGCTATGGCGAGAGAGAGGTTATTTAACGTCCCATGGTGCCCACATTCAGCACGGGCCCCTCATTCATGCCTTGTTAGACGCGATACATCTACCCACTGCTATATCGATTATGAAATGTAAAGCACACACGAAGGTTACTGATACCATTTCTCAAGGCAATGATTTAGCTGACAGAACAGCTAAACAGACTGCTCAGAATCGCACATTAGACATGACAAAGCCAATAGTTCAGACACCAACACAGTGTATGACAATTAAGGATCCCGCACTTGACGTAATTGACATACAGACACATGCCACAGCAGAAGAAATAAAGAAGTGGACTGAACTAGGAGGGATCCAGACAGATCAAGGGTGGATGACGAAGGAGAAATCTGTATGGTTTCTCCCTGATTCCATGGTTCAAGCCATTATAGCTACGGTTCACAGTCCAGCACATTTAGGAGAAAAGGCTATGCTAGACAGCATTCAGCACATTTGGTTCAACAAACATTTACGAGCAGCAGCTAAACAAAAAGTTCGTACCTGTATGATATGTTGTCAGTTTAATCCAGGAAAGAGTGTTCCCGTAGAGCAGGGTGGATTTCAGCCTCCTGACCATCCTTTTGAAGTCCTCCAGATGGATTATATTCAGATGGAACGTTGTCGAGGATTCAAATATGTCCTCGTAGTTGTCTGCGCTCTCTCCCGTTGGACAGAGGCGTATCCCGTATCAGATTACACTGCCCCGACTACTGCCAAGCAGCTAGTTCGAGAATTCTTCCCACGGTACGGTTTACCACGTGTTGTATATTCAGATAACGGTCAGCCTTTCTCCTCCGAATTAATGAAACATGTCTCACTCTTGTTGGGATATCAGTGGAAATTCCACTGTGTCCGACACCCCGAGGCAGCAGGTCTCGTAGAAAGACATAACCAGACACTGAAAATCAGACTGTCCAAAATATGTAGAGAGAAAGGTGTTGACTGGATAGTAGCATTACCAGTTGCACTCTTTTACATGAGAATGGTAGCACACTCTAGAACAGGGCTATCCCCGTATGAGGTGATCTTCGGTAGACCGCCGAATATGTGGGGGACGCCTATACCACGTAAAATAACTGATGTTGACTGTAATATGCTGACAGATTACTTGGCTTCCTTGATGTCTGCACTACAATCTTCTCGTTCACAGGTAGCTGCAGCCTTTCCCGACAACACTGAGGCGAAACCCCATGACGTTGTTCCGGGTAATCTTGTCTTTGTGAGAAACTTCGACAGGAAAAGTCAATTGGAGCCCAGGTGGAAAGCACCCAAGTTGGTCCTGTTGACCACAAGAACAGCCGTGAAGATCGAGGGACGAAAAGGGTGGATTCATTCAAGTCACGTCAAAAAATTTCATGGACTTCCTCCTGACACAGACAGTACTGCCCGTGTGTCTTCCCCCATTGACTCAAAGCTACCTTTGGCTGAGGCCAGTAGCACCGAACTCTATAAACAGAAACTCAGGTCCAGATCTAAACTGTCGGACGATTTGATTGTTTAAGTCCTCTCCAAGGTGAAGCGGTTGAATCTGTCCCGACATGTACCCCTTAGGTCTGAATCATGTAGAGTCCAGAATCATAATGAAACGACATGCTTATTGTAAATTACTGCGTAACCACTGTATTGTGACTTTATTAATTTTGTCTTCCTTGAGTTTTTTTTTTTTAATAGTTACTGCAAGTATATTGTTGCATATGTATTATCCTGTTTCTAAACGTGTTTTCAATATAACTGATGAACATTCTTTTAGTGACCTACCGCCACATGAATTATCTTATAGACTTGCGCTGCGCAATAACACCTTCATTAGTATGTTACATCATTCCCATCAGACTAGTAATGCGACCAATTGTTGGGTGTGTGGCCGACTTCCTCCCTATCAGAATAACAAAGGAGTTCTGCCTTTCTTTCCACATCCATTCACACACAATGGCTCTTGTGGAGCATGGTTTAGTTTATTAAATTCCATAGACCCAGACACAGCAGTTTATCAACAACATTGGATATGGGGAAATCTGAATCTAGTTTTATTCAAAGTCTGTCACCCTAATAAGGAGGGTCACCCCAGTAGAACAGGAACTGATTTAGAAAATGAAGTGTATAAATTAGGTAATTTTACGCCTAATCTTATGATTCTGAATGTCAAATCCGAAGTTGAACTAATTCTGCCCACTATGTCAGTATTTCCAGTTAAGGGTGAATTATGTGTAAGAAAAGTTGGTTCCATACATATGGGCCATAGCCAATGCGTTACTACAGTAGAATATAGTGATCAAGGTAAATCTTCATTTAGAGCTTCTCGCCATTCTTACTTCATATGTGGTCAGACGGCATATATGCGTCTGCCTCTAGATTGGGATGGTACCTGTTACATAGCATTCCTTTTGCCACCTGTTTTCCTAGCTCCCCCTGATTATTATCGAAATGTTCATTTAGTACACAATAGAGAGCAAAGAGATCTCCCAGTTGTCGATTATACTGAAACAGCATGGGACAAGTATGTAGATTTCAATAAAGGTATCTTTCCCTATATAGGTACAATATCAAATAGTAAGCTGATACGCAGACTCACCAAGACTCTTGAAGCTGTAGTAAACGAGACTATAGCCGCCCTAGGCAATCTGACAGAGGAACAAACAGTGATGAGAATTGTTGTTCTCCAGAATCGTCTTGTCCTTGACGTCATCCTGGCCGATAGGGGCGGAGCTTGCAGGGTCATCGGATCCAGCTGCTGCATATTCATACCAGAAAATTCGCCATCTGTATATAAAGCTATAACACGCCTTCATAAGATTGTAAGCCAGATACACGAAAATCCAGGCACTTGGACGTGGTCCGGGTGGTTTTGGAGTGTGATATCAGCCTGGGGATGGAGAGTTCTATCCTTCCTAGGTATTGGCCTTCTTATGCTCTTCAGTTGTTGTTTATGCCTACAATGTGGACCAGCGATTTGTGGTCTGTGTGCCACATCATGCATTCCACATCACAGTTCTCGTTCAAAATACCGGAAGAAGAAGGAAGAAGAAATGATGCTCCATGAGCAAATCAATGGAATGATGAAGATTGATGTCTCGTGAAGGGCAAGAAGGGGACAAGGAGGGAATGTGGAAATGTGGATTTTCCTGATCAGTTATGTCCCCTATCTTGGACCCCAACGGTTCTATATGCATGTTACAAGTACATGTATGTTCCCTCCAGTTCCAGTTTCTAAGACGCAAACATATGTGTGTCTACCGTCAACATGTTCTCTGTCAGATCCGCCATCAATGGGCTGGATATTCGATTCCTAAGTATGAAAGGCCACCGACTTTATATGGCTAAGTTACTTCATTTTTACAGTTCAGGCAAGTAGGCCCAATTCTGTCCTCAAGCTTTTCCCTGCTCTCTGTCTCTGACAGCTTCAGCTTGAGCTCGCATCTGTATCCATGAACTTTGTCCTACTCCTTGTGCAGCTAACGGTGCCTGCCTCGGCCAGTTTTCGCCTGTCTGCCAAGAAGTTGTATTTCACCTTCGAATTATCTATTTTGCTCTCCAGCCGATGCATTCCTGTCCAGTGATTTAGGTAAACATTTCCTTTAGCTCACAAGCAAAGGACTCAGCCTTTCCGTCCTCCTGCAAGTGATTCATAGCCCTGTTACCATGGAAAGTTTTCTGCCCCTCGCATCTCATATAGACACTTAGACGCTTGTACACGTACACAGTCAGTATAGAATAGATTCTGTCCGAGAGTCTCTTCCTTGTGGATAACATAGTTCTTTAAACATAGGATGTTAGATATGATTTGGGATTAGGTTGACTTGACCCCAGACTTCTCGTCTCCACATGTAGAGCTAAATGTCAAGTCCCCTTCACCCCCTAGTTGCACGTCAATTACACGTCATGCTGCCGCGCGCGCATCTATGCCAAGTATTATCTTATAGATCCACCTATGTCTGATAATTCTAACCAATCATGTTTCTTTTATTCCTTATTACGCCTAGTTTCGATTATGTCACTGTTTTGTCACTTTTCTTATCAAATGTTACGCCTTCTACATTCGTTTCATTGTAATGTACTTATTATAAAAATACATGTCTGTTAATAAATTATTGTACTTCACTTCCTGAACCCTCGTGGTGACGGAACCTGAAGGCCGCGACTCGAGTCGGCCATTTTGAATGGAATAAAGCCCATTAGAAAACCTCTTATACCACGGATTCTGCCTCTTGTTATTTTGAGCTATTTACTTTATTTTAAGATTCCGTATGAAATTCAGTCCGGTAATATTTATTTTATTTACCACACCTTAAAACATACTTTAAAGTCCTGCCCCAAACAATAATACTGGCTGACAATAGAGTGGAGGGATATATATCTACAGAGAAGGAATCTAGTATAACACAGGTTGAAGTTTCTGTAGGAATGGGTACAGTGGACGACCTCAAACAGACAATCAGAGTTGGGGAAAAGGATGGATCAACTAAAAAGCTTAGGAGCAGTCGTTCAGCTGAGGTTCCCGGCCTTTTTGAAGGTGATGCATGATAATAAAATGCACATTTGTCACTCCTGCGAAAAGGTAGATGAATTTATCAAAGACATACAGGCACGAGGTCTGAAATCTTAACTTATTAGACCAATAAGGTTGAAATCAAATGGGGTGAAGGCCAAGAAAAATTAGGAAAGAAAGAAAGAAAAAGGACGGGAGGGAAAAGGGAAAAAAAATAAATAAAAAAATAAAAACACACAAATAAAAGTTTCTCCTTTTTTCTTATCCTTGTTTTCCCCGAGTTATTTTTTTTACCTCTGGATATGTTTTAAGCTTACTCAGGTGTTAAACACCTTAATGAATAGTTTCACTCTAAGGGGACACCCATATGTCTTTTAGCCATGTAGAGGTAGGAAGGGGTTTTCCATGGGAGGGGGGGAGCACAGGGTGGGGAGCAGCGGGAGAAAAAGAAAAAAATATATAGTTCCTCTGAAGCCTCTTTTAATTTCCAGAAGTTGGTTATCTACTTAGTTGGTACCAGTGATGGGTGAGAAGAAGGAGAGCATCATTAAAATTCTGTCATGGAATTTAAATGGCCTCAGGGTATGTGGAAGGAGAGTGAAAATACTACAGTATCTTAAGGACTGCCCAGCCCAAATCATAATAATACAGGAGACACATCTTACGGAGAAGGAGGCAATGGAACTGTTTAAGACAAAGAAATGGATTGCCCATGTGGCGTACACAGCCCAATCAGCCGTAAAAAAAGGGGTTGCAATTTTATTCAAACGAGGTGCGCAAGATAGCCTAGACTCCTATGTTTCAGATAAAGCGGGAAGATGGATAGTAGCTAAAGTGAAGATTTTAGCCTGTCCTTACACACTTGCAGGTTACTATGGTCCAAATCAGGACGAAGTTAAACCTTTAGGTGAATTGATGGCCAAACGTTTAAACTCCTCAGACCTAATTATTTTAGCCGGAGACTTTAATGTGGTATTAAATTACACTTTGGACAAGTCTTCGCACAGCAGAGCTCTGGTAAACCCTAAAATGTCTGGATTGATAAAACAAATGATGGAACAATTAGGTTTACACGATGTATGGCGGCAAAGGGCAGGTCCACAAAAAGGTTTTACTTTCTACAATAAAAAATATTGACATCAGTCTAGGATAGACTATTTCCTCATTGATTGCAAAATAAAAGACAATGTACAACGGATTGACCATGTAGGAGTTCATCTGTCTGATTATTCGGCAGTGATGCTTCAGTTAAAGATCAGCAAGGGGGTTACTCAATCGAGATGGACTCTCAATCGCACGATATTGCAGGATGAGGGAGTCATTGAGTTACTCAATAGAGAGACGGAAAATGTTTTGGGGATCTACAGCTACGGGAGTGACCTGGGATGCTTATTAGGTCTTTTTAAGAGGTAGACTAGGGGCATTGGCTGCGGAGAAGAGGAGAAGTTATTACAATGAGGTGTCAATACAGGAGGAAAGGGTTCATTCATTGGAAAAACAACTAATTGATCCAAGACTAGGAGAGGGGGTCAGGACAGAGTTGTTGCAGGAAGTATCACAAGCACAATCCAACTTAACATTCGTCTTACAAAATAGGCTCAGGAAGAGATGGGAGGCCAGCCAGTTGGCTCATTTCGAATACAGCAAAGGCTGCAGTAGACTGCTGGCCTGGAAGGCCAAAAAGGAGAAAGTAAGAAATAGAATAGAGAAGGTTATATGTGAACAAACTGGGAACCTAATTGGCGACAGCAGAGGGATTGAGCACATTTTCCATAATTATTTTAGCAAAGTCTATCAAGAGGAGCTAAACCCATCTGAAAATGACTTAAAAAGACTTTTAGGACAAGCCACCGTAAACCCTCTTATACCAGAAAAAAACGGACAGTTAAATATAGAAATTGACAGTAGTGAGGTAGAAAAGATAAGTAGTCAGCTCAAGAAGGGGAAGGCACCAGGGCCCGACGGTTTACCCCAAGAGGTCTATAAAATCTTGGCAAGTACACTGACTCCCATCTTAGTGAAGTTCTTCAATGATCTCTTTATCGGTGGGTCCGAAATGCCAGCCTCTTGGAAGGAAGCTACAATCTCGCTAATCTTAAAGCCAGGAAAATGCCCCAAGAAATGTGACTCCTATCAGCCAGTTTCGTTATTGAATAGTGACTATAAGATCTACGCTAACATTTTGGCAGATAGGTTGAATGGTGTAATGGCTGAGCTGATGCATGACGACCAGAGAGGATTCATTCGGGGAAGGTCTTTGAAAGATCTGACCTTCACAATAATTGGTTCAATAGATCTGGCAATCTCTTACAGTCTTCTGTTGGCCGTGGGGGCCTTGGATGCCACCAAGGTCTTTGACCATGTGAACTGTGTCTATCTGAAAGCTGTGGCAACATCATTGAACCTAGGGACAAATTTCTGTAAGGCATTGGCAGGTTTCTTTCAAGCCCCAGAAGCTAGAGTGCTAGTTAACGGCTCTTTAACTAAGCCTGTAACTATATCAAGAGGGACGAGGCAGGGCTACCCTTTATCGCCCCTTCTTTTTAACTTCTACATAGAGCCTCCAGCTAGAAAAATTAGAGATGACTCTGAAATTTTACCTTTCATGTTCATCGATTGGAATAAGAAACTGGGGCTTTATGCGGATGATATTTTGATATACACTACAAACGTACAAAATACCCTGTCTCGTGTTATAACTTTAACAACAGACTTTGGAAAGATTTCTGGCTACAAAATTAACAGCAGCAAGACTGAAATCATGACTTGGAATATTGATGCGGAGAACGTTAAAGGAGAAATGAGATACTTGGGAGTCATGATATCACAGTATATCAACAAAATAGCTAAACTCAACTTTGAGAAAGCTAGGAAAGAGATCAGTAAACTCCTGAAAATTTGGTCTCATCTTCAATTATCTCTTCTTGGACGAATTCACTTAGTAAAAATGATAGCCCTCCCAAAACGTACCTTTTTATTTGACACTGTTCCCTTGCCTTTTAAGAAAGAATGGCTGAAGAAATTGCAAAGCGAGATCAGCACTTTTATCTGGGCAAATAAAGGACCAAGGATAGCTTGGAAAAAACTGAGGAGGGTGGAGAAAGGGGGCTTAGCTCTGCTGGACCTACTCTTCTACTCTTGGGCTTTTCTACAAAAAAATGGGAGGTGTTTATTCAACACACCTAGACAGGGGGCATGTGGGTTACAATCTAAAGTCTGGAGTCAGGAGGCAAAGAGGGTTTTCTCTTTAAATACGCTGACCCAAAATTCTTTTAAAAGGTCAGGTTAAAGATACTGAGTGGGCTTGCAGAGACATGTTATAAGGTCAGAAAAGTCCCAAAAATTCCATATCACAGTTATTTGGCTCCTATTTTGGATGGACCGTGTTCCCCGGAATGGACCAAAGACGCTTTTGCAAAACCACTGTTAGAGGCAGGCTTCTTGCGATGGGAGCAGATAATAGTGGATGGCAAGCTCATTTCATGGGAAGAGTGTAACCAACAAGCTGACTACCATCTATCTAGATTTAAATATCTTCAAATGCGGAGTTGGTATCAAGACCCAGAAACAAAGATTGGGGAACAAAATGACCTGGAAACACGACTTATGCAAGAGACAGTCCACAGGAAGGAGTTAGCGATTATCTACTGGCTAATGATCGAAATGGAGGATGGAGGTTTTACTTTGCCTGTGGAACTATGGGGGAAATACTTGCCGGAGGCATCGCTGGAATACCAATGGCAAGTATCTATGACTATGCTATTTAAAATAGTAAAGCTTGCATACCGGAGGAGAAATCATCTCTTTTCCATCCACAGAGCGTACTGGTCTTCCCAGAAATGGTCAAAGTTTGGGAGAGGAGGTGAAGTTGCCTGTCCGAAGTGTAGCAGGATGAAAGAGGATGATTTCCACATGTTTGTAGAATGCCCAGAAATACAGGTATTCCGGCGAGACGTGAGTAGAGCATTGTCTGAAATGTTGGAGCTCAATATTGAGGTAAGCGTTACGCTTGTTATTTTTGGACATGTGGAATTAGTAGTTAAAACTACAAAAAACACAGGCAAGGCTAATCTTTTATGGTATACTACTGGCGCGGAGAGAAATATATAAACAGTGGGTTGCAGCTGCCCCTCCTAGTTTGTCTAACTGGCTACGTTCCATTAAACATATAGCCGCTTTAGATATGAAGAGCTCTAGAAACCATGACTTTTGGCTCGTGCTGTTTGAATGGTGTGATGTTTTTAAGTGCTAACAGAAGAAATCAGAGGTCCGATGATTAAGCCTTCTCAGCCTCAACAGGTTTTGGTTTAATTTTTGTCCAGTCTCTCGGTTGGATAGTGAGAGGGCAGGAACAGATAAAAAATAAAATAGGGAAGATGGAGGTTAAGTCTGAGGGCCATACAGATCTGTGATCTCCGTCTCTCTTTCCAACAAGTTTAAAAGCACATGAGTCCAGATCTCCATCACCCATCAAAATGTGCAAGTGGAAGAACGTCATTGTTTTTTCTTTCCATTGAAGAGGCTAATGAGGACACAAAAAAAAGACTACGGAAGCTGGTATCATTCTGAAAGTTCAAAACATTCAACAACAAAGAAACAATATGATTGAGAATCATTGAAGGATATTACTCAATGGCCTTTCGAACTAAGATCCTTAAAGAAACCGATATGCTTGACAAAATACTAGCCATACCTAGGACCAACACCTGAGCATTGACCCATGCTACAAACATGGAAAATGGTTGGACAAGAATGCTAGAGCAAGAACACGGAATGATAAGAGGAAGCAAGCAGCCTGATTGACAAATGGCAACACCAATCAAAAATGAAAAGGCATATTCCATGTACATATTACATGTAAGAAATAGGGTTTTTGGTTTAAAGGGGTGGAAGCCCCAGCCAAGCAACAGCCACAATCCTTGTCAGGGTGAAGCACACCACACAAGCCACTAAATCAATCTGTGCTTAACCCTCTGTCATCTTTGCTCAAAAACAGTCAGGCTTAACTTATAGGCAATGTGTAATGTATTTATGCTATTAACAAACAGTAATAAAGTGACAACTCCAAACCAACTTAGAACAATAGAGCAAATTCAGTAAATAAAATGATACCAGAATAACAAAACTCCAATCAGTAGAACTGGAGATATTAAAGTTTCAAGTTTTTGTGTGAAAATAGTGCCTAAAAGCACAAAGCGTCCCTTGCTTTTCAACTTTTTCTTCTGGATTGGGCCAGCCAAGGATCCTCGATCGGGGGGAACCTATTTGGGAATATGACTCACTCCAGTTGAGGCTAGCAGCAGGGGCAGGCAGGTCCATGCAGATCCAGGCAGGTCCAATTTCAGCTGGCCAGCTAGGCAGTTGCAGGGTGGCTTCTGGAAGCTTGTTGTGTCCCTGTAGATCATACAAGAGGTCTGCCAACTGACCCTTGGAGTCACTCCTGGTAGCCTGGATTTAAGGCAAGCAGGTACAATCTTCCTTCTTTAGACAGAAAAGATGCTCTTCAAGCAGCTGGGCAGTACCCTGGTTGTGGTGCTTCCTTCTTCTGAATTTCCACAGATCTCATAAGAGGTTCTGAAGGACCGCTTCTTATACCTGGTGCCAGCCTTTGTGTGGGGGAATTCTTTGACCAGCCCACAAAACTAGTTCTGGCCAGTTGTTCCCTTTCTCCTGGCCCATGCTCCAAACTAGGTTGATAAAAGGCTTGGCAGGCCTGGTGTCATGTTCCTTTGTGGGTGCAGTAGGCAATGCACTTTGACATGTAAGTGTGGATGGGTGCAGCCCATCCCCAGCCATCCTGCCTGGAAGCATTGCACAAACCCCAACAGCAGAGCCATTCACAATTATGTGACCCAGGACGCTGACAGGAAAGCAGTTTGTTGGGACCAGAAAATGCTAACCTTCTAAAAGTGGCATTTTCAGAATCGTGATTTAAAATCTGACTTCTTCATAAGAGAGGGTCCAAAAATCCAATTCATTTCAGTGTAAACAGCATATCTCTATCTGCTTCCAATCTGAAGTTAGCACTTATTAAATGTATGAAGGCAACCAAGTTTTTGCCAATGGAAGAGATAGGCTATACAACAATGATAAAATGACTTTAGAAATTTTTCACTGCCAGAGCATTTAAAAGATATGTCCAACTTTTAAATACAATGCACCCTGCTCTCTCAGCATTTAGGACATACCTTAGGATGACTTATAAGTATTAAAAAGGAACATTTTAGTCCTAGTAAAACGTTCATTTTGCCAGGTCGAAGTAGCAGTTTAAACTGCACCCAAAGGCCGCAATAGCAGGCCTGAGACATGTTTTACAGTGCTACTTTAGTGGATGGCACAATGAGTGCTATTTCCCACTAATAGCATTTAATTTATAGGCAATGGGTACAATTAGTACCATTTACTAGGGACTTGCAAGTACATTAAGTGTGCCATGTTTGAATGAGAGAGCACAAAAACCTTTGCACTGGTTAACAGGGGTAATACGCACAGAGCCCTAATGCCAACAAAACCAAATAAAGCAAAAAATCAAGGTGGGAAAGAAAAAGGTTTGGGGAAACCCACGCCAAGGATGTCAGGTCAAACAGTACCACATTGGACTATCATTCTAAGAGGCTTGCAATCACAAGCCATGTGCAGAGACGTTTTAAGGCACAGGCAAAGTGGGCAATTGCCCAGGACCCCACTTTCCAAAGGAGCCACTGGGAAAGTGAACTTACTTGCTCTCTATCTCACTTCTGTCTATTTGTATAACTCCATATTTCTCTTTCTTTCTGCCTACCCAGTCTCTCTTTGTCATCTGAAATAGTGTTGGGGAGTCTGGAAAGATATATTTAAACTGTTTTTGAATTGCCCCATTTCTGAAAGTTTGTTTGGCATCCTGCAAGCTTGAATCTGCAGAAAATGGGCAATCAAATGTAAAGTTATTCCGAACAGGGGCCCCTAAACTATGTCTTTCCCAGGGACTCAAATTCCTTTAGGTGACACTAGCCATATACAAGCAGAGCAGCAGGATAAAGGTTGTGGGTTAAGGAGGCAGTGAATAGGTCTTGGGCAAAGTGGGGACCAATGATGACTGTGTGACTATTGGACACACATTCCCCCTCCCCCTGAGATCTCTATGGGGCACCAGGTGTCCAATAAATAAGTGGACCCACTTCCAAGAAAGGTTATTACGATAGTATACCATGTATGTGCGTGGCATGGTATGAACTATTAAATAATGGGAGCTCTTTACTGTTTGTTCTGCTGCTGCTGCCTGCTGGATTCCTGCCACTGACCAGACCACTGAGGGGGCTGAGCGGCGCGAAAGGCGAGGACGACAAGGGAACTACAATTCCCGACTCGCCGAGTGGCACGCAGCCCACCACCGTCACGGCACGCGTCAGGAGGTGCTCAAGTAGCGTCCGGGGCTCCCGCAGCACGGGAGCTCTTTACTCTTTGTCCTGCTGCTGCTGCCTGTTGGATTCCTGCCACTGACCAGACTGCTGATGGACCTGAGGGGCGCGAGAGGCGAGGAGGACCAGGGAGCTACAATTCCAGACTCGCCGAGTGGCGTGCAGCCCACCACCGTCACCACATGAGCCAGGAGGCATTCAAGTAGCGGCTGCTGGCTCCTGCAGTGCGCGACACACACGGGTGTGCCAGGGCCGCGCCCAGGCCGCGTCTGGGCCGCGCCCGTCAAAGACTGGAGGAGACTGGGCTGGGACACCCATCTTTTGCTGGATTCTTGCTGAACTTATTGAGGTGAGAGCGCATACATTGGTTTTACAGCCCAACGTAATTATGGGAAAGCGAGGGGGGCTGCCACCTTCAAGGCCTGCCACTACAAGTATTGACAGCATGCTGGAAAGAGCTGTCAGCATTGTGTCCAATGAGATTGAACTGACCGAGAGGCGTCTCTCCCTCAGTATGGGGGCACTCCCTCCTCCCTGCAGCTTGTTGGGCACCAATTTGAACGCTACCTTACCCAATGATTCTAATATTAATTGCGTGGCTTCCCCTGATGGTATTATAATTGATGCTCCCTTACTAAACCCAATCCCTCTGGAAACCCCGGCGGCCCCTGAGGCAATCATCGGGGCGAAACGTAAAAGAAAGCCCGCTAAAATCATTAGCGCCAAGAGGAAGCAACCTACTTGCCCTAGCTCATTTCGTACTGCTCTGAGCTCATGGATACGTGCTTCTCCAACCCCCAAGACTGTTGTCGCTCATGTGCACATTCCAACTATTGAACCTTGCTGTTCTATTAGCACTCAGACTGAAACCAGCTTGTTTTCCTTCGAGAGCTACATTTATGGAGAAGTCACCATTAACCGTATCGTGGAGACTGTCTTTGAGCATGTAAAAGATTTACTCGACAGTCACTTTGCTACTTTGAGGGAACGACTGCCCCTGCTTCAGCCCGAGTCACTTAGCATGAACACAAGCACCCAGGATAGTTCTACAGTGCTTGTCATACCTGGGAGGACAGACTTAATTGCACCACCTAAATCTAATTCTAACCTTTTGCCTTGTGTGCCCAAACCTATTCCATCTGCCGATTCATGTTGTGTTTGTAACAAAGTCAAGGAGTGTTTTGCGCTTGAGCGTAATAGTGTGGAAAATAGCACCCCTAACAATGGTGGTGCAGAAAGTTCACTTGGTAAAAACGTGCCCTGGCTCATTACCCCTGCCAGTACACATACTGTGGCGCAGACTAGCGCCGCCTCAGCAGATAGTATATTGTGTGAGGGCGGTATTGATACCACACGCATGTTAAGCCCTAATGGTAGCAGGAAGGTGTTAAATTTGCACCAGGCAGCCTGCCCTTACGTTGTGGTCTTGGCGGGTGTGCCCCCCCTTAAAGCAAATCAAGTTGAACCGTGGGATCAACTACGTTACAAGAGTGTAGACTGGCTATCTAAACACAAAGGGTTCAGGGCGTCATTTACCAATAATATCATTATGGCACGCAGAGTTGGATGGGTGGGGCAGTCTCCAAAGAGTATCAAGAGGGATTGTATAGTCATCAACTTTCGTAATCCGTCAGTGGCTAAATCGATAATAATGGCACAGGAGGCCTATTCTAATATTGCTACCAGTATATGGGCCTTACCCTTGGACTGTTTTTACAAACCCTCCTTGGGGCTACATTTTCTGACGCTCCTCCTGCCGCCCCTCCCTCTCTCTACATAACAGATTCCTGCCACTATTGGGTTTGGATAGCCAGGATTGACTGTCTCCCCCACTGGCACCACCAGTATTATCTGAGCCAGTTCCTTTTCTAACTGTGTTTCCATCTTATGAACCTGATACTCCAATTGTACCTGACGCGTATCCACTTTGAAAATATTAAGCTGGAATGTTGCCGGTCTGGCATCTAAAATGAACCTACCTGACTGGTTGGAACTAGTCCAAAAACAGGATATTTTAATGTTTCAGGAGACTTGGGCCACACGGGAGTTATTCTTGGAGGGGTTTGAATGTTTTAGCACTGTCGTCCCAACCCCAAATTCTGGTCGACCAGCAGGAGGTCTCTCAATTTGGATTAATATCACGGCAGGTGGTAGTGCAAGGGTTCTCATCACCAAAAACAATACAGGCAATAATTTACAAACGGGGGGTTTCAGTTTGCTTAATGAATTTTTATAATAATGATTTTAGAGTGTCCCAAATACATTTTATTAATTTGTTTAAATTTATTTCCTACTTACAGAAGTCCAAATGTGTTGCTAGCTCCGCAGGAATTTGTCTAGGGGGTGACTTTAATGTTAAGCTACCCAGCGTAATTTATTCTGCTATTCACCCTACCAACAAGGCATCATTATGTAATAGGGGGCCCAATTATTAAACCATATAAGTACTAATAACTTTCTGGATGTGATGGAGCTCGCTGCAGTATCTACAAGAGCTAACCATATAGAACGTACGAACAGAGGCAGAGCCTCGGCCTCCACCTGTGGTAAATATTCTTTTACCTAGACTGAATTTCATACGGAATCTAAAATAAAGTAAAATAGCTCAGAATAATAAGAGGCAGAATCCGTGGTATAAGAGGTTTTCTGAATGGGCTTTATTCCAAAATGGCCGACTCGAGTGGCGGCCTTCAGGTTCCGTCACCACGAGGGTTCAGGAAGTGAAGTACAATACTTTATTGACAAGAAGTAACTTTTATAGGTCATACATTACAATGAAACGAATGTAGAGGGTGTAACAATTGATAAGAGAAATGACATAGTAAATACGTAATCGAAACTAGGCGTAATAATGAGCAAGAAGAAACATGATTGGCTCTGATTATCACACATAGGTGGATCTATAAGATAATACTTAACATAGATGCGCGCGCAGCAGCATGACGTGTAATTGACGTGCAACTAGGGGGTGAAGGGGACTTGACATTTAGCTCTACATGTGGAGACGAAAAGTCTGGGGGGTCAAGTCAACCTAATCCCAAATCATATCTAACATCCTATGTTTAGAGAACTATGTTATCCACAAGGAAGGACTCTCGGACAGAATCTATTCTATACTGACTGTGCGTGTGTGTACAAGCGTCTAAATGTCTACACTGAATGCGAGAGGATGGGAATATTCCATGGTGACAGGGCTATGAATTACTTGCATGAGGATGAAAAGGCCGAGTCCTTTGCTTGGAGCTAAAGGAAATGTTTGCCTAAATCACTAGACAGGAATGCATCGGCTGAAAAGCAAAGTAGATAATTCGAAGGTGAAATACAGCTTCTTGGCAGGCAGGCGAAACTGGCCGAGGCAGGCACCGTTAGCTGCACAGGGAGTAGGACAAAGTTCATGGATACAGATGCGAGCTCAAGCTGAAGCTGTCAGAGACAGAGAGCAGGGAAAGGCTTTGAGGACAGAATCGGGCCTATTCTGCCTGAACTGTAAAAATAGAGTAACTTAGCCATATAAAGTCGGTGGCCTTTCATACTTCATACTCGAATATCCAGCCCATTGATGGCGGATCTGACAGAGAACATGTTGATGGTGGACGCACATATGTTTGCGTCTTGGAAACTGGAACTGGAGGGAACATACATGTACTTGTAACATGCATATAGAATCGTTGGGGTCCAAGATAGGGGACATAACCGATCAGGAAAATCCACATTTCCACATTCCCTCCTTGTCCCCTACTTGCCCTTCAAGAGATATCAATCTTCATTATTCCATCGATTTGCTCATGGAGCATCATTTCTTCTTCCTTCTTCTTCCGGCATTTTGAACGAGAACCTTGATATGGAATGCACGATGTGGCACACAGACCACAAATCGCTGGTCCACATTGCAGGCATAAACAGCAACTGAAGAGCATAAGAAGGCCAATTCCTAGGAAGGATAGAACTCTCCATCCCCAGGCTGATATCACACTCCAAAACCACCCGGACCACGTCCAAGTGCCTGGATTCTCGTGTATCTGGCTCACAATCTTATGAAGGCGTGTTATAGCTTTATATACAGATGGCGAATTTTCTGGTATGAATATGCAGCAGCTGGATCCGATGACCCTGCAAGCTCCGCCCCTATCGGCCAGGATGACGTCAAGAACAAGACGATTCTGAAGAACAACAATTCTCATCGCTGATTGTTCCTCTGTCAGATTGCCTAGGGCGGCTATAGTCTCGTTTACTACAGCTTCAAGAGTCTTGGTTAGTCTACGTATCAGCTTACTATTTGACATTGTACCTATATAGGGAAAGATACCTTTATTGAAATCTACATACTTGTCCCATGCCGTCTCAGTATAATCGACAACTGGGAGATCTCTTCGCTTTCTATTGTGTACTAAATGAACATTTCGATAATAATCAGGAGGAGCTAGGAAAACAGGTGGCAAAAGGAATGCTATGTAACAGGTACCATCCCAATCTAGAGGCAGACGCATATATGCCGTCTGACCACATATAAAGTAAGAATGGCGAGAAGCTCTAAATGAAGATTTACCTCGATCACTATATTCTACTGTAGTAACGCATTGGCTATGGCCCATATATATGGAACCAACTTTTCTTACACATAATTCACCCTTAACTGGAAATACTGACATAATGGGCAGAATTATTTCAACTTCGGATTTGACATTCAGAATCATAAGATTAGGTGTAAAATTACCTAATTTATACACTTCATTTTCTAGATCAGTTCCTGTTCTACTGGGGTGACCCTCCTTATTAGGGTGACAGACGTTGAATAAAACTAGATTCAGATTTCCCCATATCCAATGTTGTTGATAAACTGCTGTGTCTGGGTCTATGGAATTTAGTAAGCTAAACCATGCTCCACAGGAGCCATTATGTGTGAACGGATGTGGAAAGAAAGGCAGAACTCCTTTGTTATTCTGATAGGGAGGGAGTCGGCCACACACCCAACAATTGGTGGCATTACTAGTCTGATGGGAATGATGCAACATACTAATGAAAGTGTTATTGCGCAGCGCAAGTCTATAAGATAATTCATGTGGTGGTAGGTCACTAAAAGAATGTTCAGCAGCAACATTATAAACATGTCTAGAAATAGGATGATATATGTGCAAAATCACACTCGTAATGATTATTAAAAGACTCAATAAAAACAGAATTAATAATGTCCTCATACAGTAGCTACGCAGTGATTTACAATACGCCTGTCGTTTCAGCATTTCTCGGGTATTTTCTCTACTCAGGTCCAAGGGATACATGTCAGAGACAATTCAACCGCTTCACCTTGGAGAGGACTTAAACAATCAAATTGCTCGACTGTTTGGGCCTAAGCTTTAATTTATAGTTCTGAGAGTCATTCTGTTCAACAAAGGGAAGTTTTGAATCAGTCTGTGAGGGAGTGCAGGGCACAGTGTCTATATCCGAGGATAGTCCATGAAATTTCTTGATGTGGCTGGAATGTATCCAGCCCTTGCGGCCCTCAACTTTCACGGCTGTTCTTGTGGTCAACAGGACTAGCTTGGGTGCCTTCCACCTGGGCTCCAACTGGGTCTTGCGGTCGAAATTCCTCACAAACACCAGATCACCCGGAACAACGTCATGGGGTTTCACCTCAGTGTTGTCAGGAAAGGCTGCAGCCACCTGTGAACGACAAGATTGTAGTGCAGACATCAAGGAAGCCAAGTAATCTGTTAGCATATCACAATTAACATCAGTTATTTTACGTGGTATAGGCGTCCCCCACATATTTGGTGGTCTTCCGAAGATCACCTCATACGGGGATAGCCCTGTTCGAGAGTGTGCTACCATTCTTATGTAAAACAGTGCAACTGGTAAGGCTACTATCCAGTCAACACCTTTCTCCTTACATATTTTAGACAATCTGATTTTCAAAATTTGATTATGTCGTTCCACGAGACCTGCTGCCTCGGGGTGTCGGACACAGTGGAATTTCCACTGATATCCCAACAAAAGTGAGACATGTTTCATTAATTCGGATGAGAAAGGCTGGCCGTTATCTGAATATATAACACGTGGTAAACCGTACCGTGGGAAGAATTCTCGAACTAACTGTTTGGCAGTAGTCGGGGCCGTGTAATCTGATACTGGGTACGCCTCAGTCCATCGGGAGAGAGCGCAGACAACTACAAGAACATATTTAAATCCTCGACATCGTTCCATCTGGATATAATCCATTTGGAGTACTTCAAAAGGATGATCAGGAGTCTGAAATCCACCCTGTTCTACGGGAACACTTTTTCCTGGGTTGAACTGACAACATATCATACAGGTACGGACTTTTTGTTTAGCTGCTGCTCGTAAATGTTTATTGAACCAAATGTGTTGAATGCTATCTAGCATAGCTTTCTCCCCTAAATGCGCCGGACTGTGAATTGTAGCTATAATGGCTTGGACCATAGAGTCAGGAAGAAACCATACAGATTTCTCCTTCGTCATCCATCCTTGATCTGTCTGGATCCCTCCTAGTTCAGTCCATTTCTTTAATTCTTCTGCAGTAGCATGTGTCTGTATGTCAATTACGTCAAGTGCGGGATCCTTAATTGTCATACACTGTGTTGGTGTCTGAACTATTGGCTTTGTCATGTCGAATGTGCGAGTCTGAGCAGTCTGTTTAGCTGTTCTGTCAGCTAAATCATTGCCTTGAGAAATGATATCAGTAACCTTCGTGTGTGCTTTACATTTCATAATCGATATAGCAGTGGGTAGATGTATTGCGTCTAACAAGGCATGAATGAGGGGACCGTGCTGAATGTGGGCACCATGGGAAGTTAAATAACCTCTCTCTCGCCACAGCACGCCGAAGTCGTGTACAACTCCGAATGCATAACGTGAGTCAGTGTATACATTAACTTTCTTATTTGTGGCTTGAATACAGGCTTGTGTTAGAGCAATAAGTTCTGCTGCTTGGGCTGACAAAGTATCTATACAGTTTGTCTCAATAACTTCAGTGTCTGTTGTGACTGCATACGCGGCCACTAAATCTCCTGTACTTGTTCTCATGCACGATCCGTCTACATACAACGTCAGGTCTGGATCTAACAATGGAACGTCTGTCAAGTCTTGTCTAGGTTTCGTCTTTATTTCAATAATCTCAACACAATCATGAGCTAGTGGGTCTGTTCCAATTACAGGTAACAGTGTAGCAGGATTCAATGTATTACAACGTCGGATCTCTATGTGTGGCTGAAACAATGTCAGTTCATAACCGGTAAGTCTTGCTATGGTCAAGTGTTGTGTTTGCGTTCGGTTCACAAGAACCTCTACTGCATGTGGTACTTGTACTGTCAATGGATGTCCTAACACTATGGCATCGCTCTGTCTGATTGCTAAAGCTGTTGCTGCCACTGATTTCAGGCACGCAGGCAAAGCCTGAGCTACGGGATCTAATGTACTGGAAAAATAAGCGCATGGCTTGCGTGATCCTGCTTGTTCCTGAGTGAGTACTGACAAGGCAGTACCTTCGCGTTCTGTAACAAAGAGTGTAAAATGTTTGCTATAACATGGTGTTGCTAAAACAGGTGCTTGACATAAAGCTTTCTTTAAGCTTTCAAAAGCTTGTGTATGTTCCTGAGTCCAAGGGAGAACAGTCGATGTGGCTGCCTCCTGTGTGGTTAACTGAATGAGTGGTTTTGCTAGGAATGCATATTGAGGGATCCACTGCCTACAATATGAAGTGAGGCCTATGAAAGCCCGCACCTCCTTTTGTGTCTGGGGTATTGACATGTTAGCAATTAACTGGATGCGATCTGGTGTAAGCTGCCTTCCCTCCTTGGACAGCGAGTGACCAAGATAAATAACTCGCTGGACACAGAATTGCAGCTTAGAAGGAGACACCTTGTGCCCCTTGTCGGCTAGAAAATGTAAAACTGTCAGAGAAGCCTTTTCACATTCTGATTCGCTTCTCGCGGTGATCAGTAGATCATCGACATATTGAAGTAGTGCAGTATTGACTGGCATGTGGATACTGTCAAGTTCTCGTTTCAGTGCTTGGCTGTAGATGCTGGGACTTTCTGTGAATCCTTGGGGAGCGCGTGAGAATTTAAAACTGCGCCCATTTAAACTGAATCCGAACAAATATTGGCTTTCCGGATCTATGGGGACGCTGAAAAAGGCATTCTTGAGATCAATTACAGTAAAGAATGTTGCTTCGGAATCAATTGCTGTCAATAATGATGATATATCGGGGACCACAGGAAATTGTGGCACAATGCACTTGTTTAGTTCACGCAAATCAATAACCAATCGGTATACTGGCGGAGCAGTAGGATCAGTTCGTTTAAGAATCGGAATTATCGGTGAATTACATACATTGGAGTCTGTTTCTACAACTACTCCTTGGGCAATTAGCTCATCAATGATTTTCAGCAAAGCCACTACAGCATCTTGCGGTAACTTGTATTGTCGCATTCGTGGTAGTACCACTCCTGCCTTGAGTGTGACTCGATATGGTGTAATATTCATGCAACCAACATCAGTAGGGCCTTGTGCCCATAGATGTGTAGGTAAAGTCTGTAGTCGGGGATCCATGTCTCTAGACACATAGTGACCTTTAAAATCGCGTAAAAACAACCTTACTCCTTCCGGAGAACAACATATTATGGCTCCTAGGGCTTTCAGAGTTTTAATTCCTAACAGATTTTCTGGGCATGATTTAGTAAGCAATAAATCTGTAGTTCGTGTCAAAGGTCCTATCGTAAGTGGAAGAGGCTGTGATACTTCATTAACAATAGGTTTTCCTGAAAAACCAAGGGAGATATTCTGAGAGCCTGAGAGGGGTGCCCCTGGAACTTCACTACGTTTTATAGTTGTTCGACTTGCCCCTGTATCGAGTAACAATTTTCTATCTTGACCTAACAATTCACTATGTACATAAGGTCCTTCTTGATCTACAGGAATCTCGATAAGGGGTAAGTCAACTTCCCTCTCTAGGCTGGCTCATGCATAACGCTGATACTCAGGGTATTCATACTGTGCGGTCTGATACATTTGTCGTGTTGTGGTTTGTGTGGCAGTAGCAGGCAACGGTGGTGCAGCTGGCACAAACTGTATTGGCTGTTGTGCGGCTGGCATGGCCTGGGCGTGCTGCATAGCTCCTTGTTCATTCTGATCCTGTCTGAGTGGCCGTTGTCTTTCTTGTGTTTTACCTATGGCGATATTATGTTTTAAAACTGGACAATCGTGTACGTAATGACCTGGCTTTTTGCAATAATTGCATGTCCCTTTTACCGGTCCTGCTGAATCGGAATGTATCATACCCTTTTTATGTCCTTCCGCTGGTACTGTCTGAGACACTAGCATTTTCATTTTTGTATCTTTCATACGTCTTTGTTCGTGCTCTTGTTCATCTCTAATTCTATTGTGATGATACTGTAACATTTGTAGCATTTGTGACGGAGTGTTACTTTGCCAGGTACTCTCGAATTTCAATATTCTATTCTTTACAAGAGGGAATGCATTTTCTACTAATTTTGTCACAAATAAATGTGGATACGACTCGCTACTTGTTTTTATACCACTATTTATTCCAAAACATTTTTCAAATCGGGCATAATAATCACTTGTGTCTTCATCATGCTTTTGTTTACAGGCTGAGATTGCACCCCAATCTTCCTTTTTCGTAGTTAATAAACGTGGCAGTACTTGTACTAGTAAACCTGGTAATGCTTTAACTTTATCCCCGAGCCCTGAACCTGCAGTTCGGGCCTTTTCTTCCGTTTCTAATGCTGTCCAATCTATCTTTTGGTCGCCCACTTCCCACTCTTTTTCTTTCAGTTTTTCATAAATGCCAGCAGGCAAGAGCACCTTTAATATCGTCATAATATCAGGATAGGTATACTCTCCCATCAGTAACATGTCCTTAATTTCTCGGTGGAAACCCGCTGGGTCTTTGTCATGACTGGGTACTACTTTCTTCATTTCTAACAATTCAATTTTTGTTATGGGTGTGTATACAAATACACGGTGAAACTGATTGTCTTCGCCTTTTATTGGGTGCACTTCTCGTAAGGGATTTTGTCTATCCATATAATACGGCATTCTTTCTTTGCGGGACAGCGAGAATGAATCCGGACTTACAAAAAGGACATACTGTTTACGTGACACTAGTATTTCTTTAATTAACTTGTTACTAGAACCTCTCCATCTGTTCGCGAGTAGTTCCGTTAATATATTAGGTAAAGGACCAGGGTCAGCATGTTGGCTCTTATATAATATAAGGAGTTGCTGAATCATATAGATTCCAGCTAAACGTTGTTCATCTGCACTTAGGTTAAAAAACGTGTGTGCTACGGTCTCATCACCGTATTTTTCAGGACTGTCAATCCAGTGAACGGCTGATCTGGCTAATTCTTTCTCATCCATGGAATCGAGGAGGTGGTAACCCCTTCGTTCTCGTAGTATTTTATCTGCGGCTTGAAACAAATGTTCAGGAGACTTCAGATTTATTACAGGCGTCGGATACGTTCTGCTATTATTTGGACATACAGAGTGTATGGGATCAGAAAAGCATCTAGTATTATTACAGGATCTTCCTCTGCCTACGTAGGCTATGGTCTCTGACTGTCTTGCGGAATTCCCTGATTCGGACACTTCATCTTGCTCCAACTCGTCTGTTTCCAATCTTTCTTCATGAATACGTTCTATTTCTTTACGGATTTTTCGGCACATGGCTATTATACAGTTTTGCTTATCGTGTCTCCCTTCTGATATATTCTGGCTCCATCTTGTAAGAATAAGCATTACATTCGGGTCTACCCCTGGTCGGTCTTGATTTCTGATCATACAGTTTATGAGGAAACGTAACAGTTCCCCCTGTATCTGTACTTTCTGGAATTCCATAGCTCTGTTAATACATTCTGGATCTCGCCCTGTTTGAACAAAATGATATATTTTATCTAGATGCGCAGTCATTCCTGGTAACCTCGCTAAATACTCTGCGGCTCGTCTGATACGTAATGATGCCAGGACCATTTCGTCCTCTTTGCCGACCACCGGGTCATATCTACAATCTATAAGGAGTTCCTTAAGCGTACGTTCACTTACGAATTTGGGTGTACGTGAATGCGCTGACTCTTGAAAAACAAGTTTATTTATTCTAGGTGGCGTAAAAGTATTGCTAGCACCTCCCGTGGCCCCATCTGGGGCGTCGGGTGTGAATGGATTCGTCGAACGTGACACAGCAACTATAGGTGTCGATACCACTGTAGAATCGATTGCGGAAACAGATGCGGAAACAGATGTGCTTGCCGGAGCTTGTGTCGGGACTTGCACAGGAACAGATACCTGATCCTGACGTTGAACCCCTCCGCCAGACGGTCTATGTGGTGCGGGGTTGGCATACTCGGGAGCTGCGTCGTCTAGATATGAGGAAAGAAAAACATCTTCTGCGGTTCTGGGATGCCCTTTAGGATGTACCTTAATTGGAAATAATGGGGGTGGCAAGTCTTTTGGCATTTCTGGAACAGCCTTAGGTAGTCCTTCGGCTAGAAGGGGATACATACCATTCATAAGAGCATTTCTTTGTCTATCTACTTGTTCTGATTTCATTCGGATACCCTCCTCAATTAATAGATTTTCTTGAACTTCCTTTGAACTTTCTTTACTCCTCTCTTCTTGTCTACGTGCTTTTTCTGTACGTCTATGAGATTCTTTACGCCATAACTCAACAGCGTCTTTCTGTGACTGTCTGACCTTTCTTTTCCATAACTCTTCCTCCACTTTCATGATGCACTCTGCATCCCAGGTTCCCGCTGCGGGCCACCTTTGACTTTCTGGCAATCCCTTGGTATAATCTACCCATAAATCAAGAAATAATATGGCATCTAAGCCATGCTTGTGATACATAAAATGCCCTGGAGTGTCCCTAGGAGGAATAGGAACTGCTTCTTCAAGCACCCCTTTTCTAGTAGTAATCTGTCTTAACTTCGAGAAGAGCGGCATATTGACAATTGATCTGATACTTACTCTTGAACCCACTTAATACGAAAAAACACAATAATGAACAGTGAACAATGAACAATCATTCATACCACAATATGCAAGACATTTAAACACTTTAAACATTAAACATTAAACATTTTAACCTTTAAAAATGACCAACAATGATGACAGTCTGCATAACTAATCACCAAGCAGAATTCTTGACAATAACTAGATACTTCGGAATACTTGATATACTGCTAAACAGTACATATACACTGCTAAACAGTGCAGACCGGATTTGTGTACCCAAATCCGTCTTGACCGGCACAACCTATGTGCGCGTCAACACGCCTCCCCGGCGATGGTACTCACCGAGTAGCTCCTTGAAACGGAAGGCCTCAGAGAATGGACGGGACTCGATGACTGCGGACAGCGGACCCTCTGGACATCGGGACTTCGAAAACCTGGTGGGCCTCTGTATACCTCGGATCTTGCTCTCTCAGCTAGGCTCTGGTCGGGATACTTCGCACTTCTCACCGCCTCGTCTGGGTTGATCGCAGCCTCAGTCGCCCCCGCTTGACCGGAGGGAGCTACAGGAAATCCTGTTGGTACGCGTTATGGTCCGTCCAGCTGTGGCAGGAGACCGGGCCTGCAACGCACCGCCGGCGCGTGAGATGAGAAAGTGTCCCTGTTCGGGCGCCATTATGTGGTAAATATTCTTTTACCTAGACTGAATTTCATACGGAATCTAAAATAAAGTAAAATAGCTCAGAATAATAAGAGGCAGAATCCGTGGTATAAGAGGTTTTCTGAATGGGCTTTATTCCAAAATGGCCGACTCGAGTGGCGGCCTTCAGGTTCCGTCACCACGAGGGTTCAGGAAGTGAAGTACAATACTTTATTGACAAGAAGTAACTTTTATAGGTCATACATTACAATGAAACGAATGTAGAGGGTGTAACAATTGATAAGAGAAATGACATAGTAAATACGTAATCGAAACTAGGCGTAATAATGAGCAAGAAGAAACATGATTGGCTCTGATTATCACACATAGGTGGATCTATAAGATAATACTTAACATAGATGCGCGCGCAGCAGCATGACGTGTAATTGACGTGCAACTAGGGGGTGAAGGGGACTTGACATTTAGCTCTACATGTGGAGACGAAAAGTCTGGGGGGTCAAGTCAACCTAATCCCAAATCATATCTAACATCCTATGTTTAGAGAACTATGTTATCCACAAGGAAGGACTCTCGGACAGAATCTATTCTATACTGACTGTGCGTGTGTGTACAAGCGTCTAAATGTCTACACTGAATGCGAGAGGATGGGAATATTCCATGGTGACAGGGCTATGAATTACTTGCATGAGGATGAAAAGGCCGAGTCCTTTGCTTGGAGCTAAAGGAAATGTTTGCCTAAATCACTAGACAGGAATGCATCGGCTGAAAAGCAAAGTAGATAATTCGAAGGTGAAATACAGCTTCTTGGCAGGCAGGCGAAACTGGCCGAGGCAGGCACCGTTAGCTGCACAGGGAGTAGGACAAAGTTCATGGATACAGATGCGAGCTCAAGCTGAAGCTGTCAGAGACAGAGAGCAGGGAAAGGCTTTGAGGACAGAATCGGGCCTATTCTGCCTGAACTGTAAAAATAGAGTAACTTAGCCATATAAAGTCGGTGGCCTTTCATACTTCATACTCGAATATCCAGCCCATTGATGGCGGATCTGACAGAGAACATGTTGATGGTGGACGCACATATGTTTGCGTCTTGGAAACTGGAACTGGAGGGAACATACATGTACTTGTAACATGCATATAGAATCGTTGGGGTCCAAGATAGGGGACATAACCGATCAGGAAAATCCACATTTCCACACACCCTCGCTTTTATTTTTATCACCTCTCTACTAGAGAAATGTGTGTTAAAAGCCGAGGTTGTTCCTACTGTCCATGGGGATCATAACCCCCAGTAACCTAATTCTGAGTCTTGCCCCCAGGCCGATCTATGGTAAAGAGTGTGGTGCAAGGGATTTTTCCCCCTCCACTGATAACCTTAGATTGGTCTGGCGTGGTATAGATAATAAAGTCTTATTTGGTAAGATGGTAAGAACATATCCGTAATTAATCAATACTTGTTTGTCTTTTAAAGAACATAATTTTGCTGTAGTCGCTGCCTTCACGCAGCTATGTGTGGGCGTCAAAACCTTGTTTTCTAGGCCTATCAAGGAAACACATTCGGGCCCTAGTTGGTTTAACACTGGCTGTTCCGCAGCCAATAGAGCTCTTCGAAGGGCACTTGTTAAAAAACCTAGAGATAGTACCCTCATCAAATCACTTAGACAACGCTATAAAGTAGCTATCTCAACTAGAAGGGAGGAAATAGTCAGGGAGCATTGGGACAATCTTGCCCGGACAGTCACGTTAAAAAATGGGACGGACTTCTGGTTGGCTGTTAAAGATATGAGATCTTTAGGACACCCTATATCTACAATTAATTGTAATATGCTCAGATCAGCTCGGTTGTCTCTGCTGGCTTCTTTCAGTTGCGCAGACTAAAGAAGATCATTAGATTTTTGAGCAGGGAAGCTCTGATTCTGGCCACTCTCGCTCTAGTGATTTCTCGCCTGGATTATGCCAACTCACTGTATGTTGGCATCCCAGCTTACCAACTAAGGCGCCTCCAACTAGCCCAGAACCAGGCAGCCAGGCTGATCTTTTCTCAGCCCAAATGGCATCATGTTAGTCCTCTCATGAAAAGCCTTCACTGGCTTCCAGTGAGCATGCGCTGCGTTTTCAAGATGGTTTGCACCATTTTTAAAGCTTTACATTGCATCGGTCCGGTCTTTATTTCGGCCGGCTTGCACAGCTATACCCCCCTCTCGCAATTTTAGATCCTCTCACCTGAATCTGCTGGAAGTTCCTACAGTCAAGTGAAAGAAGCATGGCGGACTTAGATTCTCCGTTCTTGCTCCACAATTTTGGAACTCCCTGCCGGCGGAGATTAGGTCTCTGACTTCTCTGGCCCAATTCAGGAAACAGCTAAAGACCTGGCTATTCACTCAGGCATACACTGATTAAAGCAATCCCCCTGTCACTGCCGTGATTCTTCTTTGAGCGCCAAGAAACCGTTGGTGTATGCGCGCTTAATAAATGCTTTTAACATAACATAACATAATATCACTAGTGAGACATGGGTAACGCATTTTACGAAGATTTATTCAGCTCCAGTCTCAACTACAGCCACCAATGAGTATGCAATTACCACTGGGGTCTTGATTAATTTATCAGAAGTAGAGGAGGCTATTGAACAGAGCCTGGGCTGTAAAGCCGCAGGCCCCGACTGTTTGCCCGTCAATCTTATTAAAAATCAACCAGATTTATTGTTGAATGTTTTTAATAATTTAACAGCTTCCACTATACCTAATACATGGTCCACCAGTATTATTGGGCCGATTTTTAAACAGGGTGACCGCTCCAACCCAAGCTGTTATAGGCCGATCTCCCTGATCGATAACACATTGAAAATCCTGGGGAGGGTCCTGTACAATAAGATTAGGTCGTGGGCCGAGGAAGACCAGATTTTACATCCTTGTCAGTTGGGGTTCAGAAGTAATATTGGCACTGTTGAGCAGTGCCTCAACCTCAACTTGATTATCGGCAAATACAACATAGCTAAAACAACATCTATAGACTTAGCCTTCACGGATCTTACCTCGGCCATCTACTTTGTCAACAGGTCACAGCTTTGGACTGTCCTTTTAAATTACGGCTTGGACGAGTCCCTTGTACATTTTTTAGCCTACTTACATAAAGACCTGCACGCCCAGGTGCGTATCAGCAGGGGTGGTGAGGTACCGAAAGATATTGAAGTCGGCAGAGGGGTCAGGCAGGGTTGTGTCCTGGCCCCTCTTCTATTTATACTTTATATTAATGACCTGAACAAGACATCGGTAACACTCACCCATAATGTCCCTAGCATTAATGGTAATAAACTTCCCGCCCTATTACACGCCGACAATGCGGTGTTAATGAGCCGCACCCCAAAAGCTCTCCGCATCTTGGTGCGGGGCTTTGTTGATTTTATGGCTAGTCTGGACTTATGCACCAATTAAAAAAAATCTTTTTTAATGGCGTGTGGGTCGAAGAAGTATTTTAACACATCAATCATTTTAGACTCAGACTGTTTACAAAGCACTCGCACTTTCCCCTATCTAGGGTTGGTATTTGCCTCTAACGGACTGTGGGCTGATCATGTGGCTTATTGTAGGAGAAAGTTTATTAATATAATACTTGGTTTGCCCCAGCCTAGGAATACGGAGGTCGTATCCGCCACCGTTAAGATTTTTAAACTTCAATGCATTCCAACTGCCACCTATGGCGCAGAAGTCTGGGGCTTCACTAACTGTTGTAGCATCCAGGGAGAAGAGAACAGATTTTGCCGCAAAATCCTGGATGCTCCCATCTCCTCCTCACAGTACGCTTGCCACAGTGAACTTAATTTGCCACAAATTGAAGATTATATTAAGGCTCGTCCTGCACTATTCTGGCTCACAGTCTGGAAGAATCTCACGGCACAACTTACTAGGGAGATTATATCAGACTGTTTAGAATGTGATAGGGGCATGGAAATACCTTGGCTAGCCGCTGTTCGCAAAAGCCTAACTAGCGTGAACTATGAGTATTTATTCTCAAAGCCTTCAGATTTTGGCATTATAAGTAAGAAAACCCTTCAAACGGCTTTATATGCATCATACAGAAATGCTAGATAGGACAAAGAGATTCAGAAAATCTCTGTTGCTAGATATATGCATATTGAGAACATTCCTACGCTCCATCTAGCTATCTCCTAAAACCTATTGGTCGTTGGGAAAGGGGTTTACTTTTTTGGCTGAGGATTGATACAATGAAATTTATGTTTTGCTTTCCTGTGGGGTACAACTCTAACCTGTCCCTGTAATAGCCTATATAAACAATCTATGCTGCATTTTTTATTCTTTTGTAGTTACTATTTAAAATATACCACAAGGTTTTTGATACCATATTTTAAGGCTAAACCTGTGATTGACTAAAAGGCAGCATATTATTGCTTTGGCAGATGAAGAGCTAATCTTTCGGGGTGAATCTTTTTTGAAAGTTGCAGTGCGCACCCGTAACTCAATGTGTATTCCCTGAAGTCTGCTCGTTTTTATCTTGGTTTTTTAATTAACTTTGGTAAACAAACTCTTTGATTAATTTTTCTTTTGTATCAGTATCTTTTCGATGTGTACTGTACTATTGGAGGACCTGTTTTAATTGGAAACTTTTTGTGTCCCCTCTGCTATTGGATTATTTTTATTGTAATTTGTTGTTGTCTGACTGTACTTTTATGGATATATTCTTGTATCCGAATAAAGATTTTGAATTGAATTGAATGATTAAATGAATAGCCAGCCACCGTTTTCTAAAAGCATATTAATAGGGACATACATATTCTGACGAAAGCTACTAGATTGGGGTACGTGGCAGAAATTAATTGATCACACCTAAGGGTAAAGAAGTGATAGTAACTCCAACTAGCCTTTTTTCCCCAGTTTTTAACCTTTTGCAGGCGGTCCCATGAATAAATATTAATTTCTGCACTGCCTAGGCAATTTTAAACTTTACCTCATATAGATCTGCAGCCTTTGTCCTTAAAAAGTGCCCCATTGTAAGGAAAGAGGTCGCAGCATGTCCTGACCCTTAGAGGGTCGGAGAGAACTCAATGATGAAGCATGTCACTGGATAACATTCAATAAGTGAGAGTTCATTTAAGAAAAAGGCATTTCCCTTATATCAAGTAGGCCCACCCTAGATGACTTGAGGTTGAATCTCTCTTGATTGTGACACTGTATACGAGGAGGTTGAGTCACAACCTCTGTTTCCCTCTTCTCTCCTTCTCCTGATTTTTACATCATGCCATTCCCCATTCATATGGGACTATTCTGAGACAATCGCGTCAGCTTCAGTGTGTCATTTGATGCAGAGATATTCCAAGAATTTGTGAGGGGGTCATAAGACCAGTAAAAATTGTCTAAACTACAGCATTGACATCTTAGTGTGTGGTCACACAAAAGAAGAAAATGAAAAAGCACTAAAGGTGTGTAACTGTCTTGAAGAGGCCAGATCGACAGACTAATTTACTCGGTCTCCCTGATGGAGAATCGAGGCACCCGTCCATAACTAAATCGGGCCCTATGTCTCATGACACACTTCTCTGAGTTATTTAGTGGTCAGAAAAAGGTGTATTAGTGATCCACTGAGCTGCACGGAGATATTTACGGGTGGGGGCAGAGCCATTATCATTGCATATTACGAGGCCACCTCTCCTTCAGTGCCAGCTCATGGAGTCAGACTATCCTTCCTATTAGCATACCAATTTGGTTTCGATACTACAAGGGGCAACTTTCCCCTTTTTTCTGACATGCCAAGTTTGTTTTTGTATATAAGAAAATAGGCATACAATATATGTAAAATAATAGATATATTTTGAGTGCAGTAGGGATCATATTAGGTCCTGACGAGCAAGCCTTGGGGACGGCTTACGAAACATGTTGACCCAGTAGGGGGCATCTCATTAAAGTATACACCCTACGTCTCTCCCCATATTTTAATATTCCCAGCTAGGGAAGTGAGTACAATTAGTTTTTTCCACTAGTTAGGGAATTTTTACTACTCACCCCATATTCTTCACAGACCCTACCACTCTCACTCCCCCACTACACATAGTCTATTTCATAAAAAAAAGTGCTCCCAAGTATACATAGGTTGAAGCACACCCGCCCCGTAGAGGGACGGGAAGACCCCTATGATGAAGCATGACAAAAAGGGATTCTTAGTGTGTGAAGGGTATTTTAAAAACACTTACAGCCTCATGCATCAACCCAAAATCCAGTCGGTAAAATACCGATTCGGTAATAGCTCCCGGTATTAAGTAAAAAATACCCAATCCCAATGCATCAACCCAAAAGCAGAAATCGCTATTTAAGGAATCCTTAAATAGCGATTCTTTAAATAGGGATTCCTTAAATACCGATTCCTTAAATAGCGATTGCATTTAAGGAATCCCAAAGTGAGATTCCTTAAATGCAATGCATCAAAGTTAAAAAATTAGCGATTTCGCTAATAGGGGGAGCAAATTACCATGAAGATGAACTGCATGGTAATTTGCAAAAACTTTGAAAAATGCACTTTTGTGCATTTTTCAAAGTTTCATGTTGCGCACACACATGCCCTTAGAGCATGTGTGTGTGCAACATATGTGCACATATCATTTTCAGGGGTGCAACAGGGTGTCCTTTTGACACCCTGGCACCCTTGAAAGTGCTCCCGCTATTAGCGATTCGGTAATACCGAATCGCTAATACAGACTGGCTTTACATTCATTCCTATGGGCCTCCAAGCCCATAGGAATGAATGGGTAGGTATTCCTTATTACCGATTCGGTATTACCGATTCGGTAATAAGGAATATTAAGGAATCGCTATTTGAATAGCGATTCCTACATGCATAGCCTTTTGCTATTCCTTATTAGCGATTCCTTATTTTTCGCTAATAAGGAATCGCAAATGGCATTGTTGATGCATAGGCCCCTTAGTGCTTTCCCATGACATTTCATGGAACACTTATACACCTTTTTCTAACCACTAAAAAAAACTAAAATAATTTTCTTTTCGTAGGGTAGAATCTCATTGTTTATTTAAAGGCTGAACAGGAGGTTGATTCTATCTTTATACCTTTTTACTCCCTTCCCCATTTGTTATTTTTCTCACCCTTCTCTGAGTGCCTGCTACACACCCTCGCTAGCAAAGGAGCACATCAATTTGTAATGTGGCAGAGCACCCCGGCACAGATCACACTGGAGTAGCTGGTGCAGAAATCACACAACAATGTCACCTTAGAGGAAGTTGAAACCATCATGAGAAGACAACGATGGAGGCACGCCAACAACAGCAGTCAGTGCAAGAGAGGTGACAACCAAGGTTACAACCAAAATGAGATGCTTGCACTTCAGAACATACAGGAATAGAGCAAGGAATACTCCTCCATGGCACCACAATACTAATAACTCAGACACTACATCGGTTATGCATCAACCTCGCATATGTCAGTTACTGAGGAGTGGTAGCCAGCAAGAAGACACTAAGAGAAAAGATATGGTTCCCGGGATTAAATCCCAGGTAGAAGAAATGGTACAAACAGGCAGAAAGCAAAGAGCAGCAAGGGAGTCTTGCAGCAAGGAGCTGATGGAAGGAGGGGCCAGATGGCCATTATTTGTATAATAACCCTTCGTTCTTTGCATTACAAGCAGTTGCATGAAAGTGACAGGATGAAGTCACACGTCAGTCACTCGTCAGTGGTCAAAAGAGGCTGTTCTAAAAGAGCTGATGGTTGAAGAGGGGGGCCCAAAGCCCATAGTAAACATCTTAGTAACAGCAGGTTTATTTGCCTTCTTTTCTGTCATTACCCATACCTAACAAGGAATGTTATTTATCTAAAAAGAGGCTCTCAAAGATCCCCAATGCCATCAACCTTTTTAGATGTACTAGGTAAAACCCAGGTATGCTGGAGTGCTCAGTGCGAAATGAAAAAAGTTATTGTATAATCTTTAGAGCTTTGTCATCCTATAGATAACACTGATAAATATTCCAGGATGGAAGGTGGAATGGAATGTGGGCACTTATATATTACGTTCCTGGTGGTAGCACAGATTGGTACTCAAATGAAAGGCATCTACTTTGAGATAGCCCCAGGTACCTAACAGTGGATATCAGGATGTCATATTTGAACCAGCTGCTCTATGACGACAGTGTAGGGACTGAAGCTATGGCGCAAACAGGCCATTGTTCATGGAAGGCATGGGTATGGCATGGATTATGCTGATTACTCATTAGTTTATATTTTACGTGATTGACCTTGATAAGGATAAAATGTGGATAAACATGTATCCCCACTGCCCTTGAAACGTAATAATACAATAGAATGTCCCTTCTTTAAGTTGTTGATGATGAACTATCAAACAAACTCTGAAGGATTTACAAATACAGATTTGGTTTGATTGGGAAATATTTAAAGTCCAGATGTCTCAGGCTAAATATGGATCATACCAAAATTGTACATTTTGTATACGGGTTCTCAAATTAGGGTGAGTGTGAGCAAGAAGCGTCCTACATTACAATGATTATCCCATTTTGTGCAGCAGCGGCTGCCATTAACAAAGGGTGGTGAGTCGAATGGGGACGCACGGGAGTCCTCGCCAGTGGGTGGCGGTGGTGATTACAATATAAAAAAAAAAAAAAACTTACCTTTTTCTGACGCGTCCGACTGTCTCCAGACAGGAAAGAAACCCTGCTCAGACCAGGGAGTCTGTGGGGTTTCTCCAGCCCGGCTGCTCGATGCGGCTGGGCTGGAGAAATCCTAAGTGCACATGTGTGTTTTGGTCAGCCTGAGACGGCCGACCAAAACACAGATGCTCTCTTAGGGAGTGGAGTGCACATAGCACTCCTACTACCCCCTCTCATGCCTAAGCCCCGCCTCTCCCAACACTGCTGGCTAAGAGCCAGCAAATGTAAGATAAAACGATGCCGCCACTGATTTTCTGGTGCTAGCAACTGCAATCTTAGAGCCCGATTCACAAAGTTAAACTTAGACCTGAAGTCTAATGGCCCAATTCACAAAGGTAAACTTAGACCTGAAGTCTAAGTTTACCTTTGTGAACTGGGCCTTAGAAAAGCCATTTTAGCTTATCTGTGTCTGGCTGTGGTGTAGAGGCAACACACAACAGTCTGGAATGTGGCCTGAGTGATTGACTGTGGCTGAGACGTTTGCAGAAATTCCATTCACAGCCTTTATCTTTCACAGAACAGGCTACATAGGCCTGGGTGTAATTGCCATTGCACCAGAGTACTCTTGCATCATTTTGTTAATTTCATGTTACACTTGTTGTGTAAAATTCCTGAAATGATGTCATTATGCCACATGGCATATGTTCACAGGCCAATTTTAATATGGGAGCATGAAAACAATGCTAAGGTGTGCATACTAAATATCACAGTCAGAATATCTAGGGCACTAAATATCGATGACAAAATATTGAAAACAATATTGACAGTCTAGATTTTCTTTACTTAACTCCTACATATATGTACCTATGAGGTAGATGTAGCTTCATAGTACGTAGATGTTTTGTCCTCAATATTCTGCCCTTGATATTCTTGTACGTCAATATTCTTCATGTCGATATTTAGTAGTACATTCCGATGCGAATAACCAGAACACAAGCGACTTTTGTTTGTGGCACTTGTGTTTTTGGCACTATTTTTTTTTTAACCACTAAATGCGTTCCTGTGTCCAAAATTGCCACAAGGATGCATTTTGTGCTAAAATATATTGCTAAAAGCAGATTTTGCATTTCATGTGGTGCAATTTTGGATAATTTCACTTATTTTTTGTCAGAATTCAACATAATTACGCAAATGCATATTACATGAATTTCTCACACCCCTAGATAGTAGTTATCCATGTCTTATAAGCAGGAAGTAAGAATCATAATCACTGTAGAAAGAAGAATACTATAGGCGCACCAAGAAGCTTCTCATATACCATGCTGGAACAGTCAGGTTTTACACCAACGCACGCACTGAGATTATAAGAAGGAATTGCAATAATTGTGGTGTGAGAAAGAGTAGTACTTACTCTGTACCATCATGTGAAGCTATTAGAGTTTGCATGAAATATGCTGAATGTTTTCACATAGTGGGAACTGCCTGCCAGCTAATAAATTCACATAGAATGGTCATGTTACAGCCCCAGCCAGACAGAATTGGTGGACACTCATTTTAATTGGGTTTGTTATTTTTTCAAGCATCTTACAGGTTCTACATCTGATACATAACATAAGTAGGAGTAATCGTACTGAATAAGAAAAGAGCTTGTATCAAACGTGGCTGAAAGCACAAGTTTCTACTTGTGTAAGAGACATTAGTTAGTGATAGATTCCTTACCTTAGAATATTCCCCAGGTGTCAGTCTGGATCCGGAAAGTTTTCTGCTTAGCAGTACCCCGGCGCACCAGTAGGTGGCACCGTGCGGCTCCGCGCCCATCACTGGCATCGTGCGCGTTGGGATGACATCACGGAGGCTACTTAGGCTCCACCCATGCGTGCTGACGTCAGTTCTGTACACAACTTTCCGTGCCGAAACGCAGAGTCATGCGAGAAACTGACCTTTGGTGCATAAAACTAAGGCCCTAAAATGGGATGTTCTTAATTAACCCTAGTAATCAGTTCGCAGAACGGGGAGGATGGGTGGGGCGGTAAGGAATCTATCACTAACTAATGTCTCTTACAGATATATCGTTACACAAGTAGTAACTTGGGCATCTGAAAGAGACACGTTAGTGATAGATTCCTTACCTTAGAATAGATACCCCAGCAATACCAACCGAGGTGGTGGGTCTGCGAACAAGATATCACCAGAAAGTCACGGAGCACAGAACGGCCGAAGAAGCCATCTCTCTGGACCTGACTGTCAAGGCAGTAGTGCTTGGTAAACGTGTGCAGCGAGGCCCACATAGCTGCCTGACAAATAACCTGCAAGGGGACACCGCTTCCCAAGGCAGTAGTGGCTGCAGTTGCCCTGGTCGAATGGGCACGCAGTCCCACAGGAGGCTCCTTCTTGGCCAAGGAGTAACAGGCTTTGATGCACAGAATGATCCACCGGGAGATGGTCCATTTGTGCACCGCCCGACCTCTTTTGGCACCCACGTAGCCAACAAAAGCAGATCATCCACCCGGAACTGCTGTGTACGCTGCAGATAGAATGCAAGCCCACGTTTTGGGTCCAGACGGTGGAGCCGCTCCTCTTCCCTTGAAGGATGCGGAGGCGGAAAAAAGGTGGGCAAAGTGATGGTCTGCCCGATGTGGAAGGGCATGACAACCTTTGGCAAGAAAGAAGGACGTGTCCTCAGAATCACCTTGTCCGGATGAACAGAGAGGAAAGGAGGTTTGGAAGAAAGAGCCTGGACCCACTCACTCTCCTGGCAGAGGTGATAGCTACCAGGAAAGTCGTCTTGAGAGTAAGAAGACGTAAGGGACAGTTATGAAGGGGCTCAAAGGGAGCGCACATCAGAAAAGTCAAGACAAGATTCAAGTCCCACTGAGGCATTATGAAGGGCACAGGTGGGAACGTATGCGTAATGCCCTTAAGAAAACGGTTAACAACTGGGGACTTAAAAAGAGAAGGCTGATCTGGAAGCCGTACAAAGGCAGAGATGGCTGAAAGATAACCTTTAAGAGTGCTCAGAGCAGAGCCCTGCTGGGCCAAAGAGAAAAGGAACAGAAGAACCTCAGAAAGAGGGGCAGAAAGGGGATCCACTGTCTTAGCTGTGCACCATGCCACAAATCTGTTCCACCTACAGGCGTACACCGTTTTAGTGGAGGGACGCCTGGCTACCAGGATGACATCACAGACTTCAGGAGGAAGATCGAAAGGTGTCAACTGTCGCTGCTCAATCTCCAAGCATGGACGTGGAGGCTGGTCAGGCTCGGGTGGAGGACCGTCCCATGCTGCTGCGACAGATGATCCTCCCAAAGAGGCAGACGGAGTGGGGGATCGATGCCCATACTGTGTAGCTTGGGATACCATACTCCTCGAGACCAGTCCAGTGTCACAAGAATAACTTGGGCCCGGTCACGCCTGATCTTCTTCAGCACTCTGGGCAGAAGTGGTATAGGCGGAAAGGTGTACAACAGACCGCAGCTCCACTCGAGACGAAAAGCGTCTCCGAGTGAGTGCCGACTTGGAAATTGCAACACGCAGAACTGATGACATTGCGCGTTCTCTTCGGTGGTGAATAGATCTAACCAAGGCTCTCCCCATCGCAGAAAGAGACCTTGCACCATGTCCAAGTTTGTGATCCACCATGCACCGGCAGCTGAGTTCATCGCCCTGGTGTTCAGAGAACCTGCCGGGTGTTGAACCGCCAAGGTAAAGCCTTGATGTCCCAGCCACGTCCAGAGGCGCAGAACCTCCTGACATAGGGTCCACGACCCCACCCCTCCCTGTTTGTTGCAATACCACATGGCAGTGGTGTTGTCAGTGAACACCTGCACTACACTTACCCGGACAGAGGGAAGGAATGCCTTTAGTGCAAGCCGGATCGCCCGCAGCTCCACAAGGTTGATATGGAGCCGGGACTCCGCCGGAGACCAGAGGCCTCTGATCTCCGCGTCTCCCATGTGGCCTCCCCAACCCAGGAGGGGCGCATCCGTCACTACTGTGTGCTCCGGTTGGGGAAGGGAGAGGGATCTGCCATTGACACAATCGCGATTCGGGAGCCACTGCTGCAATTGCCGTGCAGTGCCCTCCAAGATCTGGACATGATCGGACAGGTTGCCCTGATGCTGAGCCCAATGGAACTTCAGATCCCACTGCAGAGCCCTCATATGCCATCTGGCATGCAGTACCAGCAGGATGCAGGAGGTCATCAGGCTCAGAAGCTGCAGGGTCATCCTGACTGAAACCCGGGATAGAGGTTGAAAGAGTGGAATCATAGCCTGAATATCCTGTTTGGGAGGATAAACCCGAAACAGCGTTGAATCCAGAACTGCTCCAATGAAAGGGAGCTTCTGAGAGGGAGTCAGGTGCGACTTCGGCACATTGATGGAGAACCCCAGCAGATGCAGGAGGTCGGCCGTAGTCTGGAGGTGGGAGAAAACTGCCTGGGGTGAACCCACCTTCAACAGCCAGTCGTCGAGGTAGGGGAAGACTGACACCACTTACCTGCGCAGATGAGCTGCGACCACCGCCATCACCTTCGTGAACACCCGAGGAGCGCTGGTAAGGCCGAAGGGGAGCACAGCAAACTGAAAATGCTCCTGGCCTACCGTGAACCGCAGGTAACGCCGGTGGGCCGGCAGGACAGGGATGTGAAAATAAGCGTGCTGCAAGTCCAACGCTACCATCCAGTCTCCAGGGTCCAGGGCAGACAGGACCTGAGCCAGAGTCAGCAAGCTTGAACTTCAAGTTCCGGAGGAAGCGATTGACATCCCGGAGGTCCAAGATGGGGTGCAGGCCCCCCATGTCCTTTTTGGGGACCGGAAAGTAGTGGGAATAGCAACCACTCCCTACTTCCTGATCGGGAATGTACTCAATTGCCCCCTTGGCCAGGAGGGCCGTGACTTCCTGACGGAGAAGAGCCAAATGATCCCCCGACATGTGGTGGTACAGAGGTGGCATGGCTGGAGGGGAGGACAGAAAGGGGAGCGAGTAACCTTAGCAGATTATCTGCAACATCCACTTGTCCGACGTAATCTCGTGCCAGTGGTGGAGGTGGAGGTGAACCCTGCCACCCACTGGCGTGGGGTGCCCCCTGAAGCTCGGATTAGGAAGGTTTCGAGGCGGAAGCAGCGGGGATGGAAGTAGACTACCCCACATGCTGGTTACCAGACCCGCCCCTGCGGAACCCACGTCCGCAGTTTCGCTGAGGCCGGTTTTGCACAGGCTTGTTGGAAGAGCGCGCCTGGGTACCCTTGCCCTGGCCACGAAAAGAACGAAACCCCGTCGTGGCAGGGTTTTTTGAGGAAAGACCCAAAGACTTGGCAGTGGCACGAGAGTCTTTAAAGCGCTCCAGGTCATTGTCAGCCTTATCACCAAAGAGGCGGGAGCCATCGAAGGGCACGTCCGTGAGCGAGCTCTGGACATCGGGTGAGAAGCCAGTGGAACGCAACCAGGCGTGGCGCCGCAATGCCACCGTTGTAGAAATCGCTCAGCCCAACGAATCAGCGGTGTCCAAACCACACCTGATGGCAAACTTCGCCGCATTCTTGCCCTCCGCAATTGTTTGGGAAAGGACAGCCTGGACCTCCTCAGAGCACTGAGGCAGAATCTCCACCACTGAATCCCACACTGAGTGGGAGTAAAAGCCCAATAAGCAGGCAGTATTAACCAATCTCAACCCCAAACTGGCTGAGGAGAACAACCACTTGCCATATTGGTCCAGCCTCTTAGAGTCCTTATCCGGCAGAGCCGAGGGAAAGGCACTCTGCGATGTCGAGGCCTGAATGACCAGGCTCTCAGGCGTGGGGTGAGTGGTCAAGAAGGCGGGATCACCAGGCGCCGGGCGATGACACCTAGTTCTTATCTACCGGCGCCCCCGAGGCCGGCCGCAACCAAGTACCCAAGAGAACTTCAATTAGGGCCTCATTGAAAGGGAGCAGCGGCACCGACAACGTAGACGCCATCTGGAGCAACTCCGTAAGGAGGTTGGTCTTAAGGGCCACCGTAGGGAGGTCAAGGTGGAGAGTCTCCGCGGCTCGACGCAGCACCATAGTGTAGGAAGAGGCGGGGCAAACCCTGGGTCAGAAGACATATCAAGTTCACCCACATCTTGAAGGTCATCCACCCAATCCTGCTCGGAGTCACACTGCCGTGCAAGGGGGTCCTCGGAGCCGTCCCAGTCCTCATCTGGCTCTGGGATAGAAGGAGCCGGTCACGGTGGCAGGACCGGAGCCGGAGAGGGGGCCACGGCGGGCCACGGGCGCCGGGAGCGGCACCAGGAGCGGCGCCGGCCGGGGCCGAACAGGAGCAGCATCCCAATGAGGATCCCAGGTCAGAACGAAATGGTCCGAGAACCGAGGCAGGGGCGCGATAAACGGCACCCAGTGTGATGCCTGTGGCGGAGCCAGGGGCGGTGCTGGGGCCAGAGCCAAGGATGGTGCTGGGGCCAGAGCCAAGGGAAGCGCCGGGGCTGGAGCCAGCGGTGTTGCACCTTGTGGTGCCGGGGCTGGAGCCGCGGGCGCTGGATCCAGTGGCTCTGGGGCTGGCGCCGGAGGCGGTGCCACGGGTCAACAGGATCTGGACACAGGGCTGCGGGGCCCGCAGGCGTGACAGCGGGAGCTCAAGGTCTAAACAGGCGGTCCAAGGCAGCACGAAACTCTTGCAGCTGTTTGGGAGTCGCCGATGGACCCGGGTATAGTGGGTAGGCCGCGGGACTCCCAGGCTCCAGAAGAGCAGCAGGGGCCGAGCCCCTGTCCCCCTCGTCCGCCTCCGGGGAGCGACAGCAGGACGAACACACTTCTTCGACTTCTTCTTATGGCGCCGCTTACCGGAATCCAAAGGTGAAGACTTAGAGTCCCAGGAGCGACAGCTGCGGTCCCGCAAGCGGTCCCGCGAACGGCCCCTAGACCCGGAGCGGCGGTGAGAGGAGTGCCAGACCTTGAGCAACTTCCAGCGCTGCTCCCGTAATGCCTTCAGGTCCATGGCACGGCAGGCCCGACAATCCCGGGATTCGTGGTCGTTCTCCGGGCAGTAGAGGCAGACATCATGGGGGTCCGTCACAGACATATTACGGTGGCACGACCCGCAAGACTTAAAGCCAGGCATCCCTACGTGCACCAGGAGACAAGAGAAGGAGACAAAAAACTCTCAAAAAAGTGGTCAAAAAATGACCGAGGTACGTGCTGAATCCGGATCTGCACTTTCGGCGCGGAAAAAGAAAGAACTGACGTCAGCGCGCATGGGTGGCGCTTAAGTAGCCTCCATGACATCATCCCGTGCGCACGATGCCAGTGACGGGCGCGGAGCCACACGGCGCAACCTACTGGCGCGCAGGGGTACTGCTAAGCAGAAAACTTTCCGGATCCAGACTGACGCCTGGGGAATATTCTATGGTAAGGAATCTATCACTAACGTGTCTCTTTCAGATTAGCCCTATTCCTTGAAATGCTACATGTGAGTGGTTATAATCCCAGGCACGAGATGTATTGGACTCGGGGTAATAAAAGCTGTTAGTTAGACGCAAGCCGCTGAACAATGCAAAATGTCTATTGTCCACCAAATAATATAAAATGGGGATGTGACGGATCCTTTCCCCCGGTCCCCAATCCCTCACGCCCACCACCTGGATTACCTCCTCTCCGGAACTGTCCCTTCCCGGATTCCCGATTCCGAAGGATCTCCAAAGCGTCCGTGACAACGGAATCCCCACCCCTCTCTCTCTTTCAGGGTCCAATCAGGAGTGACGACGGAGCGGAAGGAGTCGCCCGATGCCCCGGAAGTCCCGCCTACCTACAACCAGACGCCCACAGAAAAAGCGGATCCGAAGAGACTGGAGGGGTCGAAAGATCGTGGCAGGAACTCTCGGCTGGCGAGCACGTGGAGAACAAAGACGGAAGTGGAGAACTCGAGGAGTGGTCAGAAGAGTGGTGGAGTCCCACGGAGGAAGCTGGAGAGCGGCCGTAACTCGGAGGAGAGTTACGGCGGAGCGCGTGAGTACCTTCCACCATACCCTCAGTCTGTTAGAGTACTCTATGTACCCATAGAATCTTCCCTTATATATAGCCTCTCTCTCTTCACCATCCCGTCCCGCCACCTTGTAACTTATGTACAGCACCCTACACCGTGTACAGACCCTGTTCTCACGAACCTTCCGAGCACTCTTCCTTTACCAACCCCTGCCTTTCCCCCTCTTACCCTTTCCCCACACAGTCTGCTTACTCCTCTTCACCTTGTGGTAACGGGGCCAGCGTCTTCATCTGAGTCCCAGCAGGACTAACGGCTCCTCTTTCTTTCTCTTCCGGTCCTCCGAGGAACTTCCACACTGTCTAGGGTCGCCGATTACAACCAAGAACGGAGACGTCCCTGAAACACCGACCCCGACGACCCGACCGCGACGAGGAGTTCTTCCACAGCTACATCAAAACCCTGCACTTGTGTAAACAGAACTTCTGTTCAATAAAACAACACTATAGCCCACTATATCTGGCCTCCTCGTCTGACTTTCCGGCCCGCAATACCCACACGCCGACAGGTGGTGTCAGAAGTGGGATCAGCTGGAGACATGGAGGCCGTACTGCAAAGGATGGCTACCTCCCAAGAACAATTAGGGACATTGATGGAACGCTTCCTGAAAACCGCCGAAAACGATCGTGGGCAACTCCACGATGTCCTGAAAGGCCAGGGAGACACCCACGAACAAGCCATGGGAAAATTGACCACCGCCCTCGAGCAACAGAGACCCACAACCTCATTACCCTCGGTGGTCCTCCAGAAGTTCGTGCCGGGAGAAGATCCGGATTTCTTCTTTACGAATTTTGAAAGGTTAGCCCAGGCTGCGTCATGGCCTGTAGACCGTTGGGGCCATTACCTGGGCCCTTTACTGACTGGTGATTTACAAGCCGCTTACCAACAAGCCAACGTGCAAGGCACCACTCCGTATGCGGATATCAAAACGTGCATATTGGAACGATTGGGCATCGACGCAGAGGCCTACCGGGTGAGGTTACGTCAGGTCAAAAAAAGATCCACCTAGAACAATTTCTCTCATCTCTACACCCCGGTACCCAAAGGTGGGTACGTCAACATGCCCGTCTCACCTTGGATACCGCCGTGGAAATAGCCAGTGCCTACAGTCGAGCACAGGAGACCCCACGAGGCAAGGAGGAACATCCCCAGAAACCTCCTCTCACCACCGGCATCAGACCTCTCCGCCCTCTTCTACCCAAAAGACCCGTGATGACCCATTTGTTTCCCACACCGGTGCCTACGCGACCTACCAACCCTGGACCCCAATGTTACGGGTGCGGAGGTTTTGGTCACATCGCTCGCATGTGTCCCCACAAAGAAGAACCCATGGAGATTGGTCTGGCCAGGAACTACGTTTGTTCCGTACCCGGGTCTGAACCACCCTCCTTCCACCGACCCGTAACCATAAATGGACAAACCCTCACAGCGTTGGCAGACTCTGGATGTCGACAGAGTGTTCTCCGACCCCAGGCCCTGCAGACACCCGCCGAACCTCCCTCTGGAACGGTTGCCATTCAATGTGTGCACGGCGATACGAGAAGATATCCCACCACCCAAGTCCAAGTCCAACATCCAAAGGATCCGGGAACCACCCTCACCGTAGGTCCCTACTTCTTCAAGAAACAGGGGTTGTTATACCGAAAGGGAGGGGCCCAGCAAAAGGCCCAACTGTTGATCCCCGGCCCTTTCCGCGAGAAGGTCCTGTTTCTCGCACATAGCCATCTGCTGGGCGGACATTTTGGTGACGAAAAAACCAGCCAAACCATTCTAGAGAGATTCTACTGGCCCGGGGTCCACCAACAAGTAAAAACATACTGCCGGGAGTGCCCGGTGTGTCAAAAAAACAGTAGATATCGACCCCCTCGGGTACCCCTACAACCTCTCCCTATCATTGACATCCCGTTTAGTAGAGTAGGGATGGACCTCATAGGCCCCTTGTTGCCCTCTCGTAGCGGCTGTCGATATGCCCTGGTCCTCGTAGACTACGCCACACGCTTCCCGGAAGCTTTGCCCTTACGACAACCCACTACCCAGAACATAGCGAAAGCCCTCATCTCCGTATTTTCCCGAGTAGGATTTCCCCGAGAGATCCTAACCGATCAGGGCACCCCCTTTGTATCAGCCTTAATGAAACAGGTTTGTTCACAACTGGGTATCAAACAAATCCGGACCTCGGCTTACCACCCCCAGACCGACGGGCTGGTGGAGCGCTACAATGCCACCTTGAAACAAACACTGAAGAAGTTACTGGGGTTAGAAGCCAAAAGATGGGAAGATATGTTGCCCCTAGCGTTGTTCGCTATACGTTGCAAAACCCAGAGTAGTACAGGATATTCACCATATGAGTTGCTATATGGCCGGCCACCACGTACCCTGTTAGATATGGCCCAGGAAGCCTGGGAAGCCGAGCCTAACCGCACTCGGCCCCTCCCTGAGTATATATCCAACCTACAAACCCACTTGGCAATGATGAGAGACATCGTCCACCAAAACCTGGAAAATGCCCAGAATAAACAGAAAGTACAGTATGACAAGGGGACAAAAACCCGGAACTTTGCCATCGGGGATTTGGTACTGTTGATGATGCCATCCTCTGATCACAAACTCCTAGGGCAGTGGCAGGGCCCGTATACCGTGCTTCGACAGGTAACCCCTGTCACATATGAAATAGAACTGGATCCTACACGAGGCACCAAACAGATCTTTCATGTGAATCTGCTTAAAAAATGGGAAGGCCCCCGTCCCGTCCTCTCTACCACCGTAGAACAGGTACCCCTTTCCTTTGCCCCCTGCATAGACTCGGGGCTAACCCCCCAACACTGTCACGACCTCAAAAATCACCTATACCCCTTACGGCACGTGTTCTCCTCGGTACCAGGTCATACGACCATCACCGAACACACTATACCCACAATACCCGGGAAGGTGGTCAGGCAAAGGCCATACCGAGTTCCTGAAGCCCGTCGGGCGGTAATAAAAAAAGAAACCGAACTAATGCTGCAGATGGGCATAATAGAACCCTCAGTAAGCGACTGGAACTCTCCAATCGTCCTCGTTCCTAAACCCGACGGATCAGTCAGATTTTGCATTGACTTCCGGGAAGTCAACAAAATTTCATCCTTTGACACGTATCCCCTGCCGCGCGTCGACGAGATGATCGAACGCATAGGGAATGCGCAATTCATCTCCACGCTAGACCTCTGTAAAGGGTATTGGCAGATACCCCTCCGGCAAGAGGACAGAAAGAAAACAGCGTTTTCTACCCCTGAGGGGTTGTATCAGTTCCTTGTTCTCCCGTTCGGCCTTCATGGGGCCCCCGCCACCTTTCAACGAGCCATGAACCACGTCTTAAGACCCCACACCCAGTACGCGGGGGCATACCTAGACGACATAATCATCTATAGTGATAGCTGGGAACAACACTTGGACCACCTGCACAAGGTCATCACCTCCCTGGGGTCATATGGTTTCACAATCAATCCCGCCAAAACCACCCTGGCCGCACAAACGGTACAATATCTGGGTTACCTCCTGGGGGAGGGCCTCATCCGACCCCAATCTACTAAAACCGAAGCCATCCGTTCCCTCCCCTTCCCGAAAACGAAAAAAGACCTCCGTGCGTTCCTAGGCCTCCTAGGGTATTATCGGAGGTTTGTACCCAATTTTTCACAAAGAGCAGCCCCTCTCACAGACCTGTTAAAAAACTCTGCAGCCACGGAGACATTGCTCCAAAACCCAACACCCTTGTTATGGGAGGCCTTTTCCGACCTCAAACGTGCTTTGACCTCCGGTCCCGTGCTTGTGAGCCCTGATTATACGCGACCCTTCCTTTTGCAGACTGACGCCTCAGAACAGGGTTTGGGGGCAGTATTATCCCAAAAGGACCTGTTTGGTAACGAGAAGCCCATTCTCTACCTCAGCCGGAAGTTATTTCCCCGAGAACGCAACTACGCTGTGGTAGAAAAAGAAGCCCTGGCTATTAAGTGGGCAGTGGACAGTCTCCGCTATTACTTAGAGGGTCGTGAGTTCACTATATACACCGACCATGCCCCTCTGGAATGGATGGCCCGAAACAAAGGACATAATGACCGAGTCCTCCGCTGGTTCCTTGCCCTACAACCCTATCGTTTCACCACAGTACACCGAAAAGGGGCAGACCAAGGGAACGCGGACTACCTGTCCCGTTATCCCGTGTCCTCAACAAGTACACGAAACATTCCTAGGGGAAGGGGATGTGACGGATCCTTTCCCCCGGTCCCCAATCCCTCACGCCCACCACCTGGATTACCTCCTCTCCGGAACTGTCCCTTCCCGGATTCCCGATTCCGAAGGATCTCCAAAGCGTCCGTGACAACGGAATCCCCACCCCTCTCTCTCTTTCAGGGTCCAATCAGGAGTGACGACGGAGCGGAAGGAGTCGCCCGATGCCCCGGAAGTCCCGCCTACCTACAACCAGACGCCCACAGAAAAAGCGGATCCAAAGAGACTGGAGGGGTCGAAAGATCGTGGCAGGAACTCTCGGCTGGCGAGCACGTGGAGAACGAAGACGGAAGTGGAGAACTCGAGGAGTGGTCAGAAGAGTGGTGGAGTCCCACGGAGGAAGCTGGAGAGCGGCCGTAACTCGGAGGAGAGTTACGGCGGAGCGCGTGAGTACCTTCCACCATACCCTCAGTCTGTTAGAGTACTCTATGTACCCATAGAATCTTCCCTTATATATAGCCTCTCTCTCTTCACCATCCCGTCCCGCCACCTTGTAACTTATGTACAGCACCCTACACCGTGTACAGACCCTGTTCTCACGAACCTTCCGAGCACTCTTCCTTTACCAACCCCTGCCTTTCCCCCTCTTACCCTTTCCCCACACAGTCTGCTTACTCCTCTTCACCTTGTGGTAACGGGGCCAGCGTCTTCATCTGAGTCCCAGCAGGACTAACGGCTCCTCTTTCTTTCTCTTCCGGTCCTCCGAGGAACTTCCACACTGTCTAGGGTCGCCGATTACAACCAAGAACGGAGACGTCCCTGAAACACCGACCCCGACGACCCGACCGCGACGAGGAGTTCTTCCACAGCTACATCAAAACCCTGCACTTGTGTAAACAGAACTTCTGTTCAATAAAACAACACTATAGCCCACTATATCTGGCCTCCTCGTCTGACTTTCCGGCCCGCAATACCCACACGCCGACAGGGGAACTTAGTAAAGAAATGAATACAAAAGAGCATAAAATTGTATACGAGAACAACAGTAGGGCAACAACTGCTAGGCTGATAGAAAGTAAACGAAGGCCAGACGTCGTGGGGCTGGAGCCGAGCTGAATGATGTACATCCCAGGTCAAGTAACTTTGCGTTGGGAGGGGGGCTGGCTATGGAGCCCCATCCTATGGAGAATATACAAAGAGGTTGGAGGTCAAGGGTCCAGTAGGGGGTCTTCTATATACGTTTCTCCTATGAGGGAGGGCAGGGGTCTCATGAAGCTTAAAGAGGGGTGGGGACTCGTCATATAGTGGGATGGACTGTTTGGGCATTCGGGGAGACCCTGGCACTGTCAGTTCAGGGCTGTAGAAAATCATCCCTGGGTCACTCTCCCAAGGTGCCCATAACCTATCCCAGTCCTCTGCCATGGAAGGTGTGTGAAGGCCTTCACTCTCTTCCCAGCCTAGAGTCTTACTTCCCGCCTGGGCCCAAGGTAAAATCACAGTGTGCTGTGATTCAACAGAGGGTGCATGGGGTGACATCCATTCACAGGTATTGCTCTCTTAGCCACAAGGAGGCTGAGGTCTGGTAAACCTGTTATTACTGCCCTGTGTTTCGTCAGACACTGAAAATTCCCCTATCTACAAGCTTACCATTGGGTTGTAAAGGTCATCTGGTATCAGCAGACAGTTGAAGCATTTGAACGAGAAAAATTTAGAAGTGGTCGAAGATTTAGAGGATTTTTGCCCAGATATCCGTATGAATCACGTGGAGATCAAATGAAGCATTGGAGAAGAACTGTAGTGACAGAGGGTTTATATCCAGCATTGATGGCTGAAGAGCACTCAGGAAGCACGTGTAAGGAGAAAACGAAACACATGAACACGACAGAATATGGTGAATCAGATGATCAATTGCTGGTGGATAATTTAATTAAAAACCCTCTGCGTATCAAGAAGAATCTAGCAGGGTTACCCCAAGTGCACCGATAATAGGAACACCCTTAATTCCACAAATTTTACATGATACGTCAGTTAATAGGGTGTTGCAAGATAATGAGAGAGAAGCTTTAGATAAAACTAGGGACGAATTAGTTCAGAAAATAAGTCAATTCAATTTAAATACGGAAGCCTTGACAGTACCAGTAACTATTAGTCCTGTTATCCCATTATATGGAGATAAAAAGGTTTGCCCGAAACCTCAAGCTATGACAATTCCTTTGAGTAATCCCAGACAGGAAGTAGTGATGTCTGATGATCAGGCCTGTAAGAGTGACTCAGTCATTTCATTAATGGATCTCCCAATAATGGAACCTTTAGTTGAAACTCCAAAGAGAGTTTCTCCCGAAAATTTGAAAGGAAAAGGGTGTATAGTCCTTAAAGGAACAGGAAGTTCAACAACTGTTACTCCCGAGGATTTCGAGAAGTGGGCACAGGGAATAGAAAAACGAAATTTACAACCAAAGGTTCTAGATATTAGCAGATTGAAAGTAGATTTGGAAGAAATGATAGCTGGGAATGTGAGCACAGAAAGATTTAACATCTACGATGAGTTGTTATTGTTATGCAAGAGCATAACCAGAAGAGCAAAAGTATTTCATGAGAAATTAACAGAGGTCGCATCAGAGATTGGAATAGATATAGGGAGATCAAAATTATTGCAGAAACCATATCGAGTGGAGTTCACTGAAAAGGATTTAGAAAATGTAAATACGTCTGGTAAAAGACTACAGGTAAAAGAGTTGATGAACATTTTGCAAAAGTGGGGAGACATTGACAAATGGTGAATTAGATGGACAAGAAAGAAAAGTGAGGGAAGCGTCGTCTGCATTTCCGGTGAGGGAATCTGAAAAGATTGAGAGAATATGTCCAATGAGAGAAGTTCCTGGTGGTGGATATGTACATGTTACTTGGAGCATACAGGATATTTTGTCATTTTCGAATGATTCCTCAAGATTGAGAGAAAAACCTGTGGAATGGTATAAACAGGTGGAAAGATTTGTGAAGGTTTCAGAGGTTTTGTTGAAGGATCTGGATGGTTTATTTGATATTGTGGTGCCTGCTGATTTATGGACAGAGTGTAAAATCACAGTTGATTGGCCAAGTGAGGAATATCCAAGAGACTCTAAAACAGGAGCGCCATCAGAAGAGGTGATGAAGAAATATCACCAGGTGATTACTTTCCTGAAAGGGAAAATCCCTCCAAAAGAAGCAGACTGGGTAAAGATAGATAGAACCGCTCAGGAGCCAAAGGAGTCTGTACACGTGTATTATGAGAGATTGTTGCAGGTGTTCAAGCAGTATAGTGGATTTGAGAACATTGGTGATCAAGATATGGGGCACTTTGTATATCGGTTTGTGTGTGGTCTGAAACCGGCGATTAGTCAGATGATTCAACAACACATGTTGTACTGGCAGAGCATGACAATAGACAAAATCTTGAAATATGCGAAGTATTGCAGTAACGACATTGAGGCAAAACATAGAAAGCTAAAAGAGAAAATTATGTGGGCACAGGTAAAATTGGCAGAGCAGCAGGAAACAAATTTAATTTCACAAACTGATAATTAGACAAAAGAACAGACTCAGGGTGAACAAGTGTTGGGTGGTGGTAAAGGGAGAGGACGAATGAATAGAGAGGAAGCAAGGAAGAAATTTCCTTATCTTGCATGCGGAAAGCTTGGACATTGGAAGAACGAATGTAAAGTTGTCCATAATACTAATGGGCCAAATCAAAATTTACATTTGCAGATGCAGAATGAACTGGTTGGGAGTCAGCACTCAACTGTATCGGTTGCCACAAGCTCCTATGCCAAACAATGTGAACATTCAAAAATCTCAGTGCGAACACCGGATTTCACGGAGAAAGTGGTAAGAATACTTCTGTGGTTTCACAATATTTTTTTCCAGCATGATGAAGATGGGTCAGACTTTTATGCAATGACGGTGCCTGTGGGGGGAGGAAGAGGAGTGCGTGCTTAGTGCATTCTTGTCTGTAGATCAGACAGGTCCGTTTATTGACGGGAAAGTGGAAGGTAGTGACATCACTTTTCTATTGGACACTGGTGCTGCCCGGTCTACTGTGAGAACAGCAGACATCCCAAACCTACCCCTCTCGGGAGAAACTATCCAAGTTGTAGGAGTGTCAAACAAACAGATTAGAACCCCAGTTACAAAACTGATGGAAGTACATATTGGAAATTTTAAAGACATGCATTGGTTTTTGGTTTGCGATTCAAGTCCAGTAAATTTGTTAGGAAGAGACCTATTGTATAAGATGAATTACACAATTTACTGGACACCTGATGGTGTTGCTCTCCAAACACCTGATGAGGATGTTGTTTAGAAGATGCTGTTAGCTAAGCAAGATACAGAAGAGGATGAGATGTATTCAATAATGACTGAAAATGAATTGCCAGAAGAATTGAAGACCACAGTAAATCCACAGGAGTGGGACTTTTCAGGACAAGATATAGGGCTAATGGCGAATGTAGATCCCATGAAAATAGTGGTAAAAGAAGGTGCAGTTTATCCAAACACACGGCAGTACAGAATTGAAAGCAGGAGTTGCTCCAGTAATTAACCAAATGATTGAGCAAGGAATTCTGAAAGAAATAATGAGTAGTCCTTGTAATTCGCCAATTATGGGACTTAAAAAGCCTAGCGGTAAGTACAGGATAGTGCAGGATTTGCAGAAGATTAATAAAATTGTAGTGCCTTGTTGCCCAATGGTGCCAAATCCAGCAGTGATTCCTTATCAAATACTCTGAAATGCAACTTGGTATACAGTAATTGATTTGTGCCAAGCATTTTTTTTTATACCTTTACACCCAGACAGCCAGTATCTTTTTGCATTCCGGTTTGAAGATCGTGTTTTGGCATGGTGCCAAGTTCCACAGAGAGTCCCTCAATTTTCAATCAAATTCTGAAAAAGTGTCTAGAGTCATTAATTATGCCTGCAAATTCAGTTCTGGGTCAGGACATTGATGATCTACTGGTGGCATCAAAGACACGAGAATATTGTGTCACTGACATAATTGCATTACTGAACCATTTGGCCGAAGGAGGACACAAGGTGTCTCCAGAGAAATTGCAATTTTGTCAACAAGAAGTTAGATATTTAGGGAATAAAATAGAAAGAGGAGTTAGAAAAGTGACCCCAGAAAGAATACAAATAATTAAACAAATGCAACTACCTCAGACGGAGAAAGAGGTGAGAATGCTTCTCGGAGTGGTTGGGTATTGTAGGCAGTGGATAAATGGTTTCTCCCTGCTGGCAAAACCATTGATACAATTGACCCGGAAAAGAGCGAAAGATGCAATTAATTGGAATGATGAATGTTTGGAAGCTTTTGTAAAACTGCGAAATTGTTTGTGTGAGGCCCCTGCCTTGGGCATGCCTGAATTTGCCCTATTTTGCTGTGAAAGAGAAGGTTGTGCACTCTCAGTTCTAACTCAGAGACATGGATTAAGCCGACGTTAAGTGGCATATTTTTCTGCTACTTTGGATCCAGTGGCTTCAGCTTTACCTGGCTGCTTAAAAGCAGTAGCTGCTACTTGTATGAGTCTGAAGCAAAGTGAATCAATTGTGATGGAACATTTTGTAAAGGTTTATGTGCCACACTCGTCGAGATTCTTTTAACAAGGACTCGAACACATACCTCACTCCTAGTTGAATGACTAAGTATGAAAGAGTGATTTTGGGAGCAGAAAATGTTACAGTGGTAAGATGTACCATAATAAATCCTGCCACATTGTTTGTTACCAGATCCATGTTGTGAAGAAGGGAAAGATGAAGTTGATAATGATTGTTTGGATGCAACTAAATTGTGTACAAAGCCCCACCCAGACATAAAAGAAGTACTCTTGACAGAATCAGATCATGTATTATTCGTGGATGGGTCATGTCTGACAACAGAAGTGGGACGGCTAAGTGCTGCATATGCTGTATATAAAATATCAGGAGTCATTCAAGCATCCTGTTTACCGGGAGTCAAGTCTGCACAAGTAGCCGAATTGGTGGCCTTAACAAAGGCATGCAAAATTGGGAAAAATTGGAGAGTAACGATATTCACCGATAGTCAATATAGTTTCGGGGTTGTGCGCGACTTCGGCCAGCTCTGGATGCAGAGGAGATTTCTGACTTCTTCAGGATCTCCGATCAGAAACAGCAAAAATGTTCAGGATTTATTGGAAGCATTACAATTGCCAAAAGAAATAGTTGTTGTAAAATGTGCAGCACATAGGTCAGGGAATGACTATGTGACGGAGGACAATAGGTATGCAGACCAAATTGCTCAATACTGTGCAAGAAATACAATGGCATTAAACAGAAAATTGGCAACAGATGAAACTAGCTGCCAACTTGTTTTTCTCAGCTCTAGAAACATGGGATGAGGTCAGACAGTTTCAGGAAGAAGTTGAGGACAAGGAAAAGGAACTCTGGATAAGGTCAGATTTCACAAAGAGGACAGAAGATAAAGTGTGGGTATACTCAGATGGCAGACCAATCATGCCAGACTGTTTGCTTTCTCAAATGGCAAGAGTATATCATGGGGCAACCCATATTGGCAGGGATGTAATGATTAGACTATTCAGACAAAATTGGTACAATCCAAAGTTTAGGGTAGTTGCAGAAAGCCTTTGCCAACGATGCCTAATCTGTCAGCAGCAAAATCCAGGCAGGAAGACAGTGGTCAGTTGGGGAAAAATTGGAAATGCAGAAGGACCATTCATCAGGTTGCAGTTAGACTTCATAGAGTTGCCTCTGTGCAATGGATTGAAGTATGGGCTTGTTATAGTGTGCTTGTTCTCGAGATGGGCGGAGGCATACCCCACTAAAAGACATGACAGTCTCATAGTTGCTAAATTATTGTTGAGACAGTTGATACCTCGTTTCGGTTTTCCAGTTACTTTGGAATCAGATAGAGGACCTCATTTTAATGAGATAATTCGATCAATCTGTGCTGCATTTAACATTGAACAAAAACTACACTGTGCTTATCGTCCAGAGGCTTCGGGAGTAGTTGAACAGCTTAATGGCACAATCAAGTCAAGGTTAGGGAAGGTGTGTGCATCCACAATGCTAAAATGGCCAGATGCATTGCCTCTGGTACTGATGGGTTTCAGAAGCATTCCTGACAGAAAAACTGAATTGAGTCCTCATGAGATACTCATGGGAAGGGCAATGAGACACGCATATATACCTGGAAATAAATTGATGAATATAACTGATGATCTGGTATTGGAATAATGCAAAGGATTGACTGACCTGGTGCGTTCTGTCTCTCACCAGGTTGGAGAAGACACAGTTACATGGCAGCCAAACCAGGCGCATGATTTGAATCCTGGAGACTGTGTGTTATTGAAGAAACACACGAGGATGTTGTGTCTAGCATCCAGGTGGGATAAACCACGTCAAGTCATACTAGTCACTACCACAGCAGTAAAGTGTGTGGGTTTACCCAATTGGATTCACGCTAGTCACACCAGAAGAGTTCCGAGCCCATCTGAACAACCAGAGCAGCCACTGACTGAACAAACTGAGACGTCAGACATTGAAAATTGTGAAGTCGAAGAATCTAGAGTGACAGATTCTGAAAGACAACTACATGATGAACAGCCAAGCACAAGTCAGGAGGATTGGATACCAGTGATTGAAACACCTGAGGTTATTACTAAAACAACAAGAAGAATCAAATTAGGAGGACAGGAAGGTAGAAAGGAAAAGACAGGGAAAGAAGAACACACTCAGGTAAAAGTGAACCAAGCCATTCAGAAACCAGAGCAGGGCAAGATAGAAGAAGAAGAACATGTTCAAGCAGAAGAAGAACGAATCATAATAAGACATGAACAGGATCAGATAGAAGTAGAAGAACAAGTTCAGGCAAAAGAAGAACAAATTATAATAAGGCCTGAAAGGGACCAGAAAGAAGAAGAACAGGTTCAGGCAGAAGAAGATATAACAATAATAAGACCTGAACAGGTACAGGTAGAAGAAGAAAACCATACAGAACGTACAGAAAAAAGAAAATTAGAGAGTGGAAAAGAACAAGAACAGATTGTGCCCAGATCAAGAGAAAATAAAAGACCCTTAGAAGGTGAAAGTGCAATTCAGGTCAAAAGAGTCAGAAAAGGAGATAATTGGACCGGTGGGGTGAAAAGACTAAGATATTACTTAAGAAAGTCAGACAAGAAACCAGAGCAAGTAAATGAAGTTGCAAGTCAGACGCAATCTAAACAAACCTTAGTAAAACTCACACGAAGAAGCCCGAGATTGAGAAATCTGAACAGAAAATAAAAGGCCCCTGAGTGGACCTATGTTATATTAGAAGAATTTGAAATCTTAGATTTACCTGAAGAATCAGAGAGAGTACATGTTGCACAGATTGATGAAAACAAATTAAGACCTCCTTAAAGCGAAAGACTGAATTTTTAGGAAATTTTAGACAAAGAAAAAAAAAGAGAAAAGAAATTTTCTCAGCTTGAAAATGGCAGAAGTTAAAGTGACCGAACAACCGAAACAAAATCTGAAACAAAGATGTCTTAGATTTTGTTTATGTAGTATTTTATTACTAATATTAGTATGGTTATTTCTTACAGTGGCAGTGCCTTATTTAATGATAACAAGTAATAGGAATAATACAGTTACTAATGAGAGAGTAGATGCAGTGAAAGGAACAAAGACAAAATTAGGGAAAATAGATGAGACAGTCTACAATCATAATGAATCAGATAGTGATTCGTCTTTAAATATGTTTACTAAATTGTTATTTCAGTACGTTAATACAATGGAGATTAGTGATTGTTATGTTTGTATGAAATTACCCTCATCAGTATCAGAAGGGGTGACCTATCACCATATACCTTTAACATATGGTGTATCATGTAGTGTTTAATCAGGTTTATTTTATGTAACCAGGAAACTTCGGTATTTTTATTCAAACTTAGATGTAGTGTTTTCAGAACTATCTATTTGAAAGAATATGAACCCAGTACGTAGTAGTAAAGATGCACAGTTTATGGGCAAATTTTTCTTAACAATGACCCCAATAGATATAGTACAGGCACATAGAGATAATTTAACATGTATATATTTCGTGAAGAAGAAAAAGAGATTTTAAATTTAGTAGAGGAAAGGAGACAGGATTTAACAAAGAAGGCTGCTGAACAGAAATCCCATGTACCTCCATGGGCTGAGAAAGAGGGAAGTTATGAAAAGGGTAAGGCTTATGCTGCAATGTCCCTAGACTTTGTGAAGAAGGGGTCATTCTGCCTCCATTCTGCCTCCATAGGTCGAAGACTAATTAGTTTAACATTTTCATTGGTTCCAGTGAGTGTGAACACAACTTCGTAATTCTAGGGGGATGGGGACTAAAAGGGGTAAACGATCCAGTATTTCCAGGAGTATACTATGTATGCAGGAATAATGCCTATTATAGGTTGCCTGCAGGGTGGTACGGGAGCTGTTATTTTGGAATAGTATTTCCAAAAATTTACTATGTGAACAGAATCAATGGAATCAATGAAATATCTAATAGACTAGCACAAAGAAGAAGAGCTAGTTGTTCATAAATAGTGGGAGATATATTTGGTGCGTTGATACCCTCAGTTGGAGTCATTCTAAATTCACACAAAATGTGTAAATTGTCAACAGTAGTTGAGTGTCTTTCAACTGATACTGCTGGAGGATTCTTAATGACTAACACAGAAATTGTTGCAATAAGGTCTATGGTTTTACAAAATCGTCTTGCGCTTGACATTTTATTGGCAAAAGAGGGTGGAGTCTGTGGTATGTTGAAAATTCAACATTGCTGCACTTATATTCCTGACAAAAGTCAGGAAATTAAAGGGTATATTGAAAATATTACAAGAATTCATAAAGATTTGACCCAACTGGAGGAAAAGCATCACATCAGAAGTGGTTTACTAATTTTAGAAAGAGTTTCCTAGGGCAAATAATATTGCCAGTAGCCGTTATAATAACAATAGTATTGATAGTAATGATCACCTGCAAGTGTTGTAGAAGCAAGGGAAAAAGAAGGATACATATAGAAAGGGAAGAGAAAGGAAAGAAACGAAAGAGGGAATATGAAGAAATTCAGTTAGAAGAAATAAAAGGAAAGCTATACAAAAAGATGAAAGATTTAGAAGGAAAAGAAGCAACTGACGAAATGAGGAGAGAAGGAGGAGAAACTGAGAATTGCTAAAGTTGGCATCTGGGAAGGGATGGGTAATTTTGTGATGGCTCAAAAATGCCTCCCCACCCCGGGCTCCGTCCTGGGTCCTGCCACGTGGCAGGGTGCCCGGGACGGGGTCCGGCGGTCCCAGGCAGGCTCCCCCTGCAGCTCCGGGCCTGGGAGCCCTGGCTGGGTCCAGGGGCTCCGGCCCCGGGCCCTGTCCCGCATGGCAGGGTGCCCGGGCGGGGTCCGGAGGGCCCTGGGAGGCTTCCCCTGCGCCTTTCGGCCTGGCTGGGTCCAGGGGCCCGGTCGGGCCCCGGATTGGGGGCCCCAACCCCGCACTCCGTCCCCCGGCCTGCGGCACTGCCAAAGGCCCGGGACGGGGTTCCGTTGTGCCCGGGGAGCCTCCCCTCGCTCGTTTGGGTTCAGGACCTCCAGCCGGACCCCTGGGGGCCTCGGGGAAGGCGGCCTCCCCACCCCGGGCTCCATCCTGGGTCCTGCCGCGTGGCAGGGTACCTGGGGCGGGGTCCGGAGGGCCCGGGGAGGCTTCCCCTGCGCCTCTGGACCTGGGAGCCCCGGCTGGGTCCAGGGGCCTGGTCGGGCCCTGGGTCGGGGGCTCCGGCCCCGGGCCCCATCCCCCGGCCTGCTGCTCTGCCAAGGGCCCGGGACTGGGGTCTGTCGGTCTCGGGAAGGCCTCCCCTGCTTGTCAAGGTGTCTGCGGGCCCCGGGTCGGAGGTCCCGTCGGGTCCCCCACGCAGCCTGGGGCCCAGCTGGGTCCTCAGCCTTCGGTCCCCCATGCCCCGGTGCCCGCTCACTCATTCGTTGGGGCACAGAGCGACCAGATGGATTCCCTTTCGAGCCCGGCCATCTGGTCGCGCCTTTCCCCTCGGCCATCTGGTCGCGCCTGTCCCCTAGGCCATCTGGTCGCACGCAATGCTTTCCAATGGGGTGACCAGATGGCCGGGCTTGCCTGGAAGTCTCAATGAGGGTCCATTTGCCTCCCGGATCCCAGCGAGGGCTCCAGGAGGTCACGTATATTCGCGCCTTCGGTCCCCTCTGTCACCTCGTGTGCACGGATTACAAGAAAGGGGGGTAATTTTCCTCCGGATTACTAGGGAGAGTGTCAGTCAGACCTCCGTGAGGTCCGGCGATTCTGAAACAGGGGAAGGCAGACCCGGGGCCTGCCTGCCGGGGCCCCCAGGGGCCCGGGTATGCTCCTGCCTCTCAGCCCCTTCCCGATGGTCCTTTCTCTCTGAGTTTTCTGGGTCAGACCCCCGTGACGTCCGTGGATCCCGAGACAGGGGAAGGCAGCACCCGGGCCCTCCCGAAGTGGGGCACCCAGGGGCCCGGGTACGCACACATGCCTCTCAGCCCCCTTCCCGATGGTTCTTTTTCTCCGAGTTTGCTGGGTCAGACCTCCGTCCCCTGTCCCTCTCCGAGACGGAACCCAAGCTCACCCGGCACGGAACCGAATGGCAGTGCATCCCTTGGCTGGCACCACCCCTCCCTCGAAAAAAGGCCCTGGCGCTGGCTGGTCCCTCCAGGCGTCCCGAGACCTGGCCCGATCTGACCGGGTCTCAGGCGACCGAGGAGCGGCCCTTCTAGCGCGGCAGGGTGGCCTGGAAGAGAAGGGGCCGAGGGCCTGCGGCTCCCCTCGGTGGGAGGCGTGCGGGATGGGGAGCCGCCCGGCTCTTCCCTTCCGGCGCCTCCGACCCAGGCGAAGGTGGTGGTGGGCTGATCGCCAGCCTGCTGGCATGGCTCGGGCTGCCCGACAACGGGCGGCTGATGTGCAGGTGGAGC